>NC_138905.1:113239743-114439743 GCF_965231255.1 Vanellus vanellus
CAAGATCAGCTGGCGGGTTGCTCACAAGCACTCTCTAATCTGTTATTTATTTGAGATGGCAGATTACTTAAACTTTGACTGTTTCCATATCTTTGCTAAATCACCAGCAGTGGTGTGCTAATTTCAAATCAAATGGCATCAACTCCATAAGAAGTAATTAATTAACTTCTCCAATGATGCATCTGTGTTTTCACCAGCTATCTTATAGCCATAAACCAAAGATTTTGTCAACAACTCTAGCACTTTAGCAAGTGAAATTAGCTAAAACTCAGAGGTCATAGAGTCATTTCTTCCAGCCCTATACATCTCCAAACTAAATCTGTGTAAAAGTCCCTTATGTCAGGAATATTAGATATAAAGCTGCCTTATTGCAATAACAGATGAGAGGACTTAAAAAGGAGTAGTGGTCAACAGCAATTTTAAAAAAAAAGAAGTCAGGGAAGATTTAGACTTCTGGCTATATGTTGTCAGTGAAACTACCTTGGGACTGCTGGTGCCTTTAGCTGAATCAGTGAAGCTGATACTCTGTCTCACTGGAACAAAAGTAAGCCTGTGAGCCCTCAGCTGTACTTTCAGTCAATGTCATTTCATTCATACTGGTCAAGATTTAACCTTTAATGATTTTTTGACTAGGCATGTTCTCACTGAGTCACTGCTTTCGGATAAACGCTGAAGAAACAGCCAGCAGAAACAGTATAATACCTCTGAGATCATACTTGCCCTTTGGTTTCTTACAACCCTTCCCCAGCATATTATTCTCTATAGCATTTAGTGATTTGTAGCCCAGTAATAGTCAAGTCTTCATTTACTTCATGCATATGCACTAAATTAAGCTATTTCCCTCCCACCCATATGGTGGGCTGATATGCACAGATGCTGTTACAGAGTTCTGTGCTACATAAAATCCCAGCTGTAAACTAAAAAAAAATAAAAATAAAAAGCTCTTTTACTCATCTTCCAAAAAAGCAAAACAATAGAAAATAAGCCCATAAGGAACTGGATAAACGTAAACAGACCCATACAACATCTGACATAGACACAGTTCAGGGATTTAAGACGGAAGACAAGAGAAAAGAAGGATTAGTATTAAATTATTTCAGACAGTGATAGTAATTAATTAAAAAATGCTAATCTCTACAAAATAGAAGTCAACAAAATACTTTTGACAGTCCTTTGAAACACGAGCAAGCTCTTAATTGCTAAGGTTTCTCAAAATCCTGGGTTACAGCATTTTTTAAACTGGAGTGAAGTGAAGGAGTGTAAATATCAGAAAATATGTATTCTATAGGGCAAAGTGACTAATTGGGAAAACTATGTCCAAACACTTTTGTAAATCCTTTCAGTATTTTAAAACTAACAGATGCCTTTCCCTTTTCAACCAAACATCCATGCTCCTATAACATTCAGAATAAGTCTAAAACCACAGCTGAAACTTCCTCAGTCCTAAACCTGAGTTCATCACAGAGGAAATTAGTTTTCCCTTCAAAACTGATTTTAATTTTACCTTGATATTTCCATGAAAGCTTGAAAACCACTGCCTACCATTTCTGATAACCGTAAGGATCACATAATACCCATGCTAGATTATCACAATTTACACTAGTTATCAACAGAATTTGGTGCCTAAGTGCCAGTTGTGCCAGTAGGTCCTGTGGGGGATGGGGGTGCTTGTCTGTTTGTTGTTTTTTTTTTTTTATTTCTTTAAATTGGAGCCCTATATTCAAAGTGTTAATTACTTTGTAATTGAAATTTTAATGATTGGGTGATTATAACTTCAACTGGCAAATGGCTGCTGGAGTACTAGTCCATAAAAGCAAGGATTATACTACTGTTAATCAATACCTTAATCGACAAAATAAGATTTCTTGGAAAATGTGCTTTTATTGTAGCACATAGAAAAATGGTTTGCAATAACATTTAATATTCTGAAAGCAGAGGAGACACAAAGTAAAGTTTCAAAAGCAAGGTAACCTCTGATCACTTATGAATTTACTACTAAAAATATTAATTTGAGACAAGCAGGCTGTACGTGGGAGTTTTATTACAGCCCACTCTTGGCAAAATGGCCCGGATAACAACCGCTGCTAAGACAGGAGAAACGTGTGTCAACAATCAAGTAACAAAAATTGTGTGGGAGAGTGTCTGCCCAAATCTGATCATACTGAAGAGGAAGACTATCAGGCAGAGTAAAGAGTAACCAAGAAACTACAACGAGATTCTTGCAACAGTGAAGGACCTGGTCTGAAAAGGTATCTAAAAGAAGCAGGCAAATTTAAAAATGAGAGAAGAGACCTAGGAGTGGAAGTCAAGCCCCAGTTTGCTGCTGGGCACTGAATGCAATGAGCAGCTTCTGTTCTCCACTAGTGGGACCAATATCCAGGGTGACACAGGTAGTACCTCCACCTCAGGTGTGCATATGCAGACTCTTGGGGTGCTTTTTCAGCGGCTCATGCATTAGCAGGTTTTATAGAACAGCACAAGTACACACAAAGATGGATCACCCACTTATACTACAGTCCCGGAAAGGCGGTGTATGCTTGTCATCCACATTGCTCAGGGGGTGGGGATACCCCTAATTGTGTGTTTGCACACAATGTTGGATGTGTATATGTATGTGTGAACCTGTGTGAGAGAGAGACAACTCTTTCGGATTTGGGTGTTTATTAACACTTTGTAAGTGGCCAGGATTGTGGCTTATTCATTCTGTTACTCATATTGATCCTGAAGGTATAGCTCACCATTTGCCAACTAATTGCATTTCATTAGTAAATCAATAAAACCACTTCAATCCTGATTTGCTTTAATTGCGTGAACTTAGCAGCTTTTCCATGTGATAGTTGGGCTAAGGTATCTTAAACTCATATATAGGAAGTTTAGATAGGAAGTCCTAAACAAAAAAAAGGTGGGGATTGAAATTGAGGCAAAAAGTCTAGACTAAGTATTTCGGGCACCTTTGTCATTGGTCTCTATATAGATCTCTATATAGACAGCCAGCATGGCTTCACCAAGGGCAAGTCATGCCTGAAAAATTTGGTGGCCTTCTACAAAGGGGTTACAGCATCAGTGGACAAGGCAAGAGCAAATGATGTCATCTACTTGGATTTGTGCAAAGCGTTTGACACTGTCCCACATGATATCCTGGTCTCTAAATTGAAGAGGCATGGATTTTACAAATGGACCACTCAGTGGATAAAGAACTGGCTGGACGGTCGCACGCAAAGAGTTGCAGTAAATGGCTCAATGTCCAAGTGGTGAGCAGTGACGAGTGGCATTCCTCAGGGGTCGGTACTGGGACCTGTACTGTTCATCTTTGTTGGCGACATGGACAGTGGGGTCGAGTGCACCCTCAGCAAGTTTGCCAATGATACCAAGCTGCTTGGCGAGGTAGACACGCTGGAGGGGAGGGATGCCATCCAGAGGGACCTGGACAGGCTGGAGAGGTGGGCCCAAGCCAACCTCATACAGTTCAACAAGGCCAAGTGCAAGGTCTCACATCTGGGTCGGGGCAATCCCAAGCACAAACACAGGCTTGGCAGGGAATGGCTGGAGAGCAGCCCTGAGGAGAAGGACCTGGGGGTGCTGATTGACAAGAAGCTCAACACGAGCCAGCAGTGCGCGATTGCAGCCCAGAAAGCCAACTGTATCCTGGGCTGCATCAAAAGAAGTGTGGCCAGCAGGTCAAAGGAGGTGATTCTGTCCCTCTACTTCTCTCTCGTGAGAGTCCACCTGGAGTACTGCATCCAGCTCTGGAGTCACCAACATAAGAAGGACAGGGACCTGCTGGAGTGTATCCAAAGGAGAGCCACGAGGATGATCCAAGGGCTGAAGCACGTCTCCTATGAGGAGAGGCTGAGAGAGTTGGGGCTGTTCAGCCTGGAGAAGAGAAGGCTCTAGGGAGATCTTATTGCAGCCTTCCAGTACCTAAAGGGGGCCTACAGGAGAGTTGGGGAAGGACTTTTTACTAGGGCATGTAGTGACAGGACGAGGGGGAATGGCTTGAAACTGGAAGAGGACAAGTTCAGATTAAACAATAGGAAGTAGTTTTTCACTTTGAGGGTTGTAAGGCACTGGAACAGGTTGCCCAGAGAGGTTGCTGAGGCCCCATCCCTGGAGGTGGATGTTGTTTACCTTGACTTTGGCAAGGCTTTCGACACTGTCTCCCACATCATCCTCACATGCAAGCTTAGGAAGTGCGGGCTAGATGAATGGACAGTGGGGTGGATTGAGAACTGGCTGACAGATAGAGCTCAGAGGGTTGTGGTTAGTGGTGCAGAGTCTAGTTGGAGGTCAGTAACAAGTTGTGTCCCTCAAGGGTCAGTACTGGGTCCAGTCCTGTTCAATATATTCATCGATGATCTGTATGAAGGGATAGAGTGTACCATCAGCAAGTTTGCTGATGCAACTAAACTGGGAGGAGTGGCTGACACGCCAGAAGGCTGTGCTGCTTTACAGCGTGACCTGGACAGGCTGTAGAGTTGGGCAGAGAGGAACCTAATGAAATTCAACAAGGGTAAATGTAGGGTACTGCATCTGGGGAGGAATAACCCCATGCATCAGTACAGGTTGGGGGCTGACCTCCTGGAGAGCAGCTCTGTGGAAAGGGACCTGGGAGTCCTGGTGGACAACAGGATGACCATGAGCCAGCAATGTGCCCTGGCGGCCAAGAGGGTCAATGGCATCCTGGGGTGCATCAAAAAGAGTGTGGCCAGCAGGTCGAGGGAGGTCATCCTCCCCCTCTACTCTGCCCTGGTGAGGCCGCATCTGGAGTACTGCGTCCAGTTCTGGGCTCCCCAGTTCAAGAAAGACAGGGATCTGCTGGAGAGGGTCCAGCAAAGGGCTACGAAGATGATTAGGGGATTAGAACATCTTTCATATGAGGAAAGGCTGAGGAACTTGGGTCTCTTTAGTCTAGAGAAAAGAAGAATGAGGGGGGATCTTATTAATGCTTTCAAATACTTAAAGGGAGGGTGCCAGAGGGATGGGAGGAGTCTTTTTTCAGTGGTGCCTATTGATAGGACGAGGGGTAATGGGCACAAGCTTGAACATAGGAAGTTCCATCTTAACATGAGGAGGAACTTCTTCACTTTGAGGGTAGTGGAGCACTGGAACAGGCTGCCCAGAAAGGTTGTGGAGTCTCCCACTCTGGAGACGTTCAAAACCCGCCTGGATGCCGTCCTTTGCAACCTGTTGTAGGTGACCCTGCTCTGGCTGGGGGGCCGGACTAGATGATCTCCAGAGGTCCCTTCCAACCCTGACTATTCTGTGATTCTGTGAGGTGTTCAAGGCCAGGCTGGACGTGGCCTTGGGCAACCTGGTCTAGTGGGAGGTGTCCCTGCCTATGGCAGGGGGGTTGGAACTCGATGATCCTCAAGGTCCTTTCCAACCTAAACCATTCTGTGAGTCTATGATTCTATTAAATGAATTCCACCTTAAGCATATGCAATATGATAATTTCTTTATTGTACCCAAATATAAATGAGTGAATAAACTAGAATAGCTTGAATGTTTTTATAAGCCCACTTTTAAACAGGCAAAAGGAAGAATAGGAGAAGGATGTAATTACTAAATTGCTTCTCATAAGAATTTACTATAAAGATTTTTTTTTCTGAAATACAAAATGAAGTGATCACCAGGAGACAGATCTTCATCAAATATACATTCCACTCAGAAAAGAGAATTTATGTCTTCCTAAGGGGAATAAAACATGAAAAAACTAATACAAACTAGAAAACTATTTTGCTGAATCAGGTGCTTCTCATAATACCTTAAAACATATTCAGAGACAGCAAACATAGGTATATGGTTATCTATTTCCGATACTTTCTATCCCACATCTGTTTAAATACAAAACACAAAATGAAAATTATAAGACCAGCACTACAACTATATTGTCAGACATTGCAAGATATTTAAAATTTAAAGACATATCTTCAATCTCTTCTACAAATAATGCTTACAGTCTTTTGAAGGAAATGCTGAAACCCAGATGAAAGAAATTAAAAAGGACCAAGGGAAAGATAAGAAAATTAATCTGATGGGAACACAGAAGACAGCAATCACAGCCTGGACCAGTCAATGGGATCACTGAGGTGAAAGACAGTCTCATTATAAATCCCTAGTCCACTATAAGGATTTAAGTCAGATTTGGGCAGGTCGCTTAAATAAGTCATGCCTCAGTTCTCCACTCCTTAAGTGAGGAAACAAATGCCTCCATTTCAGGGATTAAAAAAGTTAGGATAATATAATTAATACTGTGAAAGTACTTGAAAGCTACAAAGTAACACAAAGTCTTGCTTTCCTTAAGCATGTTATAGCAAGTGGCATCAGAATGCAATACAAATAACTTACTGTGAGAACAGGTGAATGAGGAATAAAGAAGACAAAAATGGGGAGAAACAGCACTGGAGAGAAATATATCTAAATCAGCTACATAAAATATAGCATAAATCAGTAAGCAAAGCGAGCAGGGATCATTTAGAGATATACATAAAAAAACAAGTACTACCCATGTTTTATTCCTCCCTTGCTCCAAAATTGTCCTAAAGCACAGACACACTGACACTTCCAGTCATGAAGCAGACTCCCTGTATCTCATGACAACAACCTAATTATGCAAATGAAAGCAAATAGCTGTACTTCACTTATCTTCCATAAATCACAGAAAGAAAACATAGAATCAAATTGATGTGGCCCATCCAGTGGTTTAGATTAATACACCCTTCAGTCCAGCTGCAAAAACAGCTGTTGGTAAATGATAAGCAATTTGGGGTCTGTTTGAAAAAAAAAAAAAATAAAACCTGAGACCAGGTAACTTCAGGCTGAAGGAGAGTTTAAGACACATTTTATACATGTCCTATACTGTGTCAGGCCCACATACCACCTGCTATCTGATGTCTAAGACCCCCCCCTTCCATTTTTACACAATTTTGGGGAATTTTGTTTCTCAAGAAAGAAAAATACATTACAAATGCCTTACAGGCGGCACTCTCCATAGGCAGGTTGAGATTGCATATGAGAAGTACGGATTTAGTGAAAATGATGAAAACTAACAGTTATGTTCCAAAAAAATATCATAGTCTGTTAGTGTACTTTGTACTTCAGAGATTAATACAGCTATGGTTTAACAGTGAGTGTCAGATTTCAGCGTAATGCTTTGGCCTACTTTCTAAAGAACTTTATCTGGCCATAGACATGAGATTTGAGCTCTCTTGAAAATCTGACTCAATATAGTTGCTTTTAGAAAGAAAAACATAAACAGAACTAGTTTATTTACAGTCTGAAACAAACTGCAATCAAATGAAAAGTAAGATCCATTCATTACAACTGAGCTGCGTTCACTTTCATTATAACTGAATTTACCTAATTGCTCGTATAATTCCATTGTTCAAGGATAAGTAGATTTAAAAGGTTGAAATGTAAGTATTAAGAAAGGCAAAGACTTTTATGTTATAAATAAAAAAAATTCAACAGAGAGTTACATCAGACAATTTTTCATATCACATTTGAAAATTACATTCAGCTGTTGTTTGAAAAAAATATAAAAGCTGATAGGATGGTTTGCTAATTATTGTTAGAAAATGGAATAGAGAGGGATTTTTTGCTTTTCAAATATCATTGTTATAGTCAAAAATGTATTTCCCTAGGCAATAATGTATCTGTATTAGGGCAAAAGAAAAGCGCAGAATACCTCTCTCTGTCTTTGCTATCTGAAGTACCACTGTCTTCATGAACTCCAGTCACAGTCTCAGGAAGTGGTTGAAGCTGGTGCTCCTTTATTTGTGTTTTGTAGACAAGACAATCAACTAATAATGATACCGGGCCTGAAGAAATAAAAGATACAACACAGGCTAAATATTTACACTCCAGAGAGGTTTTTATTTTGAAATTAAAAGGGAAATATTACTATCTTGTACTGTTCTCTTTGGGTTTAGGGGGTGTGTGTGTTTTGGTTTTGTCAAATTAGTAGGTTGGGACTAGGGAACTGTAACAGCAATATCACTGAAAGGCTAAAAAGCAGAGCAGTTGACCAGCAAAGGGAGGCATCATAAGTATGTCTTCGAACAGCATTTAACATATCTCATGTGGTTATTTTGTGCAGAAAAGAAGTCAGAGCAATTGCAGTGGCAGTACTAGAGCCGAGTCAGCTGATAGGGAGGAAGCATAAGTAGAAACACAAAGAATTAGATGTTACTAATATTCTGTTGTTTTTAATGAACTAATTTGGGGTTTTGACAGACACCCTGTTAGGATAATAGGCACTATTTTTCATAAACATTAAGTCTGGCCCCAGCACTGGAGTTTTTTGTAACTCTGAATGCAACCTGTTCTGAGTGTCAATTATATATCCTGTTTTTCTGCTAAAGAAAGGGAGAGTGAAGGCACAAGTGAGTAGTCTTTTCAGAGTTTATATAAAGAAAATTCTTGTTAATTCAAGCACATTGTCACAGCTGCACTAATTAACTCCAGAGACAAAGGCAAGAAAAAGTGGAAAAAATAATTTGGTAGTAGGAAGCTAAACAAAACTTATGTTTTCCCTCCTTTTCCTCTAAGCCCTGTTTGCTTCTTTCCCCTCTGCTGTCTTTGCATCCCCCTTTGCACCCACTCTTGTTGGGTAGCCCAAAGTGATTTTGCAGTTCAGCTGTTTGTTTGCAGGACTAGGAACAGTCACATTAACTTGTCAACACTAGTATCCCAGGTATCCTCCAGCAGTAGGTTTTAAATATTAAAAGAACTCCTTCAATCTCTTGTTTAATCAATCAAACAGCAATACTGATTGAGGCCAGGTGTATCCCAGTTTCCTTTTTGATTAGTCCTAGTGGACAGTTAAGGCAAAGAAGGAGTGATATGACAGAGGTTGATCTTTAAATGTGGAAAAGTCTCAGGGATTATGAAATTGTGGCTTACATTGAACCACTTAAACAAATGCTGCATCAAAATAGAATATAAAACATAATCCATGATTTATTATCTCTGAATATAATTGCACTTCTGTTAAGCTAATCTCTACTGGTGTGATGTAGGTTGTGCACCAGTATGATTTTAGCCCAGGGATTTTTTTTCATCTTTTCCAAAATATCAACCATCAAGTATATGTTAATATTTCAAAATTTTTGTGCAACCTCTTACACACTTATATGTATTACTATAATCTGTACTGTCTTCGATTGTTTTATCTCAGGTATAGTGATTCATTACATGTAAGTTTATATAAGTACGTTGCTATGATATGTGTTGTAAGTGGGGATAGGTGCTACCAGTCAGAGGCATCAGGCCTGCTTGTGACAGCTTTTTATTAAACTTTTCTATTCTTTGTAGTTTATTTATCATAGTCTACTGAGTTCTGTTTAACTCTTGTCAAAAGCTGCGATATATAAAATTGAATTCAGAGTAATTCCCTACTAATTCTACAGTTTATAACTACAACTAGCTTCTAGTCAGGTTAGGCCCTACAATCTTCTTTTACTCTTAAAGCTATGATATAATAAACAACCTCATGAAATACATGCAATTGCCTTTATAAACTTAGTTCTTTATTAGTGAGAGTGTCTGTACTCTTAATCCAAACTATTTCAAATGCCTTGAACAATAAGTGGGACAAATGTTAACAAGAGCCAGGAAAACCTCTCTGACACACAAACTGGTTTGAAGCCTTGAGCTGAGATCTACTATGTCCTAAGGTATCTCTACAGAACAGCATAATTAACAGAAATTAATGAATCACAATGATTTCTTCTTAAAATCTTGTATTAGCAGAAATTCTATAAACAGGTTCTCCTTCACACACTGCCTCTTTCACAAGTTGATTATTTTTTTTCTCTTCTTCTCTACACAAACCCCTCACTTGAATTTCTGTTATTTTTTTCCTTTCTGATTCTCGCAGTACCAGAAGTATCCATTTCCTCCATTATTGAAGGTTAAAATATTCCTTTTTAAGCTTGTTAACACAGTAAATTGGCTTTTCACATTGCAAAAGGCCAGACTTCCTGGAACTGAAGCTTTTTCGTTTTGTCTTTTACTTTCCAGGAAGGCGACTCATTACACTGCGTAGACATCCAGTGCGTTCACAGATTCCTTGCTCTCACACATTAGAGATGTTCCCTCCTAAATGAAGGTACAAAATCTCAATGCTGGAAATTTCTACAAAGGAAACTCTTATAGCCCAACGAGAGGGGTTATATTTGACACTGCTGGGGGCAGGCATCAGGCTGTGACAGGTCCCAGGGGGCGGCTGGGCTGCCCTTAGCCTGAGCGGGGCTGAGCTGGGTTTACCTGGTGCCCCGTGGCCCAGTGCCCATTGCCCAACCTGTCTGAGCTCCAGCTCTGTGAGTGCCCCTGGGGAAGGGGCTGGCAGCCCCAGGCAGTCACTGGCAGATAAATGGCCCCTGAGTGATACCAGGGGGCTGCAGGGGCAGCAAACCCTCACTGTGTCTGGGATTTTGGTACTTGTCACTGTCACCACCCTGACCCCACGTAGGGCTGAGCCCTGTGGGGAGAATGCCTGGCTTGGCCTGAACCAGGTCATCCTGGGGAGCAGCCCCTCTCCTGCTGCTCTCTGATGGTCTCCTCCCTGCCCAGGCATTTTTCTGTTTTCTCCCTTTCATACCCTCAGTGCACTGAGAAAACAATGTGCTGTTCAAAGGCTGCTACACATTTACAGAGATTAGAAGTATTACGAGTCCCAGCTATGGAGCCGGGGTCTTAGTTCAAGCTGTAGGGCAGCATTTCCCAAGCTGGAGGTCATGGCAGTGGCAAGTGGAGTTGCCAGCCTGGCAGAAATTCAGTGGTTTGTGTCAGCGTTTCAGATTGCAGCGCTGGTAAGAGTAGCAGGCGTAATAGGAAAAGATGGAAATGGTTTCTGTGGAGCATGATGGTTTTCACTCTGGAGAGCCTCTGTTCAGACCTGAGTCACAAGAAGAATGGTTGCTATTTTCACAAATATGTGAAACAGGGTATTTCAGTCTCTAACTTATCTCCTCTCTACTGCTTGGCTACCGTTCCTGACCTTAAGGGAAACTGAACTCCCCCATGCAAGTCAAACTTCAGTCCACTTGGAATGAGGGTCATGCTCACTGGTGCCTATTAAGTAAACCTATTAAATGAACCACTTCTTTTTTACAGTACCAGTATTTTCAGTTACTCCTGGTTCAGCTTGCTAACTTCATGAGTTTTATGTGATAACCAATATCTTATCTCACTATTTCCTTTGGGAGCGTATCTGTCTGTGTCCCTTCACATGCACTGCGCTACCACGCTCTGCCCATGGGGAGAAATATTGCTTAGAAAGGTATCTGCTGTGTTGAAATTTCTAGCTATAAATCTGCCACACTGTCACTATGGGGTTTGAGTCTTCAGTTTAGGAGGTCTTAGGAGCTTGCTATGTCTTTCACAGAGACCGCCTTGAAGAGTGCTGCCAGTTGAAATCATCATGCTGTAAGCGCTACCAGGCAACCTGACTAAGCAACTGGTGCAAGACACCCTTTTTTAAATCCATCTGGAGTCATTGCCATTCACACGGCAAAACAGACCTACATCAGTGTCCTGGCTTGAGGTAAAACAGGACCAATTTTGTTCAGCAACTTCACTTCTTAGCTAGGCCAAACCACGATAATCAGTCACAGACTCATAGATTTGCAAAGCCATGAAGATATGACGCAGGTACTCCTGGAGAACTACAGTAAGGATCTAAAACTGATCCTAGAAGAAACTTTATAATCTGATCAAATGAACAGTTATGGATGCCTAAAGCAGATGTCTTCAGAGAAAAGAAGCCTCATCCAACAGTCATCTAGTCTTTCAAATTACTCACCTTGGATTTAAAAGAACACCAGAAAAGGGACCCAAGCTTTGACTTCCCCTACAAAAGGTGGTGATCTGACCAAGCTACTTGTTATTTTAGGTCTTCCCTTTTCCCATAAAATTTAAGAAAGTTTTGGATTTGTCCAGTTATGGAAAAGGATGGTGTCTGAAAACATGCAATGAATTTTTCCATTTAGGATAAATAATTCCTCTGTCTAACTCTGCTGGATACAACCTGAATAAACTGTTGAGATTCATAAAGGAGGCAACAAAATAATGCTCAATGGGAAGATGTTAAACTGCTGAGGAGCTAAACAGGATCACTGATTCAGCAACTGGAGCCTCCTACTATTTAAAAAAGACATTATTCATGTCAGATATTATCCCAATAGTTCATCAGTTCATTTGGCAAACAAGTTGTCAAAACCACCTGAGTAGAAAACACAGCACAACTGAGATAATTCAGTTTCTTAGCTACAATATTCAATACTCCATTAGGACTCATAAGAATTTTTCTGAGATTTCCGCAGAGTTGGAATTTCACCCAAGTTCTGCACAAAACTCTTTTTCTAGATCAGCATTTACTGCTTGTTCAGTGTGCACTGCTCCCTCTCCAAAGAGACTGGGTGTTTATTTGATGTTGAGCACATGCCTTTTCTTCTTAAATGGTAATGAATAATTGCCCAGGAGACAGAGATTATTCAAGAAATGGAATTTTAGTACAGAAAATGTAATGAGAGTCTGCACTGTTCCACCGTGTTTGCAGAAGATGTTCGTATAGCTAATTCTCTAAGCAAACCTCTCAGTTTATAAATTTAAACCATTCCCATTTCCTCAGAATGTACATACATCAATTTCTTTGGAGAGCATGCTATTACTACAACATGTATTCCATAAGAGTTTTTAATTGAAAATGTAATAGAAGTTTTAATATTCTGAATGCATAAAAATCTCAAAATTAAAATGCGATCAGTGACACTTATAAGCCTCTGGCCAAACCGCTGTAGTCACATCCCTTCCTATCTTTCTTTCCCTTCATTTCTTTTCTTTCTCTTACAATGTAATATAAAGATAAGCTAATATTAATTTACAATGGAACATTTCTGTATTAGAGATTATTTGCATTAATTTGCTTGCCCTGATTTGTGTTCATGTCTTCTTGCACTTTATACCAATGGCCCTTTTGGATCCTAGCTATGCTAAATAAATGCATCCAGTACAAAAGCGGTAGGTTTCTGGCACATTAAAGACAAAGTGATTCCTCTTGCCGTATCTATAGATCAAACGCAAGTAGGAAAAAGAGAGCTACAAACAATTAGATTGGAGTCGACTGAGGGCAGTCAGAGGCTACTGCAGAATTTTGCCCTGGGAGGTGAAGCATACTCCTTGAACTATCATTAAGTAATTCTTTTCAAGCCAATCCCACTGTATACTTAACAGTATGCACACAGAAACAAATGTATGCTTAATTGTGTCTGTCATCCTTCTTCAGGTCAACTAGTTTTTAATGATATCCTTAACATTTCCAGTAATTCTACTGCACCTTCATTTTTCAGGCTTCATATGTTATAGCGTTTCTCCTTGTGAAAGTTTAAAAGTTCAGAAACAATTGCCTGCTTAATTACTTTAATTATTACCTTATGTCTCTTAGCTTTATGAAGTATTGACTTTCAATCAGAGGTTCAATTATAATATGATTCTATGACATATTATGAAGTGGAAAAAGAAGGTTAAAATAGGATCCTTTCCTAGGAATTTACAAACTCATTTATATTCACAGGTTTGCACTTATCTATTTTTCGTCTTAAGCAGAAGATATTTTGCTATTCACTGCTGAAAGAATGTCAATGTTAGAGACAAAGTGATTGAACTTCTCAATGAGGGCAAAGCACAGCAGCAGAGAAAAAAAAAATATTTTAGCAAAGGGAAAGGTGAGTGTCAGTAGGACATTAGGCACCTGAATGCCTTTGGGAGCTAGTTGTTATCGCTCTACCAGACAACCTCCTGAAGATTCATCTGTGGCACTTCAAGTTGTTCCTGCACCAGGTTGTCTTCCCTGTTCCTGGTCAGAGATTACTGTCCATCACCCAGCTGTGCCAGCTCAGTCTCATAATTACACTTAAAAGTTCTTGGAACTTTTTTACCTCTTGTGGAACCTCTGGGGAGAACACATTACAAGACTGAGGAGGAGAGAAATGTAATAAACCAAGAGGTGGTCAGGCATATCTGCCGTGAAACCTTCAGTCCTCAAGTTCTCTCCTGCTGCTTTGTGCCTGCCACAAGATTTCTGCCTGGCACTTTCTCATAATACTCTGACTGACTCATGAGTTGGCATTCATGTTTTGTCTCTCTGAATGAGTCCCTTGCAATTTAGTGAGGAGAAAACCTGCAGAGCTTGTCAATCATCAACACTGTGTTGTGTAAAAGGCACGCTTTCATTAATTTTACACATTTTCCTTATGTCTATCAAATCCCATGGAGTGGGATATCAATACTTCCCAGATCAACCTAAATTCATTCTTACTACCAGACAAGAGTTGGATGGAGGATATGATATGTTTCAGCCTGCTAAAATGCAAAATTTAATAACTAACTGACAGATTTAGAAAAAAGAGAAAGAAAGAAGAAGGATATGCTTTCCTTTTCTGAACTGATTTCCAGCATGTCTTCTATATTTTATTGAGCTAAGGACTGGCAAAGACAGTTCCATATTCTTAGAGCTGCATGCCATTTTTTCCAAGTAGTGACTTCTTCTGTAGTATAATTCCCAAATGGGAATCTCTAATTTGGAGAAACTTCCTTATGAACTTCATAGAGTGAGAATTCCACCATGCATAAAGCACCCTGGGGACTTCCTGTAACTTAGAGTATTCATAATTTCTTTTAATTAGAATATTAACTTATGTTCCTTTTACGAATGTGAAACTGTCTGACATAGCATAGATTTTGCAGAGAGGTTTCTGAAATGCCATCTTAATCTTCAGAGGCCAAACATTGTTAGCGCCCAACAAATTAGACATACACTCAGACACGAAAGCAAATCTTTTGATAAATGTGTTGGTGAATAAGAACTGTATCTTCATCCAAATTCAAGGAATTGACTTCATCCAAATTCAAGGAATATTTCTTTACTATTTAACTTTAGAACCAATTACACAAACACTTCAAAGATAAGTGGAAAGACGGCTTTTTGCTTACTGATGGTCGACTAAATACAGCAGGTAACAAGATCAGCCTGCACAGAACCAGAACCAGCGCCGTAGCCTGCGACGTTGGAACACCTCTCTCACAGTAGGCAAGTCTCAATTTAAACGCTGGAAAAATGTTTTTGAGGGATCACTATCGCTGAGCAAAATCAAAGCACAGACAAGCCCTAGAGAGATTTTACCAAGTACCTGACTATTAGCACTGCCAGTGATCCAACTCTAGACCTCCCCCGAGCAGAGGCTGATTACCAGCTAAATGGTGTCAATGTCTGTGGGGGTTTGTGATGTAGATTAATCGAATCCAGAGTGCTACAATAAAACTCACTTTCACTTCAGTTGTTATCAGTACCACTGAAAGGCCAAGTCACTTTCTCCACTGTGTTATATACTCCCTGCTCTCTCAAGATATTTTTTACTCTCTATAGCAAAAGATTAAATGATGCAAAGCTAAATCTTTAACACTATAGATACAATATCTGTGCTTCAGGTTACAGGCTAACTAGATGACACACTTCTCCTGACAGACCATTTGAATTGCAGTCACATAGATCAGGTTGTAATCAGCAGCTGTTCCTGATACAGTTTTCAGGATTTTTTAATTCGCCATGCAAGTCCCATCATTTCTTCACCAAATGAGCAAGGTCTGTGCGCTAAGGTACAAGGTAAACAGCATGCATTTCTGACAATAATTTTTACTTTATGAGATCAAATGATGTGTCAGTTGAAAGCAATTTTCATGTAGGCTTCCTAAAGTGCCTTATTAGGGTGCAATTGTTCCAGAAGTTCCTCAAGTACATTCATGCTTACTAATGAATGCATACACTTCTTGACTATAACAGAATAGCGAATGCATTTTCTCTTTGGGTTGAATTGAACTTAAAATATTAGAGCAACACATAAACCACCCAGAGGTCCCTGGTTTCCCTGCACTCTTGTAGAAGAAACACATATGTCAGGCACAATTGATATTTATGATTCCTCAGATCATGCTAGATAGCGTTAATATAATGCTCACTGGCTTTGATAGGATTAAATCTATAATTGTAACAAGGTGTTAAAATACATGAGCAGTTTAAATCTTATCTACAAAAACACCTCAGGAACCTGATAGAATGAAAAACAGCTTAGGAGATATAGTTCTAACTTGCATATACCTTGCTACAAAGAGATATCTCGTATTGTAACTTTATGTCCCCGAGGAGCAGCTGCATATAGACTGGTTAATTTATTCTGCTGGGAGAAATTTTATTTTCATGGTATTTAGCAGCTTCAGCAAGTTAAAATGGCAGATTTGAAGGAAAATGGCAAATAATTGTCACAGTTACATTTTCCTGCCCTGACAGGAAGGGATAGCTAATGGTAGTAAAGCCTAAAAGTGTAAAAAAAAAATGCTGATATATCAGCTTGTAATCACAATGTGAGCCAAAAGTAAATAATTTTTAATTTTTATTTGTTGCTAGATACTGTACAAGGTGAAAAGATGTTATTAAGAAAAATGTTAGCAAGGTATTTTTCTTTACAGGCAGAACGTTGAAATCAGCTGCTGGAAACAGAGAAGCAAACTGTGCTAGGGAGAAAGCACACCTGTTCACTCTCTGCAAGGTAGACTAAGAGGGCTGTAAGACGTCTACCTCAGCCCTTGCAAACAGGGCCAAGCGGTCACAAGCACGCCAGTGCATTGCTTGCAATGACTCAAGATGGAATACAGAAAGAGCATGGGTTTTGTGAAGTATAACTGGAAGATGCTGTAGAGAAAAGAACGTGACATACGTAGGGAGGTAAGGAGGACAGTAAGCCGTGTGGAGCAATTCTGCAACTATTCAGCCATTGTCCTGGCAACGTAACAGAGAAAAAGTGCCAAACAGTATAGATTTGTTGACTTCAAAATAAGAAGAAATTGCCACAATAGGGACAAAACAGACAAAATAGAGATCAATTTAGTTAATACACACAAAATAGCATTGAAATTCAGGGCAAACCACTTAAATCAACGATCTTGCAATTGCAATAACCTTCCAAAAAGCAAAAGAAGATTATAAGAGTTTAGCATAATTCTTTGCAAAAAGCGGTGCACCACACCCACTAATAATGATTACAGAAAATGGAAAAGATGTGAATGTTGGGTTAAAACTTACGCTCTCAGCAAACATAAAATGGTAAGTAGTGCTGTGTATGGGAATGCATTCAGGTCTCTACAGGCAACCACATCATCCAAGAATGGATCACATAATAACTTATAAAACTAATGTCACATTCATACGTACATGCAATTGCTTGGTGAAAATGTGACATGAGTGAATGCAAAGTCTGCCGGACAGCCAGTGAATCAACGTCTTTCAGAATGCCTGTGGAAAGAACACAAGTATAATTAAATCTAGGGCCTTCCTATGGTACTAGCCAAAACCTCATTTTCGTCTTAAGGCAGCACAATGAAGATTTTAAAATGTCCTTATATCCCTTCTGTCCTTAAATCTCCAGCTCCTTTTCTTCCCTCCATCCACTTTACATGAAAGATTCAGGGTACCCTTTCATTTACCAAATTTATGTTCCCTAATAACAGCCTAGAAAGAATTCTGTACATCTGGCAAATCAGAAAACCACTGAAGATGTCAGAAATGGTTTTGGCAACATTTTCTTTATACAAAAAATGGGTTGTCCCAATAGAAGTAAACTGAAAATAAATTTTTCATATTATGGACTGTCTGGACGGTTATGTACAAAACAGGCAAAAGCACAGCATTTTCTGAACATGTCATTTGTTTCAAAATGTTCGCTCAGCATTAATTAGTACTCAAGCTGTTGGCTTCCAATCCTGAGTTTAGACTCCTGCTCCCCCTTTGCCACCCACTGGGGCCTGTTATTCCCTTTATAAACACCCATAAATCTCACCAACTCTAATGGGCTTATTGCAGTCCTGCATATGCATCAAGGGGAGGATAAATGCCTCTACTTGTGCCTTCTGATACCCATAATTGTCTGGTTACTTAATGAGATAATGTTTCTAAAACAGCAAAAATCAGTGGGTGTTTTTCTATGCCCTTTAACATGATTTAGTGAGCTTTTCAGCTGAAATCATTCTAGATTTCAGATGCAGTTAGTAATTTTTGCAGGCAAACTAAAGGCCAACTTCAACCTGAAGACAGTAGAGCTAGGAAGTAAAGGAGAGCATAAGAGAACTTTCTCCCCATTCTGCTACCTAAAGGATGATAAAAAAAATGCTCTGTCACCGTTATGGATCAATGAATTTGAAAAGGAAAAGGTACAGCAAAGGATGATCTACAAAAGACTTTTTTCTCATGAAAGATGAACAAAAGAGCTTGTTTTGTTAGATGAGAAAAGCAAAGAATGAGGAGGAATAGGATTGCTGTCTTTAGACACAACAAGAAAATGAACACAAGGGAGAGAAAATAACCACTTGAGCTAAAGGAGAACGTTGGCACAAGAACAAATGGACATAAGCTGAACATGAATAAATTTAATTTAATTTAGAAATGGGCTCTGAGCCTTCTTGCCTATCAGATTTTGAAACAGCCTTTCACCAAATTAAGGAAGACAAAAAGAACCTAACTGTTTATAAGAAAGCTCACTAAGTTTTTAAAGCACTTGAATAGTCTAGTGCCTGCAAGGGATTAATTTTGCAACCTAGAAGTTTCCTCCCAAAATTCTTTGCATTCCTATTGCTTCCCCTTTCTCTCCCCACCACAGAGAGCACACAAACTGAAGATATAAACACAGTGAAGCAAAAAAAAAAAGCCCCTTCGATAAGCAGAACTTAGCAACACATACATAGTTATGAGGGACAATGACACCACATGTTTCCTATAAAGGTGATATGAATTAATAATACTTTGATTTGACCTGGATATAACTCTGAAATTAAATAACATTTTTACAATTTTTATGTCTTGATAGTCCTCTTGGTATGAATATGTACTGTCTCATTGTCAGGCCATGACAAACATTGTCCTGCTAACTGGGAAATTTACTTTGAGGATCAACAGGATCTGGTACAATGCTATTAAAACAGCACATGTATCTCTTTATACAGTTATAAGACGATCAAAATAAGGAGACTGTTTTGGTGGCAGTAGTTCCACTTCCTAGATGTCATCAAACTGCTGATATTTAACATTTGAAAGAAATTAAATTAATGACAAGAATTAAAAGCGTTCTTTAAGTACTTAAAGTTAGCTTTACGCTATAGCTTCTTGAAAAGACATAAATAACATTAAAACCCACTGATTGATCCTTTATAAATTACAGCTGAATGTAAAACAATGCTCAAGTTAATTGACTTTGCATTTTCAGCAAGCACTTTGCCAAGTAATTATTATTTATCTAACAATGTTTTCAATGCAAATTGATGGTGCATATTTGCTATTAATCTGAAGTCATTGCAAAATACAAACAAGAATTACTTTCTGAAATTACCACAGAAAACAAAGAAAAAATCATTTTGACACTTGCTTACACATTTAATTTATAAACAAGAAGCAAATAAAAAAAAAAATAAAAACAGCTCTAAATATTAGTTTGTCATCCCTCACTGGCAAATTGCTATGTTAAAAAATAACAAAGTTAAACCAAGGAAAAAAAAAACAATAATGTGTGCACCTTCCTGTCAAAACAGATGCATCAAAGATCTGTATGTACTACAGGATCTTAGTGATCCCTCATGTTTCTCAGGAATAATCCTGGGAAAGCTGCCAGATCTCAAAGAGTGCTCTTGTGTTTCCCCGCCAAGAGGACCACAAGACCATGGAATGACAAACCTTATTCAGAGGAGGCAACTACATTTAGAATATTAATTGCTTCTCTTTAGGGGATTACATTTGAGATATCTGGGAGAAGATTTAAAATATCGTTGGGAATGATTGGTTCAAATTACTAAAACATTTGCTGAGAGAGTATACCCTATAATCAGCACCTCTCATTGGATATAATCTTTTGATATTAATAAAGCTGAAATATAGAGAAGGATCACTTTGTCCATGCCCTTTGAGCTACTCAATTTTTGTCAGATACACCGACCACCATCAAAACTCAGTTGCAGTACATACTAACAAAGAGATAACTAACAGTCAAAATTTAGATGGAGGGAGAATAATTCCTTCGAATTCAAAATTAATGGTAGGGAGTGCCACCTCATTCATAAAGGAATGTTTTAGGTTAATAACTGCATGTGGTCAACAACTCATTACCTTGAGATACTGGTTATATAGGGCCACCCCTAAAATAAGGAGAAGACACATTCTGTAGCATTTTTAACAGATCAATGACCTAAACAGAATGTCTTGCAATCTCCCTTTGATCCAGCCTAGGATACGGGAGCAGGGACCTCAACCATCAGACTCACACTGCTGTAAACACAGCCATAGCAACTCAGAGGAGAGGAATACCAAAAGATTCACCTACACTCAGTGGTATGGCAGTACCCCTTCAGGTCTGTGATCCTACCCCCACTTTAGGCTGGTGTATATACCTGCTTATGCTAAAAAGAGCAGACCCATACTGACCCACTCATCCCCACCATTCCCTCTCAGCCAGGCCAGCAACCGTGTCTTGAGCCAGTTCAGGGAATTACTCCAGCTGAAAACCTGTTATTTATTTTCTGTTTAGCCATCAACTGGCTTCCCTCTCGGTGCACCTGCTCTGACCTTGCTTATCTCATAGATACACTAGATAACCACAAACCTTCTTGCATGCCACAAGTTAAAATTCAGTCTTGCTCTTTCTGCGAATCATTTTTAACTACCTTATTTTGCCACTTCTGAGCCTTTGTTATGTTTGAAGGTTTTCTAACTTCCTTTAAACCTTACAGAAAAAAAGAGAGAACCTATCTCATCTGTGTCAGCCTCTTTGCAATTCCAGTTGTCTGATCAAACAGATACTTTTTCAATTGGCTGTAGTAACCTGTGTGATACCTTCATGTTGCCTAGTCAGCAAAGGCATAGATTCATTTCGCAATGTGGGAATCATCTCCAAGACAACATCTGAAATGTTAAATTATTGAGGGACAGATAACTCAAGATGTAGCAAAATCTAATCTAGAGATTTCAGTCTATCAGATAAATCTCTGCAAGAAGGAAAAAAAACAACCCAAAGTGTATCAGTCTTGAACAGTCATTTATTTCTATCAATACATCCATAGTGCAATATGTATTTGTGGTGCAATTCATCCCTGATATTGTGTACTTGTAGCTGTGAATTTGACTTCATCCAGCCAATTATACAGAAACCAGACTGAATTTACCATTTCATACAAAATAAATAATTAGCACTTAGAATAGGTATACAAACCAGAACATCTTTTCTGAGATAAAATAGACATGTTCAGAGACAGGAAACAAAAACTCCAGATGAGTGAGTATTCCAAGTATTGTCCTGTTCGGTATGAGAAGATACATGCTACTATCATTGCCCGATGAAATCTAAGCATTCTCTGAAACAAACAAACAAACAAACAGAAGACAGAGCATTATACACAAGCAAGTAATGTAATAAAAGGATTCTATTAGCGTTTTAGTTAGCACTGCAGACAAAGTGTTTATTAGACTCTGGTCTTAATGAAGCAACAATTCAAGTTATCTCAGTATTGGTACTTCATTAACGTTTCTGATGAGATGGGTAATTGAATCACAACAAGTGGGGACAGAGGATGTTTCCCTCCCTTTCTCTTGTGCCTATACAGGCAGGGTTGGATGTGGGCTGAGAAAATTCTATTTGAAAGAATTCTTCCACAAAACGGCAATAATTTTTCTTTTCTTGGCTTCTCATGCTGTGAAGTATTTAGTACTGATATTTTCATCCTAGAAAAAAGTTACTCTCATCTGGAAATTTTTAGACATTCATGCTTTGATTCCTTAGCCAAACACTCTGCATGTAAAGCTTGGAAGAGAGGTTTGTTTTCTTTTATAAGTTTTCTTTTTTTCTTAATAGTTAATGCTGCAACACGGACTAACTTTTAATCATAACTTAATTGGTGCTATGTTGCTGGTGTTCTTCATGATGTGATGATTTAGTTCAAAGACAGCATTATGGGGAAATATTTGATTTGGAGACTGAATTTTTTCAGGCTTCTCTAAGGAAGGTCTACAAGACTGAGACCAAAAATAAATGAGGTTTTCTATCTGAGTTATGCCTGCATTCTGTTTGGTTCTCTTGCACCATTTCTAACATATCTGTATAAAAAGCACAATGGTGTAATGCAGGAGCAGACTACTGAGGCAATGTTATGCTTTTCTTTCAGCTGTTCAGCTTAACTCTGCTGAAGCACAGACCAGATATCTGATTTGTTAAAACCATTGTACAGATTTAAACCATGGGGATATTATCTGTAAAACTTAAGTGTTCAGATGTCCTTCTAAACTTTAATAAACAGAGAATACCTTTCAATTTCTTAGTAATGGCATAGTTCCACTTCACAGTTGCTCTTGAAACAATCTCTATAATGCATATAATATAAATAGTATATCTTGCCTGAGCTTGTGATGACCTGATTGATCATCAGTTGTTAGTAAAACAGAAATCTCTTGACTGTACCTAAAGTAAGACAAATCCCATTACTTGTATCTAGCAGCAAATTTCTTATTCAGATATTATTTGTCAAATCTGGGGATCTGACATTAAATCTTATATTTGTAAGTAGAGCTCATTTTATGCTAAAATAATCTGAAATTCTTTTAGGCAATTATCCTTGGGTTTGTTTGTTTGTCTGCTTTTCTGTGAAAAGCAGCCATTGGTTTAGCACATTTCCATTCCACCTTCATTCTCAGGATGTGGTTACGTGTGACTGGCCAGCTGGCTTGCCCACACTAAAAAATACCTGTACAGCTTCAGATGCCAGTCCTAGTCTAGCACGTCCCATACCAGTTCTACCAGTTTTAGCAGTTTCCAACCAAGCCTTTCTCACCAGGGTACCCTGCCACATACTCTACACCCGTCTGCGTGTTTGCAAAGAAATGAAGACAGGGTCTAGATACAGATACTTCTAGCTCCTGGTTTAGCACGTAATCTATCTCTCATATCAGGCTTTCCTGGAGTAAACATCTATGTCTGAAGGGAGCTATGGCAGATAGCCATAAACTCCTCTAAAGGGACAATGAGAAACAAGGATTATGGGTTTTATAAAGCTCAGGACGATAATTCTAGGTATATCTCGTGTACTCCAAGTAAACTCCATCCTCACCTCGTGTTTTTCTCCCTTTTGGGCCAACAGCATTAAATGGAGAGATATAACTGATGCGTGTTTCTCTGACATGAAAAGCTTGTGAAGGACCAGTACATGATCATCAAAAAACTCTGTAAATCATAATACCACTGAAACAGACATATGGTATAAGGCATTTACACTTCTGTGTTAGGGGGTTTTCTTCAGAAATTTTTAATGTTAACTGAAAGTCAACTAATAAAGGTATACACAAGGTGGTCTTCCTATTGCGATGACATCTACTGGTCCCAGAAAGACTTTACTGCAATACAAAGGATGGGTGTTTCATTATGCTATACGACATGCTGTACATACATCTATATGTAAGTACACAAACATATACATTTTAAAAGCTCCTTGTCCATTTCATCAGAAAGAGATGCCAAGAAAAGGATTCTTTTCTTGTCTTCTTTCCCTCTGAAAAATACTATGCAGACAAGCATGGCCAGAACTTCATCAAACTTGGGACCTGTTGGATCTGCAGGAGGACTGAATGCAGGAAAACTAAAGCCTTAAGAACAATACAGGTAACATCTAGGTCATAGGCGTGAGTGCCCTCGCTGAGCCTAGCTGTCATGATGCTACATGATAGCTTTCTGCATAATAAACATTTTTCTGGAAGGCAATTTGATTTTTTTCTTTACAGAAATCAAGCTGCTGTGTGAGTACAGATTTTGTGATGTATTCTCATCAGGATAAGTAAAGCAGGCCAACACTAGAAGTCTTTTACCAGTGTGAAGAAAGACTGCAGACTCAAGAAGGTTAATTTGTTTACCAGAAAGTCACTCCACAAAGCAGATGCTCTGACAACATAAACTTCTTCAGCTACTAAGAGTAATTAATGAAGGTTTAAATTACAGTTTTACAGGTTGTATGCCTTTTGGTGTGCTATACATCTGCATCATGGCAAGTGGCATACCTGTAATAATTCTAATTCAACCGGTCATACAACTGCTTAACTTCATTTTGGGTATTGTATCCTGCACATTAAAGGAATGATCCCAGTCTCCAGGATTCAAAAGAGAAAATCAGATTCAGCTGATTTGTCATCCTTTATAACACGATATCCGTGGAAGCTCAGAAATGAACCAGAATGGTGTTCAATCTTCAGTCTTGTTTTATTCTGCTTTGTGCATGTTTTTTTCTTTGAGTTTTGAGTGATATATGAAAGCCCATAAAATTGGACAGAAGATACACGTAAGTGGCATTCAGGTTTCCTTTCTAAATGGGGACTTTGCCCTTCTGTGAATCTGACAAATGTACCTCTCTGTCTGCCAGACATTTCCTCTGGTAAAGCTTTTAAAAGGGCTTTTACCAATCACTGCTGGTATTCCTAGAAAAAAAGTTCTGTGCAGCGTGAAGAGAAGCACCTGAATGTTTCAGTGGCATCTGCCTGAAGGGATATGTCAAAGAAGAAATGTTCGAACAACAAGATTTATTAAAGTAAATGTCCAATTTCTACCACAGAAAGCTTGACATCCCTTAACCACAAACCATCTGGGAATATTCCCTTATTCTCTTTCTCACTCTCTTTTCTAAATCTGGATTTATATGTAGAGGGAAGGCATGATGACTGAGGTCTGATATGACATTTATCTTCACAAGTGAGGAGACTAATAAATCATCAATGACATTACCACAAGTGAGTTCTAAGGTCTCCTCACAAGTGAAGATAAATGACATATCAGACCTAAGCCAGCATATATTACATGAAATACCTAATAAGTCTCACTCTCAACATAGCTGGATTTGATGGAGATGGCTGAACCTACATTACATCTCAAATTCACCACCCAGAGAAAAGGAAATTAAATTTGCCAACCAAATAAGATCAGTCACCACCGAAACAACCTTAGTACATTTCAGCCTTTCTCCATGTTACTGCTTTGCAAATCTACAAGTAGTAACGTGGTAGTAAAAATCAATTAAAAATGTCTTTATGAAACAGAGTATCATTAAATCACTTTTCAGTACATGAAACATATTTACTTTCATGCCTTGGGAATATCAGATGCTTATAAAACTTTATGTATCCATGTCTGTATGTACATTTCCATGGGACTCATTTTAAAAACAATCTTATAAGAAACTGGGCCGTGGAACGTGGCCTTGAGTGGATATACCATATCCCCTATAAAGCACCAGCTTCTGGGAAAATTGAACTACACAATGGATTGTTAAAAGCTAACTGAAAGCAATCGGAAGTGGAACTTTTAAAAACTGGGACAAGCATTTAGCACAAGCTACCTGGTTAGTTAACACCAGGGGATCCATCATCAAGCTGGTCCTGCTCAATCAGACCTTTTACATACTGTACAAGGGGATAAAGTCCCTGTAGTGCATGAAAAGAATATGTTGGAGAAAACTGTTTGAGTTTTTCCTACATCAGGCAAAGGCAAACCCATTCTTGGGACTGTTGTTGCTCCAGAGCCTAGATACACTTGGTGGGTGATGCTGAAGAATGGAGAAGCTCAATGATGTGTACTTCAAAGAAATTTAACCCTGGGAGAGAATATTAAATTTTGAGCTGTATGATATTGATTGTTATATAATACTAACATAGTTTAATAAGTGAATTAAATAATAAGCTTAATAAGTGTTTTTCAGGATAACATAGTGGTGATGAAACCTGAGCTAACTTCATCAAGTGGCATCCAGCAAACTCTGCTACCCATGGGCATGAACCACAATGAATTTCACACCAACTTTCCTACCCTGAGAGTCTGCTATGACAGATGAAATCCTGCCATAATGAATTAAATGAACATAACAAACTTTTGTGTATAAAGGTAAATCATAAATTAATAGCTTGTGTGTGTATATATGTACCCATATATATGTGTGTGTGTAGATAGATAAGAAGCAATAGTGAACTGAGCAAGATGCAAATGGTATGGAGTAAGGGGTGGAATGTCCTGGTTTGAGGTAAAACAGGATCAATTTTCTTTTCAGTAATTTTAATTTGCACGTAAGCCTCTTCTAACTAACTGAACTCTCTGAAATTAACAGCATATTATCCAGACACTGCTCATTCCCAGAATGATAGACCTGATTATTTGTAATTTATGGCAAGGAATGGTAAGCAGAGAGGATCTTGCTTATACTTATTGCTATAACACTCAAGGCCAGATAACTTTCTTATGTGCCCTGTTGGAGGGTCAGAAGCAGAAAAGCATAGTGGGGTCCCACCTGGGGGGAGGAGCGGACAGGACAGGTGAAACAAAACTGACCAACAGGGTGTTCCGTCCCATCTGCATCATGCTCAGTATAAAAGCTGAGAGACCAAAGGAGTCGGGCTCTTTCTTCAATGGCTGGCATTCAAACAGGACTTCATCTGTTCCTCTGCCTTTGGTCCCAATCTGTGCATTCCTGAATCCATATCTGTAATCCAGTTCCCGTCCATCACTGAGTCCAGTCTGGTACTTTCCCCATGCCTGCCAGTGACATGATCGTCATCCTGGGAGCTTGATACGGTTTTGTATATACTTTATAATTTTCTTTTTATTGTATTACTAATATTTCATTAAAGTAGTTTAATTCCTTCTAAACTCATAAATCTCTTTCTCTCTCTCTCCTTCCTCTCCTTGGAGGGAGAGGTGGGGGAGAGCATCTGTCTTTCATTTCATGGGCCAGCCTGGCCCAATGAACGACTACCTGAAATACGTACAGGTAGGTTTTAGTTTAGGCATTACAGAGGACTGTAAGCTTACACAACAACTTGTGGTCTTCTGTAAGCTTGTTAGTAACAGCTTTGTGGAAGAATTTCTAATTAATTTGGAGTACAATATTCTTTCTAGAACATGAGATTTACAACTGAGATACGTCAAAAGCATGTCTGAATCTGGGGCTCGCAGCAGATATTTAGGGAAAGTATATAATAATATACTGGGTATAGAGAATAATACTTTCTCTGGCTTTTGAGCAATTAATGGGTGAGACACTTCTTGAGGTGAAAATAGCATCTGGATCAACATGTCAAGGAGGCAAATTTTTAATCTATATTATGGCATTTGAAACCCAAAGTCTAAAGCTAACCCTAGCTTATTTTGGTGATCTTGCCAAAATTCTGCTGTGGAAAGAAAGAAGCTCATCTGAAGCGGAATTGTGTCTTATGTGGAATTTGCTGGGATTGGAGGTAGTTTCAGAAAATTTGAGAGTAAGAGTTGTAGATCCATTAATAGAAACATTTCATAAATCACAGAACCACAGAATGATAGGGGTTGGAAGGGACCTCTGGAGATCATCTAGTCCAACCCCCCTGCCAGAGCAGGTTCAATGCACAAATGTACATCTCAAGTCTTGTCCAGGTACATAAATCATCATGCTTTTACCCTTTCTAATACAGGCCTGTCCCATTTACAGATATTAAAATATTTCCAAGTTTATTCTCAGGTTTTAATTTAGAAATCTCCTGGGGTAATGCTCCACTTAGAAACAATATCTCTGCAATAATATTGTATTTTGCATTAATTTAGTGTAATGGTAATCAAGTCCACTCAAGGTGGGAGACAGTCTGAGTGGCATAGCAACTAAAAAAAATCGTGGGTTTCACATTTCTTATAATGTATTTCATTTTGGCTATGTGCAAAAATTAGCGAGAATCCAGGTAAGTGCTAATCAAGGCCTTCAACAGCCTGCAGGATAAGAACAACAGAAATTAAATAGTCTTACGCAGTGACAGGGCACAGCACAGGCAAGGGTAGCCTGGGGTGCCAGGGCAGTGGGGGCCGTGGGGCTGTCAGGCTGGTGCAGTGTCCTCCCTCCACAACCAGCCCCATCCTACAGTCCCCAGATAACAGGGTGGTGCAGAGAGCACCTGACCCACAGGGGGTTTAAATGGGGCTGAGACTACAGGAGCTTAGAAACAGTTGTGCTTTTTCAGCATAGCCTCATTTAAGCATAATTTTCATTTTTTTGGCGAGAAAGTGAAAGGAGATAACACAGTCAAATGATCTAGCTAATGTCAAAGAAAGTGTTCATTGTTCTTAGAACTAATTCTTAGCTCTCGAGCAAATCTCTCTTTTAGTCATATTGACTTGCTTTCAACTATACTTAACTTCCTGTACATCATGAATAGAAAAGAATAGCCATCCGTGGACTTACGAGTCTAGAACTTAGCTTTTGCAAAGGTAATCAAAACTAAGATTAATTAAATCACTTCTCATATCTTTTTCCCAAAGTGATTGCAAAGACCTGAGTAAATGGGGTAGAAAGCTGAAATAAACTTTAAACCAATTGCAAACATTTAAAAAGATTTATCTGTTTTCATTATGGAAGTTAAGAGACATGAAATTAGCTGGGAAGCAAGAAACTAGCTGAGACTTTAAAGGAATAATTTTTATCAATATTCGTGATTTCTAATATAACTATGAATTTTTGAAGTAAACCTTTTCTTTCTGATATCATTTGAATAGTAGTACAGAAGTTCTCTTGGAGAGGAAACAGAGAAGCATCTTATTTGTACACAGTTAAAACTGATTTGTGAAAGCCTATGTGGCAAATGCTAAGCATTAAAAATAAACTAAATCAACAAATAATAACACATATGGAAAATATTTTTTTTTCTTTAATAATTTTTAAGGTACTCAATTGTATTCAGGTTCTGGTTTAAAAATTGGGTTTTTTTAAACAAGTTTGACCGTAAGGCACTCATATGGGAACCAAATCTTTGAAAGACAATAAATATCAAGAGAATTTTTGATTAAACATCAACAGTGAACAATATTCAAAATTTAACTGGAAAATTGCTAAATTTCTTCAGCTGAGATTGTCTCTGTATGTATAAAGATCGGAATCAGCACACATTAGCATACATTACTGTTTCTACTTTTGAAAGTTTTTTTGATCTTTCTATTTCTGTTATGAAAACATTACCCAGTTGATAAATACTGCTTAGGATTTCTCTGGGAGAACTATAAGAAAAGAGAGGGTGTTCTGGAAACTGCAGTTATTGTGAATGATAAAAGAAAGGGCCCTACAAGAATTTTCAATATTTCAATAATAGTTTACTACTTTCTGCATCTTCTGGTAAAAGTAAACAACACAAAGCTTAAAGTTGTCACTAAATTCTTTCCCACCCTTCCTCACTTGTGAGAGTGAGACTAGAGCTTGTAGCATCCACAATACAGGAAAAGAAAATTACCTTTTTTAAAAAAAAAACTTTATGTAGTTGTTCTGATACATTTAACTATGTCATTAAGAAGAAGAAATTATTAATACCCATGTAACAAGTCAATAGATTGCCCCTAGGAATTAAGTTCACAGTTTCCGAGGGAAGATGAAATATAAACTTTATTCTTAATACAGAGATATTTTCCTGGGAAGTCTTCAATTTTCATAAAAACCCTTTATTTGGCTTTTGACTCTGCCAATCATTAGGCTTCCCAGAAAAAAAAGAAAAAAAAGAAAAAAAAAAAAAAGATTAAAAAAGCCCACTTAAAGACTTCTGTTTTGCTTTCACTGATGTAAACACTTGTCTAGAAAAGCTGGATGGAGGTCACTTCATTTATATGGCTGTAAAATATATGCATTTTATTCATTAAGTTTATCTTGAACTTCTCTAGGGACATTTTTTACATGTTACACTATTTCTTTTTCTCTCCCCATTCCATTATCCTTTGTCTTATAACTTTCTTTTGTGGTACAGCATTTTGATAAAAATGTTTTTGTTTAAGCCAAACTTCAGCTAATTACTTGTTTAAATAATGTTTACTAAATGGAGAATGGCAAAACAAAATAAATTTAAAAAAGAAACAGAATCCTTTGAGAAAACTGAGCTTTAATTTCTATAGGATTGTTTATTTGCCACTTCATTCTTTCATCACATACACATGCCTGCTTTGCTACTAGAGGACTATGTGTATGGACCAGTGTTTTCTTCTTTTTTTCCCCTCCTTTTCCTGATGCTTGAAGTTTTGCATGCAATTTATGGTTTAATCAAGAATAATTTCAGTTGGAAAGCCATTCTAGTGAGTTATCTAGTCCAGCTCAGCACAGCAGAGGGATTGATTTGATGGCTTACACACTTCCCCGGTGTGTGGTGTCTCGTCTAGCACTGAACAATCCATTGTTGACAACTATAAAACATGCCTTGGCAGGTTGTCCAACTGCCTAACTATATTCACAGTCAAAGGTTCTTTTTCCCTCCTACTACTGAACTTAATTTTTCACATTCTGAAAGGAAACTGTATGTTTACATATATTCAATAAGATGATAAAATCTAATTCTGGGTTAATACCATCAAGTAATTCCTTACATGGCACTTTACAGACATGATGCTTTTTTTTTTTCTTGAAAATAATGACTCATAATGAAGCAATTGAACAATTAAGCAGTATACATGTATTAAACCTGTACTTTTAAGAGCTATGTTTTTAGCATTTAGCCAACAGTTTTGACCAGTGTATTCTCATAATTAAATGGCTCAGCTCTAACTCTCCTTCTTTGGGTCACTTTTAATATGTGGAGGAAACTTACCATGTGTAAAAACACTTTGCAAGAAAGATATGCAATTTAGACCACAAAACATCATTTTTCCATTAATAGCCCACTCTATCTGCTGTCTGTGTAACAAGCTAAGCAATAATGGACTCGCCACCACTCGTGAGACATCTGGTGAGTGTCTGCTGCCCGGGATGATTTTGGTCAAGTGGTTGAGGGTCAACCTTCACCCTCCCTTGGAAAGGACTGGCTCTTGATGCTGCTACACACTACTTCCCTGCATTTCTTTTTCTAGTGTTTTATAAGTGCTTTTTTAAAATAAGTTTGCCTGTTAGTGTTTTTACTTTCAAACCATTGAGCTGCTAACTGTTGTCTTGTCAATTATCTGTCTAGGTTTTAACTTTCCTTATGTTCTGTGGCTCTAACATACCTATCTTTCAACAACAATTTCTCAGTAAAACTGTGCCAACGTCACAAAGTTGTGCTGCAACAAACTAAACCCTGTATAACAGGCAACTCAGTCTCTGGGCTGAAGGTTATACAGTTGCCAGCCTTTTAAAGAAGATTGTTTCAGCCTAACTCATTCTCTTCAGTTTACCCTATCTAAAAAGTAGCATGTCAGCACCTGTCATATCATGTGCTGTCACTATTCTAATAAACATTACAGGTTATGATTATCTTTTTGTCTAGTGATTTCCCCTCTGTGAAACAATGGCATAATGCTTTTCTCTTTTGATACGAAACATATCACTCTTCTAACTCTTACTTCACGAGGTTATTGTTACATCCACTGCCTGCAGGTCGTACCCCATAACTGGGAAAACATTGCCTGCTCCCAAAAACATCCATACTGTCATAAATCCTGTTAAGGCACAAAAAGACTAGGCAAGATCGGGTCTCTTGAGTTCTCAGAACAAACTAGATGTTGAACCTGCACAAGCAACAGAAATTCAATAAGCAAGTACATAATTTCAAAGAAATTGAAATTAATCCATGAGCATGGAAGTTATCTACTAATTGGGGCTGGAAGGAAAGGTAGAGACATTTTTATACCCAGCCCATATAACTCTCACTTGTGGCTAAGTGCTCAGTTGAATTTCTTATTAACACAGTCTCTAGAGATCAATTAATCAGCATCCAAAGCAACTTTATTGTCTAGAACAACTTCAATACAGTGATCTCCCCTTCTTCTGAAACAAAATATCCAGTTGCTCTTACAAACTCTCCATACTTTTTGCAAGCTCTCTTATACCTTTAAAAAAAACTGCTCAGCATTTGAAATGTCGTTCTTTCAAACCAAAAATGAAAAACCATCTTGGTCTCTGCAAACAGATGTAGAGTCCTTACAGTTATTTTATATCATTGCTACATACCTATTGATATTTGGTACTTTCATTTAAAAGATCATGTTTTCAGTTGCTTGTAATTTCAGCAAACTTCTACTCAAACACATAATTTTTTCTCTTGCTGGGTATTATGGTCACACAAGTGTGTCAGAAAATTTCACACAAAAAAAGTTCAGCAATTTCAAAGAAAAGAGGAAAATGCTGTTTCACTCGTCCATCCCTTCTGCAGCAGCTATACCTCCCACGTTTCATAAATTTGGCACAACAATTCCCAGGCTGTCAAGACTCCCCCTTCAGCATTTGACCTGTGTTTCAACACTCGCTGCTTCTTCGCCACTGCTGGAGCACCCTGCAGGTCTGAGTCCCATGAGCAGGAGCATCGCACCTTGCCCCCAGGGCATATCACACACAGAGACAAATTAGGACCAGGAGCTGGTGAGGTCAGAGGGAGGGAGGGAGGGAGACTAGGAAGTTGGCTGGGACAAGAAACACAGGCTAGACTCCAACATTCATCTTTCCCTTTATTTGTAGCCCTCTGGCCTTTTTAGTTACACAAATGGTAACTGGAGATAATTCCAACATTTCTAAATTTGCTTTAGTACTAAATTATGATGAATAGTCACAATCTCACTATTGTGTGGAGTGAAATACTCAGAAGTATTTAGACTCAAAAATATATCCATAACATGGAAATGTAATGCAAACTAATAGCATACTATATTCACCTGAGTATATGCAAGTCAAGCAGGAACAAAGTAAAACATTTTAATATTGCTGGAACTGCATTTTCAACTGAAAATTGTTGTTGAACTGTTTTAATATGTTCCTATATAGCGGATTAAAAATCTTCCTTTTACAAACGATTCTCAAGTCTGCTGCCTTCAGTCCTTTGTACTTAATATAGCCTCTGGCTTCTTTCACTCAGGTTGCAAAGTCCTTCCTCTAGCAGAATTTCCCATTCATATGCTAGAAGGCTTTTTGCCAGCTGGATGTTAACAGAGTACACAGAAAGGAACCAGCCAATTCCTTACAATATTTGCTCTAATCTTTATTCTCTCTTTCATATTATTTCTCTTCCTTCTGTTCTCTGCCTCCACGGAATTCTAAATCTTCATGCAGGTCTCACTGTATTGATAATGTGGAATTATGATAAAGCGTAAAATCTCCTTTCCCTAGCCTTATTCTCCAAAGGAAAAGATTGACTTAAAACTGCCTACACCTCAAAAAACAAAACACAACACAACTCCAAAAAGCAACCTTAAACTAAAAAATGCGTAAGAACTAGAGTTTGGCTTTCGGTGGGTTTTTTTTTTTTTTTTGTTAGTCTAGATACATTTTTCCTGAAAATTTGTTTTCGAGCTTTTAAGTCAATTTCAAATGATTAGCAGTACCCGGAGAGTTCAGAAATTATTTCCTCTCTTCTTACTCTCACTTCATTACTAGATTTGTGAAGAACTATAGCTTGGGGGTAAAAACAACAGCATTGAACACTAAGTCATGAAAATGTACAACAAAAGCTCACAAAATTGGTCTGTGTTGTGTTTCATTTTCTGCAAATGCCTTTTTTTGTTGCTGGCGTCACTATCAAGCATTTAGCACTTCGGTAGTGTCTTGCAATCACTAGGAAAATAAGTAATATTAGCATATTTTACATATTAGGAGTGTTTCAGAAGAAGAGTTTGTCGTGTGTGAGGGCCGCAGCTGGGATCAGTAGCGCAGGCAGAACTAGAAGAGGAGTTACTCGCTGCCTGCTTAGCCTCACTGCTTCTTGGAGGGATGCAGTGTGCCCTTCTGACATGTCTGTCTCCAACCCTGAGCCTACCCCTGGCACTGTAAATCCAACACCAGGCACATCTATTCACCACTCCAGAATAAGTGCCCCAGACGTACAAAGGGAAGGGTAGATTTACCACATGTAACCAACCCATAGAGCCCAGTCTCCCTGCAATTGTGGCAAAGACTGTTTCTGAACGCACACAGTAAATCTGTTCTGCTGCTCTTGCTCATATAGAACAGGGAACCATACTTTCAACATCCTCCACTAGTACTGGTACAAAGTAATGATTCTTTGAGGCTAGAACTTGCAGCCTGCAATGGTAAAAGCACCTACATCACAGGCAGCATTTTCAAACGAATTCAACTGGATCCACCTGAAAGTTTAGCCCTAGCACCTGCTGCTCATCCAGCAGCTTATAAGACAAGTTTGAATAGCCAGTAGTACACTGAATTCCTGATCTGTAGCTGGAAGTGCTTGTGCTTTTAAAGGTAAGACATTTAAGTGCCTTTAGTAACTTGGGGAGTGGGAGGAAGAAAAGGTGGTGGCAGCAGCAGCAGCAAATAGCTTCCTGAGGAACTGTACAGATGAGGGCTGCTAACTATTTGGTTAAGCACATCAGAGGATAATGGCCTTTTTGTTAAGTGTTTTCTGGTTGGTTTGTTGTTTTTTTTTTTAAATAAAATAGTGTTACAAAAGACTTTAAGACTTGCAAAAGCCTCAAAGATTTTTTTGTTTTGAGAAAGTTATAACTGGTAGCATGTAGCTGCTGTAAATAGCTTCTCATGCTTTTTGCTGTACTCTGGATAAGATAGGAAAAAACCAAACTTGTGGGTTCTTTGATTTGTTTTTAGAATTGTGAGTGTCAATGTTTTATGATGCAGAAGCTATTCTGCATGACTTATTTAAAGTTATGAGAGAAGCCCTTGTCAGTTTTAGTTTTTCATATTAAGCACTGTTCCTCATGTTGTTTTATCTGCCTATCCTTCAGGAAAAGGAAAGATGGTATAAAAATGAAAGACTACCGCCCAAAACTTCCAGAGCAATAATGCTGTTCTGTGTTCATTTATTTCTCGAGTTCTTGATTATCTTTAAGTGTAAATTCCACTTAAAGTGTGAAATTAGAACTATTTTTTTTCTTATGTAATGCTTTAAACAGTAATTCTGCCTCCTTTGCTCTTTCCTTTTTCCAAGGCACCCTTTCAGGCCTCCAGGTGCTAGTTGTTGTAAGATATGAAATCATTATGGCAGCTCTATTTGTAAAAGAAATGTTTTTGTAATATCTTAATTTAAGATTATGTAGACAATAAATAATCAGGCAAGGAGATTGAGAGTGGGAAAAGAAAGTAATGAGAGAAGGTTTAAAAGAAGCATTTGCTAAAGCTAGTCACAAATGGCCATTAGTCTAAACAGTCCCATCTGGCAGAGATTTGTAGGTATCACAGGAGAGGCAGGTTTTAAGGAAGGATTTAAAGTAAGATTAAGTGATATGATCTCCAGGATTATCAGTGACAGACTAAATAGGCAAGGATTTAAAGCGGAAGGAAAGTTTTTAAGTACTCTATACCTTTAAGTCTGGGACTGACACTGTGAGATAACTAATTTGTCGTCTTCAGTAGTTTGGAGGGCTTTGCATGGGTAGTAGGCTGGAGGGGTTTATTGGTCGTTTGGAGATTTATGTGGATGCCCTACCTGTATAGCAGCCTCCTGTTTAGGTGAAAAATAAAATGGCTGAGGCTTAATAGTACAAGCTCAAGGTATGTACTTGTCAGGCAAGCTCCTGTATGTAGGGGATGGGGGGAAGCTATCTTCACCAACAAGGCGAGAGCTCATCTCTTGTTGGCTGGTGTATTTATCTGTTAAATTGTTGTTTTGTTATGAAGTATGATATCAAGTATTTTGAACAGATCACTGTTGAAACATTCTTTTTTCAATATTGTTTGTTTGGTTTTCCCTTTCCACTCAATTTTTCACTATCTTGTTCAGAGTTGTAATAAATTAATCTCTAGAAGGTGGATCTGTAGAAATGGTTATGGCACAGAACATGTCAGAAAACTCTGTCTAAGGTGGTTTTGCTTAAAACCCATATGTCTGGATACTGGTCCAGTAGACAGCTGTCTTTGTGATCTATTTCAAAATATCTCCTATTCATGCCTAGAACTTAGAAGTGGTGTATTGGGGTGTTTCTTTTTTTTTTTTTTTTTCTTTGTCTTCCCCTCTTTCTGAGAGCACAGCTCTTACAGTCCTTTGCTAAATATGTTATAGAGTTTAGTTTTCTTCAGAGTTTGTCGCAGAATACGGGTTCTGGAAGTAGTTTCTACAGAAGTAGATTTTTGGATTTAAAAAAAGTGTAACAAGCATTCTTCAGAGCAGACTACAGAATTGAATAGAGGTAAATGATACCATTAAAAAGTCCAGCATGCTAAGGAGCTTTTGAAAACTGCTTAAGGGGGAAAATCTCTGCAATGAAAAAACTGACTAATCCGAAAAATACTCTGCTTTCCCCCTTCATATGTATGAACTGCAACAATTTGTTTGCTTTGGGCAACTTTTATGCTGAAGAAGAGGAAACTGCATAACCAGAGCTGCTGAAAACCCTAGCAGGTAGGGGTGGGTTGGAGGAAGGCGGGGAAGAGAGCTGTCTTTAAAACTAATGTTCTCTAATGGTAGAGCACTGCCTGCCAGCACAGTGTTCACTGCCTCCATTTTTACTGGTTTTATATTGCCAGCCCTGTGGTGCCTCTCTTCTGCAGTTCTGCTATGTTACCCTTTAAAACTTTATTCTTGTAAGAAATTTCTGCGATGGTTGTGTAATTGTGAGAAACAGCAGGTAACATATACCTGAAACCTGTCTGAAATAAGGAAGATCACAGCTGGGAAAATGTAATCATAAGTCTTTGACAACACAAAAAACTTTTCCATACAGGAACTGCAAACTATCCTTTGTTCTACTCTAATCAAAGAAATTACACTCTGCAGACTTTTTACAACAGCTCTTGAAATTCCCCATCTTTCCAGTGAGTGTGAAGTGGATTATGCCTGCTTAATCAAGGCTAAGTAGTGAATAAAGCTAAATGTTAGCAACCTTTTGCTGTATACACTATTGAGCAAAACTTGTACTAACTGTAGCTATGTAACACACACGTGGGTATATGTATGTGTACATATACTCATGTGTGGGTGTGTTACAAACATGTTCATTAAACATGTTTAACTATGCTTTTACTAGTTGGAGAGCCAATACTTGGTTATTAATGGGCCTTGACGTTCACAGTAACAATTGGAATGATTTCACTAACTGGTATCATAGAATAGCCCAGACTGGAAGGGATCTCAGAATATCATCTGGACCAACCTTGTGTGGGAAAGTGAGCCAGATGAGATTATCTAGCACCCTGTCCAGTCATGACTTGAACACATCCAGTGATGGGACTTTACCATGTCTCAGTGGAGGTTGTTTCAGCAATTGACTGTTGTCACTGTAAAAATAACCTTCTTTCCTATATTGAGATGAAATGTCTCCTGGTGCAAGTTGTACCTGTTACCCCTTGTCTTCTCTATATGGCTCTCTACAAATAGAGACCCCCTTTCTCTTTTGTAGCTGCCCTTTAAGTACTGGGATACTGTGGTGAGGTCTTGTCTCAGCCTTCTGTTCAGCAGGGAGGAAAAGACTTAACTTCTTTAGTCTACTCATAAGACAGGTTCTCCTAGTCCTTTGGTTATCAAAAGAATGCTTGACTGGAATGGAATTATTGACAATACTCAAGATTAGTACTTTTACGAATTATTTTAATATATTCCTGTTAGAAAAAAAAAAAAAAAGGCAACACGGAAATGCCTTTTGACTTGCATTTCTGCATGATAGTCACCATTCAGTGAACTTTAGCACACTTTGTTGATAGTTTCTTCATATTTAAATGTGCCCTGCACCTCTGACCTCTTGACATTACAAAATCATGGCATATCCCAATATCTCATAATTCTGAATTAAACTGATATTTAAATATATAAATAATTATTTTTTTATTTATTTTATATTAATAAGGGGGAAAAAAGACTACCCTTAAACTACTTATGCTGGGTGAGTTCTGAAAAGAAAAAGAACAGTTGTTTGCATTTTTTTAAAATACTTCTAGTACTTTTTTTCTTTTTATTAAGACATAACACTCTAATTTCCCCTTTTCATTTGTGTGTTTAGCACTAAGGAGGTAACAGTGGGGAAAGTGATGAAGCTCACATTTAGCATCAGCATGGACATCTGCAGTGAAGGCAATTGTTAGACATTCATATCTGTAAATTATGAGCAATATCAGCAATCCTGGGTGTTGGTTTGTTTGGCCGTGATTTTTGGAAACATGGTTATAGTGTTGTTATTGACCCCATACATTTGGGGGGGAGGGGTGTTTGGGGATTTGTTGGTGTTGAAGTGGTGTGCTATGTCTCTTGGAGCAGAGAGCTGCAAATAGGCAGCACTCTCGTGGGAAGAAGGGGCTGTTCCTGTCTTCCTGCTCAAGGTGAGCCTGCTCAGGCAGGGCAGAAAGCTTCAAAAGTCTGTAGGGGCACCTGCGAAGAGTCAAGGAGACAAGGTCCTTTCAGCCTTGAGAGCCTGAAAAAAAAGCTGGGAATCGCAGAGACCAAGCCAGGTCTTGGATACAAGGGAAAGAGGCTTGAATGGGATATTGCACTGTTTCTCACCCCAGTTGAGCCTGGTGAGTTGGCTGCCATCAAGCTGGAAACAGGAACCTGCCTGCAAGGATAAAATAGGCAAAGGACTACATATTTAAACTATGTATTTCTTTTTCTGGCCTAGTCACCTCAAAATGTCCATCTTCTTAAAGCATCTCTCTTGTCCATAGCCTAATAGAACTTGGCTCTCAATTTAAAAGCATTTTCTCATCTTGAGAAGATACCTATAGGAGATAGCAAGAAATCTGACACAAATCTGTTTAGACTAATTTAGGGGTGCAACTATGATGGGAAAGGTGGAGGAGAAAGGACACTCCTGTAGCTATAACACACTTATCCAATTATCTCATGAGTAAATCAGTAACTAGCCTACAACAAGCTTTTTTTTTTTTTTTTTTTTTTTAAGTAAACAGGATAAGATGGTAGGTGTTAACTGTCAAAAGGCAATAAAAGAATCTCTAGAGAAAGTTATTGCAAAGACAGTCAAAATCCTGTGACTGACTTTAAAGATAAATGTTTGGAGGGAAATAAAAAAAAGACAATCCTAGACTGAGGCAAGAGGGATCTCTTACAAACCAACTGACTTCTGAGCCTTGAGGATATATTTGGTGCACACTCGCAAACTCTTCTCTGCAACAAGGAAAGATCCATTTCCTTTTAAAAAGGAAGGTTAACATTCCTGTCTTTGGGAGCTTGGGCTTTAATTAAAAGCTCAAATATCCACAGATCACCAAAATCATGGCGGTTGGGGATAATTAAGAGTGGTGTGTCTGGTTTGTGTTTTGTTGTTGGTTTGGATTTTCTTTCAATAACAGTAAACCCAACCCCTGAACTAATTAGCAGTCTTACTTGACAATCATGGGAGGGATCACTATTATGTAAAGATTCAGTGCTGAAGTGCCACGTGCAGAAATTCATGCATTAAGGAATATAGTGTTAGGTCAAAGTACTTGTATATTGCAATCCTCAAGGTCATTGTAAGATAAATTCCAGAAAAACTTAAAAATACAAAGTTTAGTTCAGGCTTACTTTTAGATTCTTGAACCTTTACACTTGATGTTGTCAGCCTTGTTTAAACATAGGTATGTTTGAAATTTCGCCTTTTGAAAAAGGTTTCTGGGTTACTTGTATGACAGCAGAAGCTCATGCTTTAAGAAATATCAAATGAGTAAAGATTCCATTAGACATTGTGAAAACACTGGATAGGTAGGACAAGATACAATAAGAAAAGTCTGAATTTCAATTTTGACTTGTTTTTTATTAACAGGGTATTATTGTAACTTTCTAGAATCTCCTATGGTGCCTTATTTCTTTCAAATGTTCTGAAGATTTTCAAAGTATTGAACTTCCTGCACTAAGAAGATAAATCTTGAACAGTGGTTCTTCCTGTGAAAACAACTAACAGGGTGTAAAGTCTTATCAGATGGACAAGCATCTCCTAAGCTCCTGAGCATCAGCAGTCTTAAAGCTTCAAGCATCAACAATGCTCCTGTCATCACAGAATCGTAGAATGGTTTAGGTTGGAAGGGACCTTGAAGATCATTGATTTCCAACCCCCCTGCCATAGGCAGGGACACCTCCCACTGGACCAGGTTGCCCAAGGCCACGTCCAGCCTTGCCTTGAACACCTCCAGGGATGGGGCCTCAACAACCTCTTTGGGCAACGTATTCCAGTGCCTTACCACTCTCAAAGAACTTTAATTTTTTAGCCTGGTTTCCTTGGGAAAAGAAGCCTGTAATCAATGTATGTCTGTATTTCTGGCTGCAAATCAAAAAAGTTACTCTTGACTGAGCTAGCAAATTCCAAACAAATTTGACAGGAGAATGGAGCATCAAGTGCTCTTCTCCAAGAGTCCTGACAAGAGGTGGACAAGTGCTAGAAAGAGTACCTGTTTAGCCATGTCAGGGAGGGGAAAGCTATGACCCGAAGCTTATGCTTTACTAAGTACTGTGGAATACAAATTCATGCTCGGCTTCAGTATCTTATTTTCATAGTTTCATCACCTGCAGAACTTTGTTTCACAAATTCTAGTACTTTTGGTTTTCTTTCTTTTTGGAGATTTTGTTGTGGTTTGATGGCTTTTGGGTTTTTTGGGGGAGTTTGGTTGTTCGTGTTTTTTTGTTTTTGTTTTTTTTTGCAGAAGCAATTGTAAATTATTATTGTCAGATGTTATATTACTGTGAAAGCATGGTCACATCTGCAAAGCAGCACGCTCTCATGACAATCTGGAAAAGAGGTGGTGGACAGGTTTTCCCACTTTGCTTTCCTCCAGTAAATTGTGCAAAATAAGAGTGTTATGCTCAGTGGCAGGGGTGATGTATGGTGTCTTATGCAGTCCTACTCTTCCAGTTGCCCCATCTCAGGTTGTGTAGTATATGACACAGATCCAGCATCCTTTTAAGGAAATCAAATCATGTTAGGAAAGGTGGAAATCTAGATCTAGAGCGATGCATGCTTGGGTGCTCTTCCAAACCAAACCTGTTTACCTGTCTTGTAATGCAGGCAGATTCAAAATGTGTCTGCAATATTGACAGTGATATGAAATTACAGGTTATGTTTTGAGGCAAATAATAATCCAGGTATCTGAAAAACAGATGCCTGCTCCAAGTTGTTCTGAGTTTCCCTTATATTTCCCCTACAGTCAATGAGGGAAGATAAGCTCCAGACACAGGAGGAACCTAGATAACCTGCTTCAAGTAAATCATTTGCTCTAACTATCCAATTAACTTTGACAGCTAATTTTAGGAGATTTAAGTCTCTTGCTTGTCTGACAATTGTACTGAGGGTTTAGCAGGTAGCTTATAAACCTCTGAAAATCTAGTTACAAAAAAAAACAGTCTGTGCAAGCCTTTCAAGGGGACTGCTCTAATGGAATATGTCTGAATAACATGGGGCTTGTAGGATATTTCTCCGAGTTGTGCAGTCATACTTGTACTGCTACCCAGGATTGAGTTTAAGCTGCAGGGCTGGGGTGATGTTCTGAAAGGTGATGAGGTGAGAAGCTGGCTTTTTGTCCTCTCAGACTACTGCTCTGCTCATTATCAGTCTCCAGCTTCTTTGAAAAGAGGCAACACGGGTACATAGAGTTCATTTGCAGTGCCTATTATATATTGGGAAAGTAGTGTTTGGTCTTCAGTTTTTGTGTTATCAGAAGTAAGCTGCTGTAGTGCATGTTTGTACTGGTAACTGTCCAGTGAAATACTTGAGTTGCAAAGGGGAGGAAAAACACAGTGAACCCTTACATTCAAATATGTTCTAAAATTGTTTGTTTTTTTTTTTTTCTTGACAAAATGCATTTAAAACTAAAAATAGGTCTGAATTCTACTGTATCTTTTCCTGTCTTTTGATGGGAACATCATCATGTCTAGCAGGGTTAGTAGAAGTGAGTGTACTTCTTTACTCGCTGTGTGAGCTTCATGGTTTTACACTCTTCAGAATCAGCTTTCTTCCTATTCTACTCATACAATCTAAAGCTGGAAACAGTACCAAGTCAAAGAATGTTTCTGACTTCAAGGATTCCTCGTGCAAGTCACTAGGGCCATATAGGAGCACTGTGCTTCTGAGGGTGCTCTGAAATAATCTGTCCCTGGCCCCACACAAGGATTTGGTGTGGGTCTAAACTCTTCCTTGAATCTTTTCCTAAAGGCCCTTAAAGGGTGGGGGTGTATCTATGTACTCTGTCATTATAGTACAGTTTGTTGCTTTTTCACAGGAGTAAAGGCAAAGATAAAGGTGAAGAAAGCTGCAGAATCCCCAAGCATGCTGAAAACCTGCTGCTATATCCAAAGGTGAAATGGTAGGTGATACCTTGAAAGCAACATGTCTCTCTGCCCTGCTGCTGATCTGGTATTTTATGTAGTGGAAGATAAAAACAGTATCTAACAAGTATAGGTGTGCAGTCTAAAGTAGCAACCTGCAATGCTTTATCTTCAGTTTTGCACTCCCACGGCACTCGGCTATTGTCAACAGATGTTTTTCACCAGCATGGAGCTTCTTGTTGGATCGGGGACCTCATAGATGGCAGAGGTGAGGAAGTCTGAGGAGAAATAGATAACTTCCAAGCTTCTATTAAAGAAGGAAAGAGGGAAGAAAATGGAAAATGTATCAAATGAAAATGACAAAAGAGGTTGGGAAGGAAAAGTGAGAAAACTGTCACCCTTTAGATGCGCATGGAATAAAGGGGTTCAAAGGCTCAAAGAGAGGTCCAGCAGTGAGAAATAATTCTTGCCAAAAAGCAATGAACTACAATGTTAGGATTTGTGGTGAGGGTAATCCAAGCTCTGTAAATTTTAATAATCCTTACGTGCAGATGACCACAGATATCATTTGTACATAGTGTCAGCAAGGGTTCTGGAACAAGGCCTTAAAAACACAAGTATCTAAGTTTGGAGAGAAGCAAAGTATTTGCAGCCACAGTGCACCAGTGTTAGCAGAAATACTTGCATCTGGGTTTGTTTTTTTGTTGTTACAGTTTTAATAGTTTGGGGTTTTATATTGACAAGATTCTAGTTGTTGCCTGCCTCAAGCCCTGCATACCATTGTCAGAGCCCCAACATAGAATTTTTGATATCCAGAATAAGGAGTTAAAGGCACAGGTATAGCCTGCACACTCACCAGCACCCGAGTAAAGTATTTGGTACAGAAGGAAGTGGTGGAAACACTAAAAGACCTGCAGGAGTAAAACTACATAAAAGGACCTCAAATTTACCTCAAAGCATGCTTCACTGGGGTGTGGATTTTCAGAAGAATATAAAATTAGTCTGTACAGTTGGTTTCTGGAGAAGACTGCTTAGCTACAGAGTTCAATTCTAATGCACAGTAGAGAGGAGGGGAAGAGGACAAAGACCTCAAGCAGAGGGCCAGAAGAAGGATAAGCTGATGAGGGAATATTGCTTTGAAGAAGTAGGTTAGCAAAAGGACATTGTCAACCTTTCAGTAAGCTACAATTTTGCTGCATTTCACACACTGCATGCAGATTGTGCTAAAGCCCTTACAGAAATAAAGTATGCAGCGTGTCCTGTACCCTTACTCTTCTGAGAGAGAAGAATGACTGGAGGTCATAGTCACTGCTGGCATCAGCAGGTACAGCTTGCCTGAAGTCAGTGGAGCTGAACACCCACTCCTGCCAGCAGAAACTTGTCCTTGTACAATACTCTTTTTTTCATAGCCAAATGACAATATTTAAAAGCATTACTATTGAGAATATGCATTCAGTAAATATGATAATACAGCAAGTAACATTCTGGATGTGTTATCCACTTACCTGTGTTGACTAGATTATGCTTATCACTTGAGATGGAATAATATACTTAAGGCAAAGAAAACTGTGTTTTGTGGTTTGTTGGTTTTTTTTTTTTTCCTCCTCTCAGAAAATCATTTTCTAAATGCACTGGAAGAAAAGACTTGCTTTCCTTCTGGGTAGAATGAACTCCTTTTTTGTTTGAATGAACCACTTTCATTTTCCCATTACTGTGATTTCGGCTCTGCAGAAGCATGACTCCTGTGGATGGCAACAGGGATTATCTCGTGATTATTGCATAGAGGTGCATGCATAGAATATTTCAATGCTATTATGTCAAGTGCAGATGCTGCAGAAGCATAGCTTCTTGCCTTTATTTTTTTTTTCTTCTCCTTGTCTCTTTCTTTTTATTTCTTCTAAGCTATTGTCTGTGTTGGGCTTACTAGTGACTCTACCCAATGTAGACTTGGGTGGGGTAGGCAATATGGGGGAATGGTGGTAGAATAGCCACAGAGAACAAAATCCTAAAGTAACTAATAGAAAATCGCCTCAGAAATCTAATACTGGTTGCCCCAGTTCTTAGACTGTACACTCAATGGTAAACAAGGCTAATTCTGGAAATTTTGGGGTGTATAGGGTTTGGGATATAGGTCTGTGGATTTTTTTTTTTTTTTTTCTTAGGGGGGTGAGGAGGAGCTGGGTTTTTTTTGTTTGTTTGTGGGTTTTTTTGTTTGTTTGTGGTTTTTTTTGTTTGTTTAAGTGGTCTCCCTTCTTTCCCCTCTGTTCTGAGAGAGCAAAGACCCAGAGATCTGGTCAGAGAATGACCTGAAGATCTGGAACAGGAAGGAGAGAAGCTATTGCAACAGGTGCAAAAGGGAGGTTTTGCCTGGAAAACAGCTGCTCTGAGCTTGCTCACACTCTCTCCCATGCTATTGTCCTGAATAAAAATTACTGTATTTATTTAAAGATGTGTGGCACTATATTAACCTTGGTCTCAGAGACACTGCTAGCTAAAGACTTCTCGGCAGTGCCAGCAATGCTGATGTTATGTCTCAAGGACAGGACAAAACTCAGTTTTATAAAAACAAGAAAATAAGCTCTGGGAACAGAAAGGATGGTGGGACAGGGTACTCGGGCACAGGGAAAAAGAGGCAAAAGGCTAGAAGGAACTGTGGGATGTGAGCAGCTGGAGTTACGGAGGCTGCAGGTTGAGACTAAAGCTGGAAGGGGTTGGTGTAAATACCAATTTTTAGATGGGGAAAAAGGATGGAGAGGGATAAGCGTAGCTAGAAATGGGGAAAGGGACTTTAAAGAAGTGAGCATTTCTGGCTGCATGGCATTTAGAAGAGCAGGGTGCTGTTTGTCCTCCTCGTTCTGGGCAACTATCCCCTCATCCTGGCTCCTGGTCTATGACAGCACAGGCACTGAGGTACAAGATCTGTGCAAATGGTAATAATGACCTGCAGATCTGTCAGGCTCAAAGCTTCTTGTAGTATTTCTAACTGAAGTGTCTGGAACTTTGGGTGAACAATGGAGTGGGGAAAATAAAAAAACCCATCTCAAAGGGAATTCGTCAATGAATGCTGTAATCCAGAACAGATAATACACAAGACTTGTATGCCAAGATGAGTATTTATCTAGCTCTTAAGAATATCAAGAGGGGAAGAAAACCCAAGATATAGTATGGGTGGGTTCAGTGAGCTATGAAAGAAAAAGAACTCAATCTTTTTCTTGATTTCTCTGCTATCTAGAAACAGTGAGTTGGGGTTTTTTTCTAGTAGAGGATGTGGGGTATAAACAAAAGGGCTGAGTAAAATGATGTGTAAATAGACATAGAATGAAAACTCAAATCACCAAAAAGATATATTTCAGTAAAATCAAATGTTCTGTTGGAGATCCAATTATGGCAAATACTTATTACTCCAAAATTTATTAAAATGCCTGAGTTCATCGAATCTTTACTTGCTTTGTCTACAATGATAATTAAAATATTTGTTGTATATAAAAATAAATATACTTTTTTTCTTCTATTACCTTGCATTTTGGACAAAACACTAATTTTCAGAAATGTAAAAATTATGGACATTTCTCATATTGTGGTGACTGCTAGTGCAGTAGCATGAAACTTCTTTCATCAAATCATTAATACAAAATGTGTTCAGATTATAAAAATCCCACTGTGCTGTCTCTTTAATTGTGCTGGGTAAGCCAAGAAAAATTTAAGCTATACATTTTGATTTCAGATCAGGTAAGCTAGTCGAAACAATTAACTTACATATGCATCACTGTGAGGTCTGGCAGATAGAGATAGGCAGGCAACTTGGAGTTGGAAAAAGAGCCTGAAACTCCTATACCATGCTGCCAAGTCTCAGATTAAGTCATACCTCCTCTTAGCATTTTAACTTCTGGGAAGGTAGAGGGAAGATTTGTTCTGTCCTACATGGCTGTAATATTAGACAATGAATGTCTGAGTGAGCCGTGCTGGGTTCCCGTTACATTAAGTGAACGGATCCTCAAGGTGAGGCTCATCTCAGCCTGTTTTGGCATTCTCATCTGAAATGATGTGTATCACGCCTGTGATGCTCCTGTTTCTCTTCTTTAGTGATATATCCTGTATTACATTACAGATCTCTATGTATGAGTTAATGTATTGTCAGGCAGATGTCTCCTAACCTGTTATGTTCTAACTGGGCAACAGAAATTGACTTAGCTGAGACTCAGCGTCATGTCAAAGCTGGAATAAAGGTTGATACTCCTAAACTTAGGTTAGGATGTTTCCTGTCGGCAAGTTAGGGTGGATAAATCCCACAGTAAAGTGAGCATGGACAAATTCTCCCCTTTTTGCATGCTATTTGTCTGACGCATGAGTCGCACTTTCTATGTGCCACTACAAAGCAATACCTTTTTTTTTTTTTGCTGTCACATAATAGTCATAGGCTTATAAAGAATGGAATTATTTTTTTTTAAAGTAAATAACAAAAACCCACACAAAAGGAAAAAGAAAAAACAACCTGAAACCCACAATATTTTATAGTCCTTCCTGAGCCAACAACAAAGTACAGAAATTACAACAGCAGATACAATAAACTAGATTATCAAAGTTATGCTGATGGATGTTAGTGTTAAGTGTCCTTAACATGCAACACCATTGATTTGCACATGTACAGTAAACACTTGCATTTGTAAACTTCCATAAATACCAATACAATGTTTGAATATCTAGAAAAAATGTATTTCAGTTTTGATTATTTTAATGAATCCATTTGGGAGGGTTGGAGAAACATCCTCTTAAACTATAAGGCAAGTCATTCTTGAATGCTGATCTGTATTAGAACTGTCTGAAAAAGTAAATAGTGGGTTCAAGTACCTGTATCAAAGTGGAAAAACCTGTCAAGTGTTCTCCAGGGACTTGATCCCAAGCTATGTAAGTCAGAGTTAAGACTCTTATTCACTTCAGTAGGATAGAATTAGTCATTTGCATAATATCATCATTATTGCTTTGGAGGTGAGAGAGGGAGATAGTGTTAATGACATTCACAGCTTGTCATAAATTGAGAAGAATTGGTGGTACCAACTGAGAAGATGATAACAACGAAACTAACAGAAATGCAGGCCAAGTAACTTATATGTAAACTAAAATGTACAAAGGAGGTGGGAGATGAAAAATTTGCTCTAATAGAGATGTGGACTGGTGGTGGACAGTAAAGCTGGCTGAATACTGAAAATACTTATTCTTAAATAATTATCCCCCAAGGAAATGCAAGCATTTGCAGCTCGTTAACTATATGGACAATTCAAAAGAGTAACATTAGAAATGCATTTGTCTTATGCTGTAGCCACAAAAAAAAAAAACAGACTAAGTTTCAATATGGAGACTGCAGGTGTCTATCACAGAAGTGGTCTGTCTTTCTAGAGCTCCGATGTGCTAGGCACTGTAATACCTATCAATTAATGGAAGAGATTTGGATAGAAATAATGCAAAATCCTTGTAGAGTTGGGGGAATTTCTCAAAACGGGTTGAGAAATAAGACCCAATTCAGTCACAGTCCTTTGAGATAATAGCTCCTAGAAGTTTACTGAGAACCGACACAGCAGTTTCCAAATTCCCAAAGAGATTGCTGTGGTTCACTGTCCAGCCCATACAGGAGGCACTACTATAATCAGCAAAGAGAATGCCTTATCTAATGCAGCAGTAAAAGCTGTGGTTCACCAACGTGCAGTAAAGATTATGGCAGTTCCTTCAGATGAGATCTCACAGCCCAGTGTCAACAATCCAAGAAAATTATATCGATCAGATGCGACAAACAAAGAAAAAGAACAGTGGAGAAAATGGGAATCAGTAGAAGATGAATATGGACAACAGGGGGGACACTTGTCTTACTGAAAAAATATCAGATGACTATAATCAGGTAGTTCCATGATAAAGCTCATGGTGGAGTGGAAAGAGAGGCTGATCAAGCACAGCAAGTATGGGTGGCACCAGGTATCTATGCAGCTGCTAAAAGAATTATTAATGCCTGTCCTACTTGTCAGAAATTCTCAAATATAAAACCTGTGTGTGAATTGGGAAGCCAACCATGGGCTTCTTTCCTGTTCCAAAGATTGTGAATAGATTATGCTGATATGCCTGCAGTATGTGGATATAAACATTTGCTAGTGATAGTAGACCAATTATCGGGATGGGTGGAGGCTTTCCCAACAAGAAATGCAGACACTGGAGGAGTAATAAAAGCTGTCATTAAAGCAATTTTTCCTAGATGTGGTGTACCAGAATCTATTGAATCAGAGGGTTGCATTTCACAGCAGAAATAATTGACTGACTTTTGTAAAAGTTTAAGAATAGAAAAAAGATTGCACACTCCTTATCACCCTCAAGCATTCAGGCAGGTAGAAAGGATGAATCAAACTGTTAAGGAGATATTACCTAAAATTTGCACGCATACAGGATTAAAATGGCCAGAAGCATTAAATTTAGCCTTATGGGACATTTGAAATGTCCCAAGACAACCCTTAGAATTACTGCCTGCCGAAGTGGTTTTGGGGAGACATTTAGCTATATTCGGGATTTATTTTCTGGCCAAAACCATCCTTTTGAATGGAGATGAGCATTTAACACTCACTGTTCTAAATTTACAAGAAAGCTTCAAAATTAAAAGGGATCATGTTCAGTGCTATCAACCCACCTCTCCAGAGATACAGGTACATGATTTGCAGCCTGGGGGTAGAGTTTTAATAAAAGTACCTTCCCATAAATCTAAATTGAAGCCCAGGTGGGAGGGGCTGTATACTCTCTTAAGATCTTACTGGGTTTACCACTGTAAAAGTTACAGGAAAGGAAGCTGGGATCCACCACTCATATGCTAAACAGTTACTGGAGGACCATTCAGTGGATGAGCAATGACCAGTGGAGGAAGAATCTACCATGACCACTCTTTTAGAAACTGAAACCATTTTAATTTCTTTTCCAGAACTACTTGGATGCAAGATTTCAAAGTGCCTGAGGAAATTATGGAAATTCTATGGGTGAAATTACTAACTTCTGCTGTGCTTATTACATGGGTAGAGGGAGTATCTAAATCAATATAGAATCATAGAATGGTTTAGGTTGGAAAGGACCTTGAAGATCATCAAGTTCCAACCCTCCTGCCATAGGCAGGGACAGCTCCCACTAGACCAGGTGGTCTAGCCTTGAACACTTCCAGGGATGGGGCCTCAACAACTTCCCTGGGCAACCTGTTCCAGTGCCTTACCACCCTCAAAGTGAAAAACTTCTTCCTAATGTTTAATCTGAACCTACCCGCTTCCAGTTTAAAGCCATTCCCCCTCGTCCTATCACTACATGCCCTAGTAAAAAGTCCTTCCCCAGCTCTCCTGTAGGCCCCTTTAGGTACTGGAAGGCTGCAATAAGATCTCCCCGGAGCCTTCTCTTCTCCAGGCTGAACAGCCCCAACTCTCTCAGCCTCTCCTCATAGGAGACGTGCTCCAGCCTTCGGATCATCCTTGTGGCTCTCCTCTGGACACGCTCCATCAGGTCCATGTCCTTCTTATGTTGGGGACTCCAGAGCTGGATGCAGTACTCCAGGTGGGGTCATTATTATATAGGCTCATTGTGACTTCAGGGAAAAATCTCTATTTCAACCTATCACAAACCATAGTCCAAATTACTAATAAAACTCTTGCATATGTACACACTTTACAAGTCTCTCAGTTTTAAGCATTCCTATGTTAGGGATACCCATACCAAATAACATATTGTGGACTACCTTATGGACAAATACTACTTTCCATCAAGACTGACTCACAACAATGGGAGGCGGTAATCCCAGAAGCAAAGAAGAAATATGCAACATATGCAAAACATCATACTCTTAAGCTCCTATACAATAGTACTACCCCTGTGGGCAATTTCAATACTTGTAAACAAATAATGAAAGTAGGAATAGCAGGAATTCTTGGAGACATTTCCAATACACCTGGGCCTGTACCTGAGGGCAAAGGGTAGTTTTGGATATGTGGTGAGAGCTTGCAAAATATTGGAACAGGTTGCCCAGAGAGGTTGTTGAGGCCCCATCCCTGGAGGTGTTCAAGGCCAGGCTGGACGTGGCCTTGGGCAACCTTGTCTAGTGAGAGGTCTCCCTGCCTATGGCAGGGGGGTTGGAACTCGATGATCTTCAAGGTCCTTTCCAACCTAAACTATTCTATGATGCTATGATGATTCTATGATTACTGGGAGATTGGTTGGGAACTTGTGCCTTGGGAGCCATTACTCCTAATATTTCTGTGTTCTCAAATTTCACCATGGAATGAAGATCATGGTTATGAACATTTGTTCATAGGACCAAACATAGTAATCCACTAGTAGAAAGGCCAACTGCATTCCACTCCTTTACTAGATAGTTTCTTCCCTGGTTGGCAGCGAGTGAATTAGAAAAGGCCTTAGTTAACATTTCAGTGGCAGTAGAAATTCTTGGCAATAATACTGCTGACACAATTATGGGATTACAATAAGAGGTTTCACAACTCTCAAAAATTACACTGCAGAATAAAATGGCATTAGATACTTTGTTAGCTTCACAAGGGGGAGTGTGTATTATTAATGCCAGTTATTGCATGTACATTGCATGTCCCCACCAGAATGGGAGGATTTCAACAGATGTCCAGAAGCGGTGGAAACAAGTAAAACTAATTTGTAAAGTACAATTGAATAATACTTCAGTAGGATTCCAAGAAGTACGGTCTTGGCTCACATCCTGGATACTAGATTTAGGAGCCTGGGCAAAATGAATTCTTTATGGCATATTGAGTTTTATAATAATTATTGTATTACTGTTTGTTTGTATTCAGTGTTGTAACATTTGCTGTACCCAACTGTGCTCACGCCGTAGAGAGAACAAATATTCTGCTCCCATATAATAAATAACAGGAATGTCAATAACAATAACAAGATGACTGTTCTTGAAAGGATCGTTATATAGCCAAAATTTGGCAATAGTAGTTTAACACTAGTAGACAAAGCCTATATGCTGCAGTACACGATCTGTAACAACTATATTATACCAAAGAGCTACCCACAGAACTGGTTGAAACTGACCTAAGGGGCTGTGAAACAGGATGTAGCAACACTGTATATTGTATTAAAAGATAACTGTTTAGTGACAAAACAATGAACAAATCAAACCTCTAAGAAGCAAGAAGACCCCAGACCTTAATATTTTGGTCTAAGCTATTGTGTGAGAGATGGGAAACATAGGTCGTAAGGGTATAACTGCCCAGGGATTTCTCTTGGGGTCCCTCTTCAGAGGCACTCAGTTTGAGCTGTAGCGTAATTAATAAAGAGAACTTTATAGAAGAAGCTTTCTTTTGGATTGCTAACTTAGTGGAATCCTGGAGTTGAGCCCTCTGATGAGTGGCTGGCATGTAAAATTTCCATAACACTAGGCAAGCCTCATGATGTTTGGTGGGCATGTAGACAGGTAAAGTGTCAAAAGGATTATTCAAGCACAAGCAAGTGGAATTAAGGAGAACTTTTAAACTATATTTTTTTTATTATGTACCTAAATGGAAAAAAAAAGCCTGAGGATAATCCCAAAGCACTTGAATTAAAGAAGCTCTAACTTTCACTTCACTTGCTAGTCATGCTCTAGAAAAGCAAAATCTCCACTGAGGAAAACAAGATCAAAACCCACATACCTCAAATCCATGATACCATTCCATGTTATGGTTATGTATTCAAGCATGTTAGATCCTGATTACAGATTTAATCAATAGCTAGACAGCAGAATTATTAGAAAGCTTAATTTCCTGCACTTCCAACACAGGAAATTAGGCTTTCTTGGTTTAGTTTCTGTGTTTTAGCAATAAGTCTCTTGCCTGCATTTTAATGGTTGTTTTCTGTGTTGTTTTTTTTTTTTTTATTATTATTTTTGGAACTCCCTACTTGAACTTTCTTTGCAGGCATAGTGTACATTGTTGGTATTTTATGGTGATTACTGAATGAAATTGTCCAATAGGAAACTGTGGCTTAGGTGTATGCCTTTGCAATTCTAAATCTGGAAAAAAAAAAAAAAAAAAAAAAGTAATGATTTGTGTGAACACATAGTTATTAAAAAAAAACCACAGTAGTAATATCTCAATGCTATATATTCAGGGATTTTTTTAATCAGAAAAACATACATGTGAGTTTAAGATAGACTGTAGAGGTCTCCTTACATAAGCAGTTTACACTCAAAGATTGTTCAAAGAACACATCTGTACGAATACATATGAAAGGCAAAACATTAGCATTCAACCTCTAGTCCAATATGCAGCCCTATTTGAGTAAGGGTCAGATTTCCCTGGTCACTTGAAGAAAGTAGTCTTGATTTCCCAGGCTGCAACTCCAGCGAGCTACAGTAGCTGCAGGTTCTGTATCCAGGCTGACCCCTAATCTTAGACTTGAGGTGTTATTCCTGAATACAGTGGTGGTGTGGGGGGAAACCCATAATTTCTCTATTAGCGCTTTTCTTTTAAATCCACTCAGTGCTACACTTCCCACATCCACAAGTGACATCCTGAGCGTTAGTGAAGTGAACAACTAAGCAAAAGTTTTGCCATAACACATGCCATGTTTTGTTTCACTTTCACAGAGCTCTCTTGAAACTTCCGTGCCAACGTGACTTTTAAGAATAACAACTGGTAAAGGGAGGTCAGCTGATATGAAAGTACATCAGGCATAACATTGATATTGCATATGGACATAGTCTGAGGTGACAGGGTATTTATTTTTTTTTTCTACAGCAGCAAGTTGTCTGAGAAGGAAGCACTTACAATCTAGTACATATTCTCTGCATGTGCATGCATTCTCTATGTTTGCAAGCAAGAACGTGACTTTTCCACAGCCAGAAAAATTATCTTCTGTTTTGCTTTTCACAAAAGTCCTGAAGCAGTATGCACATTCACAGCGTCAGACACTAACCATAACTACCCAAAGTTTATTTCAAGGATGATGTCTACAGGCTGCTGAAGGCAGTGAGGTGAGGTGCTTAATGCAAGTTGTGTTATCTACTACTACTTTTAATGTCAAGGCAAATCCAAGAAGTAAACTGGGGAATGTATATTGATCTACTGATGGCGAAGAACTAAATAAACTGACTTAAAGCCAGTACTCTACTGGAAGCATTTCATGTCCTTACACATTGCTTGAATTTTACAGTTAACAGTCAACAAGCAGAATTTTACAGGCCATTAGTCTATATGTGAAATATTGCCTCTGGGTATTGTAGAAATGAAAAACTGTTTCATTTTAGAAATGCTCTTTTCTATGCAATTAAAATTTCATAATGATATTTAGGCATGTCAGTTTAGGACATGTGCCTAGTAACTGGATCAGCATTAAAGATTTTAATATTGCCTTTGGAACAGTTGGTCTCTGGATTTATAATCCACAAAATTAAAGAATTTAGACAAAGGATAGGAGCTACTATTGTCCATAGTAGTAAATTCTTTTATGCAATTGCTAAGTTTACCAAAATACATATAGTCAAGAGCCCTGAAGTTTGATTAAATCATATGCTGCAAAACTCATGTTAACCAGTTAATCTGTAAACCTTTTAAAAATCCTCAATATGAATTCAACTATTGTGAATCATTCATCTGTCTGTCATCCAGAGAGGCTAGAATGGCTGCCACTTAATGTTTATTTCACAATCTTTTGAGATTGTGTAAAGTACATTTTATATATTAATGTTGGACAAAGGAGAAAAGCCACACTCGGAGCATATGAACAAGGCAAACCACAAAAACCAGAACATTCAAATTTAAATATGTAATTTGAAAGATACTTTTGCTTTTGAATTTGCAGGGTTTTGTCAGCATACATCTGAACCATAATGCTATTTAAATGCAGGTTTTTGTCTACATCAGGTTTCTGATTCAAACAAGATAAAAAGCTGTTTGAATTCATTGTTCCTGTGCGTTTTTAGAGCAAAAAGCTATCCCACACAAGTGTCAAGCTAGATTTTTTTTTTGCCTTATATTTGATTCATAAGACACAGGGATTGCAGTTCCTTTTACGTTTAAGACAGAAAAATTCTTTCATTTGAAAATGACATTGTGAAGATATCTCTTTCTTAGCAGCTACTTAATAGCATGTTTTTGACTCTTCTTTCAGGATATAAAGTTCTTTCTAGGAAGAATATTAAAGACAAGCATAGTAGAACTAATTTGTACCATTATCAAAATTATATGATGAAATGCTATTATGTAAGCATATAAACTTTACTCAGAAAAGTCTTCTGAAGAGGTCAGTTCTTAACACATTAGTTGAGGCTTATCCAGCAGGTATGCTTGTATATCTGCCTGTTACATATATCATTGCTGAAGAATTCTTAGAAGTAGTGAAATCTAATTTGAAAATCTCACCTCTAAATGCAGTTGCTTCTTTGAGTCACTGATTCCTCACTACCATTTCAGGCTGCCTCACAAAGTGGACAAGCATGGTCTATGTTTCCCTTCTTCCAAACACACTTGTCTGCTGCATAATAATAATTTCTCCCGTCTCTTTACATTTTTGCTTCAAATTCAGTGATAAAAGCCTTTGCTTGAAGCTTCTTTTCAGTCTTCATTCAACTTACCTACTCTTGTACCCATTGCAAAACACTTTCTAACAGCCTTTTCCCAAAGCATATGCTACACTATATTCATACCTTCTGTGCTTGTGCAATTCTTGATGGTAGATTCCTTAAACTTACATTGTTAGCTCTTTCTCATGATTTTTAAGCTTAGTTCCCTCTACTCCCCTTCAACATCTCTAATCATTTTCTGTGTAGGTTCCCGTAAATTGTAAGGTTTCAGGTTCACGTTTCTTCCTTAATAATCTTTGTGGGAAATCTCATGTCCACATGTGGTATTACTTACTAAATCTCTGTCAGTAAATTAGTGTTCTACTTCTGACCTCTGTCTCATTTCTTCAGTCCTATATCTCTTCTATCCTGACTTTAGTCCTGTATAACTGCCTGTCAGACTAAACTCATCAAAGGTAAACCAAATGCACTTATCTCTCAGGAGCTGTTCAGTACTTGTTCAGATTTCATCATACACTGGGAAATAATGTTTCAGGGGGGTGGGGGGTGGGATGTGCAATGTTTGTGTGGGGTTTTTCCTGTTTTTTTCAAGCAGTGCCATGGGCTACTTGAGAGCAGTGAGGAGAAATTCCCATCTCTTGTCTAAATACACAGATATATTTCTCTCTCAAGTAATCTACTTATTTTACAATAAAGAACAAAATCAAGCTGTGTACTCATTTAACTAAAACCTTACAACAGAAATGAACCCTCCCCCTCCCAACACACACACACTTCTGCAAAGTGAAAGAACATTTCTTTCTCCTTCTGCCCTGTTCTTCCCCGGAAAAAGGAGCTTGAACCCTATATGGGCCTTTTACATTTAGGTGCTGCTCAACGAGGTTCATTAAACTGCAGTCTTATAAGAGTATGTGGACATTTGGTCCAAGAAAGCTCAAGAGCAATGAAGGTGGGAGAGACAGCTTAGGCTGTTTTTTGTATCATGTTGCCTTTTTTTTTAATAATTGACACTTTGAAGTATCATGAGGATTGTTTAACGCTTAATGATGATTCTACCAAATTACTTTCTGAAAACCAAGTGTGTATCAGTAAACATGGCACTTCTTCAGAACAAGTTACATCTGTAGATCCTTACTAACTCTATCTCCGATGGACTTCCAGTCACTGCAGGGTGGTGACTTTAAAATGTTGTATTTATTAGTGCCTTCCAGATTAACAAAAGTCAGGAAAGAATACATATGGGATGACTAAAGTGAGGGGAAAGGGTAAAAGGGCTTTTTTTTTTCTTCCCCTTTTGGTTCTTGGTTTCAGGGATTAGGGATGTAGTTGCTAGATAGAGAGCAGAACATACTGCTTGGTTAAGGAGAACACAGGAGTACCTGATAGCCAATATTTTTTTCCTGAATGATTTGTTCTGTGGTAGACTAAATTTAGTTTAATTTTCTTTGCTTTCTTTGCTTTTCTTAGTTTTACCAGTGCAATCACATTAAAAGTCTCTCAGTTTAAAATCCTTTGGAGAATAGTCAATGCCCAACTCCCAAACCTGGATTTTTCCTTAGTAACTTGGTTGATCAGAGGGAGAAACTTCTTTTTTCTCCCATTGAGTAACAAGTAATCATTATTTAAAACCTTAGAAACTACAGAGGAAAATGTTATAAGAAACCCTATTTTGCTACTAATTGCATTTATTCAAGACTTCCTAACAGAGGGAAAGGCATACATTTGAAAAGTATTGAACGTGACATACTTGTATTGGTCTTAAGCTATCGCTATATCCATCAAGTATCTTCTCACTAAAAGCTGACACCAGAACTAAGGGAGACAAATGTAATGTGTAGTCTGACAAAAAATATGGTATTCCATATCCCCAGGAGTCCCAACCCCCATGGATCCCAATCTCCATTCCCCATGGCTCCTGTAACACTCAGGGATGAGGGGGGCTAGGGGAGCTGGGGATGAAAGAGTGAAGTTGAGCCTGGGAAGCGGGGGAGAAGACTTTTTAGTTGTTTGTCTTTGTTTCTTGCTATCCAACTCTATTTTTAACTGGAAATTAATTAAATTGATTTTCCCCAAGTTGAGCCTGTTTAGCCTGTGGTGGTAACTGGTAAGTACTACCTGTCTTTATCCATGATTATCCGTATTATTTTCTCCCCTTCCTGTCCTGTTGAAGAGGGGTGTGAGAGAGTGGCTGGGTGGTGTTTGGCAGCCAGCTGAGGTCAACTGGCTCATAGTGTGAAAGCTTTGCTCGGTGAAGTTGAGGGAGATCGACATAAAGGGTACATCAGTAGCCGTGAAAGAGGCATAAGTAGGACAGCTGTTCTAATAAATTAAACTTTTCCCCAGGCACTTTCACACTCCCTTTTCTTAAGATGTCAGTCACACCTTCCAGATGCATCTTTTCCAGCTCTCCTCCCCCTGGGATAAAGGACAAACAGGATAGCGGCAATATTATGTTCCTCCCCATGTAGCTGCAAATGTCCTCAGCAGCTGGGGGAGGGAGGGGGGGCATGTGTAAGAAAACAGAATGACATATAAAGCTTTGGTTAGCACTAACAGGCCTGATATGTGAACATCATCAACAAACTAAACTACCAGAATATATATGGTGACGGTACTCTATATGCTTTTTAAAATAATTTCAGGAAAACCGTGAGTTGTTTGTTGGTTTGTGGTTTTTTGTTTTGTTTTTGTTTTGTTTTTTTTTTGGGGGGGGGAGGGATTGTTTTTCATTTGTTTTATTTTTAATTTCAACTTAATGCTGAGGATGTGATACCAAAGCCAGGCTTTCCTAATTACGACTGTTCATCAACCCTCTGGCATCCGCAGGTTTTAGTCTGTCATTTTTGCTTATTTGGGCCAAGCATTATAGTGCCACCAGTACATGTACTGCCACACTTGAGCTTGAGGCAATTCCCTTTAAAGTCCTTTCTTTTTCTCTTTTTTTTTTTTTTTCCTTTCCTCTCTGTTTCTCTAATAAGGTTGCAGTTATATCATGATGTTCCAGAAATATGTAGCAGCTATACTTGTCATTGGACTGGTCTTTATCTGTTAGCTTCCTTGTCTGCTAGCCTGCTGAGCTATCAAGCAAGCTTCTACTATGAAGATTCTGAAATGATACGCTTTTGACAATAGAAGAACACTTTATTCCCATTACATGTAACCTTAAGTATACACATTACTCATACCAATACTGTCATTTATTGACAGAGTCGAACTGTCAGTGATCTAGTTAGCACAGTTAGGTGCTACAGCTTCAGTTGCTAGACAGAATGACATTTTGCTCATGGAGCTTGTTATTACATTTTGATTTTATACACTGGATTAAAGCCAAAATGCAGACTGGCTTGCAAGAAAAAAAAAAAAAAAACAGGAATGGTTAACTGTTTGCAGAATGTTTCACAGAATTTGGAGATAGACCAGAGCTTGTGCCAAACAGGGGAGCTGAATTCTCTGGGTGGGTTTTTTTGTTCTTTTAAGGAGGCTTACATCTGCAATTGTGAAACTGTTGAATATTAGTGAACTTCAACCTAATGGCAATATTAGCTTCAAATTAGACCATTTAAAGGCCCTGTGTAGAATGGAATAGGAGAGATTCATAAGATTGTTCATTCTGAATTCAGAAGGTAATTCTGTAGACATTTGTAAAAAATATGAAGATCAGTATGAATGTAACATGAATGGGAACGTGCAAATATGTGTTTAACAGGGGTTAAGAATGGCTTGTGTTGTTAATGGAGAATACCATTTCCAGGACACCACTCCCAGGATGCTGTTCCTAGTAGCAAAATGGAGAAATGTTCCCTGTTTCAAGATAAGAAAGCCTGCACTGTGGTAGAACCACACTATAGGTGATCTGGCAGCAGCTGAGAGGGACTCCAGAAACATGGTGAGGACCTGACAGCTGTCATCTGTTTTTTTTCCTACCATTTTGTATATGTGAACCTGGCCAGACCATTCAGATGCATTTATTGGTGCTTCTAAGTGGAGAAAGTAAACTCAATTAAAGATTTAAAAACAAAAAAAAAAAAACCTTTCCCCTTTATAAGACCTTGCATTAAATTTTGTTACACTATTTTCCTGCAATTCCAAACTTTTAGGATCTTGGAGTTTCAGAAAGGCACACTAGCTGACTGACTTTAATAAAATTCCTAGATTTTAGAGATTCTAAAAGAAAACCCCACACATGACTTTTAACTTACTTTAGGTGTTTTGGCCCTGTTATGGTTAGATTACAGCAACAAGTAAGTATTTCCAGTCTGTAGGACTATAGTAATCTACCAATGAGGAGTTCTGAATGTGTATTTCATGAAAAATAGGACGAATGCCTTCTAAAACTAACCCTGACCTAAAAACCAACATCAGTACACTGCATTCATTTGATATTTATCTGGAGTCTAAGCAATTTGATTTTTTTTTTACTTATACTGAATACTTGTGCCCCTAGCCTACGTAGTACCGGTTTAAGGACAAAAAAAAAGTATTATTCCCCACCTTGAAAGTTCAAAAAATTTTAAGTCAGGTCTCTAAAGGTGCATTACTTTTCTAAAAACAGAGTTCACTTTGTTAATTGTCTGGTTTCAGAGTCTTTAAGATATAATCGGATCATTATTTTTGTCACATCTACTAGACCCCTAGTTAGCAAAGTGCAATGTTCTTTTTTTGATCTGAAATACAAGCCTTTAAGGGAAACACCAAATGCTGAATGACAAATTGCACTTTCATGTAGGAGTGCAAAGTATAGATGCTTTTAAGTGCTATAGAAGAGTCATTTTGGGCCTCTTTTCGCATTATTGAGGTTTCTGGCTTAGTCCACGAATACAAGCCAAACACAATTGTAATCACTGTTGAAATTTAGAAAAATCTACATTTAGGTCTCTCTACCTGCCCTATCTTTTCACTAAATTTAGGCAAGTTAGAATAGTGCAGTTGTTGTTTTCCATGATGCCCATGGAGTTCCGCTGAGTGGTGCATATACAAGATTAGCAAATGTAATGCTCATCCACAAGAAGGGCTGGAAGGAGGATCTGAGGAACTACAGTTGACCTCAGTGCCTGGAAGGTTATGGAACAGATCATCCTAAGTGCCATTACAGGGCATATACAGGACAACCAGGTGATTAGGCCCGGTCAGCATGGGTTCATGAAAGGCAGGTCCTGTTTGACTAACCTGATCTCCTTCTAAGACAAGACAGCCCACTGTGGATCAGGCTGTGGATTTTTTTTTACCTGGACTTTACTAAAGTCTTCAACACTGTTTCCCCCAGCATTCTCCCGGAGAAACTGGCTGCTCATGGCTTGGATGGGTGTACTCTTCGCTGGGTGAAAAACTGGCTGGAAGGCTGGGCCCAAAGAGTGGTGGTGAATGGAGTTAAACCCAGTTGGCAGCCGGTCACAAGTGGTGTTCCCCTGGGCTCAGTACTGGAGTCTGTTCTCTTTAATATCAATGACCTGGGTGAGGGGATCAAGTTTACCCTCAGCAGGTTTGCAGATGATACCAAGTTAGGCAAGAGTGTTGATCTGCTTGAGGGTAGGAAGGCTTTACAGAGGGATCTGGACAGGCTGGATTGATGCATCAAAGCCAGTAGAATGAGATTCAACAACGCCAAGTGACGGGTCCTGCAACAACCCCATGCAATGCTACAGGCTAGGGAAAGAGTGGCTGAAAAACTGCCTGGTGGAGACGGACCTGGGGATTTTGGTCAACAGCTGGCTGAATATGAGCCAGCAGTGTGCCCAGGTGGCCAAGAATGCCAACGGCATCCTGGCCTGTATCAGGAATAGTGTGGAGTGATTGTCCCCCCGTACTCGGCCCTGGTGGGGCCCCACCTCGAGTACTGTGTTCAGTTTTGGGCCCCTCACTACAAGAAAGACATAGAGGTGCTGGAGTGAGCCCAGAGAAGGGCAAAGAAGTTGGTGAGGGGTCTAGAGCACAAGTCTTATGAGGAGCTGTGGAGGGACTGGGGTTGTTTAGTCTGGAGAAACAGAAGCTGAGGGGAGACCTTATCGCTCTCTACAGCTACCTGAAAGGAGGTTGTAGCGAGGTGGGGGTTGGTTTCTTCTCCCAAGTGGCAAGTGATAGGACAAGAGGAAATGGCCTCAAGTTGTGCCAGGTAGGTTTAGAATGAATATTAGGAAAAATCTCTTTGACGAAAGGGTTATCAAACATTGGAACAGGCTGCCCAGGGAAGAGGTGGATTCTCCATCCCTGGAGGTATTTAAAAGATGGGTAGATGTGGTGCTTAGGGATGTGGTTTAGTGGTGGGTTTGGCAGTGTTAGGTTGATGGTGGACTTGATGATCTTAAAGGTCTTTTCCATCTTAGATGATTCTATGATTCTACAAGACTTATCCTGGCTCTTAGGTAGGAAGGGACCTGAACACACACAATCCTCTCACATGAAGACATGTCTGAACAAGAAGAAATTCCCATCATGTCTGTCATAGCCAATCATAAAGGCTAAATTTAACTTGCCCTTTTTTTACTGCACTCCAAGAAATTGTACAGGTGCAATGGGCAAAGAATTTACAAGGATTTCCATAAGTGCAGAGAGAAACCTGTATAGTCTAATATATATATCTTTGTATCAGATCACCCTCTTTACACATGTCCTATTTCTTCAGTGAAGTTGCACACGTAATTTAGGAGCAGACATATCAAGTGGGATTCTGAATTGGTGCTGCCTCAGCCTGTTCTTGATACCACTTGTGCAGCCGTCTGTCTTCCAGACGCTGCCTTTTCAGCACAGGAGAGAGAGTCTCTCACCACATACAGTATTGTGTTAGTTGTGCAAGGATGGGGATAGCTAGATTTTAGATCTTTATTTAGGGGCAGTGTTTTGGTTCTCCACTACCTTTAGCCGTAAGGCATACAGGAGTTCTTTGCATCAAGTGGAACAAACAGAAGTACTTTCTGAAAAATGTATGAGAGCTTTGTGAGAAATTCTAGATAGCAAAAAGTAAATAAGGGAGGGGGGAGAGAGATAAATTAGGGAACTGGACAGGGTAACGATTCATAAATTTTAAGCTCCCCACAAGCCATGTAATTTAATATTCCTTTTACTCTATTTCTGTGCCGATAATGCTCATTGTATACCATCAGGACTTTTAAAGCTACAAGAAATGTTAAGAGATTATTAGAAGCACAACAGACTATTTTTAGCAGGTTGTAATGTGATAATGTCCTTGGACATCACACATTTACGTTCCTTCCAATTTTATAAGGCATTAGGGGCTTTGTGCAAACCATACCTGGTTTGTAAAGCTACAGCATATCTGATAGCAAAACCCTCATCTTCCTCCTAAGTCTGCCTTCTGTGCTAGAGTGGGCTTTGTGGTTAGGAGAGGATGTTCTAACAGCATAGTCAACTTTTATAGGAACGTTTCCTGGCATGCATTTCCATCAGCTGTCCCTTTAAACATGGCAAAGTTAAGAAATTGCAGCTATAAATTAGCCATCTGGTAGCTGATGATTCATCTCTGTCCCTTAGAGACAGCAATTTTGTTTTGCTTTTCTGTAAAACCTGGGCTTGCATGTGATCACAAGAGAATAAATTTTCAGAGGAATCTTCGAGTTCAGTACTACTGTCCTCCTTGACATACTCTCTCTTTTGCTAAAGTACTGGTAGTGACAGAGGTTTCTCAGGCCAAAACGTTTCCATGTATGAGTGAAGCCATTGTGGGTTTAGGCGGCCATGGATTTCAAAGCATTCACTCCTGATCTCCTTGACATTAGAGTTATTAAATTCTGCTGAAACAGAGCTGCAAAAAAGTTCCCTTATCTCCCTGTATGCACTTGCGAACACCCTGCATACCAATAAAGATGCTAACTCTTCCACTCTTTCTTGGCATTTTTAAATGAGTAGAAGGAAAACTTAAAACATTGGTGGAAATGGTTTCACTTATTTATACTCTCTTCCCTGTCCTACCTGTTAATCTTTGAGAAAATTAAATGGGAAAAGATCATTCTTCAATCTCTAAAAGTCTTTAACTTACAGGAAAACTGACCCCTTATTATTTTAGCACTGTTAGCACACTTGCAAAAAAATAAAATAAACAAAATGCCAACAAAAAAAGTTCTAGTTCCAGATTTACGGAGGAACCTGCTATTTGTATACTAAAGGTGATTAATACTGAAGTTATAATTAGAATGTCTGGGAAGAGGGGGGAAATGGTATAGTAATTAAGGTTGAGCTGTCCTTTAAATTCATCTCCATAACATTTAAATGCATTCATTAACTCAATACATAATTGGGAGGCATGCCATTAATGCAACAGTTCTGAATGTTTATCAAATTACTTCCAATCATCAGTGTATCTTGATGATGCCTGGCAATCCGGTGTATGGACATCAATAAAATACTAATTATGAAATACTAATTGTAATCACTCCATAAGGTCTAAAAAGAAGCATCACTGTTTAAATTAAATTAAGTTAATTTTATTGACTTAATTATTGAAGGATGAGCTGTTCCAAACTGTAAAATTCTGAACTGACATTTCAAATTACTTCCATACTTATAATTAATGCCAATTCTTCTGAAAGCAAAGACCACAAACAAATAGATGCTGGAGATAATAGGTCATGCAAATTAACACACGCTTGCTCACCAACTGTTGAAAAATTGTTTAAAAAATAAGTTATACAATACTTTTTTTCCTTTTTGGTAGACAAAAAAACAGATCTATCATCTCAAGCTATTTTTTAAGTAAGCCTGCTCTATTAGTCATGTAAGCAGATAAACTACAATTGCAATAGGAAGTATATGTTAACACCTAGGCAAAATATGTAGGTAACTCGCAACCTGATCTGATTTTTTGCCCCTCTTTCTCTCTCTGCAATCTCATTTGCCAATGCATGGGCTCACAGCTAACCCTAAGGCAATATACTTGATCATTAGTCTTTTCATTCATAAAGTCTAGCACATTAATAATATAATGAATAGTCTGAGTTGAAGGAAATGTTGCTACCCAAAGCTTAGAGATATTTAAATAATCTTAGATTTGTTTTCCACTGCATTAGGAGGTAGTTAACCCATGTTTGGCTTCCACTTGTAATAACAAATTAATGACAGGCATGCTTATAAAATTTATCAGGATTTGTTCACAGTTAGCTGATCGGTTTGTAAAACGATTATGCAAGAAAATACAGTTTTATATTCAAAGCTTTTTTTTTTTTTTTTACTCAACAGAGTATCACAGGGCAGTTTGGATGGGATAGGGTGGATGTGCAAGGCACTAGTAGGTAGATATGCTGGGGCTGTGGCAAGGTTTTGGCGCCCCACAGAAGTAAGGGCTGTTCACTGGCTGCAGACTATTTAAAAGGCATATTGCTGGGTTCCTTTACCCTGCCAGAGATACCGCAGCTGTGCATATGAGGGTAATCTGACTGTTTTTCAGGTCAGGTCTTTTTTAACACATAACTGAAAGCTAACCTTTATTCTTAAAGAGATACCAACTGGGAGAAATGGTACAGAGCTAAGATATCCTAGGCAAGCTAACATCTAGGTTGTGGCAGAATGTGTGCTGAGATTAACTAAAGCTGTATCTGTTCTGGAGTATTTCAGAATTAAACTCACATGAGTGTATAACTCAAAACAGATATCTCAAAAAAGTCTCAGATATCTTTAAATCTGTACCAAATGTATTTCAGGTTCTCCAGTTTTTCACCTATAAATATTAATAATTAATTGAAAGGGATGTAATTGAGTTTCCATTACTCTGAAATAATGAGGTGAAATTATGTTATGAGAAAGTTTTCCAGATAAGGTGCAATCCATTATAAAGGTGAAAGCAAAGTCTTTCTTAACTCTTGGTATACCTGCATTTGGAGAGGATGACTTTGGACTATGGAAGAGCATAAGTTATTCAGACCCCCCAGTAAAATATCAAAAGCTTCAAAATCCTGTGGTTTTGGAGTGAAGTTAGTTAATTATGTTTACTGTAAAAGCATACTCTTACACAAAACCAGACATGTACATGTTCAAACAATCAGCATCAATTGTTTACAGTCTTGTAATGAAATTAGAAGCTGCTTTAGAATAGGATCAAAAAGCTATGTCAGTGTCTGTTGACCTCATCAGACTCTCAGCAAGGCCTTTAGTTACAGTAATCTAATATCTGAAAGGAAACTGCAAAATACACAGGTATCAAAAAAGCAGAATTGTTACTCCTGCTTTATCATTGGTGGTAACTTCTCAGAGTTAATAAACAATTTTGCTTTCTAGGTTTACAATACATTTCTTGGGGCAGTACCCTGGGAGGTGCTGTCCTTTAGATTTCCCTGTTGTTATAAATCCAAACATTTGTGTAAAGACGTAGCAACACTTACTCCATGCAGATATTTATTTAACATTGTTCTTACGCTCCAACCTCATTTTTACAGGTAGTTATTAATTACTAGTGTTAGTAAGTTGTGCTTCTTTCCTTTCTGTTTTGTTGTTGTTTTTTTTCCCCTGAGGCACATTACCGTTATATACTCCATTTCTGTTGGGTTATTTGCATTTCAAGACCTAACAACAGTTGAGTGGGATGTTTCAGATGCTGGGATCTAGTCTAAGAATTTTAAAATGTCTTTTTTCCTGTGTCATTTCATTCATTTCTCTGTGTTAGCCCTGCTTTTAAACTGCCATTGAGCTGTTCCAAACAATATTGATGGAATAGAATTGAAATCATAGTGGTGATAGCTACCTTCTAATTGAAGGACTTTTTCAGAAAGTGACTTTTTCCACCTTGAAATTTTTCAGTCATCACTGGTCATTGCACATCAGCAGCTCTCATTAGTATCAATCATGTGCTTTGAACCCAAAAGTGGAAAAAAAACATAACAAAAAATGCGGTATAGTAGTTCACATAGACTAGTTTGTCAGTAACCTTTTGCTCCTCCCTCTCCATGCTTTGTTAATTAAAATTAATTGGTGACATCAAAGTTGGTTTCCTTTTACGGAGAACCTTATAGGTGCTAGGTGATCAGTCTCACCTAACTCTGGACAAAACAGCTATTTAGACTAAAGCTTGGAGAGTAGGCATCTGTCATTTTAATGCCTCCTGGCTGCTCTTCTCTAAGAGTAATCAAAGTAGTTGGGCCATTGACTTCTACAGGGAAGCCTGGCTCCTTTGTGACATGCAAAAATGACATGGCATGTGTAAATAATTACATGAATCAAGTGGGAGTGGGGAAGACAGGAATAAGAAAGCAACACTGCATAAAAGGATCTTGAGACTATCATGAACTGCAGGCTGCATACAGTGGGGTGGGAGGTTGAGTCGGTAGCAAGAAAGCACATGGCTGTGTGGACAGAAAAGCCTAGGGAAGAGTTTATGCTACTCTGCTTATGGTGTACCTGTGGGATTGGCATGGGGGTGGGTGGGAGGGGTAGAGGGGTGTGGTTTTGATACTGTGCTTGAAGAAATTTGGGGATAGACCAAGTTTTCTTCGGAGTGTAACAAAAGCACTAGAATGAAAATAATGTCTTCAGGTATTTATTGATAACTTTACAAGTTCATAGTTCTTGGATTATATTCAGGACACCTTTGGGAACTTGTATGGTGATTCTCTAGCTTTGTAGCTCTGTGAAACCTACTTCTTCAGCATACCACAAGGTTATGTTGATTACTATGGATTTACTACTGTCACAGATTCAGTAACACTAACATAACATGGACTAGAGAAAAAACATCCGTGGACGGTTTTCAGAAAGTAACAGCTGGTTTTGTTAACAAGAAGTTGAAACTTAGTTTTCAGTGGTTTCTGAACACAAGGGCTACTGAGATTAGTCCTGTTCTTTTGTGTGATTTAGTTTTTCTTGGCTTCATTGGTTAATGAAATCTTTTACTGAACATTTGGACAGATGAAAGGCCTATTTCACTACAGCCAAAGTAGCTCTAAAATCACAGTAATGTATATTTGGAAGACTGAGATGGAAATGGAAATACCTAATGGCCATGAAAACTCTGAGAAATGTCTACAGCTTACTGTATTTTGTATGATATGGCATATTATACTGTACATTAGCTGCAGAGATCCTGTTATGTGAAACTTTTCCTCTTCAAACACTCTGCAATTTTAAATACTTTTTCTTTAATTCTCCTATGACAACATGTGAAAAATTTCTAATGAAACTTCACTTGCCTCTTAGGGAAATTACTGTTTTAGAAAACAGTGGAGGTACTCATGATATTAGATGCACAAACTGTCAGTCAGAACAAGAAAAGGCAAAGCAAGCCAAACTGTGGATTGACACACTATAAACAAACAAAGCTGTTCAAATTTTATAGCAGCAAGACACACATACGAGATTACGTCTTGAACAACAGGAAGATGAAGACTTACACCTACAGTAATTATTCTGTGCCTAGTAGAAATGTCATGCCTGAGGAACAAGGTGGGAGTTTCAGAACTCATCATTCTCCTCATCCTCGGTTATGAAAAAAGCTGCTGGGCAAAAGCCTGTGGAGGGAGCTGTTGCTTTCAGAAAGCAAAGTTCACTGTGGGGTGAAGGATATAGCTGGGTTTTGACAATATTAGTAGTTGTGATTGTCATGGAAATGTAAGACCAGCAAAAGATGTTCAAAAAATCAGGTTTTAACAAAAAAAAAAAAGGCAAAATGGTAAAAATTAACAGGGAACTGATACTGTAAACACTTTGGCAGACATAACTTTTTACAGGTTCAAGATGTCAGTTAGGAACTTTAACTGTACTGTGTATATTAACTCTTAACCATAGAATGATGACACAAAATATGGAAACCACTGACCTAAAAGGTAAGGACATTCAATCCCCGAGGAACTTACTCTGAACAATCATCTTGACCCAAAGTGAAGGCCTCTGGTGAAAAAAACACCATTCCAAGGAGAACCACTCAGAAGTGAGTGTGTTCCAGGGACCCCATTTTATAGGCAGGTCGGATCTGAACTGTGGTCACCTATTGGTTGTGGTCACAGAACTTTCATTGATCAAGGAATCTCTGGGTGGGCTCATTGGCTGAGGTGGTCTCTAGGGCTCCAGTACCTTGGGTATGTGGCTGGTGTTGTTTGCATGCGTGACCAGCAGCTCACCAGCTCCCCTCCAAACGAGCCACCACACCCCAGTACTGCGCTGTTACAGCCGCAGTGGGGAGGGGAATGGGGTGCTCCTGCCAAAGTGATGTTTGTGAAAATATTTCTTGAGCACAATCTCCAGCAGAATGATTGTGTTGGGTCTTCTTTTGCATATTCCCTGTCCTTCTCCCTTATCACAGACTGTCCCTTGCCTCACAGCGAGACTTCTTGTTCCTTCTTCTTTGGCATAGGCTGGGAGGTTGACCACAGAGGCTGACTGAACACTGTTCCAACTACCCTAGGAGGTTTCTGGCCTTGGCTGTTAGCAAGATTTGACTTTATATTCTTAGGAAAGTTGATAAAATTGAAAAAGTTGTTAATGCACCTATTTCAGTTTCCATGGGAACACTGATAAAACGTTTCACTTTTTCCATAATCTCTTCTCATTATCTTCTGGAGGATAAGTCATCTGCTCCCTAATTTTCTGGACATCTAAGCGCTTATTTCAAGTAATGTATTTTTTTTTCCCCCTTTCCTTTATTAGAGAAAATCTGGGAGCTGCTCGTGTGCCATTCATACAGTCTCACCACAACTGACTTTGTATGCCATTGGTTAGAAAAAAGAGTGGACAAAAATCATAGTTTGTGGGTAGAAGTTGTGAGATAAGGAAAAGTGGGGCGGAATTAGGGAATGGGTTGGTATTCCTTCTCCACTGGACTGGGATTCCCTTCCATCCGAGATGTGATATAAGCAACGGAAAGGAGGGGGATGTTCATACATTCAAGGGACAGAGAAGTAGCATATCTTGTCATGGTATGTCTGTTCAGCCCTGGAATGCTATGGGGTCATCAAAATCCCAAGATTGATATGGGAGTATGAGATGTCACTGTTTCATTGCATTTAGACAAAAATGGATTAGTTCTGTGTCTTGTTTTATATGGCCACACAAGGTGTACCACAAAAGTTCTTCAGTGACAGTCTTGTATCTTAGGAATTACTTGTGTTAATAAGCTGTTATAAGTCAGGCAAGTATCTGAAAACTTTTATGTGTTGGTGTTTTACTGTCTGAGAATAGCAGTGAACCAAAGAATGAGAATAGAAGAGAACGAGAATAAGACTTTCTGAGAATACAAAGTGAACTAAAGTAATTTTATATTGTTTTATTTTTATTCTATTATATAGCAAGGAATTTTTATGTGGAAGTCTTTTCCTAGTTGTAACTTATCTCCCCACCGACGAGTTAAACCCAGGTTTCATGCTGGAGAAATGTGGCTAGGGAAAGTTGACAACACAGGGAGAAACCTACGGGTGTATTTGGTTTACATGGCGAAGTTTGGGCAGGAAGTGCAGGAGTGACTTCTGTGAGAAGACAGCAGAATCTTCCCCCATGTCTGACAGAGCCACTTTCAGCTGGCTCCTAGATGGACCCGCCGCTGGCCAAAGCTGAGCCAATCAGTGACAGTGGTAGTGCCTCTGATAATATAGTTAAGGGGGAAAACTGCTGTGTAACAGCATCTGTGAGAGAGAAGCAAGAAAATGTGAGAGAAGCAATCCTGTAGACAACAAGGTCAGTGAAGAAGGAGGAGACTCCCCTGCAGCCTGTGCAGAAGACCATGGTGAAGTAGGTATTTCCCTACTGGAAATATCCTCCCATAGTGGAGCATTTCTTGAAGAATTGCTGCCTGTGGGAAGGACTCATCTTGGAGAAGATTGTGATGGACTGTACCCCATGGGAAGAACTCCGTGCTGGAGCAGGGGAAGAGCATGAGGAGGAAGGAGCGACAGAGATGAAGTGATATGAACTGACTGCAGCTCCCATTCCCCATCCCCCTGCACAACTTGGGACAGAGGAGGTAGAAGAGTCAGCAGTGCAGCTGAGGTTGGGAAAAGGAGGGTGGCGTGGGGAGAAGGTGGTTTTAGTTTGGGGGGTTTTTCCACATTATCTTACTCTGTTATTAATTGACAATACATTAAATTAATTTCCCCAAAGTGGAGTCGGTTTTGCCCATGCCAGTAATTGGTAAGTGATGTCCCTGTCTGTATCTTGACCTTCAAGCTTTTCCATTGTATTTTCTTCCTCTGCCCTGCTGAGGAAGGGGAGCGATAGAGCAGCTTGGTGGGCACTTGGTGGCCAGAGAAGGTCAACCCACCACAATGGGGCAGGAACTGATATATTGGGAGTGGACACTGGCCTGCTGAACAGTACAGAACTGTCAAAAGCTCAGGATGCTCTATTCTGCTCTATGACTAATGTCCCTTAGCATGATCATAATTTTCAGTGTATAGACAAGACATTCAGATGTCGAGATCTTAGTCTCCGGATATCACCCCTGTCATATATATATAGCTTACAAATGCCTTTATTTTATCTCTAATTGCATATCAATAAAGAAAACTCATTTCCAGCAGACTTCCCCATTACAAAGGTCTATGGTCATATTGGCTATCTGCTAACAGTCTCCCAGGTGCCACCCTAGGCAATGGTGAATGAAAGATCTGCCTAAGACACTGGGCCACACCAGCACCCACTCTAAGTGCTATCTTGCAGAAAGTAAAGTTCACTGATGGCCTCTGAAAAAAGTATGCTATATCCAGCTCCTCTCTGTAGTGTAGCTATCTGGAGTGCTGTCAGAGGTCTGGTTCTTTTTCTCTTATTTTACTAAGTCTGTCTGAGATTCTTGCCTTTGCTACATTGAGTACAGTAGAGAATTGTCCTTCTTTCCAGATTTGCTGTCATGGGCTTTTCTACTGTCGTGGCTATTGTTTATGCCATGTGTACTTTTCTCTTCCCAGTTCATATTATGTTATGTGTCTCTTGAAAGGTCCACAATCATCTTTGTCCAGTCAACTCCAGAGCAGAAGAGTTACAATATAAAATGCTGGAATAATACAGACAATTCAGGAAAGTAGCTGGAAATCTGCTAGCCTAGTACAAAAGCTATGCATGAACCTTAATCATATCGAAAGAATAGAAAGAACTTAATTCGTTTTAAAAGCTCGTTTGAGAATTTGCACCAACTGGCCATTTCACTCAAAATAGGGATTGTGCTATATGATCACAGGATATTATAATGTGGAAAAAAAAAACCAAGACTTGATGAAAAATTAAATCTGTACCTAGACAAGATCTTAAATACCTATGACCTTCCAAACCTTGTCTTGACTTTGTAAGGGAAATATTGATAAATTAAATATAGAGTAGGACATGTATTTTCTTTATTAATGATAATATTCAGCTCTGAAAGCATCTCTGAATATTTAAAAGCACAGACTGTTCTGCTATTCCTATCCTCATTTATTTTTCTTTTTGTCGTTAATCTTCAACAATTGTTTCTATTATCTCTTAAAAGATTATTCATGCAAATGATCTATGGTATAATATTACCGCTTCATGCAACTAAACATACCATATAACTCATACCTATATATATATATTTGTATTTTGTTTGCTTTCCTATACTCAAATTTATAACTACCCTATTGTCTGCTATTCTCTCTAGTTTCATTTTTTTCCCCTCTTTTTCCCTGTTTATGGATCCATCTACATGTCCACAACTTCACAATGTTCACAAGTCCAGACAGTTCACCCCATGTCCCATTCTTCAAAGTCATTAGCATTGGTAAAGGCTGTATTACCTCCATAGGAGTTTTATCGGGCAGGAATTCTTAGAGCATATGTAGGCAATATTCACATCATCTGGCTTCAGAAGGCCAGCTTAGGTGCTTTGGATCTGGGAACATTTACTTCTCCCTATTGACTACTTAAAAAAAGAAAGTAATAATAATAAAACAAAACCCATCTTTCACTCTGAAGTGTATATATGGTGTATTTAATTGCAGAAAGTGATTGTCATAAATAAAACCATGATTTCCACTAGGTGGATATAGAGCCAAGGGATTATGCCCTTGTCTCACTCCATAAAATCCTACAAGTTAGATCATTCACATAAAACCTGGAATCAATTCACATGGTTTCTTTCCTTTTTGAGAGCTTAAATCCAGTACTTTCTAGGAAATAGTTGGATGCATGCTACATTTCATCTCATTCTGGAGTGAGGTCTACCTCAGTCACATCTATCACAGTTGTTGCATCTGTAAGGGTAAGTAGTCACTGAGCCAGAAAGGGTGCACAAAGGATTCAGTGAAAATCCCTGTGCACATTTTAAGCATTTCCTAATCCATGGTTTGTGGTACCTATTTCTATAGCTCACAGCCACAGGAAAATAATAAATTGAAACTGGTAGATGGACTGAGTGATGTATGATACTGCCCATGGCACAGGGGTTACTCATTGTTTCTGGACTGGTACACTTTTTTGACCTTAGTCCCTCTGAAAGGTATCATTATGGTAATGGAGGTCACATAAGTACCTTAACTTCACTTGCCTTTCAACTTTTTGTTATCTAAAGAAGTATAAGAAGTGGTTTACAATCTCCGGTAGCATGTAGAAGTGTAACTCTGATTTTTTTAATATCACTGAATTTCTATATTCATACATCACAGATTATATCGACTATATCACCCCTTTTGACTAATGGCAGTGTTAGATTGTTAAATCAGAACTCCAATTAAACCCTATATCTCAAGCATCTCATAGTTCTTTGTGATAAACAAAAAGCTTTCTGGGTTTGGAAGGGGAGGATTACTAGTCAAAACAAAGAGATAGATTTTTAGTTTCTTTCATGCTGTCTGTACTGGACAACAATATATTAATCAGTGGAACTACAATTTGGAGGTAGTTGTTATTTGATTTTTTTTTTTTAAATCTTCGGGCATACTATTAAAATTATGCGAGCTGAGGGAAAAGTAACTTCTGCTACTAAGTGCTACCCTTAACCTTTGGATAAAAAATAAAGGTAAGCTTTTGTTGATTGCTGCTTTCTGCAAAAATAGTTTTCATTTTGCCCTCCTAACCCAGCTGCAGATAAAATATCTACATATGCTGTTGCCTGTTGAAATTCTTGTGAACTGTGATTTAAAACAGACAGGAATTATATCAAACACGAGATAACTCTGTTTTGATAGTGCAATGTCACAAGATGTTAAGTCACTCCCAGCATGATGCATACAATTTGTCAGTTTTTACACGTGGAAAAACCCATAGGCCCTTCGTGAATGAAAAACTGTCTCTCCTTGAGCATGTCCTCACCTCCAAAGCATGCAGGGGGATGTGGGTCTCACATAGGAGTTGCTGTTGGTGCTTTGACCCAAGCAGCTTCCACAGGCTGAGTGACTCACTCGTTCAGAGGCGTTATGCCAATGTGTGGAGTGGGAGCACCACTGCTTTGACCAAAACCGTCACTGCTTGACACCCAAAAGTGGTGCTCCTCATGCCCAGGGTGGAGGTGATAGTAATGTGGCCACACTTTACCGATGTTCTTCCACGGAGCCCAGAAAAGTCAGTGATCTCCCTGTACTAAAGGTGTGCAAGGTCCCAAACAATGCAAATTCCCTTTGTCTTTTGTGAGATAAGGCACAAAGTGTGCAGAGCACTGAAGTCTTTTGTTCTGTCATATGCAGTAAAAACAGGGGGGGTTAATAGGTAGTGTATCAAGTATGTAATGATTATTTAACCCTGGAAGCTGCATACAGATCAGTCCTCCATATTGAAACAAATTTCTTCTTGGCATCTCTCCAAGGGTCCTATAGGCTTTGGCAGTCATTAGCTGCCATGAGTTGCTCCCACGAGTTTTAGTTGTCTTTCCTGAGGGTTTGACACACAGCTGAATGTGTCCTCCCAAGTCAATTGACAGAGATGTACCTCTTTTATAACCAGAACATCAGTTCACATGAAATACATATATCTGCTATATGCTTGATTAAGTGGTAGGCAATACCCGTGCTTGCTGGGCCTGAGCCCCATAGCTGCACCATGGGGAAGAAGTGAGGGATTGCAGTGGGAGACTCCCTGCTGTGGGGACAGAGGTCACTGTCTGTGCACCCAACCTGCTGTCCAGGAAGGTTTGCTGCTTGACAGGGGCTCAGAGAGGACATCATGGAGATACTGCTGAGGCTTGTCTGGTCCTCAGATGGTTGCTCCCATTGCTCTCCCATGTGGGCAGCAGCAGTATGGCCAGGAGAGACACAGAGTATATCAAAAATGTCTGTAGGGCTCTGGGGGAGAGGGTGTAGGGCACAGGTGCCAGGTGGTGCCTCCTCAATTCTGCCAGTGAAATAGAGGGGCTTAAGGGGGAGTGGACATTCCTTTTCTGTCAACAATTGGTTGCATAGTTTGTGTCAGCAACAGGGTTCTGGATTTTATAACCATGAGACCTTCTGAGGATGAAGGACTGCTCCATAGAGATAGGATCCACTTGGCCAAGTGGGGCAAAAGCATCCTTACCAATGAGGTGGCCAGACTGGTAAGGAGAGTTTTAAATTAGGAGCAATGCAGGGAGGCGGAAGATGACCAATGATTAAATGAGGAAGTGGTGGGCTGGGTTAACAAGTGTGTGGGGTGTGAACAGAAGGGACATTATGATCAGCAAATCAGGGCTGAAAGGGACCCAATCCAAGCATAGGTGCATAAACAAGTGCTGAGGTGACAGCATGATGGCAGAAGATCTTGTGCCTTTTCTGGGAAATCAGCACAACTGTGTGTCTCTCTGAAGTGCCTGTACACTCATGGATAGAGCATGGGGAAAAAACAGGAGAATTAGTGGTGCATGTGCAGCTGCAGGGCTACCATCTCATTGGCATGGCAGTAATGTGGTGGGATAGCTCACACAAATGGAGTGCTGCCATGGACGGATATAGGCTCTTTAAGAATGATGGGCCAGGAAGGTGAGGAGGGGAAGTTGCCTTTTATGTGAGACAGCAGCAGGGATGCACTGAGGTCTGCCTTGGGAAGGGTGATGAGCCAGCTGAGAGCTGATGGGTCAGGTTTAGAGGGCAGACCAATGTGGTGAACATTGTGGTAGGTGGCTGCTACAGATTGCCTGATCAGGAAGAAGCAGCTGAAGCCTTCTTCAGACAACTGGAAGAAACTTCACGTTCAGAGGCCCTGGTCCTCATGGCTGTTTTAAAAGCCATGGAGATGATTAACAGACTACAGCATTTCTCATACGAGAAAAGACTGAGAGCGTGACAACTGTTTAGCCTGGAGAAGAGAAGGCTCAGTGTGGATCTCATTAATGTGTATAAATACATGAAGGGAGGATGCAAAAAGGATGGAGCCAGGCTCTTCTCACAGAATCAGAGAATCACAGAATGGTCAGGGTTGGAAGGGACCGCTGGAGATCATCTAGTCCAACCCCCCTGCCAGAGCAGGGTCACCTACAGCAGGTTGCACAGGATGGCATCCAGGCGGGTTTTGAGCGTCTCCAGAGTGGGAGACTCCACCACCTCTCTGGGCAGCCTGTTCCAGTGCTCTTCCACCCTCAAAGTAAAGAAGTCCCTCATGTTTAGATGGAACTTCCTATACTCAAGTTTGTGCCTATTGCCTCTTGTTCTATCACTGGGCACCACTGAAAAAAGACTGTTCCCATCCTCCTGGCACGCTCCCTTTAAGTATTTATAAGCATGGATCAGGTCCCCCCTCAGCCTTCTTTTCTCTAGACTAAAAAGGTGTAAGTCCCTCAGCCTTTCCTCGTAAGAAAAATGCTGCAATCCCCTAACCATCATTGCAGCCCTTTGCTGGACCCTCTCCAGCAGATCCCTGTCCTTGAACCGGGGAGCCCAGAACTGGACACAGTACTCCAGGTGTGGCCTCACCAGGGCAGAGTAGAGGAGAAGGATGACCTCCCTCAACCTGCTTGGCCACACTCTTCTTGATGCACCCCAGGATGCCATTGGCCTTCTTGGCCACCAGGCCACATTGCTGGCTCACGGTCAACTTGCTGTCCACCAGGACTCCCAGGTCCCTTTCCACAGAGCTGCTCTCCAGCAGGTCAGCCCCCAACCTGTACTGATGCATGGGGTTATTCCTGCCCAGGTGGAGTACCATCCACTTGCCTTTGTTGAATTTCATAAAGTTTCTCTCTGCCCAACTCTCCAGCCTGGCCAGGTCTCTCTGTATGGTGGCACAGCCTTCTGGAATGTCAGCCACCCCTCCCAGTTTTGTGTCATCAGCAAACTTGCTGATGGCATCATCCATCCCTTCATCCAGGTCACTGATGAATATTTTGAACAGGACTGGACCCAGTACTGACCCCTGGGGAACACCACTTGTCACTGACCTCCAACTAGACTCTGTGCCCCTAACCACAACCCTCTGAGCTCTATCTGCCAGCCACTGTTCAATCCATCACACTGTCCATTCATCTAACCCACACTTCCTAAGCCTGCCTATGAGCTTGATGTGGGAGTCAGTGTCGAAAGCCTTGATGAAGTCAAGGTAGACCACATCCACTGCCCTTCCCTCATCCACCCATTCAGTCACGCTATCATAGAAGGCTATCAGATTAGTCAGACATAACTTCCCCTTGGTGAATCCATGTTGACTGCTTCTGATAATTCTTAGTGGTTCCCAGTAGCAGGACAAGAGGAAATGGGCAGAAAACAAAACACAGGAAGCTCCATATGAACATCAGGAAACACTTTTTTCCTGTGAGGGTGACTGAGCACTGGAAGAGGTTGCCCAGGAAGGTTCTAGATTCACCATCCTTGGTGATATTTAGAAGGCATGTGGACACTGTTCTGGGCAACTGTGTGTAGGTGGCCCTGCTTGGGCATGGGCGTTGGAACAGATAACCTCCAGAGGTCCTTTCCAACCTCAACAATTCTGTGAGTATACAACATGTCTTAATTGGTATAGTCAAGTATATTCATCATATATAATGCACCAATGTTATGGTCCTGTACCTGAGTCAATATCTGAATAAAAATACATTGCCTTTTATTTTTAAATGTCAGGTTTTGGAGCTGAAAGACACATTTTCATCTCCTAAACTTCCTTCATGGATTTAAAAAAAAATTAAGAATCATTCTAACAGAACTGCTTGCAGTCTGACAAAAGGTCAATTTGGTAAAGCATTCTTGGTAGAACATTTAAGAAAATGTAAAATTTTAAACAAGCATGGTAGGTTTATGCTTTAAATGTTCACAGGTGAGTGCCAGACAATGAATCCTTGTGGAAATGGTAGGCATATAAAAATGCATAACTTTGCACTCAAGAGCATGCCAGGGGGTACGCCTGTATGGAAATTTATCTCATTTGTACTGACAGGGGACGTGGATATAGAAATACATTCAGAAAAACAGAGGTTGTTTGGTCTTTTTTAAAAATAATGGCTTAAAAAATAAAAGTTAGAGGTAGAAAAATACTAGGGTAGCAGTTGCTTCAAATTAAAGGGGTGTTTTGCCGCCTTGGAACTAAACCTGGCAAGGGATGTCAAGCTCAACAGGAAGGGCTTCTTCAGGTATATTGGAGGCAAAAGGATGACCAGAGAAACTGTGGGCCCACTGTTGAATGAGACAGGAGCCATGGTGATGGAGGATGCGGAGAAGGCGGAGTTATTGAATGCCTTCTTTGCGTCGGTCTTTACTACCCGGCAGAGCCCTCAGGAGTCCCAGGCCTTGGAGAAAGTAACAGGGAAAGAGAAAGACTTCCCCTGGGTTGAGGAAGATCAAGTGAGGGACCAATTAGGTCAATTAGATATTCACAAGTCCATGGGCCCTGATGGGATGCACCCGAGAGTGCTGAGGAAGCTGGCAGAGGTCATTGCTGGGCCACTCTCCACCATCTTTGAAAGGTCCTGGAGAACAGGCAAGGTGCCTGAGGACTGGAGGAAAGCCAATGTCACTCCGGTCTTCAAAAAGGGCAAGAAGGAGGACCCGAGGAACTACAGGCCGGTCAGCCTCACCTCCATCTCTGGAAAGATGATGGAACAGCTTGTTCTGGGCGTCATCTTAAGGCACGTGGAGGAAGAGAAGGCTATCAGAAGCACTCAGCATGGATTCACCAAGGGTAAATCATGCCTGACTAATCTGATAGCCTTCTATGATGGTGTGACTGGATGGATAGATGAGGGAAAAGCGGTACATGTGGTCTACCTTGACTTCAGCAAGGCGTTCAACACAGTCTCCCACAGCATCCTCATAGGGAAGCTTAGGAAGAGTGGGTTAGATGAATGGACAGTAAGGTGGATAGAAAACTGGTTGCAAGACAGAGCTCAGAAGGTTGTGGTTAGGGGCGCAGAGTCTAGTTGGAGGTCAGTGACGAGTGGTGTTCCCCAGGGGTCAGTACTGGGTCCAGTCCTGTTCAATATATTCATCAGTGACCTGGATGAAGGGATAGAGTGTACCATCAGCAAGTTTGCTGATGACACAAAGCTGGGAGAAGTGGCTGACACACCAGAAGGCTGTGCTGCCATACAGAGAGACCTGGCCAGGCTGGAGAGTTGGGCGGAGAGGAATCTTATGAAATTCAATAAGGGCAAGTGTAGGGTGCTGCACCTGGGGAGGAATAACCCCATGCAGCAGTACAGGTTGGGGGCTGACCTGCTGGAGAGCAGCTCTGTAGAAAGAGACCTGGGAGTCCTGGTGGACAACAGGATGACCATGAGCCAGCAATGTGCCCTTGTGGCCAAGAAGGCCAATGGCATCCTGGGGTGCATCAAGAAGAGTGTGGCCAGCAGGTGGAGGGAGGTCATCCTCCCCCTCTACTCTGCCTTGGTGAGGCCGCACCTGGAGTACCGTGTCCAGTTCTGGGCTCCCCAGTTCAAGGACAAGGAACTGCTGGAGAGGGTGCAGCATAGGGCTACCAAGATGATTAGGGGACTGGAACACCTCTCTTATGAAGAAAGACTGAGGGAATTGGGTCTCTTTAGTCTGGAAAAAAAGACGGTTGAGGGGGAACCTGATCCATGCTTATAAATACTTAAAGGGTGGGTGCCAGGAGGATGGGGCCATGCTCTTTTCGGTGGTGCCCAGTGACAGGACAAGAGGTAACAGGCACAAACTTGAGTATAGGAAGTTCCACCTAAACATGAGGAGGAACTTCTTTACCTTGAGGGTGGTAGAGCACTGGAACAGGCTGCCCAGGGAGGTGAAGTCTCCATCTCTGGAGACATTCAAAACCCACCTGGACGCGTTCCTGTGCAACCTGCTCTAAGGTGTCCCTGCTCTGGCAGGGGGGTTGGACTAGATGATCTCCAGAGGTCCCTTCCAACCCTATGATTCTATGATTCTATGATTCTATTTCTGATAAGATTGAGATATTGTTCTGAAAATTTGGTATAGTTGAGAGATTGGGGTTTTTCTTCCCGCTCAGTGCTACTGATATTCTTACAGTACTCCCATAATGTATTGTATATAATGTGAAATTTTCTTTATATAATTATCCATGGACACTGTACAGTTATGAAATTTAAGGAATATGTTTCATCATTCTCAGCTTGGAAGAACAACAGATGGCATTTCTGCTGGATTACCCTAGAAAACTCTTTTTTTTTTTTTAACAAGCCTGAGTTTATATTTGAATTTATATAAATTCCAAGATTCATTTTATATTAGAAAGGCATAAAAGTGATAATAGCATTGACCTGTAAGTATCATATTGCTTTAGTAGCCTGAGACACTGTTATTCCAATTGAGACGTCTTGTATCAAAAGTGAAGAGTAGTGGTAAGGTGTGGACTTAGGGGGACAATTGAGTGAAAAAGGACTTTTTGTCAGAGAGTTGGAAGTAAAATTGAAAATGCAATGGAGGAAATGGAAAATATGTTTTGGAGGCCACATTGCAAATGCTCCTAGGGGAATTATGGAAGCAGTGCCTCTCTGTTAGGCTGTTCCCTCCTCTGGCAGCACAGCGGGGACTAATGTCAGTAACAGGCACCTCAATGAGAGGCTTTATTACTGTATTAGTTTGCTGTTTCTACATCCCTGAGGACCTTGTGATGACTATTTTTAAAAGTCAAAATGGCATGGCTTAGATTGAAGAGTGGCAACTGCTTCAAGACATGCTGACTCTTCTGCCATTATAACGTTTATCCTGACAGTGCAAAACTCTCTAGAAGATGAATAACAAAAAGAATCCAATTGTCAAATCACCCTCAGTGTCTCAGCTACATTTCCTAGGAAAACTATCATATGGTTTAGTAGTGGCTAAGTTAATAATTCTGATATAATGGAAAATGAAAGAAATTGATTAATATCACAAGTAGTGGAGAAACCGTTTTTGAAAGAAAAAAATCTTTATTGCCTCAGAAGCTATACAGAGAAGTACAAGTATATCTGAAATTCATCTTCAGATTGTAATGGCTGTTAATTATTTTTTTTTCTGGTGCCTTCTTTTACCTTTTTCCCGTTGCCTGCTTTTCCTTTCTTTTCGTCTCCTTTTTCCTATTTCTTTATATAAAATAGATAACACTTACCAAAATTGAATACATACTTTCACATAACTCTGAAATGGGAAAAACATCTGTATTTAAAAAATAAATTACTCACAGTAGAATGACTGAGATTATTGTTCTTTTAATGTGGGAAATAAATATTGGTATTATTGGGTTAAACATGAGTGAGATTAGTGTCCTAGTATAACCAGTATTTTGGCATTTCTCCATTTATTTGTGAAAGAAATGTGTTAATGTGATATACCACCAGTCTTGAATTTTGAATTAATGTAATTCCTGCATATACAAGTTATTAATGCATAGATGTATGTTGGTTTATTTTGTTTTAATTTTCTTTTAAAAGCTGAAAACATCATAAAATTCTCAGGCATACTTGTTGATACCTCCTTGTAACAACTGCCAATGAATCTATCCTGCTCTGTTTTAATTTCTTTTCTCTTGTTTAGTGTTTTCGTAATCTACAGAGTAATATCAAATATAGCCAAAGTAAGAATGAACTTAGAAGAGAATACATTATTACTAAAAATATAATGTTTTGGTTTGAATATTCTTTCAAATATTTGTTAGCATTTTAATATGTGCACCATCCACCTGTTAGTAAACATCAGAAATTTTCATTAAAATTGCTTCTGCACATTTAATTTTTAATGCAATATAACCCAGCAAACGAATATCAAATAATCAAGCATCCAGGTCTGCTGAAAAAATCTGGTGAATTGAGCGGGATGTACTATAATGTATGAAATTAAACTTCATCCCGTTTTGTGCTTGTCTTAGACAAGCAGCGTGGTAAAGGTGTGGTTTGTGCCTTCTCTTTGTGTCTCATGCACAAACAGCACTGTGGCGCCCACTCACAAATCAAGTTACCCATGAAAAATATTTCTTCGTCTTCTCAGAGTGTTTGGGAGTTTTCTGCCATCTACAAGTTGTTTCTTCCCTGTAACATGCTGAAAAGAAAAAAAAAAAAAAAAACAACAACAAAACAAACAGAAAAAAAAAAACACCAACAAATTCTAGACAGAGGAAAGCAAACACCTCTGTGTAGCTAGCTCTGCCTTCTACGTAGCCAGTCAATACATCATGATGGAAATGGATGACACCATGAATTTCTCTATTGTATTCGTACGTTTAAAAGTGTAAGGCAGGTATCCAAACTGAAAGAAAAAATAGTGGTATGTGTTGAAGGGCAGAAACCAGTTTGGTATCTGAATTCATTTTACATACATCTGGGAGAGCAGAAGGGTTAATGATTAGTTCCTCCTTTTGGCATTTTTGATTTGCCAATTTAAATCTCCATTGGTCAGTTGTTAATTTAGTTGGCTTTTTTCTTTTGTTTGGGCTTGGAGGTTTTTAGGGAATTTCCTGCTGGCTGTTCAAATTCTCTCCAAGAAATGAGGTAACTGGAAGCTAAATTGGCAGTGCTTATGACTGCTATGAGTATGTGTGTATCTAAGCTAAAAAACTCGCTTGGCGTGCTCTTAAAAATTGGCGAGTACAATACTGGTATTTACTAGCTTGTTTAGCCTATTGCCATTTGATTAACACTGACTTTTTTTTTTTTTCTTTTTCTGCTTATGGATGAAAATAAGATATATCTCGGAGAACATAGAGCTAGCTCTCAAGTCCATCAAATCAAATATACCATACTGGTCAGAAGAATACACTAGTTGAAGTGTCTAAGAATGTACCTCTTCCAAGACCCAGCCAAAACTGTAAATATACTTCTGCTTATCTGATAGTGTACACAAATGTGGGCACTGGGATTTAAAAGGTTTTTTTTGGCAGTGGACATCTGAATATATTGATATAAAATAGAAACTCCAACACAGCTAGTGGAAGGAGCTCCTGGTTTCCTCAGTAAGGTTGTCACCAATCCAAAATTCATTGGGTGTGGAAAGAGAGGGGAAACCATTCTTCTGCCTATCACTGACTATAAACCTGTTTCATTCATTTCATAGCTCCAACAGTTTCCCTCAGAATGACTTTTGTGACCAGAATCAAGTCTGCAATAAAACAACATGACCCTGTGCACAGTCTCTCTTGGCTATAGTTAATTCTTCTCTCCTTACATTTCAACATTCTTACAAATCTATACTGAAAACAGTTGTTCCTTGCATTCACTTTTTGTTGAAACAAAACTCTGATGCTTGTATCTTACTTTTGTATGTTACACACAAGGGAAAACGTCTAAAATTGCATAAGAATATCATAAAGGCTTCTGAAGAACTGTAAATACAATTACCAACAAGAATCACAGAGTGACCTGCTTAGGTAACAGCATATATAAAATAAGGAGCTAAAGTTAAAAGGAAGAAAATGACAACTAGATTATGCTTTAGAAGTAGAACTTATCAGGGGAAAGGAAGGGAAAGTTATGTTAAGGCTATCCAGTGCCCGGTGTTTTACTGCCTGTGCAGTTTTCCACAGGCGGTCTTGCCACAGCTGCACACAGCATGATGAAGGCTGCCTTGTTCTTCCTTCTCAGAGAGCATACCATGCTTTGACATAGTTTCAGAAGTTATTACACATCTGTCGTGGTTTAGGCCAAATCCACCACTGGGGACCCGAGGGACCCCAGACAGGACCGACAGATGCTCCCCTCTACCGCTCTTCAAAGAGAGAGGCAGAGGAGGAAAAAGAGACTTATGAGTTTAGAAGGAACTAAACTACTTTAATAAAATATTAATAATAAAATAAAAAGAAATAATGAAAAATATATACAAAACCGTATCAAGCTCCCGAGATGACAGTCACGTCACCGGCTGGCACTGGGGCAGTCCCAGGCTGGACTCAGTGACGGACGGAAACTGGATTCCAGATCTGGATTCCAGATCGGGATCACAGGCAGACGAACAGAGTCCTCCTCAGACGTCGGCCATTGAAGGAAGAGCCCATGACCCTTTGATCCCTCAGCTTTTATACTGAGCATGAGGCAGATGGGATGGAATACCCCGTTGGTCAGTTTTGGGTCACCTGTCCTGTCCGCTCCTCCCTGCAGGTGGGACCCCACTATGCTTTTCCGCTTCCGAAATGTGGCAAATAACAAAGTTGGTTGGCCTTGGGGGTTATAGCAATAAGTATAAGCAAGAGCCTCTCTGCATCCCATGCCTGGGCATCAGCTGTAAACATAGGTCTTATCACTCTGAGAGAGTGAACACTGTCTGCACAATATGCTGTTAATTTCAGTAGTTAGAAGAGGCCCAGCTAAGAAGCGAAGTTACTGAACAAAATTGGTTCTGTTTTACCTCAAACCAGGACAACATCTCATGATGATGGTGATGTGAAAACAATTTAAATCCAGACACCACCACAGCTGTATTGCTGTAAGTGCTTAAATTCCTACAGGGTTTTTCTCAGAATATCCTACATTTGTTACAAAACTAGAACTGGAATCTTTGGAAGACAAAATGCAGTATTTTGATAAAAAAAAAAATGCCTATCCAAGTAGGGTAAATGTAAAAATACTGTGTCTGCCAGGCTCTTTGTTTATCTGCCCTGCATAGTTTTTGATCCCATTGGAAAACGTATCCAAGCCTAGACACCTCAGTTCTGTAGAAAATACAGTGCTTTTAGTATACATTCTCTAAAGTTAATTTATCAGTTATTATTATAGCTAAATTTATCCAGAGCTTAAATTTTCTGACCATTCACTTACTTTTGTTAAATATTACACTTATGTAAATGTCCGTCCTGGTTAACGGGATATACCTTTTCACTCTTTGGGCCTTTCTGAACCACTAGTTGCTAGCATTTGGGTTGTATTTGGTTGCCAAACCTGCATTTTGTGATGTACTGAGACTTAAATTTTCTATATGGAGCCTGCGCAGTCTAAATCCGTGGAGGTTTTCAAGACCTAGCTGGCCAAAACCCTGAGTACCCTGGTCTAGTTCCCGAGCCGACACAGCTTTGGGCAGGAGGTTGGACCAGGGTCCTCCTGAGGGCCCTTCCAGCCTGAATCTCATTATAGAAGACAGCTTGAGAAGATGCAGTCCCCTAACAAACAAGCTGTGAACAAGTGTTATTGAAGATATGAACTTGGGGAATCAAAATGGGAAACATAAATACAAAAACTAGATTTTGACATGCCAAGAGAAGTGTGCTAAACAGTTCTGCGTTTCTGAAGGTACATAAAATGAAGTTGGGGGAGCAGGAAGAGAAGCTGCTTATAAATATATATATATATTTAATTTTTTTTTAAGCCTGTAGTAAAAGGACTTGGTTTGGTATCACAAATATTGTATTACCACAAATTTCATTTAAGTAGAAAAAGTAAGTGTGGAAGAAAAAGCTTTTAAGTGGATGTTTTCTCCTGTCACACAACATGGCACCATCCTTTGTTGGTGTTTGGAATTCACCCACCCCAAGTGCTCCAAGAAATGCTCTTCATTCAGGATAAGCTCTGATCATACCTCAGACAGTTCTTAAAATCAATTGACCGCAAGACATAAATCAATAGGAATTACGATCCTTTTATTCCAGCACCCACTTAGAAGCTTATTTCATTGTTCCAGTAAGATTTACAATGTCAGCTGTATTTGAAAATTTTAAAACATTGCAAAAGTAGATTCCGGTATACGAGACCTTGTGGTAGCAGGAGGCAAGACCAAAAAAAAAACCCTGCATGCAGAACTTCAAAGGCAATTCTAAAGCAAATTATTTAGGATTTTAAGTGTCTGTCTTGTGGTTGCTATTGTAGAATCATAGAATCATAGAATGGTTTAGGTTGGAAAGGACCTTGAAGATCATCGAGTTCCAACCCCCCTGCCATAGGCACGGACACCTCCCACTAGACCCGGTTGCCCAAGGCCACGTCCAGCCTGGCCTTGAACACCTCCAGGGATGGGGCCTCAACAACCTCTTTGGGCAACCTGTTCCAGTGCCTTACCACCCTCAAAGTGAAAAATTTCTTCCTAATGTTTAATCTAAACCTGCCCTCTTCCAGTTTAAAGCCATTCCCCCTCGTCCTGTCACTACATGCCCTAGTAAAAAGTCCTTCCCCAGCTCTCCTTGTAGGCCCCCCTTAGGTACTTGTCCTGGTTCCGGCATGGATGGGGTTAATTTCCCCAAGGAGCCGGCAGGGGAGGCAAGTATTCCATACCACGTGCCCCATGCCCAGCTATAAAAGGAGCTAGCCGGGGAGGGGGAGTCAATTGCCACTTGGGGGCGAGCTGCGGCGGTGCGGGTCCGGTCGGTGCGCTTCGTGGCGGTACTGTAATCGCATTCTTATATTCCTTTACCGGTGTTATTGTTTTTCTTTCTTCTTCCCTTTGTCTGTTCTGTTAAATTATAATATTTCAAGCCACGAGTTCTTGCCCTTTTCTGCCGATTTTTCCCATGGCTGTGGGAGTCGAGCGAGCGGCTGCGTGGTTCTTTGTTGCTGGCTGAGGCCAAACCACGACAGTACTAGAAGGCCACAATAAGATCTCCCCGGAGCCTTATCTTCTCCAGGCTGAACAGCCCCAACTCCTTCAGCCTCTCCTCATAGGGGAGGTGCTCCAGCCCTCGGATCAATCTTATCTGTATTGTTCATCTTTATAAACATGTCTTTTGGCACAAACATTATGTAATATGTATCCTCCCTACAAAAGGTATCAGTGGTATATAAAATTTAAAGAAGGGATTTATTTACTTTTCAAGGTGAATTGCCTGTAGAAGAAAGTTTTCTCTAATTAGTCTGTCCATTTTAAACAGAAAACGAAGAGATCAGATCATCACAATTTTTCTTGGTATTTGTAAATAACAACAGATGCCCTTTGCAAAGTGTTTCTCCAGGAGTGGTAGCTGTCTTTCCAGGCAATATTATTTCCAAAGATTCATGGTTTGAGAGCAAATCAATAACTAAAAGTAAAGTAGAGGTTATTCAGTGAGAAGATATAGCCTGAAAAACTGAACAATTACATAAGTAGGTCTTTCCATCACCTTTGTTTAGAAGTTTGGAGGAAAACAGTTAAGGTTGGATGTGGTAACGTATAAAATTACTCTTGTCAACACTAGTGCTAGCTAGTAGATAGGAATGTATTGCCAAAAGAAGGTTTTGAGATGGGACTATATTGCCTGAAGTTCTGAGATGAAAGAGTTATTTTTATTCCTTACCAACTTACTGCTGCCCTTATTACACATATATATTTCTGGATACCACATATTTGGCTTGAGTCTCCTGTTCCAAAATCCTCATCTCCTCTTGACTTCAACTGAATTGTCAAGATCCAGCCTATCTGGAAATCATGGCTGTAAATACTTCTGTAGAAAAATCATAGGTGCTGAGAGCTCTTATGTGATAAGAATATCACTTTAACTGCACCATCTAACAGTCCTCAGAATTACCCTATTATTTTTCTCCCAACTCAGAAATCACAGAAAGAAAGGATACTTATTTTTCTCTCCTTATCTATATATTAGTCAGGAATATCTCGGCCTTGTTGATCTTTGGAAGAGCCAAATCTAATTAAATTCTGGATTATAATAAACGTCGGTCGTCCCCCATAAAAATGTGAGGACAAAAGACATCAATAATATCAAATTTACTATACGGCATGCTAAAGAGAATGTTAGCATAAATGTCAATAGGCTGTGTTTTTACATCACTTTGACAGTAGGAGTAAATGCTAAAAGCATTAACCGTAGAAAGATATGCCATCACTCTAATTTCAATAAGTTATATAGCTGTGACTTCAATAAAAAATACTCATGTGAAAAAATAAAGTGACAAATTGAAATAACGGAGCAATTTCTTTGGACTCTAAAATAAACAAGTGTAATTTTTTTTTCCAATCCTCTTGTTTCTTCGGCAGAATTGCAATTACTTACAACACAGTAGAAAGCATTTTCTGCAAAACTCTTAAGCAGGAAATTTCTGAAAGTGGAAGTGAAATACGAGAAAGGAATTATTTATTATTTTGCCTAGTGCTGTGAGATGTCTTTCTGTATCTGTTTGCTTCACGTACCACTCAAATACCTTCTGAAGCAAACATATTTGACACCCTGATAGTGACAAAAGGAACTTTCTTTTTACTTTTTTCATTCATTTAAGTTGCAATAAAGATCTGCACTATAAATGACCTTTGAAATAAAACATCCACAGCAATGCTTCATAGCTCTCATAAAATGAACTCTCCAATTAGTTGGATTTTTTTTTTTTCTGGAGGAATGTGTAAAAGGGCACAGTAAGTAGAATTGTACTGCTGCTGCTCATACCCACGAGTATCCAATGTTTAATTCAGTAGCCTAAGTTTTTCAAAACCACAGAAAGCAGAGAGAAGCAGAATGTGTCACTCTGTACATGCAGTTCAGCCTTATCTGGATTTCTTAGTAAATAGCCAGCTGAAAAGTACCTTCTACAGCTCTTTTATAAGGTTTAAGGCCTTCTCATGACTCTGCTAAATAAACCTACTGACGGGAAAAAAAGTCAGTCCCCCACTCCTGCCATTAAGAGATATGGTAAAGGTTTTTTTAAAACTGCTTTCATTCAGATACATCTTCTGGACCAGTACAGTCTGCAATATTCGTAATTGGGCAAAATATAAAATCCTGTTGTATACCCCAAGGAAGAACTGAAGTGCCCGAGGTGCGTGGTCTGGGCAGCCTTTTGTCCTTACTAACAGACGATTTATCTGTAACCCTGGGGCGACAGATTGCAGTTGCGTAGCTGTTCTTGCTGCCTTTGGCGTTGCTACCATAAGACAATTATGGTCTGGAGTACTGGAGTTCTCATTCTGCCTTTTTGCCAGCAGAGCTTTCAGGGAAGTGCAGACTGTGCACAGGAGTAGTAGAAACCGTGTAACACACAGATCTTGCCAGTCACTTCGAGGAAGCCGGGAACAGACAAGCAGATTGAATTAGTGCCTGATTCTCTCCAGTGTCATTTCAGAAGTTATATTCATTCTGAAAGTTTGCATTATTATTGCTTCCATTATATCTGTTCTGTTCGTAAACGCGGAGCTTTCTGGCAAGTTTTTCATTCTTTAACATTTGGTAAATATGGAAGAGGCAAAATAATACAGATGGCAATATGCAAAGATACATGTAAATGTTGTATTTGACATAGACTACCAACGCACATTAGCAGCATTGGATTTCTAATAGAATTTGGTTAGACTGTTCAGAGCTTCATGGGTTAGGGCTTCTTTCGGGTTGATTCTGTGTTCGGTTTTTGTGGTTTTGCTTTCTTTTGCCATAAGCTAATAAAAGAAGTTTTATGCTTTGAAGCATTTTTCCTAAAAAGATAACTTGTATAAGAGGGTAGTGTAAACAGTAAATTATTTGGGTGGTAAAGTACTTCTAACTTTACCTTACAAGGAAAAATATACCGAGTGCAGCCATCTCTATTCTGGAAAGAGAGCTCTCAGTAACAGACATCTCATGACAACTTGCTACCACCGGTGGTTCTGGGGGCGTAGGTGTGTGGTGTGGACCTAAATGCTCTGATGCACGGTGACCTGTGCAGATACTGGGTAGTATCAGTTTTTCTTTCTCTTCAAATTACACCTGTATTTCTTTATTTCAAAACTTTTTTTTTTTTTTATGCAAACCAGAGCTTGTTTTCACGTAAATATGCAAGAATAGTGGAACAACAAACATGCATAGGCAGTTTTGATATGGACATTCCCTAACTTCCCAGAAATTGGCTTTACAAAGCTGATTTTTTTTGAGAGAGAGAGATATTATCTCTTAGCATTCTGGGTCTAATCCACATAGTGGAGTCGTCTTCAACTGTGGGGTTTTTAGGGGGGAATGAGTGTGCATTAAGAGGAAAACACACTTCTTGCTGCTTTTACTTTGCTTTTAAAACTGGTCTAATTGATGTAACAGGAACCTTTTTATCATTACATAGGAGACTATTTTTCATAGAAGAAAAGGAGCTGAACTTTTCATAAAGATTAGTCTAAATGTCACTGTAGTGACAACTCAAAACAAACGTGCTATAAGTAGTGTATTTGTGCTGTAAGTACTGTATTATGGGACTAATTTTTAGTTTTCTTCTCAAGAGTTTACTTATCCTATGAAATCTAGGCATTTCAAACATTTGTCCAGTCCCGCAGTGGAAAAAGTTTATGACAGAAATTCAAACATGAATATTCCATGTCTTAACTTAGAGGTTTTGATCACTATAGACTCAATCTCTGCTTTTGAAGGATAAGTCCCAAGAGAGATTGAGATCCACAAGAGAATAACAAATTAGCTAGTAGTCTCATCCCCCTTACCCCCCCCATTTTGATAGAAATTCCATCCTTGTCAAGAGACATTTTCCAAATCAAAATTTTTAATAAAACTAATATGTTTTCAATGAAAAAAAAAAGACACAACATTTTAAAAATGTTTCTGCAGAGCTAAGCTTTTGACAGAACTCTAATTTTTAAGTCTAGGAATGATTAGATTGTTAAAAGCAGTGAAATTTTCCAAACCATTTCAAATGTAATAAAAATACATGTAGCATTCTCTATACACAAGGACATATATTGAAATCTGCGTCTAATGAAGTCAGTGGAAATAGTTTCTACATATTTTTCCATACAGCCAAGATTTCATCCTCTTACAATCTTGTTTAGGGGCAAAGAGGAAGCATACCTGCGTGTAAGTAAAGCCAAGACTTTATTGTTAGTATAATTGAAATCTTAAGTTTAATCGTTATTAGTCTATATGTAGTTGTTACAGAAAGAGAAAGAAAAATAATGCAATTAAAATCGTTAAATGCACATGTGTTAGTTTCTACCCCACCGCCCAGAGCTATGTTCACGCTCCCACTGCTCCTCTGGGTCCTGTGGTTGGGGGTTTCATGCTGGTGCTGAGACGTGGTGAGTGTCCTCAGTATCTGGAGTCCTTTACTGGCAGGAGTATGACGCTGATGTTGATCGTTGCTTCTTCGTTTATCTAGGATCCACTTTGGGTTACTTTTTATCAGTTTGGTAACACACTTTTACAGCTTTCTGCTTCTTCACGGTCATAACAGGACCGTGTTTCCCTACACTGTGTCTTTGTGTTAGTCATAAATATCTTGTTCTGCACAGTGTAACTGCTTGCTGCTGCTATTTATAAAAACCTGCAGTTGTATCGCACAAAGACAAACAAAGTAGGACAAACTAGCTATGTATGTGTAGGTCAATTACAGAAACTGCAGTCACAGCTAAACCAAGTAAAACAAACCCGCAGAGAGGTCAAGAAAAGTTCACACAGAGCAGGACTGACAAACCTCAGTGCTGAGGCCTTGCAAACTCAGTACAGTATTTATGTCCCATTGCTAACAACGGCAGTCCCGTGCCACAGGATTATAAACCTTAGGGAAAAGGATAACGTGCCATAATTGTTTTGACATGGGACTATCCTGACAGTCTGCTGTAATGTGTTTTCTGTGGTAGTAGGAGAAATGACTGGTCAACCAAGGACGATCTTATGACACCTAACAGGTGGTACAGTGCACAGATCCTAGGGATACTCTGTGTTCTGAGGATTGATTTTTAGGAAATTGCAAAGACCTAGTACATTACACAAAAATGCATAAAAGACATGGAGCAGAAGACAATAATGCTGTCCTTGCCTCTGACCTCCCTAGGGAGTTCAGTAGTCACCTTCAAGTTACTAGTGGGTTGGACACAATTTTCAAAAACCACAAAGAGACCAAGGACCCCGAGGCTCGCAGACTCTTCAAGAAGAACTTGAATCTCGCAGGGCTGGAAAACGAGTCAAAAGTGGCTGAAGCATTCAGAAGTTTGATTAATTAATGCTCACGGTCTTGATCCTTTTCCAGGTGAAAGACCACTAAGTAGCTGCTTGACTGATAATTGAAATGAAGTAACAGTTGCCATCCCTTGCGGCTGAAGGATGCCAAAGGAGAAAGCAATTAAATCCCTGTTACATTATACCTGTTGGCAAAGCTGATCACTCACAGGTAGCTTGCTACATGCGGCTTGAATAACAAGGTGTACAACCCTTACGAGCCTGGGCAATTAAACTGGGGTGGTGGTAGCTCCATTCAGGTGTTCTGTCTGAAGATGAGACGTTTCATTAAATCACTGTTACATATAGTGCTACAACCGTGGGTAAGACGCGAATTGCTGAAACTATTGTATGGAATAATATGTAGGCATTTGTCTGTAAAAACATTCACATTCAGCAGTTCAGAGAAAATTTAGGTTTTCTTGATTGATATAAACATTTTTATTTTGTCAGATAGAAAATCCCTTTGGATTTGATATGTAACTCTGTGGCTTCTCTGTTGGCGAGTTTAAATTTTACCTGCTCGTATCTTGCAGTAGATACTATGATATTTGTAATGGGGAATGCAACTTATTAAACTTTTATCACCAGGGTTTTTTTATGCGTTATCTTGTCTACTTTTACAGATTGGTATGTTGCACACTTACCCTAAATGACTGAGAAGTTTAGGAAACAAACTTTGCTAATCAGAAAGATCCCAAATCTAGAGACGTGCACAGAGATACGTGCCATAAGCTAAAGTTCTTCTCAGCAGTCATGCTGTCTTTGGCTCCATACTGGCTTTGTGAAGAAAGAAGAACTTGATGCACCGTGGATCCTCATAGAAGGTTAAGTGAACTGCTTGTCTCTGTTTTTCCCATCATCTTGGTTCCTTCTCATTACATTGTTACAGTTGAAGAAGAAACTTGCTGTAATTTCATTGCTTGATTTTTAGAGCTATGTGATTTTTTTTGTTTTGTTTCGTTTTCTTTCTTCATTTTCTTCAGATCTCAAAATATTGGAAAAATTGACTGGTAGTGTATAACACTATTCAAAATAAATTTCAAAGACATAATATGCACACTTATGAAATTATTAAGTAATGTAAGTAATGTACACAAAGAACATAATCAATATTAAATTATCATAATAATTGCTTTATTTACAGTACCTGGTACTTTCTTGTAACCTCTAAGAAAGAGCCCCAATGTTTCCTTGACTTTTATGCACCTCCTGGAATCAATAAATATTCTTATCTGTCAGGAAAAATGATGATCACAATTTTTTAAGGATTTTATCTCCTGACAATAACAACGTCCTTTTTCTAACATGAATAAGTAAAGTGAAGCTGTGTGGTATGAGGGAAAGGGAAGTCTTGCAGAATTAATATGGCATTTTTTTATCATAACTTGGTACTTTTTAAAGTTGAAATTTAGAGTTCCTTATTATAATATTTTTAAACCCAAATATAATCCTAAATAATCTCTGCTCCAAAATCTCTTATATTTTTTACTTAAGAAAACCTGATTTTCTGAATTTCCTTCAACAGTGGCTGCTCCCCCCCGTAAGGTAAGCAGCTTTGCTCAAGCCTACCTCTAGAAAAACAAAACATTGGAAGCCTGAAGTACCTTCTGACTGAGTTTTCTAGAACAACAGCTTCTAGAAATTTTTTTTCCAAAGGCTTCAAGAAAAACAAGACAATAAAAATACATCAGAGTAGTTTTAACAGACTGGACAGTAGGATGGACTGAAGAAGACACCCCCAGTGTAATACAGAGTGGATGACCAGTGTGAGGGAGGCCACAAGCTCTGATTTTACTCCCTCCTCATTTTTCCCTTTGAGAATTCAGAGTATTCATTGATATCTTGCCTATCACTAGGAAGTTTTAAATCTATTAACAGTTGTAGTTTGTTATTTTTTTTTTAATTTTTATTTCCTATCCTTGAGCATACAGAAAGTGATTTTTGTTTATGTAATGATATGCAGGAAAACCATGTAAGGAAAACTCTGTCAAAGTGTGTTTTCTGCAGTGTACTCTGAGTGCAGCAAGATTGCTGTTTTTTCTGGGCTTCAGTGCTAATGAGTTATCTTGGCACAAACATGACACTGGCTAGCTTTTACTTGGAATGCTTTATCTTAAGAGTCTACTGTCCGAAGTGAAAATTCAGTGCTGGGTGTGGAAAAATATAACATTGTTTTACTTAGAATCTTAGAATCATAGAATATCTGGAGTTGGAAGGGATCCATAAGGATCATCATGTCCAACTCCCTGCTCCTTGCAGGACTGCCTAACACTAAACCATATGACCAAGAACATCCTCCAGATGCTTCTTGAACTCAGCTGGTGCTGTGACCACTTCCCTGGGGAGCCTGGTCCAGTGACTGACCACCCTCTCAGGAAAGAACCTTTCCCTAATGTCCAACCTGAACCTCCCCTGATGCAGCTTCACCCCATTCCCTTGTGTCCTGTTGCTGGTCACTAGAGAGGAGATCAGCACTTGACAATAACAAGCTGATAAAATTCTAAAATCAATATTCAGATTGACATAGCGTCTCTTGCCAAGCCAAAATCATAATTGAAAATTTACAGCTGACCTATTTTTCATGTTTAAGATTTATGTTAGAATGGCTTGAAGCATTTTCTTTCCAGATTCAGATTACTATCAACTAGCTATGCATCCAGCAACATGTAAGATGAAGGAAATGATGATTCATTGTCAGGATCCAATGAAATAGAATAACTCTACCTCCCTGAAATATCCAGCTAATATTTTCTTAGCTTGCATAATGCATTATTAAACTCTTACAAAGTCAGCTGATGGGAATTCAGATTCTGATGAGTGTATGACTATCAGCCACCTGAAATGATACTTCTCAGACAGAATCTGGTGATATTCAGGGTAAGTTCTTGTCTAGCAGTTTACTTGCCCTTTTATTCAGATTTCTGAATGGAAAATAGGCAGGTATTTCTGGCTTCTCTACATTTTGGGGGTAGATACTTTACTGGGGTTGGGTTAAAAAAAAAATAAATAGAAAAAGTGTCTGTAGAACAGAAAAGCAGCAAGATCTAGAAGTCTTTTTGGCTAAATTAAAGTCAAGTGTGTTGCACTTCATCATGTTTCCCTTTTTTCTGAACTTTCACCTCTTTCTACTGGAAAAATATCACCCCTCAAAAAAAGAAAAAAAAAATATCCCTTGGACCTTTCTGTGGTATTTATGGGTGTTCTAAACCAGAAAGAAAATTTAGTGACTTTGAGATCCCTAAGTCCTTAACCTTTTCAAGGTTGAGAAGAAAGCAGTAATGAATGAGCTTTAATTGTAGCCTACAACTTACTGTAGCCATGTCTATCTGAAAAGTTATGGTGGCAGCTATCTAATGCTGTTACGTTCAAGATCCTGTCAATGCTGGCATTGTAAATCGCATTTGTCTGCTCTTTGGAACATGGCCATAAAAAACGTGCTTCAAATCGAACCTTGCTGTGCATGGCTTTAGACTAACAGCTTTTCCCTTTTCTTCATACATATTTTAAATTAAATAGATTTTCAGTAAAAAAGAAAGCTATACTTAAGAAAATAGGAGTTCTCACAGTAGTTCATTTATTTTGTCTTTATTGCTCAGCCACTAAAGAAGAAATAGATTAGATAAAAGCATTAATTTTATTTCTTTCATATCCTGTTTCTCACTCATGGATTTATTTATCACTACCATCATTCAGACACACAGTATCTCTTCTTCTCTTTCCTACCTCCTGTCTGTTTTATCTGTATTTTTAGTTTGTTTGTTTCATTTTTTCCACACTTTCTCAAGTCTTTCTAGGGTCTTCCAAATTGCTTCCTGGTTATATCCAGTTACAGTTATACTGCTGTTGTAATGGAAAGCCTATGACAGATCTTTAACTGCTGCAACCACCCCTACCTTTCTTACCTATGTTTCTTTATTCCTTCCTATTTCTCACTTAATATGACTTTTACATTCCCACCTTTCTACTTTTCCTTATCATTGCTAAGCCTGTTGTTCAAAACATGAATGAAAAATCTTGGTGCCTTCAAATATCTATCCATCTGTCTTGTCTGTCTGTCTATCTATCTCTATTTTCTTGTGAGATATAGATTAGCAGTGGTTGAAACTGTTTGTTTTTTTTTCTTTCTTGGAGTGTTTCTTCCCATTTATTATACACCATCTTTTTCTGTACAGGTCTAGTTCTTCACTGGAAGAAATCAAAACATCTCAGATTACAAGCATTAATAACTTCTTTTCCTCATTGCTCCCATGGAAAGACCCAGCTCTCAAAGAGGTTCCAGCACACTTCTAAGACCCTTTCCTGAAGACATCATTACAGTCTGACGGAACACACATCACAGTGGGCAACAGATAAAAGGGGGAAATATAGATAATGCTTTACCAGAAAATACAGAAATAAAACTGTAAAATTAAAATGAGAATGTAAAATCTATTTGTAGGTGAGGGGAAATATTTGGTTAGATAATGACACAGTGAAAATACCGTAACACAAACAAATTGCTTCTAAGAATCCTGGCATTTGACACAGGAATTATAAGAAAAGGAACATCAAATCTGAGACTTTCTTTAGTTAGATAGGACTGATTACAGAATCACAGAATCACGGCATGGTAGGGGTTGGAAGGGACCTTCATAGATCATCTCGTCCAATTCCCCTGCCAAAGCAGGTTCACCTAGAGCAGGTTGCACAGGAACGCATCCAGGTGGGTTTTGAATATCTCCAGAAAAGGAGACTCCACAACCTCTCTGGGCAGCCTGTTCCAGTGCTCTGTCACCCTCAAAGTAAAGAAGTTTTTCCTCATGTTGAGATGGAATTTCCTGTGTTCCAGTTTGTGCCCGTTGCCCCTTGTCCTATCACTGGGCACCACCAAAAAGAGTCTGGCCCCATCCTCTTGACACCCACTCTTTAGATATTTATAAGCGTTGATGAGATCCCCTCTCAGTCCTCTCTTCTCCAGGCTAAACAGACCTACGTCTCTCAGCCTTTCCTCACAACAGAGATGTTCGATTTCCTTGATCATCTTTGTAGTGCTCTGCTGGCCTCTCTCCAGTAGTTTCTTATCTTTCTTGAACTGGGGAGCCCAGAACTGGACATGATACTCCAAATGTGGCCTCACCACAGTAGAAGAGTAGGAGAGAATATCCCTTGCCCTGCTGGCCATGCTCTTTTTAATGCACCCCAGATACCATTGGCCTTTTTGGCCACAAGGGCACAGTGCTGGCTCACGGTCAACTTGCTGTCCACCAGGACTCCCAGATCCCGCTCTGCAGAGTTGCTTTCCAGCAGGTCAACCCCTAACCTGTACTGGTGCATGGGATTATTCCTCCCTAGGTGCAGGACTCTACACTTGTCTTTGTTGAACTTCATGAGGTTCCTCTCTGCCCAACTCTCCAGCCTGTCCAGGTCTCGCTGAATAGTAGCAGAGCCTTCTAGTGTGTCAGCCACTCCTCCCTCCCAGTTTTGTGTCATCAGCAAACTTTCTGAGGGGACTCTCTGTCCCTTCATCCAGATCATTGGTGAATATGTTGAATAAGACCAGACCCAGTCCTGACCCCTGGGGAACATCACTAGTTACAAACCTCCAGCTAGATTCTGCGCTGCTGATCACAACCCTCTGAGCTCTGACATCTCCCTTCATCTACCCTGCCAGTCATGCCATTATAGAAGGCTATCAGATTGATCAAATGTGATTTCCCCTTGGTGAATCCATGTTGACCATTCCCAACAACCTTCTTTTCCTCTACATACTTAGAATGCTCATCCAGAATGAGCTGTTCCATCACCTTTCCAGGGATGGAGGTGAGGCTGACTGGCCTGTAGCTTTCTGCATCCTCCTTTTTGAAGGCTGGAGTGACATTGGCTTTCCTCCAGTCCTCAGGCACCTCTCCTGTTCTCCATGACCTTTCAAAGATGATGGAGAGTGCCTTCGCAAGAACATCTGCCAGCTCCCTCATCCCTCGTGGGTGCTTCCCATCAGGGCCCATGGATTTGTGGGTGTTGAGTTTGCCTAAATGATCTCTAACCCGATCCTCCTCAACCAAGAGAAAGTCTTTCTTTCTTCAGAATCTCTCTCTTACCTCCAGGGTCTGGGATTCCTGAAGGACAGCCTGAGCAGGAAAGATTGAAGCAAAGAAGGCATTCGGTAACTCTGCCTTCTCTGCATCCTCTGACACCAGGGCACCCACCTCATTCAGCAGCAGACCCACATTTTCCCTAGCCTTCCGGCAAAAGCCACAAGGATTAGTCACAGTATGCACTAGCACTGAGTCCTTTCATATCTTGCGTGCATTGTAGAGAGAAAACAAGTAATTACAGAAATATGCCCAGAGTGGCAATGCTTAAGCACTGTGATATCACAGAAGTCTTTGGGAACCCATCAGTGAATTTTATTGACTATAAATGAATTGCATGCACATCTGGGAAGGGAGAGCAAGAGTAGACAATTTTTTTTTAAAGAATTTAAAGCTCCGTAATCTTGAAAATATATCAATACTCAAGAAGACGAAGGAGAAAAATACTAGACTGAGTTGAGCTCTCTTCACTAACTATATGCATTGGAACAATTTCATAGTGTATAATGTGGTTGTAAATAAAAATATCCTGAAGAAATCCTAATATTTTAAAATATTTTGTTTATTCTTCAAATCCAAGTGTATAATATTATGCTTTGTCTCACCGTATTAATATTCAGGGTTTTGTGAGAACATAATACATGGACATCCAATGCTACCAATGATTTTCATAGTAGCCAGTTGTTATTTTTACCACTTGTGTTTATAAAAGATAGAAAGCTGAAGATATTTGGTGTCTCGCAATTTACATCTATCATACACAGTGTATTATCTTTGTTGTTTCGCTGTAGAAATGCATTAGATGAATAACTGTTAGAGATTAATACGTAATATGAAAAGCTTTTCACTTTCTTACAATTGTATCTGTAAAGTGTAATAATTCTGACTGCTGAGAGGACTAGTTACTAACCTGATTTTTCAAAAAGTAAATTTTATTTAAAATATTTTCTAACTAAGCTTTATTTCACTGCTCGTAAGCTTTCTATCTATGATACACCTAATGTGTTTTACTAACCAAAAGCTCCAGTTCTAGTGTCAATTACTAGTAACAGTACAGTAGAATATCACCACAAATTAATACTATCTGTCAACATGATAAGTATCAAGCTGGGTTTTTCAAACAGGTCAGATTTTCTCTCATTAAAGCATGTGCAGAGAATAAGCTTTCTGAAAATGAAAGGAAAAGGCAAATCTCAACAATGTAGTTATCAGTACATCATGAATAAAAATGGCAGAAAGGGATTCTGCCCCCAGCAGACACATAATAGTATAATTAAAATCATGCACTAAGTCTGCTTCTATAGGTGTTTTTCCCCCTTTTAAAAAATAGCTATTGCTTAAAGCTGTCTCAATGACTTTGTGTTTAGTAAAGGTCAGTTGTGCACCAGTTCACTTTCTTATGGCTATTGGATGGCCTTTCAAAGGTTGCATTTGGTTCCTTTCCAATTTTGTCTGAAAACATGGGAAAGATACTTATTGGCAACCAACTGCCTTATCTATTGTTCTGCCTTATCAGAGAAGTGATTTTTCTCAGCTGTAATGATGTAAAGAGATAAGCAGCTAGGATGACCAGATATCTTCCTATCAACTTGTGCACTTGGTCCTGCTCTGGCAAATGCTCCATGGAAGGGGCTATAAGGAGGACATTAAGGTCTGGACCCACTGCCTGTGCGCACAACGAAATTTTTTTACTGTCTCTATTCTATTGAATCTAATATTCAAGATTCAGATGATGAAAGTAACAAGTAACATCTTTGTCTCTGGAACTTTAATCCATGCCTGCCACTATGGTGGGTAACTGCTTTGCCCTGTGACACCAGGCTTAAACTGGCTTAAACCAGACTAACTGGCACAAAAATGAAGTCATTGTGCTTGAGAACCAAGTCAAGAACTCTTAATTCATCCTTGTCTTTTGTGCTTGAAGAAATATCTGAGTTTTGCTTTTTTAAGTTAGGGCTAGGATAAAGCCCTAAAGTTGTTATATGATGTTCTGCTGAATGTTGTTTCTGAGGAATAACATATATCAAACATCCCTGCAATACTTTAGTATCACTATACTACCTTAAATAAATACACACTAGAAAGAAAATAATTCTGTTTTTCAAAAAAACCTGGTAATGGTTAGAAAAGGTCAAATATGGCTCCTTTAGACTGGCTGCTCATGTGAGTGAAAATAGCTTCTGTCTCCATGTGGTGATAGAAATCAAAAAAATAAAGCACTTGGAGAAAGAAGCAGATATCTTCAGACCTCTGCACTTGTCCCACAGGGACAAACCAGAATAGAAAAGGATGTAATATTCTTATCACGAGGCTGCATTGTACATGTCTTTGAAATGTGAAGGAGCTTTCTGCTAATTTGAAGTCAGAATGTTGCCAAAATGGGTACTGTCAAATTAATTAAGTACAATACTTGCCAGCTTTGATGCCCAGGCAGACACCTCCAAATTTTAAGTGAAGGCGGAATCATAGGGAAATTGCCAAGGTCTCAAAACATTTTTCTTCTTAACCTCACAAGCAATTGTCATCTCATGTCATATGTTTTTCAACTATAGTTTGCCATTTCATAGAAGAAATGATTAGTGATATCATGCATCATTAACTATGTGCCTGAAGTTTAAGCCCCAGACATAGTGAGCCAAATTAATTTTTATTGTAGAACTACTGACTCCAGTGTGTTACTTCTTGAGCCAGCAGAGGCTGAAATCACAGACAAAGAATTTATTTTAGATCCCCTAAGAATGGTGTGTCTCGTGAAATTTAACTGTTATCACCTGCTGATTCATCAGAAATGTTTTTTGGGGATTTCAGCTTTCTTGGGAGAAGACACTTTTTGATGTAGTGCTAATAACATGTCCAGGTATTTATAATATACCCAGCACCATATTACCTTAATGCTTGAATTAAATCATACCCAGCACCATATTATCTTCATGCTTGAATTAAATCACTAGCTAGAATTTTCTCTTTCTTTTCTTATTTCATAATCTGAAGCAATTAAAGATATTTGGATGCTCTATCTGTGAAAACAATCAAGGTAAATATTACACTAATACTGGGCAAAATGCTTCTGGTTGTTTTGGTTTTTTTTTTAAATACTCGTTTTTCTAGTCTGAAATTTAAAGATGTCCTGCCAAATGACAATGAATCTTCAAAATACTTTGGATTTGTTATTGTTGCAATTTTTCTGCTGTTCCTTGAAATTTTTATTTTAAATTGCAAACTTAAAACTGACTTGTTAGGTCATTGTTGGTTGAATCACAGTATTTATCATTGAGTTGAGACAGGTGAATAAAATAATCTGGAGATTCCGTAATTCCTGACTTTTCAGTAAAATATCTTCAGACTATTGAGACTGCGTGTGAAAACCAGCTCCTGTGAATCGTTCATTTGACTTATGTTTATAGTGAGAGAGAATCAAGGGAACCAGGTTGAGTCACTTATGTGTGACCGTCATTTCATTTATCCTTTTTGCTGAACCCATTATTACTCACTTCCGTAAATTAGCTTAGGGTACAGTTCCCATGACTTCTTTTCTTTGAACAAAACTCCTTTAAACTTCTTGATACTTATTGATGAAATAGCTAATTCTGTGTTATAATGTCCTTTATTTTAATGATACATTAATTGCACTTTCTCGTTAATGATACTTCTATTATACTTCTCCATACTTTCTCCTTATTATCTTGTTATCCCCTTAAGTCACAGATAATGTTAAGATAAGATCCCATGGCTTCAATTGGAAAAATACCGCTAAAGTCAATTTCAGGAGTCCCAGACAAGCCAAAAGGCTCTCACTCAATGAGTTCAGCATTTTATAAGAAGTTTGCATTTATTAATTTAATAATTAAATGTAAAGATTAAAATACAAGCAAATACAAACTACAGCATAAATGAAATTTGACTTAATTGAAACAAAACATTTCAGTATTACTGAAATAATAGTATAAATGAATCAGTTTGTCTTCTCATAAGCGTTAACCTTACCATGGAATTTTCTGATAAGCTACACTTTGGTTGCATCATTGGCAATATATGTACTAAATCTATATTCAATTATTAACTTAATATTCAAGTTTTACACTAAAGACTATGAAATATTTCCTTGAAATATTATTAGAAGGGAACAGAATTAAACGTATGTTTAATTAAATTCTAACTCCTTCGTATTTATTAAGCTGTTAGAAATATTACTAACGCCATGGTTGGTTTTTCCTATAAGTTTATTTATGTTTTCCTATACAGAGATTAAAGTATTTTAAATGCTTATACACTCTAACTTTCTGTAAATTGCTCTGTTAATGAGAACAAAATGAATTAACTGCAGGCACCTATGTTGCTGTTAATAAGTTGCAACAACTAAAAACAACCAGTGTTTTGTTAAAAATGCATGCAATGTTACTCTCATCAGCATTATGTTGTACATGTCATCTAATAACACCCACAACATCCTTTTTTTCAAGACCCAAGCAAAGGTTAAGTCCTTACACAGAAAAGCCTACAATCAAAAGAACTTTGAACAACCCCAAGCAATGAGGTGAGCACAGCTTGAGGTGTAGAAGTGAAGTGAGATGACATTGTCTCCCAGCTCCCCACCCTATATGTAAGTCCTATTCACATCTGTTTTCCAAACTGAAGTAGGAATTATCACTCATAACCTCCTGGGTCATGGGTGTTTAAAAAAAAATACAGTTAATGGAATTAGAGGGAGACAAATGCAGGGCAAGCTGAGGGTTTTGATCAATTTGTAAATGTTGTGAACACAAGGATGAAGATGAAAGAAAAAAGAACAACTTGCAAAGAGTAATGAACTGGTGCTTTGTTAATTAACTCCTAGAAAGAACTTTTGGTTGACTGATGTGTGTGTTTTGCAGAGTGGCGAGGACATACTGCAATTGTACTTTGCGGGGATTGTAATTTGATAGCCTTTATGGCACTTGCATCTTTTGGGATAATATGAGGATACGGAGCTATAATGGGACTTTGGGGAGTGGGGCATGTGGTACCTTTGCTTCTCTGTATCTGCCGTCAAAGGTTAGTGCCTTCCTTACAGACCTTAGAGCTGCTAGAGTCACACATCTTTCACATCTTCTGGGCCTCTTCCATGTGCCCTATATTCCCTTGCTTTCCCAGAGGAACCCAGACTAATCACCAACAGAAGAATGAAGCAGAGACTCCATAAATGTAATTGAGATTTTAATTGGCCAGAGAAAAGCCTGAGCAGAGGTGATAAGTTTGTTCTTAATGTAGTTGAAAGGGTTAGGTTGTGGAAGCTCCAGTACTCATGCCCTATTGATTTTGCAGTTATTGATGAGATATATGCATCTTTCTTTGCTGAAAGCATACCTACCAGTATTTAATTGGATTCTTTGCTTGTTTCCTATAAAGCTTTCTAGTAGATTCTTGCCTCTTGAGGACCTTTAAGAGCTGAGATTTTAAGCTGGAAGTTAAGACTTTCAAATTTGAAAGTCTGTGGAGTATATTTAAAATGAAAATGCAAATGCAAAAGTGTTTTGCTACTTTTTTATATAATTCCCATGTCTGATTTTGTGCCATTATACTGGTGTGTGTAACTTGAGTTTTCAACTGGACTAAATGCATCTTCTTGATGAACTCTTCTGAAAAGTTATCATTTTGAGTTCTGTTCACTTGGAGTTATCACTGAGCTTGTTAGCAAATTAATATCGTAAGGACAAGGAAGAAGACAATGGGATGTAGAGAAACAACAACCCAAATTTGAAAGTCTCAAAAGCTCTTTCACTGCAAAAATCTCTCCAATATCATTTTTTAAAGCTACTTCAGAAATGTCTGCAAATGGTCACAGCATAAAACCTGAAGTTGTCACCTATTTAACCAAATCCAGCTAATCTTACTAGCAGACTTCTGAATGAGAACATCTAAGGACAGACTAGGTTCAAAACTACCATAGCATAAATACCATGTTTTCAAACCCAATCTGTTCTCACAGAGGTGCCGGTTAATAATGGTCTATGGCAAATTTTGCATCTGCCTGTTCGTATGACATAGTTGTGTTGTTAGGTGTCTACAGCAGCTGTAAAAAAAAAAAAAAAAGATGTCAAAGAACAATTTTAAAAGCACAAAACAAATCTGTAAGCATAAAATATTTATATAGTGGACCCAGTAAAGTATTTCCAAAAGGAGATAGATAGATAGATAGATAGATAGATAGATCGATCGATCGATCGATCTCTCTCTCTCTCTTTGGAAATTGTTTCCTTTTCTTAAGGTGAAAACAATTAAAAATACATAGTAATAACACTCACAATCCAGATACAGCCTAGGTGGATCTGTGTAGCCCAAGTATAGACTCAAGGTATATATTATCCTTAGTAGTTGTTAATATGAAAAAAGATTAAAGAATAATTTCTTTATATATATTTTTCATTCCGCTTTTTGGTGCTTTTCCTTGTCTGTCCGCCCACCCACTCACAGCCCACAATTTATCTGGTCCTTCACTGGAAAGAGAAAAGACAGGGAGTGGGTGGTAACCAATATCCTCTTGCCCTATTCCTCCTTCCCACAGCCACAGCTTAGGTGAACAGGGCTGAGCTAGAAAAATAGGCCTGCCATCATGTAATCATTGGAAACTGAATGAATTTTCATAACAAAGAAATTGTTTTTTCTTTCTCACGTGCTGATTTTCTTTCAGTCTTGCTGATTTACTTTTATGCATCTCTCATCAAGCTATTAAATGCCATAATAGATTTTCTTTTACTGTGAATCTGTACTGTTAACTTTGGGGAGGAAGAGAATCCCTCTTTTCTAATTGATGCTATAAAATATAGTAAACTGGATGATAAATTAAACTTTCTGTGTGAGAGAAAGATCTTCTTCATGAATAATGCATTAGGCTTTGTTTAAACCATATAGATTTTATTTGCTTTTTATTAACTTACTACATTTGACACTGCTTCTGCATTTCCCCACCCTTTCTCCCCCTGGGAATGTCTTCTAATAAGGCATTTCATAAAATCTATGATTTCTTCTTTTTTTAGCTTAAGTAGCTCTAGATGCAAGGCAAACACTTTGTTATTGTAGAAGTAGTATGTTCACATCCCCTGGGTGGGAACTGCTTGCTATGGAACATTTTAAATTTATTTGTATCTATATCTATATCAAAGATCACCTTATTTTTAAATCTTCAGGCCTAACTTGTAAAACTTATTACTGAGCATCATATTTGCTGTTTTCTGAGCCCCCTTTAGAGTTTTTTAGGTATGTACAGTCAATTATGTGCACAAGCTTAATAAAAGAGGTATCGGGAGAGGGGGGTGTCCCTTGTCACACATGCATCTATGACAATAGCTATTGTTATTTACTAATTTTTGGTCCAGTATTGCATCAGTGTACTTGCGGTCTTTGACTGTATTGAGCTCACTGCTGTTAGACCTGTCTGTGCATTTGTCTGTTTGTTACTGCCTAAGCAGTTAAGTCATTGGTTGATTTTACTGTCCCTATCTCTTGTGAAGATGGGATACGCTCCCTCCACTTTACAGATAGGATTTTTTATGAAGGTCGTGGAGGCATGTGGTTGAGCTGGGAACTAAAATCTTTCTCAGACATTTCCAAATCTGCACTAATGGCAGAACCACCCTTATTTAGGTATATGAACAATGTATGGTATGATATAGAGTAAGAATATATACTAGCTATATGAACCATAGGAGGCTTCCTTCTCTTCGAGTCATACAACTTCCTGCTCGGAAGAAGCCAGCCTACTGCTTGTCAAATGGGTAGCAAGTTTAGGAAGGTTCACTCTGCTTTCAAAATGTTATTGCCTGTTAGACTGTGATTCTATTTATCACTGTCACAGTCCTTCTGGCTTTCTCCATCAGAGAATTCTATAGTCTACCTGAACTCTTCAGTTGTCCCTGAATAAAAAGAATCCAAAAGCCCCAATGACAGCCATTGAACCTACTGTAACGGTTTACTGGTGTTTCAGACTTTTTCTCTTATGTGGTTATATACGGAATCGATCATGTGTTCATCTACTCTGTTAAACACCAATTAAATAGTTACATGGCTAGGCTAGTTTGCTTGAATTCCTCAATATCTGGATATTTCCATGTGTTCTTCATCAAATGTTTTCATCACCAGGCCTGTAATGAAGATATGAATGTGGCAAATAAACAAATAAACCCAAGAAAATTTAATGAGAAAACAAGAAAATCTGATCCCTGGGTCATGAAATAAATATGGTACTAAATACATAATTGCCTCAGTTTCAGTAACATATTTCAGTGACCAGTACAGTATTTGGGCACAGTGTTTTTTCATAGAAGATTTGTGTTAGGTCAGACTTCACAGATATTGGAATAAATAATTAAAAATGCATAGTTCTTTACATATTTTTAGCATATCATCTACTTACAACTCAGCAGCATTAGTTTCAACAGAGATCAAAAAACTACAAGTGCATAAGAAATGTCTTTCTGTGTTTTGCAGGGGCTTTCTAGATGGGACACAGCTCAGTTGATCTAAACAAAATGATAAGCATCTGTCTCTGAAGCTAGTTGCACTTGAGGTATTTATGTCCATGGAATAAAAATGCACTTCTGAGACACGACAGATATGGTATCACACTGTAAGAGTGACTCCTTCATTCTGCTGATTATAAGGGCAGCCTTAAGGTGATTAGTTCAGATATTGCTGTCTACTTGGTTCTTTGATCCTACATCTGTGTGCTTCAAGCTGATAGATGGCTGATTGCCTTTAAGCAGAGTGGCTCCTTTAAGGTGGCAACTAGGTCCATATTTGCTCCTGTGAGAAGCTAATTGTGTATCATATCTGCCCAAGTATTGCTTATTGTGTGGGATCAGCACACCCTCTTGAAAACAGAATGGCAAACTGATTAGATTTTTTTACTTAGTTTTGTATTCTTCATATTTATTTGCTTATATTTTAACTCAAATCATCTGTGAGCCCAAATTTAATTTAAGAAAGAAAATATATGTTGTGAATATTTAGGTGGGGATGAGAAACACAGCAAGGGAACGAGTGAGAAATATCAACATATGCATATATAAATACTGACGTATTCACTTCTGTCACAGTACTGTATGGATAACACAGGATATCTTCTTGCATTGCATGTTACCTGAACACAGAAGATGCAGTCACTTCAGACAGTTGTAGCCAAAGTTGTTGCAGATGCTGCAGTCAGCCCCTATGCTAGTTACAGGCAGTAAGAGTCTACCTCTTAACTCTTGCAACCTGCTTGAATCATGTAAGGACACAGTAGTACCCAGCTGTAACATTGCTGCACTTCTCCTTAAAATTAAAACCTCACCTCAAGCCTCTTCAGGCTGAGAGAGTTGGGGTTGTTCAGCCTGGAGAAGAGAAGGCTCCAGGCAGACCCTAATGCGGCCTTCCAGTACCTAAAGGGGACCTACAAGAATGCTGGGGAAGGACCTTTTACAAAGGTGTGTAGTGATAGGATGAAGGGTAATGGCTTCAAACTGGGAGAGGGCAGGTTTAGATTAGATATTAGGAGGAAATTTTCCACTCTGAGGGTGGTGAGACACTGGAACAGGTTGCCCAGAGAAGTTGTGGATGCCCCATCCCTGGAAGTGTTCAAGGTCAGGTGGGATGGGGCTTTGAGCAACCTAGTCTAGTGGAATGTGTCCCTGCCCATGGCAGGGGCATTGGAACTAGATGATCTTCAAGGTCCCTTCCAACCTAAAACATTCTATGATTCTATGAAAATTGTCTGTATGTGTCCTTCACCCCTTTTTTTACTCCTCACTACCTTCCCTTTCTCCTGTGTTTTTGAACAGATTTACAGGAGATATAAACATCTTCCTGCTGTTGTGTTTCTAATTTTCATTTACTGACAGTGACTTTTTTCACTTGTCTCTATACTTCATCTCTGTCTCTCTTTGGTTTCAAATATCTCCCTTTATGGCCTCTTCTTCATTTTTGCCCCTTCAGGGAAGTCTGGGCACTTAAGTATTTCAATTTGATAAGCAGGAGTGTATGCCTGGAGAAACCAGGAATATTGGATACTAGTCAAGGTTCTGTGGCAGTATGTGATTTCTTGCCTTTCAAGCCAAGAAAATTTGCAAAGACAATAGGTGTTAGACTATAATATACACCAGTTATGAGTTTCCAAAATTAAAAAATGAGATCAAAGACAACTCTAAGTTTTAGTTCTAAAGTCTGGGGTTTTTTTTTGTTTGTTTCTATGTTTTATTTTCCTTCCTTATAGGACAGAGTGAGAAAAGGAAGGGAAAAGAGGAAAAGACTAAAAAAGAGCAAGGTGTGCGGGAGTGTGTGGGGTGTTTCCAGATAGGAAAAGATCTCAGTTAGTGGGATCTTTTCTCCTAAATTCACATATCTCTCTGATGATAATGAGGTAGTTAGCAATGCTTATCCATTATGTCTCAATAACTCAGGTAGGAACCAAACAAGCCAAAATACATTTTCAGTATTCCCTGAATTGATTTACACTTTCAGCTTGTTTGCTTTTTTTAAAAAAACCCAAAATAGCAAGAGTTATGCATTTAATTCCCTAAATGCAGTCTTTAGAGTGTACCTGAGGCAATGCATGTTTTATCTAATATATTAGCTAGAAAGCTGTCATTGCAGTGATGAATTTCCTTTAGTTTTTTTCACTTCAGACTATAGCTGTTTTGTGCATCTGTGTCCAAAGTGCATAGGCACAGCAGCACCTTACAAACTAGTTATATTGAACATGATAATATCCTGGCACGCATTAGTCAACAGAAAGATAAGTCATTAACCTTGCAGTGACACGTAGAAAAAGAGAATACTTCTTAGTCTAACATTTGAGTATATAAACACATTTCTGACTCTTTTTTAGAGGGTTGTTAGTGCTGAATAATTTGTTTATATAGAGAGTGATTTGCACCCTTAGACTTGTTCTCAGCCACATATTTCAGTGTAAAATCCACCACCAGAATAACCCTGAAAGGTTTATAATCGTACCTATTTGAAAGCATATGAAGTGAAATACAGAAAGGTTGTGACATGCCCAAGATTATGCAAGTCAGTCTGAAGAACAAGAACAGAACTCAACTGCTAACACTATCAGCCCTGTCTCTCATTTTCTTCCCTGCTGTGTCCCAGCTGTCCTAATATTTGAGATAAATTGGCGCCTGGAAGAAACTAAGGGAGCTCAAACTGAATGTGAATAAGATGTGGTGGATATAGAGAGGGAAAATAGTTTGAGAAGCAAGCTGAAATTATGGCTTTACTTTCAACTAAGGAGAGTCATCTTTTGAATCTTGAGCTAATGTCTTAATTTTTCATTGATTATTTAGAAAGAAAAACAAAGCATCTAGAGGAATACTGTTGTGAGCTCTTAGTTGAGTGATGGAGCTTCGTCTTCAGTTTTTCTGATAAGACTTTCATGAAGTCCACAGTTGAACAGCACCAAAAGTGTCAAGAAGATTAGCAAGAAAGGCAAAATCTCTCTGCCTCATGTAATGTTCCATATCCTCAGAGGACAGAGCTGTTTAACCATGCCTGCAGTAAGCCTTGGGAAAACGGACGCTTCACTGCAGCTTCACAGGAAAGCTGTTGTCATCATCTTCAGGAACAGCCATGGATCCAGCAAATCAGTCCTACTTCTGGGAGTGCCATTAACGAAGATGTTAAGCAGCACCATTCCCAATATCGACTCCTGAGGAATGCCACTTGTCACTGGTCTTCACTTGAACATTGAGCTGTTGACTGCAGCTCTTTGAATGCGACCATCCTTCCAATTCCTTATCCACCGAGTGGTCCATCCATCAAATCCATGTCTCTCCAATTTAGTCTACCAGCCTGTAGTTCCCCATGTCTTCCTTTTTTAAAAATTGGGATTACATTTCCCCTTTTCCAGTCAGCAGGAACTACAATGGACTGCCACAACTTCTCAAATATGATGTATAGTGGCTCAGCAACTTCATCGGCTGCCTCCCTCAGGACTCGTGGATGCATCTCAACAGGTCCCATAGACTTATGCACCTTCAGGTTCCTTAGATAGTCTCGAAGCTGGTCTTCTACAGTAGGCTGTTTCTCATTCTCCCATTCTGTACCTTTGCCTTCTATGACTTGGGCAGTGTGGCTAGAGCCCTTGCCAGTGGAGGCTGAGGCAAAAAAGTCATTGAGTATCTCAGCCTTGTCCACATCCCATGTGACTAGGTATCCTGTTTCCTTCTAGAGAGGGCCCACATTTTCCCTACTCTTCCTTTTATCACTGGTGTACCTGTAGAAGCTTTTTTTGTCACTCTTGGTGTCCCTGGTCAGATTTAACTCTATCTGGGCTTTAGCTTTCCTAACCTGATCCCTGGCGGCCCAAACAATTTTTCTGTTTCCTCCCAGGCTACCTGTCCTTGCTTCCACCCTCTTCCACCTCCTTTTGTGTTTGAGCATTTTCTAAATACAAGTAGTAGCTACCACAAGTCTCACTAGCAAGGGATTTCGCCTCATCTCCTTGCTGTGGACCAAAAGAAGCCTTATGCTCCTTGGAGAGGTACTAATCAAAGTAAGGGTGCGTGTATGCTTATATATGGCTATCAGTATAGCATAGACCTGAGACTTGACACTGCTTGGATATCCCATGAAAGCTCTCCTTTGAATAAGCTTGTTCAAAGAAAACTTCTTAGCTGTTCAAAAAAAGCTTTATCTATGACTACCGAAGTTAACAGAAATTTTGCAGTGAGTTTCACCTGAACCAACACCTGACTGCCAGCCCAAAAAAGGTGTGAGGCAGGTGTGCTCTATAATGCACCCAGCAGTCTGGCTTCCAGAGGGTGCATCACAAGTCCATCCTTCCTGGGGTCTGCAGTTTCTTTCCAACTGAAAAAAAAAAGAGGGAGGAAAATGAGGATAGAGTGTGGTCCTCTGGCAGGATGCAGTAAGGACACACCTGGATGTGTGCATGGACTCAGCAACTGGTAAGTGTTCCCACGCCCTGCAGTTTAGGAGTAACAACAGTGAAGAATCTAAAGGAGAAAATTTACAGAGAAATCTATAGTTTGAATTTATTAAGCAGAGTATTTATGATTTCAGCTGGGGACATGAATTTTGAATACTACAAGTAGGTTTTCATTCCATCTCTGTATCCATGAAGCCTTCTTCTTGCATGTTATGATTTTCTGATTAAGAGATTAAAAAAAAAGATTAAATTAGTAGTCATTGCTAGTGGAGAGTAAGAAATGTTCCTGATTCTGAGCCTGAAATCAGACTTCATTTTATAATATTGTAATTTAGATAATTTGCTGAACTTCTGAATGCTTAAACTGGTAAGAAGGGAGGAATATATTGTTGATGAACTAGCAGTAATTTAGCCTTCTCTGAAGGCAATAGTTTTAATGAAAATGAAGTAGTATGAACTGCCATTGTAGGGTTAAAACAGCCTTAAGAAATATTACATAGAATATAAGTAGAGACCTAATAGTGTGACTGCAATAGCCAGGACAGTACTATAAATAAAGCAAGCCAACAAGTCAAAATGTTGACAATATATCAGAGCTCTATAAATTGTTCTACTCAATAAATAGATTGAGTTGCTAAATAAAATACTATTATTACATCATCCCTGCTTCATCTTTGGTTTTTGCTCTTCCCACTTAGAAATTAATTGCTACCTTGGGTTAAGATTTGTAGCGTCACCGACAAATGTAGAGTCATTGCAAAGACTAAGGAGATCTAGTAACAGGTGTTATGACCTAGTGTTTGGGAAATGTTTTCCTTCTTTGGTGCAAATAATTGTGCACAACCATTCTTTGTGCATGGCCATGGGTTTTTCATTCAACTTTGATACCTATGAAATTATTGTTTTAAAGCTCCTGTCATGTTAGAAAATAGTGATGCATGAGGAAAGCAACCGTTTGTAGGCTTCAGTTAAAAACTAGTAATATGCAGGTAATAACAATGTTAGGCAGCCGCACTATCCTGTCCAATACAGTCACACAATTGCAATTATGCTCGAGTCGTATTGTGATATGCATACGTTGCCTAGTCATTATTATATGAGTTTAACTTCTACACAAGGTCTGCAGTGGCATACCCTCTTTGAATGCTACTGAAAACAAACCAGAATGTAATAAACTGTGGACAGTAGAATTAGAGCTTCGGAGAGGAGATTCATCGTCATTTCTTTTGATTCATTTAACTGACAGCTAGGAGAAATAAAACAGATTGAAGGCTAGTGAGCAGCTGTAACTACATGAAATTTAGCTGGAAATTCAGGAGGAAGCTATGCTGTGAGGGTTTATATAGGTCTCTGAGAAAGGATCAGACAGCCAGAACGGAACTTAAAGAACAATTTATTATGATCCATTAACATTACTTTGTTTTCACAAATACCATCACAGCTAACATATTACTTTAAAACAAATTTAAAAGTATACTGTAAATTGCTGATAAATGCAAGTAAGGTGAAATAGGACTGTTCAGGAACTGGTGCAAAAATACAAAAATTATAATCTAGTGTTTTTAGTCAAAAGAGATCTAGTTACATCAAACAATCTCCATCAAACTTCCAAATGCATACACTAAGAGAAAAAGAATTTTCTCCATAATGGTCTAATGCAGTATTCTTACCATTGCAAATAAAAAAAAAAAAAAAAACACAACAAAAAAAAACCCCACCTTTTATTTTTTTAAAGATGTGTGTAATTTGTTTTTTTCTTTTCTTAAAACTTCAGTTTTATAACTCCTTTTTTTGTTGTTTTTTCAAGAATGTTGAAGCAAAGAAAATAATTTTAAATAACAGTTTTACTCTTAGAACACATGAATACTTAGTTTTATGGCTAAAGAGTAAGTTATGGCATTTAAAATTATCTTGACATCTATAAAGTTTCACTAGATGTAAACACCTGCATTTATTTTTTTTCTAAGAGATGATATTTTCAGTATTTTTGCAGTTGCTTTAGTGCTGCACTGTTAGTTTTCAGCAGAAAAGCCATGACGTAATAAAGCCTTCTACATTATGTCATAATTTTTGTTTTAATTGTTAGCAATAAATTGGTTAGCAGTACATGAGAGAGTGAAAAACTTTCCATAAATGTACACACATTCTCTCTACCTCTTTTCTCTAGAGAAAATCTTTGCCACCATACAGCTGAATTTTCAGAATTGGAAAATCAAACATGTTTGATAGCTGAGACCTGTACGCAGTGTAATTAAAGTCATTAATAACTGGCATCTTTTGGAAAAGCATGAAGTTGGAAATGACATTTTCTTCATGGGAAAACTTCTAAATTAATTTAATGATTGTACTCCTTCTACAAAGATCTGTTTGTTTCTCATTTTTTGCCTTCTTATGGTTTGTGGGGCAGGAGTTTATTGTTGGGGTTTTTTGTTTCAATTTGTCAACAGAAAAAAAAGCTACTAGCATTTTTGCTTCCCATTCCAAGGCAGAAGGAGTAAAGGAAATTTTTTAAGCAACATGAGTGAATTTCATTTTCCAGTTTGCCAAAAAAGCCGTCACTGAGGTTATGGTCTTCCTCAAAACAAATTATTTTACTGTTATTTTGCAACGCTCCCAGTGAAACTGTAAACAACAAATAAGTCCTATGTATTATGTAGATTTAATTGGTGAATCCAACCTGGCTGTACAGCTTGTCACATTAAGTTATATTTTGGATCAAAATTCCCTTGCGTAATTGGGCATTTGTGTACTTGACATTTTTAAGGCTGAGTTTTCATACAACTCCACACGTTCTTTGGCATCCGTGTGGGAGGTGAGGTTTCACAAGGGACCTGGAATATACCTATTGAAATGAACTTTGTAAAGCATTGAAATGACAGGTTTTGTTTGAGGGTGGTGAGGCAATTTTAACAATAGACTTAACAAAGGAAATACATGTGGTTTGCCAGCTCAGAACCTTATTAATAATAAGAAGCAATATATTATTTTACTATGTTGTGCTTGTATAAAAATAGAGAGATGTGCCTAGGCTTTCAGACAGACTGGGCTTGAGACGTCAAGAAAACCTTCTCAATAGCAATGAAATATAGGAAATTAATATTAGATGTTAAAGCTTTTGGGAAAATAACACTTTTAAAATATTTGCAGGAAATTGTATCAAGTTTTGAAGTGTACGTAGCTAAAGGACAAGGCAACAACTGAGAACAGGCCTTGTGTTCTATGAGCAAGTGTGCAATTAATGCAATTCAATTCTGCTTTGCAGTAAGGTTCAAAGTACTTTAAGGAAGGTACCGTGACCTGATGTGAACAATAATTTGGAAGAACTGGTCACGGTGATCATTTAGTATCAATGCAAACAGACTTTCTATTCACAAATCATTTATAAGCAGTGTAATGATTTCAGAACTGTCAGCCTAAGGGGAGTGTGGCTGAGAGGGAGGAGGTGACAAGCTGTCATTTGGCTATTCAGTGTTTGCTATTGGCACATCATTATGTACTGTCAGTCACCTAAACCTCATGTCATTGTTCTGCTTACTAATTTATTGAGAAAAGAAGTTTTGCAACTAAAGCATGATGAAAACTCCTATTGCCATAGGGACAGTGTGTTTCATGTGGTAGTACGGATATTTTTACTGAACAGCAGACTTTTTTTTATTAAAACACTTATGCAAGCAGTAATCCATTCACTCTAATGCTTTCAAATAGCAAGAAATAAAGGTCATAAGTAAATCAAACTGCCACGTGGTTATCAAAGAAGTTTTATTTTTCAGTGTTCTGCTCTACTTAAGGGTTACTTATCCAAGTTTTGTAATTGATTTGTCCTCTGTCACTGCTAAATTGTTTATGACTCAAATTTCAGAAGTGCTGTGCAAATTGAACTACAGCTCCTATTGACGTGGCAAGCTGTGTACACTCAACTTCACTGAGCCTCCCCCATACCCTAACTGTATCTGTAAAATGAAGGTAATAATTCCTAACTTTCCTAGAGGCTGCCATAATGAATAAGCTATTAATATTATATGCAGATATGAGAACATGTAAATTTACCTAGGCACCGGATTATGCCAAGGGAAGGAAAAAAAAACAACCCTCCAATCTAGTATCTCTTTAAATGTACCTTCTTGGTTCAGTAGATAAGACACTATACAAAGTACTTCAAAGATACAGCAGAGTAATTGAGGTACAGAAGTTAAGTACTTTGGTTTTGATAAACTGGAAGTGTTCCAAATGGAACACATATTAATGGTTTTCCTTGTCTCTTTTACTGTCTGTGCACACTGTCAAAAGCTGAAGAAGATCACTGTTTTTCTATGAGAGAGAATGGGATAAAGCTGAGTCAAATACACTATACAAAACATTTTTGTGGTCTTTACTGTATCTCTGGCTTCTAGTCCATGCTGTGCTTGCAGAGGGGATGCTCAGACTATTTGACGTGCAGATGAATCATGTACCAAGTGTGATAAAAGCTTTGAACACACCATTTAACTTTCACAAACTTGTTTTATTTGCTTAAATTTTAACTTATGTTTGGATTTTCTTAGGAAACTGAGCTGTAGCATTTTGTCTTCTCAATTACACTTGGCATTTTTCTCTGTCTAATTCATTGCTCAAATAATTCTTCAAGCACTGGTCAGAACTAGCACTGCCTATAGTAACACCCATCCCTTCAAAGATGAACGGATTACAATTCAATAGTATGTATTCTTTCAGTGATGTAGCATGATGGTATTAAGCAATTATTGCACTTTTTGCTTCTGCTTTTTTTTTTTTCTTCTTCTTCTTTTCTTCTTAATTGTAGTGGATATTAACTCACCACAGAAAGCTGAGTCACCCACCTTGAATGGTGCTGGAGATCTCTGTGAAGAGCTTGTGTTATTTTGGTAGACCTAAATCAAAGAATAAAGAAGTCCATGTACCTAAGTTCTCACTGTCTCAATGTCACACTGGATATAGAGTGTCATATGGAATTTGTTCATATGAACGGGTGTATTAAGTTGTTGATAGATCCTTGAATAAAACAGAATGTAAAATTTTAGCTGTTTACAGAAAACTACTTTCTGTAGAGAAGAATAGGCTTGTCATGGAGCTAGGTAATCACATAACTTCTGAATTTCAGTTCCCCATTTTGTAAGTCGGCAAAATACTCCTTCTTGAAGCTGTTGTGTGAAAAAGTTACATCATATTTTTTTTTACTTTAATGAAGGTGATATGTAAGTAAGTCTGAGCCTGTATGTTTCCTTGATCTGATTTTGATAAGACAGGCAGTTCTGACAAGTTCTGTCATGAGCTGGAGAACAAGGAGCTCCCAAAGGAGTCCATTCCCCTGCACTCCTGGCTGCTTTTGTGGTTTATTCCATCCTGAGCACCACAGGGTGTGTCTGTAGACATTGCTGCTGCCGTGCTCTCTTAGGGCAGCAATCACTTGACATCATCTGAGAATGGACCCTGCGACCATGTCTTCCTAACGTTTTCCTGCTGAAAATCAATCAACTGTTTTCTAACTTTCACACTGTAAACTCTGTTATGGGTAGAATGATGGATGACTTCTCGTTACACAGACAATTAAATATTTTGCCTTGAGGCAAATCTTCATGTTGACATTCTTAATACAATTCAAGGTGTTTTTGTGACCTTTAAAGCTCTGGATAGACCACAACTGTTACTGCATCTGAGATAAGCTGGAAGAAAACTCATGTCTGTGTCTCAGTTTGAGCATGCCATTCAGACGACTGCCTCTGGAATCTGCCTCCTTTGGCAGTTTATCAGAACTCATGTCTAGTGACCTTCAGCTTAAAAAAAAAATATCAAATGCTAAACATTAAAAAGAAAGCAAGCCATATCTACTTTTTCTTCTTATCTGTTTAGCTCAACTCTGGTCTGCCATAACAAAGGCCAGAGCTGATATTAATATAAATACAAAGGGCCTCCTCTCTGGATTATTTCTTTTGCAAGGCTTTCAACACTGAACTTGTACCACAGAATAAGGTACCACAAAATATTTTAGTTTCTCTACACAAGATAATGCTAATTAACTTGTTTTCTCAGTAGCTTTGTATTTTCCTTCCAGTGCCTGAATATGTTGATTCTCCTGCTTTCCCAGTAGGAGAGTACCACATATATTTTAATATATTGTATTATTAGTGCCATTCAGAATGTCTGTCTTAAATAGCACTAAAAAAAGACATTGTTCTTGCTTTCCTAGGGAATAAGGTTAGTGAATACCACACGCCAATAATTAATAAATGACCAAGTTACTTCATTGCTACTGGGGATGCTGACAATTTCATTTGTATTTTTTACTCCAAAGTTAACATATTTATTGCTAGAGTTTCAGTGGTCAAAATGCTTAACCATCAGAGAAAAGAAACATGAGACCATCACAACAAAGCTCATAGTAAATCTTTGTAACATACGCACTTTTGAAGACATGCATCAAGAGCAGATAATACCATGTAAGTCTTAGGACCCAAAGGAGCTCTTACCCAAACTGTTAAACTGTCAGCTGCTTTGTGGCCCCCAGTTTGCATGCATTAAATGTTTTAAGGCTATTGGAAAAGGTCAGAATCCTTAAAAAAAACCAACCAACAAACAAAACAGCAGATTTATCTCCTTCTTAGAAAAGTAGAAGGATGATAAAGGACGGTTTCTTCTGTCCTTGGGGCTTTGGAAAAACTCTAAGGATACAGCACATTTACAGTAATAAGATCCTGAGGCTTTTTATACAGTCAAATCACCTCTTTCCTTTGACAGTGGTCCCTCAAAAGCTACTTCAGCTTCCTCTGAGTCAGTGGAAAACCTTCTAGTGATTTCAAGAGAATTGGATGAGCTTTTAAATGCAGTTATCCAGCTGCACAATTAACAGCCTGAAAAGCACATTCTATAAATTATTTTGCTATTTAGGGATACATTTAGCATGTCCTAGCAATATCAATTAACTGGGAGAAGAATGACTCATCCAGGCCTTCTCCAAATCCATTAAGTCAATATCTGACTTACTTTTTGTGGTATGAAAAATGGTCTGTTCACTAAATTCACTCTGGATTTTTATCAGATCATCCCAACTGTATTAAACTGAACTGGCTGCAATTGAGGCCAAAAATTGTGGCCAGAAAGTGCTGAGTTACAGTAGAAAAACAACAAGGGTTAATCTGCCATACTGCTAGATACTGCCATTTGGCTGAAGACGCCTTGGCCCTAAGCAGTGTGGGAGCTTTAGGAGGATCCCTAAGGGCCAGGTTGTGCAGCACTGCCTGCGTGGCACCGCTGCTGGAGATGCAGGACACTTGTCCTCACAGCCAGGCCCCTCAGCCCCTCTCTGACAGCCAGAGTGGGTTCCCTGCAGCGATGGGTTCACGGTCTGTTTCCAAACTCCCAGCAGCAATGTCCCTGTGCTCCCTTTGAGGAACATTTTTTTTTTGTAGCCCACAAGAGCTGGGAGACATCTGGATATCTTTTTCTTGCTGTTTAGACGGGTGAAGAATAGCTTGTTATCTTATGTCAGGGGGTTTCTGGGAATGAGTTTAAGATAACAAGTGGTGAGGGAGAATGAACTTGCTGCAGCACAGCTTTTGGAAAGGGGACAATAGTTGAGGACAGATTGAAGGCAAGTTTTTAACATGTGGCTTAGGAAACAACTTTTAACATCCGTCCAACAAAACCAGTTTTTTAAAACCTGAAATGCTTTCAATACAGTCCTTATCCTCCCAGTTTCATGTTATGCTCGGGGAATGTGATCATGGGTTGAATATATTTTACATTTTCAAATTATTGATTGCACAAACAACATAACATTGATGACAAAACATTCAGAGGCATTGTTTTGTTGGTCAGCTGAAAGGTGATTGTTAAAGAAGTAGGTTTACAGATCATAATTCACTGAAATTAATCTATAAGGCAGCACTTTAATAAATTAAATGTACAGCCAAAGTGAAGTTCAGACTGTACAATTATTCCAATTAATTTTTTTTCCCCAAGTATGCTGTGGTAATTCCTATGGTATCCCAGTTTAGTTAACTTTCCCCCTGAAGCTATAAAGATGCCTAAAATTGTTCACTAAGGACTATGATAGTGTTCAGATGGGAGTCTTAACCATTTAACCAAAGCTCAACCAAGTTTTTACTTCCTCACAAACTCTTTGTAATTCCAACTTATTTCAAAAAACAACATTTCTTTTTTGGTTCAAGTACAGATTTCATGTTACACAGGAATATAGTATCATACAGGATCTCATTTTCATTTGTGGTTCTTTCTTCCACAAAACTTTCCTATGCTTTTATTATCTTCCTTTCACTCTGTAGAAACTTTCTCTTTTGTGATCATTGAGGTCTAATATTCTGTTTCAGCCACCGCCTTTTCACATATTTTTTAGAGAACTCTTTCTTTCCTATATGTGCTAGAAAACAAATACATTTTATTTTCTACATTTGTGATCGTATGTGATCTTGTTGAAGAATGCTTTTATTTTACTGATTTGATAGAGCAAGCCTGCAGTTTTTGGCAAAGGCTACTTGGCCCCGTTTTCAGAGGTTGCTTTCGCTGGGCAATGATGTGTCTGTTTTCTGGGCTCCCTGGACTACTTACATCACTAATTATACCACTTATATTTCCCTTATATCAGTAAGGGAAATGAGAGAGCGACTTAGAAGAACAATTGTCTGATGAGTGAGAAAAGGCAACATGCTGCTTTTTGGTTTGTTCTCTTTTGATTTACTTTTGGAAATAAATAATATCTTAAGAAAGGGACATATCTGGATCATAGGAAATAAGGGGTCTAAGAACTCCAAAAGGACTCTTCCTGCTACTGCACCCCTTTCCTTCCTACATACAAAACAGAAGTTTATCTAGCCTCTTCAAGAAAATCTTCGATGATATAGAGAATTTACACCTCTTTTGGGGCAAAAATTAAGTGCTTTATTATCTAATCTTTGAAAATATTTTTCTGACGTGTAGGGTTTTTTTGCTGTAATTTCTTTATTGTGGACATGAAGAACCAACTATTTGCTTCCCTTGCACCTCTTAAAGCAACCTTTGCACATCTGAAAATAGATATAATGTTTCATCTCTTTTTTTTTTTTTCCTGTTAGCTAAATGACTCCCCTTCAGTCAGTATTTGCTAACAATATCCTTACTGGTTTCCTCTGAAATCATTCTAATGGGTCTACTTTTTCTTGGCTTTATAGTCCAGAAGCCTACAACATTTTTATCTACTCCAGTTCTATTTCATGTTCTGAGATCCCACCAATGCAAAATAAAGTACTATTAATAAAAGTTTACATATCTGATAACCTATGCTCTTTTTTATTGTCCCTAGTTTCCTTTTTCTCAAGCAGCCTGAGATTGCTGATTATCAATTCCAACTACAAATTCTTAGCTTCTTTCCTAGAAAGCTAATAGCTGACATCTTATACTTAAGTACGATATCCTTTCAGCTGAAGACTGAAACTTGTTTTTTTGTTATTCTTCCATTATTTTTTATTTTCTTTCCAGACCACTTCTTCAGTTTACCAAATCATCTTGAATTCTAACCTCAGTCCCAAAAATCTTGCAATCCCTGTGATGGCGTGTGCTCTGAGGTCCATCAAAAGAGCGGATAACTTGAGATCAGGTTCATTCCACCTTGGTATGGAAAGCAGCGTGCTCTCAAAATGCCACAGAATGCCCTGAAATTGAGGTCATAGTTTGTATAATATGAAGGTGAGGAAATTCATTCTTTGCCTTTGAGCAGAGCAATTTGCAGTCTGTCTGTCTAGCAGCAGCAGCAGCATTATTCTTAGGCTGACCGTTAGCTGATCTATAATAATGTGTGGTTCTGTATGCAGTTCATTTCCATAAGAAGCAGGACAAGTATGTGTGAAGCATTATTTCTGTGTGTGTGTGTTAATATACCTATACGCATGTACCTATGTGTATGTGTGTTAATACACAGCTTGGTCTCCAGCTCATTAAAACTCCATAGAAGCTGCAGCATAGCATTTTCCTGGGAGCTAGAATGAAGGTGGCACACATCTTGGTCTGGCTACCACTTTATTGTTTGGCAAGCAGAGAAATATGAATGCAAGCCATAAATTGGTCTGTTAACATTTCTATGAAAATAACCTCCAACTGCTGCAAAACAGATTCTGTTTGTAAACAGAACTCGCTACTGTTTGGATGCAGATTACTTCTAGTCCATCCACTCTCCCCCTTTTTTCTGTGTTGTATCTCATTGTTAAAGAACTGTGAGCACTGAAACTCACAGCCTACTTAAGCAACATTTAAACACCAGCCTTTCTGTGTGTGCTATAGTTTTCCTTATATAATACATACTATGAACATAGAAAATTCAGTACTGTACCAGATATCTTGGCTTTTAGGTTTATGATAAAGTCAGTGAGTAATGCATCAAAACAAAACTAAATAATACCATTTAAAACTGACTTTAACATACCCATTCTATATTCACTAAAAACACCACACTCGGTTCTGAACTATGAATATGTCACATGATAATCATTGTAATGTCTTACTTGCCTTGGCAGGATTAAAGTACTGGCACAATCCCATTCTGAATCACTTTCAGAGTTAAAAGAAAACTTTCAGGCTTAAAATGAGAACACTCTCATAATTTGATCTTTTAAAATCAAAAATCTAAACCTAAAATGCTTCTACTTGAGCAAATATAGGTTAAAAAAAATAATCCTTTTTCTTTAATCACTCTTGGTTCCAAAGTGGTGCTTTCAAGATTTCTGGAAACTAATACACTACTTATATATATATATATATAGTAATTATGAAAGATAAGGATGTAAAAACTGCTTGGAAAAATGACTCCAGCAAAGAAGTTTTAATCCAGCTGGAAGAGAAATCTGGTGCTATGCTTAGAGAATGAAACTTTTAAGTGTCTTGAAAGAAAGTAGAACTGGATTTCTGTGATTAATGTTTGTTCTGCCCCCTTGTGGTTATGGAGTCCAGTAGGGCATAGGTATGATTGTCTATTTTTTAAATATTCGTGACTACTCAAAAAATAAGCCTTTTGTATAGTTCAAGTGATGCACTTTTCCGAGAATCTGTATAGACCAAGAACTCAAGGAAAAAAGTTCTGATAGATATGAATCTTCACATATTGATGGATAGATGAATGGTTATAATTCAAAGTAGTTTTCCAAAAGGATATGTTTTTAGGTTGTGAAAGGAAGCACACAAACGTTAAATATCGGCAATAATTTATTCAGAAAGTAATACTACTGGTAACAAGGCAGAAATAATGAATAATTTCAACTATAAGCACAGCTTTTCCGCTGTGGTTTTACTGCTACAACTCAGTAGCAGGGATACTTTTCTTTCCCACAAGAAAAAAACAATTACCTTTGCAGTTTAATTCACCCAAAGCCAAAATGCATAATGTAATTCTATTGTGTTTGCAAGAGTGCACTTCTATATGCCAAGTTTTCATTTATACAGAAAAATTTGGGAAATATTTCACATAATTTTGGAAAGGTTCTTGAGTTAGTTTGTCACAGATTAATTCTTAGACAGCAGGTCAGATTTTTAAATCAAGAGACAATGTAGTAGACAAAGTCAGTGACTCTCCTGTCAATGATGACTTATTGTTATTTAAAGACTAAGAATTTGCTGGTCTTGAAAATAAATTTTCTTAGCCTTTTCTGGTTTCTGCTTCACAGAGAAGATAAGGTAATATTACTACTTAATTTACCTTCAAACTTTCACTAGAAAATATAACAAAATACTTTACATTTATAGGGTAATAATTGTTCGATTCCAGTTTACAGAACCAGTCATTCAATGGTATTCTTTAAATTTTTATTTGAAGTAATAAAGTAAATGTTATTATTAGTCTTCAATATTTCCAAAAACTCTGCCCTGTTGCCCCCAAAATCCGTATTTTGTTTCAGTACAGCTTCAGAATAACTACATTCCCTCCTGTCTCCCCTCTTCCCTCTCCCCTTTCTCTCTGGGGTTCTAAGTTTTATGATTCTGTGTAAAAGGAATTTCAACACATACAGAAAGTTAAGCCAAGCCTCTCTCATCCATACGCACACACCCACAGGGCATATAATATTAAAGTATGTATAACTAAATTTTTTGTATGAGGCACACATGTCTGTATATTTTTTTAATCCAAACCAAATCCTCATCTGTACAACCATAAAAGGCACTGTAGCACCTGAACTATCCAAAAGGCATTGGATGGATAGGTATCACACCATAGTCTGTAACCTGACTAAGCTCAAACACCAACATGGACTCTGTGCAACCCATTATGTTTTTAGCTTGATTGACAAGACAAACATGTCATCTAGGATCAAACTCTTTCTCTCTGGTGTTCCCTTCAACCCGAGTTATGAACCTATTGGCTTAATACAGTCGCAGCTGTCCAGAGGAAAAAGTTTGAAAGATAATTAAATGTGTAAAAAATAGACAGCCTGACCAAAGCACAGTTTTCTGTTGGTGTCATAATTGTAAGAAAAGTTACAACATGATCTAGCATGTCATTAGACTGGATAGTCAAAGTCTTGTTCAGTATGGAATAAGAAGTGAGATGCTGATCTTTAATCACAGGATACTCCCATGACCTTGTATACAGAATGGACCTCTTCAAGGTCCTTGTTCTGGAAATGATTGTCCATGGCGACTGCACCCATGAAAAAAACGATTTTCAAAAAGTACCACTGTAATGGCCCTTGGAGATAGCTTATGATGTCGTGAGGCACCAAGGCTTTGGGGACATTTGGAAACGTGCCTCTGTATCTTCTACTAATGATTGTTAATACACTGCCTAATGTTAATGAACTTCAATAAAGATAGGTAGCAGGCCAACAGAGTAAACATAACTCAAAGAGTCACAAGTTCACTGTTAATAGCTTTTATTAGCCCAAATGCTAACAAGATGTTTTGCATAACATCAAAGGAAGTCTGCTACTACTGGAAATAGCACTCATATTGGCACCGAAGTACTCTGTGGGAGATTATAAAGTACATGCAGAAACAGCAGAAAATGTTAGCCTGTCCCAGTTAAATAGTTAATTGTTTAGGAAATGTGAATCTGTTTGAAATGAGACGTCAACAGTTCTTTATCTCATGGAGAATGTAATTATATATCCATCACCTGCACCTCAGATAATTCATGCCTGTTAAACTAGTGTTCCTTGGAATAACTCTGCAGGTGAATCACATTGTTGGGTGACTTGCAAAGAATCTGGAGTAGGGAGATCAGGGACTTTTAGAATGAAGTGGGGTCTAGAGAAATTTGTGTAACGTGAATGCATTTATAATAAGAACTGCTGCTGAACTGGAGGTGGGGAGAGTAATTTATGGGTTATACATGTTACAATACATAACTTTTTCATCTTTCCCACAGAAAGTGAGTTGAGGTTACGAGGTTTCATAACCACTGCAACTATTGGGCTGCTGTGAGGCTTATGAAGCAGCTGTACAACTTTCTTCTCTTCTTTCTAATTACTCATCTGCCACCATAGAGCATAATGGCGCCAGATTTTACAGAGCATGTAGTTATTTGTAGAGTTTTGTATTCATCTAATCTAATGCATTTCTAATGAACTCTTCACTGTCAAATTGGTGCTTTCTTGAATATGAAAAGAGTAAATCCTCGGAATTCCTGCCTGCTTTTCAGACTAAACTGAGATCATGTGCCATTAAACATTTGTATTCATGAATATTTAAGCATATTTGGTTTTGTATTGATTTTGTAAAATGCCTTTGGGTGTTCCCTAGCAGGACTCCCTATGTAAACCTAAGCAAGTGAGTGACTTATGGGGGGGCAAGGCTTGAGAAATCCATAAATACGTATTTACATAAGTAAAGGATATAGTCAGTGTGTTAACATTTCATTCCCTTGCTGTGCTTCCATTCTGTGTCAAAATCTTAATGTTAAACAGGTAACAGAGTTCTTTTTTTCGTCTCCTTGAATGGTCTGATATACTCAAAGATATGTAATGTTCTACACTGCATACAATACATATTCTTACTATTTTAAATCCTCTCTTCCCAGGCTATTGGTGTTTTTTGCTTTTTTTTCTTGAATAATTCACCTGCTATTTTTATTGTGCATTAACCTTGTGAGATATTCTACCAGATGTCTGTACAATAGCAAGTACCATAGACTCCCAACTTGCTTGGCTAGAACTGGGGATTGGAGAGCAGCTTCTTCCACTCTAGTACTGAGATAAAGTTATGTAGCTAGCTCTGTGTTACGCTTCCCTTTTCATTTGGAATAAAAAGCTTATATTCATCTCTTCATTGTTACATAGGATAGAGTGATTACTTTCCTGTTCCTGAAAAGTTTTGGTGAAACACACAATATTATTTATAGATGTGAGATCACAAGATATTCCGGGGCCTGTATGCTATGTGCATATTGTAAGTGAACTAATTTACTAGCATTTTGTTTCCTTTGGTTAACACAGAGCACCCACTGATGTGCTGGGTGGATTCAGCAAAACATTTTAACAGATGGCAAAATGGAGGGTTGCCCTCTGGTGTCACTGTACGTGATGAGTGCTTAGCTGCATCTTGGCATCACATAACAGATGCTCTAGAAACAGCTGGCAAGAAAGAATCAGCAAAACAAAGAAACATTGCAATGCTATATAGCACTTTCTTGATTAGTAGGGGCTATTGGCATGTGGCATCCAGATGATGGTATGTATTTAAGCACATCATTCTGAAGTCTCTATCCTCTCCAGTTTAAACTCAGATGGGTCTCAGAAGAAGACAGCTGCACCAGCTCCATTGTTTGATAATGGAAGTGGTGGAAAATATTTTTAAAATATTGAACTGTCAGTGGTGTCACCAGCTACCATATACAGTCTCTCCCCAAGTAGCACACCAGAAAATCTCTGAATTCAACTTTCTCTGCAAAGGTCCTCTGTGCTGTTTTACATTTTGGAAAGATGACAGCTGCTTCTTCTTGGGGTGAAAGATAATAGTCTTCACTACTGAAGGAAAATATGGAATATTTTGGAAAACATAGCATTGTTTATTTTTACAGCTTGCCTACATTGATGTTACCGAGATGTTTATCTTTTACATGTTCAAAAAAGGGACCAAGAGAATCAGAGTCAGATTCACAGAGGAAATCTCTTCAACTCTTTCTGCTAGAATGATCTGTTGAGAAACATCACATGATCTTTTGTACAAGGAGCAGAAAATGATTCAATGCAAGTTCCATGAGTTTGAAAAGTAATAAGCAAAGACTATCTTCGTTTCCAAATACTTTCAGACCTTCCTTATCCTTGAAATCTAGCTGTTTCCTAAAACTAAAGTTTTAACAAGCAGAATTTGCTATTACAGTACTTTCTATTGAAGAATGTCACTTTTATTGAATTTCCCTAGTGCTGTATTTATGCCTAACGGTTGATGATGCAACAGCAGAGAAGTCAAATTTTCTTAGCCAGCCATAAGAACCGTATCCCTTGTTTGAAATCAGTATTTTCTGAGCTATATTTGGAATGAACTATCACACTATCCACATTATGCTGCCACTACAAGGTTAAGAAAGAGTCACAACTTATGACTTCAACAAACTCTCTTCAGACTCAGCTATGATGCCTGAACATCCAGTTCCAATCTTATTGAATTGCAATGATCCCAAAGTATGAGGCTGCTTTGTGCACAGCAGATAAAGCATCTGATGACTATTTTAGTCCTACCTGCAGCTAAGATAAAAATGGTCCTTAGACGCACATCATCTCTCCCACTTACTTAACAAAATTTCATTACAGAATTTACATAATTCCTCTCCTATTTCTTTGCCTTTCTTAATTGTTTCTCTTGTGATAGTGCACTGTCCTCACTCAGATCATAAAGGTATTATCACTTATGATAGAGTAACTGCTTTTTTGGACTTTCAGTGTTTTAACTGTAAATAAAACTCTCCAGAAAAGCTGGGAAGAGTGTTTCTTAGGGACTATATGCAGCACTAAATCTAATGGGTATAGGTGATATTAGTGAATGACTTAACTCAGTAAATACACACTGACTCGGTGCATTAATATTTGCAAAGTCAGGGCCTTACATTTGAAAGGGTGTTGCAGATGTAGGATTGGGAAACTCTACTCATTAGTTTCTTGAGAGCTTGAAACATGTTCACCTTTTATAATGTATTTTAAACTCCATTAAAAACAAAGTGCTGTGAGCAACAGTCTAGGAAGTACTCCTGCTCTGGCAGGGAGACTAGCAAAATAATCTAATAGCCTTTCTTCATCAGTAATTTCTGTGACTCAGTTCACTGTGATAATGTGGCTAATTATATAATTTTAAACTAATTAAACCTGTAAACATTCCCTTCTCAAAGAGCTTATATGCTTATGTACTCTCTGACAAATTAAACAGGCTACTGATAATAGAAAATGAACCAACTACTTAAGTAAAATCTATACTTATATGCTTTGTTCAACGATTTCATCAGTAGTTCTTGAAATCAATCAGAAATTTACATTAAAATTTCAGGTTTTGAAAATAAGGACACCTTTTTTTCTGTTTCTGAAGTTTGGCAGGGTTTTGCTTGCAGGAGAGGTATTGCAGGAGGTATTGACGCCATAAAGAAAAACAAACAAACAAACAAACAAACATTTTTAGGTTAGATATTGGCACAGTATCTCAAAATCTAACACAGTAAGTCATAATCTACAGAACTGAGTAGATTATTTCCCTTAGCATATATCAAATTTGTCAGTTTACAAAGACTAAAAGGTTTAATAATTACAACTGTACAGAAACCCAAGTTCTTTCCTTGAGAATGAATTGTAAATGAACTACATCCGATATGGATTTAGATGGACTTTACCACTCAGAAAACTCCTATCTTTAGCCCCTTAGGAAGAAATATCTGCCCATAGCCCATAGCTTTCTCATTGTTGAAAAAAACAGACAATAAATGGGGTGCTTTAAGAAGTCTATACCATTTTCTTTACAATCTACGCTACCTTCAAGACAGCTCTGTTAAAATGTGGTGAGAGTTGAAATCCAGATGGTTTGTAGGAAGGCCAGTTTCCCAAACCTGACTATTTTGGATATTAGTTTATAACTAATATTTTGGTTTGGTTGCTTATTTGTTGTTTGTCTTTTACTGATATTTGTGTTGATTGAAGGTGATTTTATCTTTTTAGTACTATCTACAAGAATAACTTCTGAGTAAATATTATTTTAAATATTTCTAAGTTCTTTAAATTTAAGTAATCTATAAGATTTATGCTCAAAAGTTATTTTATTAATTTCACAAGATAATTTTCAGCAAATTTATGTTCACTCTAACTTTGTGTTACTCTAGCATACTTCTTGATAATGAATATCACACATCTAATGTTTTGAAATCTTCAAAGGCTTTCACAGAATATTTTAAAAGTGAATTTACAATGATTGCCAGCATTGAACATTTTAAATACAGAATCACAGAATGGTTGAGGCAGGAAGGCATCACCTAGTCCAACCCCATGTTCAAAGCAGGGCCAGCCAAAGCAGGTTGCTTAGGATTATATCCAGTCAGGTTGTGAATACCTAAGGACAGAGAGTCAAGAAGTATTCTGGGCAGCTTGCTACAGTGTTTGGCCACCCTCACAATAAAAGGTTGTTCTAAATTTTAAAGGGAATTTGCTGTATTTTAACTTGTGCCTATTGCCTTTTGGCGTCCCACTGCACAACACTGAGAACAATCTGATGGTACATGCACTAGACTTGGGTCCTCCTGAGCCTTCTCTGCTCCAGGATGAGCTGTTCCAGCTTTCCTAGCCTCTCCTTGTATGACAGATGCTCCAAGCTCTTAATCATATCTGTGTCACTTCACTGGACTCGCTCCAGTAGACCTCTGTATCTTTTTTACTGGGGAGGCCAGCACTGGAAGGAGCACTCCAGATGTGTCTCACCAGGGTTGGGTAGAAGCAAAAGGCCTTCCTTAACCTGCTGGCAATGCTCTGCCTGGTGCAGCCCAGGAGGCTGTTGGCTTTCTTTGCTGCACAGGAGCATTGTTGGATCATGGTCCACTTTGTGACAACCAGAACACCCTGGGTTTTCTGTGCAAAGCTGCTTTCCAGCCAGTGGGCTACCAGCCTGTACTGTTTTTTCCTCACCAAGTGCAAGACTTCGCGCTTCCCTTTGTTGTTCATCACAAGATTCCCATCAGACCATTTCTCCAGCCTGTCAAGGTCCCTTTGAATGGTAGCACAACCCTCTGTTTTATATGATCTCAAAACTTGATGAGCATGCACTCTGTCCCATCATCCAAATTGATGAAGATATTAAACAGTATTGGCCCCAGTATAAACTCTTGGGGTGCATCACTAGGGACCATCTTCCATCTTGACTTTGTGCTGCTCATCATAGCCAATTTTCAATCCACTTTGCTGTCCACTTCTCTAGCCCATACTTCGTCAGCTTATCTATGAGTATATTCTGGAAGACAGCGCCAAAAGCCTTACTAAAATGAAGATAACATTCAGTTCTCGCCCCTTACCCACCAAACCGGCCATCTGATCATACAAACCTATCAGGTTTGTCATGCATGATTTTCTCTTCATAAATCCATGCTGACTACTTCCAGTCACCTTTGTGTGTTTGGAAACGGTTACCAGGGTTATTTACAACCTCATCTTTCCGGGGACTGAGGTGAGGTTGATTAGCCTACAGTTGCCTGGCCCTGCCCTTCTTGAAGGTAGGGGTGATATTTGCTTTCTTCCAGTCTTCAGCAACTTCCCCAGTCTTTCACAGCCAATTGCAAGTGGCCTCAGAGTGTCATTGGCTAGTTCCTTCAGCACTTGTGAGGGCATTCCAAAAGGTCTGAGACTTGGGTATGTTCATTTGGTTTAAGTGTTCCTTAAATTGATCCTCCTCCACAGATGGTAAGTTTTGCTTGCTCCAGTTTTCACAAGTCTCGGGACCTGGGATTCACGAAGAAATGTTTGAGTACCTTAGCCTTTTCCATGTCCTCTGACACCAGGAATCTGCCCCATTCAGCAGTGGGCCCACATTGACCCTAGTCTTCCTGTTCCTGCCTGTTTCTCTTTATTTCTTGACTACCTGTGTCAGGAAGTTCAAGGCATCAGTGTGCTCCAGAAACCCATTCAAGGTATCAATACAGTCCAGAAACCTTCTGGACTGCTCATGCTCTGCTGTGTTGCCCATACAGCAGATAACATGGTAGTTCAAAGTCCCCATAAAGTCCAGGGCTTGTGAACATGAAGTTTCTTCCAGTTGTCTGAAGAAGGCTTCGGCTGCTTCTCCCTGATGAGGCAATCTGTAGCAGGCACCCACCACAATGTTCACCACATTGGTCTGCCCTCTAAACCTGAGCCATCAGCTCTCAGCTGGCTCATGACCCTTCCCAAGGCAGAGCTCAGTGCATCCCTGCTGCTCTCTCACATAAGAGGCAACTTCCCCTCCTCACCTTCCTGGCCCATCCTTCTTAAAGAGCCTGTATCCATCCATGGCAGCACTCCATTTGTGTGAGCTGCCATGCCAATGAGATGGTAGCCCTACAGCTGCACATACACCACTAATTCCTCCTGTTTGTTCTGTTAGCGTACAGGCACTTCAGAGAGGCACCCAGATGTGCTGATTTCCCAGAAAAGGTGATAGAGCTTCCCCCATCACACCGTCCCCTCAGCACTAATTTATGGACATGTGCTTGGACTGGGTCGTTTCAGCCCTGATTTGTTGTTTTCAAAGTCTCTGTTTTCCACATCATCTTGTTCCTTTCACTTGTCAGCCTGGTCTACCATCTCCCCACTTGAATGTGGGTGCTCATCTCCCACCTTCATAATTTCTAGCTTAAAGATCTCCTTAGCAGATTGGTGGGTAAAGATGCTTTTGCCTGATTTGGTCAGGTGGATCCTCTCTCTCTCTCAGTTCCCCATCCCCAGAAAGGGCCCTGTGGTCATAAAAGAGAAACCCCTGTCATCAAAACCATCTGCACACTCAGGCATTGACCAGCAAGATCTCTTTCACTCCTCCTCAAACTCCTCTACCTCACGGGCAGGATCAAAAAGATACCACCTGGCACCCAAGCCCTAGATCCTCTCCCCCAGAGCTGTGCAATTATGTTTGATATACTCCAGCTCTCCCCTGATCATACTGCTGCTGCCCACATGGCAGAACAGTGGGAGTAACTGGACAAGGGCTGGACGAATCTCAGCAGCGTTTCTGTGATGTCCTGGTTCCAAGACACTGACAAGTAGCAAACCTCTCTGGAAAGCAGGCTAGGTTGGTAGGTGGGACTCCTTCAGAAGGGAGCCTCCTATCACAATACCTCAGTGCTGCCTTCTTAGGTGCTCTGCTGGACACTGCTCCCAGCCCTGCAACCAATCTGCAACCCAGGGATGGTTGGAGCCATCCTGGTACTAAAGCTCTCCAGCTTCTGTAGTCAGGGGATCTCCATCCCCCAGTCCTATAAGCACAAGTGTACCCCCCTTCATGGGTACACTTGAGGGTTGATGCTCACCACGCACCTGCATTTTCTCAAAGAAGACAGACCTCAGATGGTCTGTCTCCTCCGTGCCACCTCTGGTGCTGTGCAGCCTGCTGCCCTCCTCCTGCAGCCCCTTTTCTTAGGGACACAGACCCCCATGTCAGCAACCACCTCTTGCAGGCAAGGATGCATCTTCCCCAGGCCCAACGAGAGGCCCTCACTGTCCCCCACAGTCTCACACCTGCAGAGCTGCATCTTCTCTCAGAGCTGGATTGAGCCGAGTCCCCCAACACGCTGGGTAGCTGGGGTATGGGGGTGCTGGGGGCCGTGCCCTGCAGGGCTTCACCACCACCACTGCATGCGGGAACATGGGGACGCTGCCCTTGGCAGAGCTTCCTCCTCCTTTCTGTGCCCCCTCCAGTGCACCCTGCTCCACAAACGGCCTCAACTTTTGGCTGTTAGCAATACAATGGATTTTAAAGAACTGTATGGTTTGCTTGGGTGTGGTGTAAAAAGTGACTTCAGATTTTTAGCTCTTTTACACAAAAACTAAAAAATTCAGCCGTTTACTTCTTCATACTAGTTCAAACTACCTTGGATTCTAGAAGTCTTAGTCATAATGCTATAAAGCTTCAGCAATGTGGCTTCATGACTACATTATTCATTCTAGTTCTCCACTAACATGCTTTTTTAGAAATATTTCAAAAGTAGTTGCTGAAACAGGTCAGGACCTGATATTTTTTCTATGACAATGTAATGAAAGAAACGGATTCTGAGTGTCTCTTATTAAAGTGGAAGTAAAACAAAACTGAAGTAAAACAAAATCAGGACTACATCCCAAGTACTTCACAGAATTGGTTATATATTCAATTTACAAATATTTCTGGAAGAAAAAAAAATATTTGCTGAATGGTTCAAACTTGCCAAAACTATGTCTGATTCCAAAAATAGTTTATGGAGAAAGACAAAATAAAAAATAGAATGTCTGAAAAGGATGCTTACTATTCCCCTTTCATACAACAGTGGTTGAACCTTATGATATACGGCAGCATACTTTTACAACGGTGTAATATTTGCAAAATGCAAATAATCTTATTAGGGAAAAATCTACAAAGCCAATTTATTGCAAGTAAGGGGGAAATACTTTCAAATGAATAGATTCTCCACCTGTTCATTTCTTTGTTCCACCTAAACAAATAAATATAATGTTGCCATAATCTTGTTATCACAGATCAAGAAAATGCTTACTTTCTATCTTTTCAAGATACCAGAAAACTGCAATAATGGTCAACTTATTGTCTTGACTTAGCAAAATGTCCACAATATTTTGGACTGACATACAGTCTTTATTACAAAAGTTAATTTACTCACCTGCTAATTTCCCATTATTGTTCCTTGTCCTGAAAGAAATTGGCTTTTTATAATGATTTCTTTTACTATTTAGATACTCAGTCCTGATTTGATCTTTTGATCATGCATGAAAATACTTTGTCATCACTACTAGAAAAAGCATGATTCCCAAACCACTGTACACCTCAAAGAATTTTTTCCAAAAATTTGGATTTAAAATTTTATTTTAATACTAATTCCATCATTTTTGTTGGTAAACTATATTTTAATAACATCTTCTGACTAGCTCTGGTCAAAAAAAAACGCATTTTAATTGCATTTAATTTAATTTACTATTCCAGCTATTTTAAGTAATATTGCTCTTCTTCTCTGTAAACTTTTTTAATTCCTGTCTTCCGCCACTGTGCATTTTGCTTCCTTTTTCTATTTTGTGACTAAATAGAACAGCCTTCTCTTGCCAAGCATAGTGAAAAGAGCAGGACCCAATACTGAAGCTTACAGTATCACACTTGTCACATTTATCCATTTCTGCTTGTTTCTTCCCACTCATGCTATTTGCCTTTACTTCTCAAGATACTTCTTTATCCTTATAAACTGCATATATCTCCTGCAATACCAGACGACCTTGCTAAAAGTCATCTTTGGGTGGTCATGTAATAGAGATTTCCTAAGGTTTCTTTTAAGGCTGTATATTCTGTCCAAAATTTCTCTGATAAATCCTGTGTATTATTTGCTCATATCTAACTGTTATATTTATCACCAAGACCTTTTGTGAAACCATCCTGATAATCCTTAAACAATGTTGCTGTTAGTTTTTCTCTGTTTTATCTTTACTCAGCATTATCTTGTTGGTTTATGTAACTCCAGACTTGGATGTCTGTTTTTTTTGTTTTGGTTTTGTTTTTGTTTTTTTTTTTTTTTCATTATTACTTCTGATTGGGAAGGCTCCCACCATCTTTTTTGTTGTTTCTCCCCCTGTTTTATAATGGGCCCTGTTGATTTTAGTGTCTTTCTTATATACGTTTCTTTTTTCAAATTGTTCTTTTTTTTTTTCTCAGGTAATGCTATGCTCCTTCAGTTTTTTGCTCTTATTCTGGTTTGGTATAAGTATTTCCCTGTTGTTAACTCTCTCTTCAGCCTTTTTTCCTCCTTTGAGAATGTTGAAGCAACAAGTTCATGTAAATAGCCTGCGGTGACAGTCACCTCTACCAATAAATTACCCCTTCTGTCTCTTCAAGGATTACCCACTCCAAGAGACTCCCTTTCTCCTTAATATTTCTGCAGTAATACTATTTCATTCTTGGCTTCACATTTCCTTAAAATTGTTTTTCCATTCCTTTGGCCTCATTCTCTAAACTTCCCATTCTTTTCTGTGCTTGAAGTGTTTTACGTTTCACACTTTATTCTTTTTATATTATAATAATGCCCTTGCACTTCAGTAATACCTTTTATGTGAAGACCTATATGCTTTATAATAACCAATGAGTTAAGCTTTCAGTACACTGTAAGAAGTAATGTCTATTATTTTCATATTAGTAAAAGGAAACTGAGGCACTGGAGCAAGCCAGCTGACTTCTTGTAGATAAACACTACATTTCAGTCAAGCTGTAAGAAAACTAATCTTGATTCCTTGGGTTTTTTGGAGGGGTTGGTGGTGGGTTTGTGGATTTTTTTTTACTGTTCTGTTTATCACAATATATTCCTCTCACATTTAAGGTACTTCTACAATTATTATTTCCTGTTCATTCACTGATAGCAGTCCCTATGACTACTATGTGGTTTGCCATTTAACCTTGCAAAACTATCAGAAAAGAAAGAGAACAATATTTTAAAAGCTCTTTCAAGCTCTTTACATTGGGACCTTTCTCATATTCAGCAAAACAGCGCCTCTAGCACAAGACACTCATCTGAGTATAAATTGTATTTATGTATATTTGCACACATGAAAAACTCAAAATCTAGAAAAAAATAATTGATACAGTATTCCTTTCTGTGCATGGATGTGTTACGTTTGAATTTTTAATTACATGATGACAATTGCATTTCAAGGTTGCAATGTAGGCATATGCAGAACTGTTAGATTGATGTACAGCTAGTTACCCCTTAAATTGATTGTTTTGATGATGTTTCTAATGTAAATGTTTCTGAGTAGACACCACCTTACTAAAACATTAATACAATTGACTCACACTAATATGTATGTTTTAGCCTTGCAGTACTATATAGTTTTTTTTGTTTTCAACTCTTCTTAATTTGCTGTGTTCAGTGTTGTGTAATGTCATTCTGTGCTTCTTATGCTATGTGTCTTATAGCAAATTTTCATCACTACCCTGCTTTCTTTATTGTCAGATATTGAGCGATGGAGATTTTACCCAATATGTATTTTTTTCCCCCAGATCCTTCCAATCTCTGCATGCTTTTACAAATGCCAGTTCTGCCCAATTATAAAACCTGATTCTATTTTCTGCCAATTCAGTGATGTCTTTGGAGAGCCATACTTCCAGGCTCTTAATGTAGTCAATGCCTGTTTCTGCATCAAAAATAGTACAGGGAGCAAACACGAAGTACTGCATTGTGCAAATCTGAACTGGTCTTCTCAGTAATTCAGTTTATTTTTTTTATTTGCCTGTGAAAACTGCCCTTCACTTTTGGCAAGGAATATTGCTCTCTCAAAATTGTTTTAAAGTGATTCCTTTGGAGAAGCAAGGGTGAGGGAAGGGAAGGGAAGGGAAGGGAAGGGAAGGGAAGGGAAGGGAAGGGAAGGGAAGGGAAGGGAAGGGAAGGGAAGGGAAGGGAAGGGAAGGGAAGGGAAGGGAAGGGAAGGGAAGGGAAGGGAAGGGAAGGGAAGGGAAGGGAAGGGAAGGGGAAGGGAGGGGAGGGGAGGGGAGGGGAGGGGAGGGGAGGGGAGGGGAGGGGAGGGGAGGGAGGGGAGGGGGAGGGGAGGGGAGGGGAGGGGAGGGGAGGGGAGGGAGGGGAGGGGAGGGGAGGGGAGGGAAGGAAAGGAAAGGAAAGAAAGGAAAGGAAAGGAAAGGAAAGGAAAGGAAAGGAAAGGAAAGGAAAGGAAAGGAAAGGAAAGGAAAGGAAAGGAAAGGAAAGGAAAGGAAAGGAAAGGAAAGGAAAGGAAAAAGTTGTGTTGTTGTTTCTGTGAGTTCTTCTCACAACCAAAGCCCCACTGTGCCACTTCATGACATAAAACACCAAACAAACTAGCAACACTGGACCCAAGGTGTTTATGATTAGCAAACATCATGAAGGCTTGATTTTATCAACCCTATGGAAGAGACACTCACTCTCTTGCATTAAGAGTCTAATCAAAACCCACATAAGTACAACTCTACTTCAGGATGAATCAGAGCAGCAAAACGTAACTCAGCTCTTTCATTTCCAGACAAAGTCCTTCTGAAAAGATGACAAGAGAAGGGGAAGCAAATGCTGTCATGGAGAGATATCTAATTTTAGCAGCTTATCTTACTGAATAGTCATCTCTAGCTTTTAATTGAATAGATGTATTCAGCTGAAGTAATACAGACTGAGGTCTTCACTGAACTGTAGCTCCTCGGCTGTAGATGCATACAGAAGATGTGAACTGCACCCAGATAATACATTTTATTGGTGTATACTTGTGTTGCAAAGGCTTAAGCGGGCAGATACATTAAAACTTACATGTGAAGGCTGCAAAAAAAGGGGAGAAACAGAAGCTGCAGCACTTAGTCCTCATATGCCCACCTATAGAAGCTTTCAATATTCCCCTATGCTTAAAAGGCAAATTGCAATAAACACTATCTCTTATACAGCCAGAGGAAAAATACAATATCCTATAGAACAGAAAAAGAAGTATGAAATACAAAAGATAAAAGAGCTTATTAAACTTTAATCATGTCCACTCTGAAAGAGTCAATACTTCTTCCAGATGCTGGAGTCTTCTTCTTGTCCACTAAACCTATTAACAGCTTTCTTAAAAACAACGTAGCAGATCAAAACCCAGGGAAGGTCTGTAATCCACAGCTATGTTTGAATGTGTGTAGAGTTTATACACTAAGGATAGATATGATTGAAACCTTTGTTGCAGAAAATAGTTCAAGTTTTATTACCGTGCCTGAGTTTGTTCCTTGGGCAAGAATCACATGCCATCGAATTCTCTGCCAGACCAGGGCAGACATTCCCCAAGGCCACCCATCCTGACTAGCTTTTCACACAGCGCTCTTACTCTTGAATTATAAATGTTTTTTTTTGCGGTGTGCCTCTTTGAGGATGGCTTTTTACATCTGGTAGATTCAAATAGTGTTAGAGGCACTGTAAACTGGAGGTGCAGTTGGCTGCTTATTATCCTTTTCTTCCCTTCCAGTTGGTTTACACCCATGCCTCTCCTGCTACAGTTACCTTTCCTGAGTCAAAAAAAAAACAAAGAACAAAAAACAAACAAAAAAAAAAGGAAAACAAAAAGAAAGAAAAACAACTTCTCTACACGCATCTTTGACCAAAACTGTTCCTGAAAACTCCTTTTCCTTTTAGTGAGAGTGCACCAGTCTTAGTAAAAATGCTTGATTTGTGTTCTTCCCTTTGAGACTTAGAAGAACAGTACGGAGGAAGTACTTCAGTTAGATGACTGATACTAAAGCCAACTATTGCCTTCCTATGCCAATGCTATGAAAAAATAAGATGCAGTAAGTTGTGGGCTAAGCGGAAGTGGAGAAGAAAGTTATCCTTGGTGTGTCTACTGAGGCTATATGAATTTTTGAAAATTTTGCAGGTGTAACCTGAACTTTAATGAGAAACCTTCTAAAAATCTAAAGAAGTAATTTCAATGTTCTTCCTAGCATGGATGCCCCTACAGTTCTCCTGAAGGCTTTGTACATTAGTCCATTATATTCCAGTTCATATATTCTATGGAAAAGTTAATTTACACCACTTTCTAAACCATAAGACTGATTCACTCTGTTCATGAGGAGCAGCCAGAGCAGTCTCATTGTACCTCATTAGCAGCTATGCTGAAGGATGGGAATAATTCTGCTGCAGATTTTTTTCCAACTTGTAACTGGTCAAAGAAGGCCCTTCCCAATAAATCGACAAGAAATCACCCTATTGCTTCCAGAATGCAGTCCACATACAAAGAGGGAGAAAGACCACAGACATAAATATATTATTCCTTAGATATGTGCATATACATACAAAAATATGTATTTATGTGTCATTTTTAAACATAAACCTGTACACAGAGTCACATAAAAGCACAAGAGGCACAAATGCATGTGCATATTTTTGTCTACCTAAATAGATCAATGCTGAATAAACAGAGGATTGAAATGTAGTGGTACAAGTGTGCACAGGTATTCTGTAAAGATAATTCTTCAGTAATGGAGGGAATAGGCTAATAGTTTGTTTCTCTTAAATGTTAAAAATTGTGTTTCTTGTGTCTAATGAAATATTGATATGCTACTCAAAATGAATCATTCTGTCCTGTAACAGATAAACACAAAAGAGTATCTAAACATGTCTTGCCTTTTCTTCCTCTCACTATTCTATCCACTTTTTCTCAAACCAACTTCAATTCAGATTTTTACTGCCAAGAAGAAATTAAAGAAAATGTGATATTCATGGAGTGCAGTTTCTCTTTCAAACCCGTCAGTAAACACTGCTGCTTTTAATATTTTCATGCCTTTGGCAACCACCTGTTTTGTTTGTGTGTTAAAGCCTAAGATATTTCTAAGAAATAAACATTCAGCACACAGTTCAGGGAATTCAACAGATCATTCCTTTAACTGGTAATTGAAGAGTGCCCCTAAAACAGGGTGTTAAAATGGTGTGTGATAGAAAACAATGTTGCACTGAATGACCAGGGTATCTTCTTGAAAATGACCCCAGCAGTCACAGATCCACTTTTCTCATTCAGGTGTTTAAGACCAAACATCTTGCAGCAGCTTGTTTTATTCCTTCCCACCCCTAGTAATATGTGATTTGATTAAATTTATTGCTTTATGTTTTATTAATCTCTTGGATTAGAGGAATATAGTAGAGCAGTAGAGTTACATGTGTACTGGTATAGGTAGTTAACTTCAATTACAGGGCATGCAGTTCCCAACGAGCAGACCAGACACAAACAGAAGAATTTGGTTTTAATGAGCTATTTTACGTTTTTTTTTTTCTTGTTTCTTTCATTTCAGTGAATAAAAGCTGTCCTTGCAAATATAACCACAGTCTCTAGGCTGGAAGTTGAAGCAAAAAGAAACTCTTTTGTTCTTTATTAGAGTATTGCTCAGCAGAAAGGTAGTAAAGTACAAATTAAAGCCCACCACACACATACAAAATTCTCCCAAACCTGCTCATTGCACAATTGTGTCAATTTTTTAATTAAAAACTTCGTCTTTTCACTTAAAATTAATTAATATTCTGGGAACTTAGATAAGCACCCATTTGCACAAATCTCAGTAGGTTAAAGGGCCATTTGCTGAGTCAGACATAAGCACTGAAATCATGTTGGGTTGCTATATTCTCATGAATGGTGGGTACACTGCCCTTTTTGTTGCCTAAAATAAGACAGAGGGTTCCAGCTTTGCCATAGGCCAATCAGAAATTTTTTGGCCAATGTGTGTGTTACAATTTTTTTACAGGTGTAAGGCCTTGAATTAATGTTATTAATTGAAACAAATTATTTTTATTTCATTTTTATATCTGTTTTAGTGAAACATCATTCTTAAGTCAATTTTTTGGCTAAAGCTAATCCAATGTAAAACATTTGCTAATAGGTTAATTTTTCTCCCTTTAATTTGTCAGCTACAAAAACTTTTTTCCTCCTTTAAAGAATGAAAAAATACCCTGGCTAAGACTTAGTTGCATTTTGAAAAAATCAGGCTCTTTTTTGTATAGTTGAAAAAGTAATTTGCTGTAATCATAGATCTTCATATCATTGGAGAACTCATTCATAAAGGTACCAACAACTGATCATAAAAAAAGTATCTATCCTTACGTGAGACATACAGGAAATAATAGTTTTAGAATGACAGCAAGAATCAGAAGCTTACAGATGGAGACAGAAATCAGGTTTAAGACTTAAAATTATGGGGAAAGAATAAATAGAAACAGACTGATAATAATATACCATTACCTCGAATGTGTCAAGTTTGATCCAGTTGAAGCTACTGTCAAAATAACTTTATTCCTCAAGAATTCCTCTCTGTGGATACGAATGTGGGTGGGAATGCACTGAGGTCCTGTAAGCTTCTGTTTTTCTTTACTTTTCAGCAGATATAGTGCCCAGCGTCCTTCTGGAACAGCATATGAAATCAGAAACAGACTATAACAGACTATCTGACCTTATGATACTTGAAATTGGGGACGGTGTTCTGTATTCTAGCCTTTATTACGGCAGTCAAAGGGACAGAAGGTTGCAATTTCTTCTTTGACCAGAACTCTGAAGTGCTTGCTTGTTCTGTTTTTCAGACTATTGCTCCCCCAGATGCCCTCTAAGTAATCAGCCTTACTCAACATAATGCTGTTTGGTTTAGAGCTGACTATTTTATCATTTAGCATACCTTTCATTTTTCATAGATTAGTTTACAGCCGCAGATTTCAGACAAGAAGTATATTGGCCTTACATTGCTTAATATATATATATACATTTTGATGGAAGGCAGTGTAAATCATACCATGATACCATTTATCTGTGGTAGAATAAGACGTGCAAATTCAGAATGAATAAAGAAAATACTTTCCTGACAAAATAATTTGTCAAACTAGTTGCCATAAAGCTTTGCTAAAGATGAAAACTTGAAGAGACTTTTTAAAAGAATGAATCTTTCATGTGGACAAGAATATCTGCAATTATCAGCTATTGCTTTTGGAAAGTATTAGACTTATACCAGACTGTCTACTGCTGGTTTGGAGGATTTTTGAGACATCCATTGAGTTGGCCACCGATGCATAAATAATAGAGAACTAACCGGACAAATTTTCTGTTCTACTGTGGCAATTCCACTGTTCCTACACAAAGCAATGTTTTTAGATGTTTCTAAATTAACTGCTGTTTTAAAAAGATTTTTAGAAAAAAAAGAAAAACAACAAAAACTTCAAAAATGCTTTTCATCTAATGCAGAGCACAGCAGCCGTCACTGATTCTCCACTTAATAGACTACAATTCCATTAAACACCTATCTTGTAATTGCTACTCAGGAGAATGGCTAGTCCCTCTGTAGCCTTCATAAAGCCCTGAGGAATCTAATTTAATTTTGAAATTATCCCTTTTTAAGTAGAAAAGAGAAGACTACATGACCTCCAGAGGTCCTTTGCAACCTAGTTGTTTTTTTGCTTCTGTGATTTGCAATTGTATTCCAAGCAAATCCCGATCCCATTGTCCAATCTAGAAATGATCAAAAATACATGAAGTGGAACTTTCTGATGAGCCAGATCTAAACTATGGAACTCCGTATTCCAGGAATAAAACTCATAAAAAGGCTGACAACAATTATAATCAAATGCAAAATCCATTTCCTTGTTTAGCTGTTCAAGGGTACCTCCTTCCTACGTGTGAACACACACATACATCAGCACGTACATCTGTTAGTCTTTCAAAGGGAAGTGTATCTCTTTTCCCAGATGAGGGTTTTCAAACACTAAGACAGTAAGTACTTATATTCAGCCATTTAAGAGTCATTTGCCTCTCAGAATATAACTAGTAGTACACGCAGGCAAGTGAAATACTCGCTTTGCCTGAATTGTAGACTCTTAAGTGAAAATATTGCAGCTGTTCTGAACATACATAAAAACTTAATTTTCCAGGGGCCTTGACTCTCTATTTACTTTCATATTTTTGTGAAAATAGTCTCTTTTCTAGATTAGTATATTTTCTCTTTTTGAATGCTGCATGTGCATAGATCATGGAATGGAGTGTTTAAGAAATGTCTATGATTTTCGTATTCAAAGTGGTATAGCTATAAAAACATAGACGTACAACTTTGCACTTCAACTGGTTAGATAAAGTGTTTTCAACAGTAAAGTAAAAAAAAAAAAAAAAAAAGGCATCTGCTTGGATTCCTCACCAGTACCTTTTTTCTTTCTTTTGTAGTGAAAAAATGTATAGATGAGAAGAAAAATACATTACCAGTACCCAGACCAAAAGGGTTACCTTGTTTTACATAGGAGTCTCACTAACACATTATCGTAAACCTTCTGGGTGTTAAAGCCAAAGCAAAAGCAAAATCTCCAATATTTTCCCTCTCTTTTCCTTCAAAAGGCTCCTAAGGATTGAGGAGCCCTCAGAGAATGGCTGCTTTGTTGACTTTTGTAGAAAGGGTTATCTATGAAAAGGCACCATCTCAGCTTCGCAAATCTTACCATGAATAGGAAAAAAGTCTGAAATCACATTGGCCACCACAGGAGGTTTTGCTTGATCACAGAAAGAAAAATCCAGATCCATATTTCCAAACCCCATTTAGACCACAATTAAAACATTGATCCAAAATAATTCTGCCAAGCTGACTCCCAAGTAGAAACGCTGCAAGCAAGGGCAATAAAATAATCAGGAAAGGTTCAGTGCCAGTATACAATATATTACTGGCTGTCAGGTTTGTGATTTTTAGAGACAGTTTAAATAAATGACATGTGAGAAATAGAAAGTTTGACTTCAAGTTGTATGTACTGTTAATGAGATTTTGGCAAATATAGTTGCAATATTTAGTAAAATATCTTGACAAATGTTAATATTGTGGCCAATTAAGATTTCTAGATTTTTTTTTTGCGTTTTCTTATACCACAGATCTACCCCAACATGTGAATTAGAGCTGTACCGTGCATCACCATGTCATCTGCTATAGAAGTTAGTTCAGCGAGCTGCCTGTCTGTTCTCGTAACAGAGAGTAAGCACATACTTCTTGCATCCTCAGGCCATCAGAAAGTTTTTTTAAAAGTGCATGCTCCAGTTCAGTAGCCATGTTAGCACTGTGGATGATAACTTGGGGCAGAAAAATATTTTGAGTACCCAGCTAATGTGAAAGTCTGGCCAAAACATGATCTGCAGAAGTATAAAAATAAAGAGCAAACATGGACTGAAATCACAAATAGCAGGCAAATTATATTTTTATGGGTATCAAAGGATGCTAAGGCAACAAAATTACAATAAGGACTGTTACAGGAAAATACCAAGAGAAAAATTAACAACTCATCTAAAGAACTTAAAAAAAAAAAAAAAAGAGAGAGAAAATGGAAGAATAATGCATAGAAATAATGAAAATGGACTGAGATATGGACATCAAGGATCAAAACTGAGTGTATCTATTAGCCCTTATCAATCACCTGAGAAGAGTTTTATTGTGCAGTAGCGTATGTAACACAGGATTAAGGCTGATTGCCCTGCCCCTAAATATGGGCTGAACCATTACTTTGGTTAGAACTGTCTCATGAGAGCAAACAAAGAGCATTGGATAATCATTCTGATGTCTCATAAATCTCCATAAGACTCTCCCAAAATTATTTTACTACTGGAGCTACAGACAGCCTGAGCTGTTAAGGGTAACTGTTTTTTTAAGTGACATTCCTAATACATAGTATGATTTGCCTGAGTCAGAGAGTCATTTTTTCTTCCTTACCAGTTCTTTTTTTTTTTTAAATTGCCAGTTTTCCTGGAGCTTATTAATAATTACTATTATTATTTAAATTCATCACACGTATAAAAGCAATTCAAGAGTTCATACTGATCATTATTTACAACTGCTTGGAATATCACAACAAGGATGCTATTAAGAAGAAAAAGGGGAAGAAATACTTTCATGTTTCTTGTTCTTAAACATTTTCAAGTGGAGATTTAGTTGGCAATTAATGTAAATGAAAAACCATGAACACCTCTTAATACCCTCTAAGGCTGCTATCTGTGGCATCATAGAAGCCACTCAATAGGAGGAAAGGTTCCCAAGACAACCAGGATGCTAAGAGAAATGAAAATACTACTGAAAGTTTTAAAGCATTCTGTCTTTGGAAGCTTAGGAATCATATGGCAGACTCACGGAATCACAGAAGGGCTGAGGCAGGAAGGCACCTCCTAAGGTCCAACACCCCTGATCAAGCAGGGTCAGCCAGAGCAGGTTGACCAGGACTGTGTCCAGTCAGGTTTTGAGTATCTCCAAGGATGGAGACTCAACAACCTCTCTAGGAATCCATCCTCAAAGTAAGAGGTTTTTCTTAATTTTAAATGGTGTTTCCTGTATTTCGTTTTGTGCCCATTGTCTCTTGCCCTGTCACTAGGCACCACTGAGAAGAGTCTGGCTTCACCTCTTTCTTGTCCTCCACCACATATTTTTACACACTGATCAAATCCCCCTGAAGTTTCTGTGTTCCAGGCTGAATACTCCCAGCTCTCTCAGCCTCCCCCAGGTATCAGATGCTGCAAGCCCTTAATCACCCTCGTGGCCCTGCGCTGGACTTGTTTCAGTACATCTTGGTCTCTCTCGTACTGGGGAACCCAGCACTCCAAATGTGTCTCACCAGGACTGAGCAGAGGGAAGGATCACCTCCCTTGATCTTCTGGAAATGCTCTGCATAATGTAGCCCAGGAGGTTGCTGTCGTAAGGGTTCATTGCTATCTCCTGGTCAGCTTGGTGTCCACCAGGACCCCCGAGGCCTTCTGTGTCAAGTTGTCTTCTTTGCTTCTGCTACAAGTTTCTAATTCCTTTCTTCTGCAAAGGAAACCTTGATGAAAACTTTGTGTACGATCCTTTATGATCCTTTCCATCAATACAGATAGTCCCAAGTCAAAAAATAATTTTTACTTCAGTAAATACCATGGGTCCAAAGCAAACAGTGCCATGGAGGTACTATTCTTCATTTCCACATCCCTTGAATGGGTCTCGATCCCCTATATTTCTGTGAGTAGAGGGAATAATCTAGTCCTAAACCACTTTTGAATTATTTCCACAGGTTTTGCTTATGGTCTGCTGAGTTGCTAAAATAAATGAACAAACAGAAAATCCTCAAAAAAATAATTTAAAAATATTTTTTATTAATCTCTTTTATAGTATGTTTCCCTTTCTAACTCCCCTTCTGACAAACATTGATCCTTCCCAACCCTCTGCCCTTTCTTTTTCCTATGAAGTACAAGTCAGCACAGCAATATATACAGTACACTGATTTCTCTTGCTTGTCAAAAACATAACTGATGATTTCATCAGTGTTATTGGCACAGTTGTTGCAAAAAAAAAGGGTTTCTTAGCTTGTTTTCCCTGACAATCTTGCTTCTTCTGCAGTAATGTAAATATTCTGCAGCATCATGCTTTATCTGTGGCAACTGTGAGATTTTAAAATGTTCTTTTTATTTTTAAAGAACGTATCTAAAACTCAGAGGCTTCTGCCTATGACGTTGTAAGAGAGGTTTCTTACTATTTTAAAAATATTGCGAAATGCTGGGTCTAAATTAAAACAGAAAATTCCAGAAGCATGACCCGATCTTAATTCTGAGTACCGATCTCATTTACTGTGCTTCCAGCTGTTCTGGGGCATAAATAAACTATCACTGTTGAACAGTCCAAGTTTAAAGAGCCTAAATATATGCATAGACATCGTGTGTACCTGAAAACAGGAACTGAAACACCTGGAAACTAGATCTTTGAGGACCTCATTTTACAAGTATTTCAGTAGAAAGAGTACTTTATGCTTTCACAGGGCCAGTCAGGCTCTGAGAAGGTTGAGGTCTGCTCTCATAAAACAGTCAGGAAAATTTAGGCCTTCATATATTTTAAAGTTTATTTCCCAGATAGATTCTTCTCAAGTTTCCAGCTTGTTACACATAGATCTATGGAACAGGTTTCCCTGTGTGATAAAATTCCCAAACACAACCCCTCCAAAACCAACATATTAAATTAATTATTCAAGCAATTTTAAAAATGCATTCAAATTTTAACTTGTAAAATTGGTGTAAAAATTCTGTTTCAAAATTTATTTCTCACTGTGTTATTTAATTATAACTACATCTACACAGAAGAAATGAATCACAAAAAGGCATAAGCAAACACGTAAAACCAACCATTATTATTTTAGATATGTTTAATTTCAGTATGATTCTCACCAACATATCTACGTACTGTTGGTTGTTTGATTCCCTATTTTAAGTTAAATATCTCTCCAAGTGAGTTTTTCCTTGCCAAGAGACTTTTTAGTGCCGTACAAGTTTTACTGCTCCATAACTATTGTTCTTGATATACCACACTCTGTTGACGTGGGTATAAGAAACCAATCTTGAATGGCTGAAAAAAAACTTTGGAAAATTATGTATGTCCAAAGTAAAATCCTATTTTATGTGTCTATGTATTTTGGATAACACAGATTTTCTTAACAATACAAGATTCCTCCTCCCCCCCTTTAAGACAAATGTCATAACACCCTGACATTTGATAAATCAAATGGTTATTTATTAGAAAGCATTCATTATTTTCATTGAAAATCTGAACAAGAAAGCAATGAAAAGGGAGTTGCCTGTTCTACTTAAGGAACTTGGAAATTTATTTAAAATTTTTCCATAAAGACTTTTTTTTTTTTTTTTTAATTATGGAAGATATGTGTGGTATTGCAATCTGGCTTTGAAGTGAGTTGAAAGGCGATCGAAGCAGTTGCTGTCAAAAAACAGTATCTGTGGGTGTAAAAACATTTCATTATAAATCAGGAGTTCATTCTCACCTGTAATGCTGTGGTTAATTCCTTACCTTACTGAGAATTACAACAGACGTTGAAGGATAATGAAAAAAATACTACAAGGACAGGAAGAAAAACAGGTGAGATAATGAATAAATTGGGATCACCCCATTTAGAAAAAATATAGGAGGATGTTTATTCTCATAATACAGCATTTAGAGAAACCAAACTGAGCATTCTTATCTTTCAAAACTCATCAAATTTAAAACCAATGAAAGAAAATGTTGCATAACTGACATGGCTAACCTTTGAAACTGCTTGCTGTTTCAAGATGCTAGAAGATGTCACGAGCTCAGAATACCTCAGTAAATGAGCAGATATCTCCTCATAAATAAGAACTTCTGAAGTTGTGGGTCTAAAATTAAAAGATAAGTGTTGGTATAAACTATGGGGTTTAGATCACATGACTTTATAACAGCCTGGAGTTAAAGTCCACATTCTTTTGAATTTTCCATCATTGTTTAGTTGATTATCTGTTCCTGAATTCACAGCTGAACACTTTCATCATGACCTTTCTTCCATGCTGAGAACTGGAGATGTGGACACAGTTCTTTTATTACTTGGAGAAATCAATATACTCCAAATTATATGTGTTCCCTTTCCTCCAATCTTATTTATGTATATAAATAAAGATTTATTTCTAACTCCTCCATAAAGGTTTCACTGACTGTTGACATCCCTAATATCAGCCATCATACCTCCTTGCTCACTTGTATCACATATAAATCAACAATTACCCAGTTCCAAGGAAAACTAGGACAGTGATGTGGATCAGGGTAGGCAGATGGCTCTGAATCCCAGGTACTGTATTTAATCTGGGCAGCCCTTAAAATGTGCAGCATGTTTAGCATCACAATACAGAACCCTAATCCAAAGGTATCCATAAACTTTCGAAGTTTCAATTTATGTCTAATTTTACATTCTGTAGACAACTCTTTTTTCTTTGGTCTGGGGTTTTGAATGTTTTTGGTCTTTGCTGTTAATGGAAGTATGGATGGCTGAATAAGTGTGATTTAAATTTTGTTCTGAATGTCTCTGAAATTCACCATGATCCACCATGTTCATTTCAGGGAACAAGTTTCACAGTCACAGAAGACACAGTTCCAATTCCAGTGAGCTAAGGAAATGTAATTCATGAAACATTGTTTGGTAGCATCCACAATATTCCTTCCCAGACTAAAAAAAAAAAAAAAAAAAAAAAAAAAAAAGAAGAAAAAAAAAGGAATCTTTGCTCTGGAAATTGTACAAAAAACACCACTGCTAACTAATAGGAAAGAAGGGTGCTAGCATGAAAAAAAAAGTGGGGTGGGGATGTTGATAAGCAGTCTATAAAAGAGCCAAAGTACGCAACTGCCATGTTGCTAAATACGTAGGCAGTTGTATTTGAGGCAGCTGGAGCACCTTAGCATTGGCAGTTTCATTCTCAGGTACAATAATCAATGTGTCCATAATCCTGCCCAAATATCTGAAGCTGATAGTGATGGGATAATAACTTTTGAGAGTTCATGTTTTTTGAGTGACTGATCTGAGAAGGGGACTAGACTCACACATCTAGAAACACCGTAACCTGGAAGATATGAAAATCCATCTCTAGAGTTCAGACAAATTACCTTGTCTCATCTCTCAAATGCTAATTATGCCGCACTAGAAACAGAAGTGTACAGTGCTTCCTTCAGACATATAAATTCAGCTTATTGATTTCTTTTGTCAGCACAATGTTTTATATTGTAATCAAATTAGCACACTGTACTTCAAGCAACCTTGCTATTTTCAAAAATTAAGCAGTCATCTTTACCTGGACAAAATTATTTTACACATGCCCTTGTCGTTATTCAGTTCCAGAAATGATACAGGAAATTATCCTCCCAACACAAAATCCATGAGTCTCATCTTAGTATCTGAATAATTTCAAGACCGTTTTAAGCTTCTCTAACAGGAAGGTGAGTTCTTTATTTAAAGTGACTTGAAACAGAGTGGAAAAATGTTTTTGAATCTCTCTCATAAAAAGTTAATCCAAAATTATAGTAATTTTAGATCTTTGTGAAAATCTTTATAAGATGTTGAGAACTTGAAACATAATAGTGGTGCAAACAATTTATGAAACTCTTTTGTTTATTGTGCATCATTTCCTCACCACAATAATGCTGTTGTTCACTGTTGTATAATTTATCTTAGTGCCACTTTAATTGTGTTTTCAGTGTTCATAGGAAAGCATCCTATTTGGGATAATTGCTCACTTTGGAGATGATCAGCAATTTGGTTCATGAGCACCTCTGAAAATTACCCTGTCTGCAGAAGGCATTTTCAGGAAAATGCCTGTGCAATGCCAAATGCAAGTGCAACATACTGGGTTTGCAAGAGCAAACCTTGTTTGTTTTTTTTCTCTTTCCTTTTTCCTCTTATCCTTTCCTGTCCCCCTAAAAAAACATTTTGTAATTGCTCTAGGACATGCCAAGTTCCTTACAGCTCTTCACCAGTTATTTCTACACATACGATCTCTCTCTCTCTCCTTTCTTTGTAACTGTGCCATTATTGAAAGTTCCCCTAAAACTCTCAGCTAATTTTAAGCTGCTTCCTTAATATTTCAGTTTATGTAAAACAAGCAAGCAAATCAAGGTGGACTTCTTGGCAACTTGGGTGTCCACAGGAAAACATGTATTTCAGTATAAATATCCATTATGAAATCATCACCAAGATCTAAGTTTCTATATTTAATTACATTTGCATTGAACATGCAAATGTCAATTTAAAAATAAAGTCATCTGTGCAAAAACACCATGGAGATGCTTCTTCACAAACAAGTTCAGTCACAGCAAGTTTACAGATCCTCAATTCTTGTAAACTGACTTAAGAGCGGTGACGACAGCTTAAAATGTTTCTGTTGCCAGAGCCTAGTTTTGTCACTTTCATTCATACCAGCTGATATGCTACTGTATAAACAATCCTGCCGAGCGAAATAAGTAACATGGGGGAAAATCAATTCTCCCTGCCTTTTTGCTAACTTCACAGGTAGTAAAACTTTGTAGGAGAAAAGCTGCATATGACAGCACAGTTGTGAAAGCTGGAGGCTACTGTGTGTCAGATAAAAGACAGGGAACTTACAGATATATCCACTTAGATTGCGAGTACAATATCCCAAAAGATCTAAGGTTCTAATCAAACATGTATGTAAAATTGTGTAATATTTTCCCTTCTTTTCCCCTGAGATTTTTCTGGCAAGTCTTTTCAGTCACTGAAGTTGTATTTTAATTGCTTCGAGAACCTATCAATGTTGATTTCCCCACCTTCAGAATGACTGTCCCTGCAGAATCATTAGTACGCTTCTTGATGTTGCACCTCTTGGCCATTCACATGGCATAATGCTCATTGTAGTTTATTTCTTGTCTTAGTTTTAAAACTTACACAGCATGAAAGTGTGTTTGTTTTCTGCCAGCATGTTTGTTATGCACGTGATACTATCCAGAAATCAAGTTCCCTAGGCTAAGTACAGCCATTAAACTCCATGTCAGGCTTCCCCCCCAGTAAACAGCACACTCTTTAAAGAAGAATGCTATAAGCCAAAGAACGGCAAATACTACAGGTGTGTTGTTATAGATACCGATTAGCGTTTTACAGCACCTTGAAGTGCTCGTCTTTTGGTTCATTTAATGTATGGTCACAACCACCAAGAGTCATACAGATACGTCTGGCAGAAAAGATGAACACTTTTTCTGCATCTTTCTAATCTCTGTTTGCGTGACCTCAGTGTGATATGCTGTTGTGGTTCACCATGATACACTTTTTTACAGATCTTTCTTCTGTAACAAATGACTTGTTCCATAAGCAGCAGAAACAATGCAGCCCTGCATACTTATATTCTTCATCCCCTCCCCTCCTCTCCATCCCTCCACTGCATGGTCTCAGGATCTGTCCGTATACCTGTTAGGTGGTACATGTGACTGAGCACTTGGAGCTACATGTCTACTGATGGACGAACCAGCTGCTGCCTCCTCCTTCAGTCAGGTCTCTCTATTTTACAGTAGTACTACAAGAATGTGATCATCTTTGAGATTTATATCCATCTCTTGTTGTTTTACTCCATTGCTTCAGAGAGGACAAGAGCATGTTCCTCTTTTCCTTGAGAAGCTAGACAAAAATTAGGTTTCTCCAAATCCTGTAGCAATACAGCGTGGACAGTCCACACGGCAGGCTATGTTCGCTGCTGCAGACAAGTAATTAGGCAGAATTTTCAGGACAAGGAATCCTGTCTGGAAGCAAGAGTCCTTGATCCCTTTCAAAGGAGCAAGAACGGGCTGCTCAGACCTGACACCGGTGACATTCTCATCATATTTATGATTTAAAATAAGCTAACTTGAGACATTAGCGTTCTTTCTGTTATGTTTAGCTCTTGTGGGTCAAGAGACTTCCTGCTTGCTTCCATATTGTGTCTTGGTGGGGTATCTGCTGCACACGGATTTCAATCCTTGCATCTATGCACCCGTGCAGATCAAGTCACCTCTGTGTTACTTTTGGCCCTTGATTAAAGCAGACTATAACAGATGTTAAGGTATGCGTACAAGATATTTGGTTTTATTTATTAAAACTGGTTTTAATTTTCTCTATTTATTCCACTGTCGCTGGATGGTAATGCTCCAAACACATTAAAAACAAAGATAAATTTGACAAATTTGGCACCCTATCCGCTTCATAATGAGGGTTTGCTGCTTTTTGCCCAGCAAGATCTAAATTTCTTTTTCTTTTAAGGTTTTTATCTATTATTTGTTTTCATCATCTTTCTGTATTAATGATGTCTATTTCTGTAGTTAGGTACTGGGGCTGATGAAACCTTACCTGGAGAAACTCCTTCACCAAAAAAACTTCCTTTTGTTGCACTTTTCTCAACCTGCACTGAAGGCCTCAGCCAAAAGTTTCTGCAATCGGGCATCTCTCCCGACATTCGGGAGCAGAATGGCTCCTAAATATAAATGCAGTTCTCACCTAAAAGGCTTTGCTGAAGCTGCCATATTTTGGATTTCCAAAACCGTCTGAGGAATTAACAGTTCCATGCCCACTTAAATATACATGAAAATGAATCTGTTCATTTCATACTAGGTTACAAAAATCTTTAGTTTCAAGAGTAGGGCCACGTGGCGTGTCGTTAAGCAATAAGGTTCTGATTTTTATGGTGTAGATTAACAAAGCAACGGCACAAAGCTCTCACTGTCCCCTCCACCAGTATTTTCTGTATGTGTTCCCAAGTGTCCTAAAACATCATCTTCTGAGGAGAGCCTTCCAGTTTCATCACGTAGCTTGTCAATCCCAGCAAGATCCAACTACATAATTTTTCTCCTATATTTCATAATTTTGTAAGACTACTGTGCAGCAAAAGTCAAGCTGAAGATACCGATCATGTCATTTGTATTAGTTTCCTGCAAAGGGACTTCTTGTGTCCCTTCTCCTGCCCCAAACCCAAATCCTCTTGAAAAGGGCAAAAAAAGGGTTGGAAAAATTATTAGGGATGTGTTAATTTGGATTAATCTTTTATTAATGACCATCACTGCTGCTTCACATTAATATAAATCCACTTCTGTCTCCTTCCATGTATCATACAGGTGGTAAGGTGACAAATTTATAGAAGCTGCTTTGGAGACCACGGCTTAATTAGCACCGGAGAAAAATTATCTCTTCAAAGTCAAGCTGGACAAAACCCCACCTCGTCTCTTTACTTTAGGGCAGGCTTTTTCCTTACAAAGCAAGGTCCTCAGTGAGACAGCAGCACTGAGGCACCAAAACGGTAAGCAATTTATTTTTTTATGGGTTTTATTTCACGCAGTTGTATTAAATAGCAGAGGCATTTTTCTCCCCTCTGTACTAACATGTATGAAGTCAAAACACGAGAATTCCTAGACAGCTAAACCAACAGGCAGACAGCCAGCGCGACGGGCAGAAGACGCGCTCGTAACGCCCGGCTCGCAGCCGCCCCGCTTCCCGCCGCCGCTGCAGCGCGCTACCGCCCGCGGGAAGAGCGGGGGAACCGCCGGGCCCTGCGCAACCCCCGCGCAGCCCCGGCCCCCTTCGCGCCCCTCCGCTCCGCTCCCGCGGGGGCCGCGGGCCGACCGCTGGCGCGCACCGCCGCCTGAGGGAAGCCCCGCGGGCAGCCGTTGGGGGCGCCGCCGCCGCTGGGGTGGGAGGGGAGGGAGAAAGGGGTGCCAGAGCCGACTTGACGCGCTCCCCAGGAGGCTGGGGCTTCCCGGTAGGCTTCTCCGTCAAGCTGCCGGCTCTCCCTGAGGGCTGTCTCCCCTCAGGCGACAGCGGGGAGAGCAGACGGCGGGGAGAGCAGCCTCCGAGGGGCCGCGGTGGCGAGGCGGGGAAGCTGCCTCACCCCCCCCACCCCCAGGGGGGGGCTTGCCGGCCGACGGGCGGTGAAGGAGAGAGGCTTCGAGCCGGCTGCCGCCTCTCCGAAGGGCGGAAGAATCTGCCGGCGCCGCCGCTCGTCGGTGGTGCGTCCGTGCGTGTGGGGCGGAGGGATCCGCGCGGGCCGCTGTGTGCCCGCCTCCTGCGCGGCGGCCGCTGCCTCCCCGATATAGTGCGGCAGCGGCAGGCGCGGGCAGGCATTAGGCGAGCGGCGCTGAGCTGCGCGGGGCGACGCGGTGCGGTACGGGGCTGCGCGGGCGGGCGCGGACGGCAGCGGGGTCTGCCTGGGCTGCTCGGAGCACCTCCGGCTTGGAACTGTCCACCGGCGCCAGCGCCTGAACATGAGCCTCCTGCCTCTCTACCTGCTCGGATTGCTCCTCAGTAGCGGGCAAGGTAGGAGCGGGGCTGCCTTTTTTTTTTTTTTTTTAATTATTTTTTTTTAATTATTATTCTTACCTATACTGCCTGCTCGCTCAGATTAACGTAAAACCGGAAAAGAAATGGACAGGAAAAAAAAAAAAAAAAAGCCGCGTATCACCCTGGAACCAAATTAAAGAGGACCTAAAACTTGCTTCATTGCCCCCCCCCCCCCCCCCCCCTTCTTTTTTAAGTCGTCAAGGTGGGGAGAGGTATCATTTTTTGAGGAAAAAGAGAGAGGGAAAAAAAAAAGCTGGAAGGTGCTAAGTAGACTTAGCTGCTTTGCATCGGGGTTCGCCTTTTTTTTTTTTGGGGGGGGGGGGGGGGCGGGCGATAAATGTGGCAGGGAGATGGAGCGATTAAAAAATTATATATATATATCTGTCAGGGATCGCGCTTTAAAATACGCGTCTGCTGGAGCGGAGAGCAACGCGGGCTTCGTTTTTAGGACCGGGGAGAAGCGCTGCCGGCAAGAGCCGGTGTGAGAAACCTGACCCGCAGCCCGCCCGCCCGCACGAGTGTCTCGGCGCCCGCCCGCCCCGCCGGGGCACACAGGGCTCCCCCCACCTCCCCCCGGCACATGGGGAGGGAGAGGGGGGTACGGGCGTGTGCGCGGCCGCGGAGACTTTTTGCGATGAAATAGGGCGGGGGAGAGAGGCAGGTGTGTGCGGGGGAGGGGGGGGGGGAGGTGGGTGAGGGGTGGTGGTCGTCTTTTGCATATGTATGTGCATAATATACATACATTGAGCGCCTCGTAAAATGCGGGGTTGGGGGCTGCGGTTTTGTTTAGTCCGGTTAGGTGGTGTGGGGATTTTTTTGGTTGGGGTTTTGTTTTGTTTTTTTTTTTTTTTGGTTGAAATATTTATTTATTAATTAATTTTGGATGTCGCCGAATGTGATTTCTTGAGGATTTATGCTACTTTAGGAGAGGAGGAGGGAAAGTGCCGCTGGGCGGAGGGGGTTCTTGAGGGGTGTGTGTGTCAGGGGGTGCCGGGCGGGGTGTGTGTGTGTGTTGGGGGGGAAGAGGGTAATCGCCGTGTTCCCGAACTGTTGGGGCAAGTTTCTGGCGTTCGTTTCGGGGCCCGAACCGGGGCTGCCGACCCGCGCCGCCGGTGCCTCCTGCGGGACGGGGCATCCCGCCTGCGAGGCGCCTGGAAGCGCTACACTGCCCGCACCTTGCCGGGGGGGGGGGGGGGGGGGGCGGACACGATCCGGGCTCGGGGCCTTTTTAAGGAGGTTTTAAGGGAGGGGGAAAAAAATAATAACATTAATATGAAACCCACCTGGGTGTCAGCGGAGGCGTGGGAGCGGCGGGGCCCGGCCCTCGGCAGCAGGGGGCGGCAGAGCTCCACGGCGGCGGCCGCCGGCGATCGGGCCCGGCCCCGGCCCTGCCCTGCGCCGGGATGGGACGGGGGCGGCTGCTCCCCCGGCCGCGGCACCGGGGAGGGAGCCAGCGGGTGGGTGCAGGAGCGGCAGGGATCCGTCCTCCGCGGCTGAGTGTCGCACCCGGCGGCGCCGCGGTGTCTTGTGAGGGGGCAGTGAGATCTGTTGCGCTTGAGAAAAAGTGTGTGTGTGGGGAATATTATGCCTTCAGCTATTAAGACTGCAGCTCTGAAGGTCTCCGTCAATGCGTTTATCGCTAAACCTCACACCGTACAGCCATTTCGTCTCGGTGATAAGTAGCGAAGAGCCACCAGATGCTCTCGGTTTCTCTAGAAATGCTTCTGTGCTTTGGCCACCTCGGGATGAGCTGTGGAGGTCTCCCGGTGAGCAGCGAGTCAGAAACCCTCCGGAGGGTTTGCAACGCTGCCAGCACCGGGGTGGCAGAGGAGGAGAACGGGAAAGCTTCCTTCAGGCTTGGCATCGACCGACCTAGGTGTAGTGCGTACAGAGATGTGGTCTGTGTTTCCTCTAACGGAGGAATGGTAGAAAGCTGGTTTGGGAAGTGTGATCACTGCAGCGTAGGAGGATTGCATAGTTTTGGTGTCTTACTATCACAAATGTCAGGAGATAAATAATGGAGTGAAATTCTAGATGCTATTAAGCCGAGTTAAGAAAATTATAGGGGATATATATGAGGGGGAGATGGAAAGAAGAGGAGGAAAGCTGAATAAATCTAATATTGACAGTAAATCTCAATTTAAAAGCCAGTTGTGTGGTTTTTTTTTTTTTTATATATATAAAGGGGGTTAATTATATTGGCGGGGGGAGAGTAATATTCTTTTGAACTGGTGGTAGAAATAGCAGGAACATGCAGCCTCAATCCACAGCAAGCGATAGTAAATGAGAGTGGGAAAACATCTGCATATGGAAAATATTTCCATTTAGGTTGCTAGGAGAGAGAAAAATTCTACAGTGATTTTTTTTTATACTATTTTATTTTAATAAGCATTGTTCTGGTAAGGGATTTATTGTGCATTTTTTATTTTTTGATACCTCTGTGCAGTAATCTTGATAATTTCTTGAAGTGATTCAAATAATTTGAGAGGCTGTTTCAAAAACTCTTGGGATTTATCTTCTTTTGGGAATGCAGTGGTGGGGAACACTGGGACACTTACATCATCGACTGAAGGCTGAGGTGTTTGTGAGGGTTTCTTAGTTTTTAAGAAACCCAGTGTTGTCTGAATATTAGATGATGATTATGACATTTTTGATGTTAAAGTAGAGATAGAGTGTGGGTGGTTAAGAAAAAGCTAGTAGCTAGATTTGGATCATTTGGTTTGGAAATACTGGAAGTCATAGGTTAAGGATTTATATTTCTAAGAATATAGCTGCAGTAGATTTTATGAAGAATGACTGAAGCTTTTTCTTTGAGAAGTGCTGGTGTTTAAGACTGACAGAGGGAACTGTGATGCATTTGTTTCATTTCAGAAAATCAGAGCAGTTTGAAAACAGCAGACAGCCATCCCCTCCCCCAGCCCCTTAAGTTAAGAGCTTATGAATGTCATAATTATCTACCAGGGCCAAATATTCCCTCTCCTAATTTCATCACAAGGGAGGAGTTTAACTGGCAATGTTATTATGCTAAAACAAAAGGATTTTTTTTTTGTAACCTTTCAAAGCTGTCCAGACAATTCTGCCAGAGTGAAAGGCCCAAATTTAATTAGCTTTGCTTTAATAAAAACCAAAACACATGCCCCGAAACAACAAAATAGCCTACTCCACTCTGTAAGTCTGCTTTTTAACGTGCATAGCGATACGACACTCAGAAGAGGAGGCTTCATTGGTTTTTACCAGTGTCTGGGGACACAGACTTAAAGTAGATGAAATGGACATCTTCCCAGATTGCAAAATCCTATTTCTTTTATCACTCTACATAATACAAATTTCTCTAGGTTAGCAAATCTTTAAGTTGCAATAGGAAATGTTTTGCTTTTAGAATTTAATCTATTTTGTGCTTATCCGGGAGATTCATAGGAAGTGAATACTTGTTCTGTCATTTTGGTTTAAGTTTTCTCTTTTTACTCCTTTAATACTGAATTTGGTTTTGCTTTTTTTTTTTTATTCCTGAAGAATTTCTGTTTACTGGTGCTTATAAGGGACTATTTGTTAATAAGGGACATCCCCCAAAAGAAATGCCAACATGCGTGTCTTATTCATGACAGTGCAGTTGCTTTCTAGAATCCTGTTTCTTTCTGCTTTTTGCATAGGGAGTTCATGAAAACTAGAATTTTTGAAATTGGTGAGTTTTTCTGCTGGATTAAGTGGAACCAATATTTTATTCCAGTTTTATACCAAAATCTGAAACACAGCCTGAGACTTCAGCTGACCATTGTTTTTCTGCTACCAGTTGATTTATACAACTGCATTAAGATTAAAGTACATCTACTACCTTCTCCTCTTTTTTTGACCCTTAAAAAAAAATAATCGGACAAAAAGAAATGTTTATCTTGCTGTTTTAGCCTATGTAGCTCCTCTTCAAGTGAAGATGAGACTCCAAATATCTGCCTGACAATAAAGCTTGCCTGATGAGGTGTTCTAAAAGATTGATTTAAGAATGGATGGTTGAGAAATATGTAGGGTTTTGTTTTAAGCATTCCTATCCAAAATGGAGTTAGAGATGTTTTTATCGTTTGCAGTGGCTCTAAATCATGAAATCTATGACAGATAAAGTCATAGAGGAATGGGAGAGACATGAGAAAAAACTTAAGGATATCCTGATGTATTCAAATCTGAAGTCTTATTGGAGCCGGATAGGCTAGGTCTAGGCCTATTGGTATCTAATATATCTTATCATCACTTCTTGTTTTGACCTGATCATGTTGACCTAATTCTGACCTCATAATTATGTCCCATCCTCTCCCTTTTTCCCCCTTAGTGTATTTAACTGCTTTCTACTTTAGGTACTTGACTAAAATAATTCTATTTTTGTTAACTAATTTAAAACTCAGAATAATTTTGGATGTTAAACTACTTGCTGTTACCTCAAGAATCTGAGGATGTTCAGCTTCAGTAACGTAATTCTGCATTCTTTCACAAAATCTTTTTATTGCTTTTATATTAGGTGATGCTGAGTTGCTGTGGTTGTATGGATTTGAGTATTTTTTTAAAGGATATCAGGAAAATGGAAAGGGTTAATTTAAAATAGAAAGACACTCTTCAGATTTCTTGAATCTTGAATGGGGTATCTTCAAAAATGAAGGTACCAATCTTATTTTGGTTATTTGGCTAAATTCTTGTATTAGTTGTTATCATTTGACTGATGACATCTTAATTGGAGAAGACATTTTCTGATTTGCTCTGCTGTAGATGAGCTCAGAATCTGCCTCTTCATTTATTAAATGAAAAGAATAAAAGAGTTAGGAATAAAAAAGACACAAACAAGGAGAGTCATTTATCTGGCTACAGCTATTTGTGGTGACAGCTTATGATATTAAAATCTTTTTGTACAGGAAAAGAAATCCATTTAAAATTACTTAGAAATTATGTGGAAAGGAAACAAAAAATGCATGTGCATACACAAGTCTACTTTTTAGAAAACCTTGTTTAACGAGACCCCTAAACCTTTGAATGACCCGTATTTGAGTAGCTCCATGGAAACACTGTTGGTTGCACTAATCCAGTGGCTGCCATACTGAGCAGGAGTCATTTGACTTCAGTGGGTTTTGGGGCTGTGGAGTATGTGAAAGCATCTCTTGAAATGGCAGGAGGTAAACAGCTTTAATTTTTGAAACGGCGTGAGATGGGATAATACTGTCTGTTTATGCTGTTACTAAGATTTAGGAAATTCTAATCGACAGAAAATTTGTCTCTTTGCATCTGTGCATCAAAAGCCAGGTCATTAATGACATGGCACGGGAGTAGTGGCTTGAACTACAAGTATAAAGTAAGATCTACTACAGAATGAGATATTTATAACATAGTTATTAAATATGAAGATGACTATGAGCATTGTGGCCCAACTCTACTGATTCTAGTTAGAGGAGAATTTCCATTGAGTGAAGTTTGTGATTGCATGAGAAACAAACAGGACCAGTTCTTTAAAAACAATTATTTTACCATCTCAAGTAAGTTAATTTGGGAAGGTGGTAGAGAAGTGTATCAACTAAAAATTCATTACGTGGTTCCTACCTATTTAAGAACCCTACTGCCATTATAAAAACCCTAAAAAACCCAACAAACCAAACACCTTCAGAAATGTTTGACTGGTTCTCTGCTCCTGTTAGAGAAGAAACAAACAGTTGTTTGATTTCATCTGTTCTTTAATATAATACAAAAGGAGCATTTAAAATAGGATGAAGAGATTAAGTCTTTTAAAAACCTGCTTGAACAAATAATTTTGGTAAGGCTGGAGATCTTGTAACCAAGGCTGTCATTTGCCACCAGTTTTCATGATCCAAATATAATCTTATCTGAAATAGCCAGTTTGGGGATGGACAACATCCAGATAAACTTTGGAAACAACATTAAGTACTGTGGGGGTTTAGTCAGCTTCTTCATTGGTCCTGCCTATCGTTACTGAAATAAATTTTCTCTTATTCAAGTAGTATATAAGTTTCTTCAAGAGCTAGTTTTCCATAAAAAGCATAAAACATTGACATGTTAATTTATGTCTATTGAAGGCGTAGTGGCTCTTTTCCAGAAAAAAAGATGATGATAGGGGAGTAGAAGTGGCTCTTTTTTTTTTTTCTTTGCCCAGTTATATTTTTGTCCTCCTACCTAAATTTTTACCGTGACTTTAGAAGAGTACACTGCTTTTTATTTAGTGTTATTACCTGAGTAGTATTGCTAAACAGCAGATAAAGGTTGATGAATAATTTCATAATTCGGCAAAATTCAAAGTAATACATATTATACCTGTAGCATATGAATAACTTAGGGTATGATTTAAAATTCCCTTTTCAAAATGACCTTTCCAGTTAGCTAATATTAAACTGATTATTTACATTGCAGTTGTAGCCTAAGTAACAATACCAGTTGTTTCACTGGCTATGAGCTGGAATTCATACTTGGAATTTATATATGAAATTGATACAAAAAGTTGCTGTCCTCATCATTTTGTCCAAGTGGTGCCATTTAGAGCATACTATGGATTCAGTTTAAAAACAAAATCACTGCCATCCATTTTCTTGCTACTAAAACACGTTCCACCATATCCAGTCAAGCTGCAAGCAATTTCAAACCCATTAACTTTGTAGACCTTTGTACTGCAGCTGAATTAAATAATGAAGTATTTAAAAAGAGAGACATAAAGCAGCGTATGGAGATCCTTGTGGCCTGTGTTGCCGATAGATATAAACAGGTTGGTAGAGGTAGTGCTGTCTCTTACTGTGAGTAGTTTTCTGTACTGATCACACAACATGAATTTTCTTCTTTGTTATAACAGGTTTAATCAGAACTACAATGTTATGTCAATATCTTGTCATTCTGTTACCTTAATTAGTTAAAGCAAAATAAACTAAAGATCCAGGGTTTGGGGTAGAGGGTAGAAAAGGGGGATGAGTTAAATGTACTGAACACCAGTTAACAGGAATAAAATAATATAGCATTCTTTCTAAAGTTCTTGAACATCTCATACTCATAAGCTAACATGCTTACTGGATCAGAACAAAGATCGATGTACTCCAGTGACCTTGATCTGACAGAAACTCAAGGTAAGAGTCATAAAGAAACAGAGTAAGTACAGAACAAGAACAGTGTGATACTTCTGTCAGTGCACCCTACAATGCTCAGGGATATGTCAGGTTATATCTGTGTGATCTTCCTTAATAGTCTTGGCAGATCTTTGTTGTATGAATTTGTTCTTAAACCTGTTGATACTTTGATCTACTTGGTACGCTGTGTCAACAAGTTAAACAAGGGAAAAGTGCTGAAAGAAGCCTGATAAAAAATAATGTTCAGTCACTTAGTTGCTGTCTTGTAAGTGATGGAGTAATACTAATTCCTTGCTCAACTCTTCCATGACATTCATAATTGTATGTATCATAGAGAAGACGCCCATCTCTTGTGTGATGGGCTCAGAACTACATGTTGTATTCATGGACTTTCCAGTGATTTAATTACATTTTTCATTATTTGGTGTTTCTTTCCTACCCCTTTTTTTAGTATATTTTTATTTTCCTAGTCTTTTGGTAATAGTTAACTTAATTTAAAAGATGGTAATATGTGAAGTACTTGAATTTTAAGCTGATCTGCATTAGGCCAATTGTAAAAAACCCCTCCTTGTTCATAAGTATTTCTTTTGCATTGTAATCAGTATTGCAATTTCTGCCTTGCAAGGGGGTGCGGGCTAAAAACGTTTGAGCAGTTACACAGGTAAAATGAATTCTGAGGGAGATTTGATTGCTAGGAAATGAATCCCAGGGATGAACACACAGACAGTGCAGAGGTACTTGAAAAAAAAGCATGAAATATGAGTAAAGGGATATAAACTGGTTACAAAAAAAATCCTTCAGGATGAAAATTAATTTCTGGCCAAAAAAGCAGTGACTCTGGAGCATTATAAGAGCGAGAGGGAAGAAGTATGGTTATTCTTAAGATGGTCCTTTGTTAATTTATAAAAGGATTACATGTAATGGGTCCCCAGAATGTCCCAGGAGATCTCTTCAATTGACGTGCCTCTAAGACATTCTTCATATAAAGGTTCTCAAGACATAAGGGAAAAATAATTTTCAAATTGCTGAATGATACTTTGTGTAAAATATAATGATTTGAGTGTTTCTTGTCCATTAATAGGTGCTACATAGCAGATAGTACTTCTTAACACAGTAAGAATTGTCAGAGTTGCTTTGGTACCCATTGCATATTCTGCTGATGTCACTAGATGATGTTTCTCAATTTACAAAAAAAAAACCAACCCCCCCCCCCCCCCCCAAAAAAAAAATGCAAACCCCAAAACAAAAAAAACTCTGTACAGTTGCTTCTGGGAAAATTTAAAAACATCAGATGCTTGGGTGTCAAAGCCCTCTTATCCTTTTTTTTTTAATGTCTGAATTGTTTTTCTCATTTTCAAAGAGATGTAAGCAAGTAGAAAAAACTATACTTAAAAAAAATGCAGCCTTAAATGATTTACTTGTGTATATAACAATAATAGAGATTTACAGATATAAAACTGCACAGCATTGAAACACTGTGCTTTTTGCTAATCATCCGAATGATTTTTCTATCAGACATCTGTATTTCACAATAGAAGGCTTGCTTTTGTTTCTTTCTGTTTGCTTTTTGCTCCTAAATTCAAATTTTGTAAATCTTATCTGGGATTTGAAATTCAAGATGAATTATACCCAACTGGGCATTGCCATCAGTAATAAATAATGCAATAATTCATGTACTCCTGTGCTTTCTGTGTTGGGGAATAATACCCTAACTTTAGACTTATGAAAAAACAAATGCTGACTTTTTCCAATGAAGACTGTCTGTGGTATAATATAAATGCTACATTTTTCTCTAGCCTATATAGTTTAAGAATATCATGTTATGCGAGATGAGTTTTGCTGACAGAACTGTGCACACCCTGCAGCCATTGAACTCCCACTGAAGTCGATGGGAGACTTGTGTGCCAAGAGTACTGTTTCAGGGGTTGCACTGATTGCAGCTTTCAGGATGTGATTGAAGCTTTCAGGAGTTGTATAACTCCCATGTGAGTATAGGGAATTTTGATTTAGTAAAGAATAGAAAATCAGGCTCTGACTTTATGTATATTTAAGTAGCGGACATGTTTATTAAAGTAGTGCTGAAAAAGTGTGGGGCTAATCCAAGAACACAGAAGAACTAAGAACTAAAGGGATGTTCTGGTGTACCAGGTTCTAGTCAAGATAGTATGCAAGACAAAAAGGATAATTTTTTATCTGTGTTTTTTTTAATAATAAAACCAAAAACGTATTGTAAGCTGCTGATTTCATTTTCTTCCTCTAGGAACATATGAGAAAATTGAGCTTTGTACAATTAATCATTATGGTCACTTAGTTGTTGCAGCCCAGGTCATACCTGTGTTTACCATTCAGTATAAAAATTCATCATTTGGTTTTGTTTGTGGTTTTGAGAGATTTGATTTACTTTTTTGTTTTTGTCTGTGGCTTTGTGACGCTAGTCAAAATTGTTCCTTAGACCTTCGACATTCAAGTCATGCCTGTGGGTCTGTAAGCATACTGTCTGAGTGATCAGATGTTAAATGGATTTGTGACAGTTTATGGCAGTTCCACACATTGGGTTCAACAGCTTTTAGCATTTAGTTGACGTAATCCTCCCCAGCACCTTTGCATTACATTTCTGTGAATGCCTTTGGATTATACAGCCTGCGTACATACAGAATTTACATTGCTGGGTTTGAGAAATCTCTCATAGGTGATGTTCTCCTAAACTCATGGTAGACTTATTCTGATTTTACTATTCTTGGAAGTAAATTTACAGATATTTGTTTAATGTCATGGTAGTGGGTTTTAGTTCTCAGTACACGGTACAGTTCCGAGTGTATGATTTGCTTACATGCTGCTAATTTTAAAATGAATTTTGATCTTATATTCACTTTTTCTGTATCTTTTGCAAACACTAGTATAATTCAAAAGATTCCTAAGTGTGTTTTAAAACCTCAGGAATCACCTGCTTCATCCTGCACAACTGTTTATGTGCCACACTGATAGACTCTTTGATTTTTGGGGTGGTGGTGCACCCCAAAAATATATATAGCACTTTACCTGCTATATATAAGAGTAGATTTGGCTGGGGAAATTCCTTCCTGGAGAAGGAAAAAGAGTTGATAAAAATGCAAAATACACAATTCATAGGAAAGTGTATTTCTTTTCATCTACACAGGATCTCATCTAAAAAAAAAAAAAAAAAAAAAAAAAAAAAAAAAAAAACAAAAAAAACAACCAACCACAACTAAACAAAACCAAGAAACATTCCTTTTCAAGACAAAAGTCCTTTTGCTGTTTGATGGAGTTCTGTTCTCTGTTCTTCTGTACCCATTTTAAACCAGGAAAGACAACTGTAGCCACTGAGTAGACTGAAAAATAATAAGAAAAAGAGACTTTGTAAATACTAAAGACTATGTATATTCTAAAGAAATCTTACTTGATTTTTTTTTTATTGTGATTAGTGAATGTTACTATTGCTTTAAATGTGTTTGGGACTATTTTCCAGACTATGAAGCTCACAGAATACAGTCCTGAAAGGTTTCTAGGTAGTCTCTGTTTACACCCAAGTCAATGAAGATTAGGCCTGCAGAAAATCTTTTTCTGTTCCTAACCGCACTGAATCTATTACATGTGACCTGCAAGTATTAAAGAAGTAACATCTCTGTCAACGTTTGATCAGAAAAAATGGGGGGGGCGGGGGAGGGAGGAAGGAGAGGGGTAGGGAGAAACTCAAGTAGCAGGAAGGCAGGGACACCTAATAATTATTGAAGGTGTATGTTTTCCGCAAAGAAGAGACCCATCTCTCCTTGGTCATTGTTTGTTGTGTGGGTTTTTTTTCCTGGTTTGTGGTTTTTGGTTTTTTTTTGGTGGGGGGAAACTGTTGAAAAACAAAATTGTGTTTTCGTAGTCCAGGTGTATTTTAAAGCATCATACCAAGTTTCACATGATAGCTCTGAAAGATTTTATTGCTAAGACTGGAAGACAAGCCTTACTTAGAGGTATCTTCTGCATGACAGGCCTTCTGTGTTTAGCGCTGCTTTGTGTTTTTTGTCATAAGAACACTGAAGACTGAACAAAGGTCAATTGGACTGTTTCCTCGAGATAGAGTGAACATTGTTAAGAGCTATGTTTGTAGAAATCATGACATAATGTGTGGTGTCATTTTCTGTTAACATCTGACTCTATTCTTTTTACCTGCTGTTGACTCTTGGGAAACCTCGATCACTTCTCTTGCAAATAGGCTATTATAATGTTTTTAAAATGTCGGGAAGAGGTAATATAGGCATTCTCACAAGTGTTCGTTAGATTCATAAAAAACTAAAACAGCTCTGCCGTTCATATTTCCATTTGAACTGTAGCCACATTTGCAATATGTGTGTTCCAAGTTTATTTTGCTTGAATTATCAAATAAGTTTAAAAAGTAATATCTTAAAATTGTGTTAACTGAGGTTTTTCTAAAATTTAGTCCTAAAAATAGCTGCACATGTCTATGACAAAGAATTACTAAAACGGCAAAAATGAGAATATAAGCTTTTCTAAGCAGTTGTTGGGAGGTAAAAATGCACAGTGAAGCAAAAGCTACTTTTCATAGTAAACACTTTTATACAAAATAAACATTTGTATTATCAGTCTGAGTTTTGTTGTTCATGAAATATCTTTGTGTAAGGCTTGATTCCTGAGTACATAAAGAATTGTTTTATTCTACATTAGAAAAATACTCTCGGTGTCCAGCTGTCTTACAAGAATTAAAATGAGTGGAAACAGTTAACCTTCTCAGATTCATTGAGTTAACGCTGAGCTTTGCCCTACATCCGTTTGGCAGAATTTCTCTTCTCTAGCAATGTTTCCATTCACTTGCATTGTGCAATGTAGCTGCATCATCTAAGCTGAATTTTTGAGGTATGATGTTAGGGAGGTAAATATTTCAGTGGTAAAACTTTTGATTCCCACCTCTTCGATTTGGTAATGCAGATGGTCAGTTTACAACCTGGTAATAAAAAGGGCTGATTCAATTAAAAAGTAACGTATGTGATTTGCTGGTAATTACAAGCAACAAGTAAAACACATTTATTGTTATCAGAGCACAGTATCTGTCTCTTTAAAATTACATGATCTATTCATTCGCTGTCATATTGTATAGATATTCACATAACAAAATCTATTATCGTAACTGACACAAATGGCATCTTTGCTAGCCTGAAGAGAGAAGCTAAAGAAACCTAAATGAGGGTGGAGACTTTCTGTTTTTTTACTTTAGAAATAGTTTCTGCAGATCAGAGAAGTGAAGACCACTTTTTCTTCTATAAGGTTCTACTAAATAATGTTTGCCATAATTATGTGTTCAGTATTACTGATGAAGTCTAAAATTACTTCTGTAAACTCATCTTTAGAGCATGTATACCACCCAGTATCAGTAACATACTGAGGAATTCTCAATAGGAAATGTACAAATCCTCACAACACCTCCAGCCTCACCATTGGAAGAGCAGGGAATTAGGTGAGCAAGTATGTCCACTTGTTCTCTTCTATGCAGGTGCAGACTCTCCTTGCTCATGCTCCCAGTTAACTGCTAGCTCCAAATCAAAAACTGAAACTGCCAGTGCTTGAACAAACTGTTGTTATGGCTTATTAGCATAGTGTTGTGGTAATTACAGAGGCACAAATTGTCATTAGGTTGCATCTGGCCGACTCGGGGCGTGCATCTGCCTGCCAAAGACTGTGTTGATGTGCCCACAGTAAGATAAAGGCAGGACGGTGCAAAGATCCTCAAATTAAAGAGAACCTAAACCAGTAAATCTAAATGGCACAGCATCGTCCTTATGGCACAGAGTGCCCACTCCTGTCAGGGATTGGAGAACTGAAGGAGGACTTCTGACTCCAAGTGAATAGTTTCATTTGCCATAGTCTGTGACCATGTTGACATGTGTGTTGTTTCCAGCCTTAAGATGAGTTAAGATGTCTCTGCATCATACGTATTCACATTTCTGCTGCTGATGTCATAGGCACAGCTAGCTTGGTCCACAGCTGTACATATATAACCTGAATAGAGGAGAGGTAACACAGAGCAATAAATTCAATTCTGTGTACCAAGTCTTTAGAGTGGTACCCTAAAAGTTGAATGATCTCTTTGGACACTCAATGTTATTCCATAAATTCTAGGAAGCCATCCTGACCTCTATTCTAACTTTATTAGGGGCACTTATGTGGCACATAGTTCTGAGTGCTCACACGGTTTATATTCCTGAAGTAAGAGTCAAACAGTATCATTTTGGAAGACAGTACAGTACCAGATTCAGACTGGTATAACTGGAAGGACATGAGCCACTAGTGAGAAAGAAAACCCCAGCTTTATTAAATCAATAATACCTGAAAAATGTTTAAATTTAAAAATCATTACTTTATCTTAAACTGTGTATTTTTGTTTGTCATACAAATAAAATCAGAGATTAGATCAGGTGTATTGTCTGGAAGAGGTTGGTATCCAATCTAATAGATATTGTATTTACACAGAGGAGAAAGATTCCATGGAGAAGTATGAGAAACTATAGTTTTCTTGTTAGAACACTGCTAGCAGGCAGAAAACCTGTGTTGTCCCATTATGAAGCTTTGTGACTTAATACAAATAAATTGTGCCTCAGGAATTTTACCTGTTACTATGGCCCAACATATTCTCTGAATCAACTAATTCAGGCATGAGAAAGAAAAGGGAGATGTTAATGTTGTATCTTAGACAGTAATCCTTAATATCTTTGATTTTGTTTTGGTTCTGCCATAGTCTGTGAAACAGAAATACTTTAATTTTACTGCCTTGTTTTTTGCTATTTTTTTTTCCTCTGTTAGCATTAAAGCCAAAATGTGAAATGAGAGGAAATAATTTTTTTTTATTGTTGTTGTCATTTGGTTTGTGTTTGTGTGTTTGTTTCTTTATTTTTTTCCCTTAATTGTACTGAGATTCCCCATTTTATTGGTGTGAAATGAAACATAAAGAAACTTGATCAAGGTCAGACAAAGTCCATTGTGAATCCAGATTTGAACCAGATGTCCTGATTTCATTCCAGTGTTTTAACAGTCACCCTGCTTTTATTTTATGGTAAGATACCGAGTCAAAACTGACATGAAAATATGCAGTGATTGTAAACCAATTTCACTGTTGTTCTTTAGGGGTGTGCATGCTGATTCCAGTAGCTCTGTCTTAAATGGGCTTTATCTGAGGCTAGAGTATTTGGTGGGTGTGATGACTTGTCATTCCTTTAGGATCCTAAGGAGTATCCCCAGAAATGCTTATTTAAAGCTGCAGATTAGCAAGTGCAATGCTTGGTTCTTCTTTTTAAGAAGACAAGGAAACAAAATAGAAATGTGCTTTTTGGTGGGAAACTAAATTGGGGGGTAGGAAAACAGACAAAAAAAACCCAACACAAACCCCCAAAAATGCCATACAGATTCTGTAAGGTCTGTATTTAAATTCTTTTATGTTCCCCACTCACTATTCTGACGTTGCATCAGAAATTAGTTGTTTTTTTTTATTTTTATTTTTGAAATAATAGCTGTCATCATTTATCTCTTTGAAGAATGAAAGTGAATAACCAAATTGTTTTCTTTCTGTGGACAAACAGGCTGTTTTGGTGTTCAAGGCTGGTTGTGAACGTTGGAATGGTAACACTTTAAGTGGATGAAATTGGGTGAGAAAGATGCTGTCAGTATTGATAGGCTCAGAATCTGACTAAGCTTTTTCCTTCTTTCTTGCAAACTCCATTTACTAAAATTGCCAGACTGGATATCTGTAGTGTTGGGTTTTTGTATCTGTTTTTGGAATGAAGGTGGACCTAGCTTTGTCTTCCGGAGTTTTGCTTCCTTGTAATTAAAAGTAGGATGGTGTTACATAGCTGTCTTTATATGATCCTCAAACACATTGAAATACTAGTACAAAAATGGTAAATTAATTACTGGTAATATTAGTTGCAAATATAGAAATAGCAAAATAATAATATCAATTCCGTCATCTGTTACTGTTAACAATGTTACTTAAGGCATTAAAGACATTAATGTTGCTTATGCAAATGTTTTGAGTGAGCATTTTACAGGGTGCCCAAATAACCTGTGTCAATTCTGTAATCCACACAGTAAAAATGGGGAGGGCTCCGAAATGCTGATTGGAACACCCATTCCCTGATCCCCTAGCACAAATGAGAGAGCAGAGTAATTAGAAGGGCAAAATCTGTGTTCCCTGCATTGTTTGTACACATAAGAGGTTATCTATTGCTGCAAATTGGATTAGCTGTATAAACAACAGTATAATTTATTTAAAGTCAGGTCTCAAAGACTTGGAAAGAATAGTAGAAGAACAAGGAGGAGATTGTAAAAAGAAGAGAGGTACAGAGAATGTAGCTGTACTTGTGTACAGTTAACTCATGTATAACTGGTTGTATTTTAATACAGCAGGATTTCTTTCTGTTTCAGTCATTGGCAATGTAGAGAGCTTGAGACTCAACGTTTCAGCAGAAGCTTTAAACCTATATGTAAGGGCTGTTGAAATTACATATTTAAAACCAATCATGTCATAAAATCAATCACTACCTCCTTCTGAGTATCTATGAATATTCATACTTACAATTCTTCCCTATATATGACTTGCAGAAACGATGATGTGCCTTCCAAATGGATATATATAGTTGGTTCTTTGAAGTCAGTAACATGACTTCCCTTTAACTTTTCCAGTGCTTGGATTTTGTTCACTGTTCTGTCACTGAAAGGAACGTTTTGGGAAACTTCCCTGCCTGCAGCCATGGTGATAGCATGAAGAGACACAGACAGGTGGCTCTGCAGAGGTCCCTTAAGGGTCTGAGATGCACTGCTCCTCTCCTGGATTCCACAGGGAGGAAAAAGTACATGTTTCTCCCTTCCTATAGGGACTACTCAGATGAAGAAAAGTATAACCTACACTTACCTAAACAAGTTAAATTATGATTAACATTGATAGCAGTTACCACTGGAGTAACTCCATACAGAAAGGTAGTGCAACTTGGTTAGAGATGCAAGGCCATTTGGGGTTTCTTTGTTGGTTGGTTTATTTTTGTTTTGTTTTGGTTTTTTTTTTTTTTTTTTGGCGTGTGTGTATTTTTTTGAGAATAGTTTCAATTTCTCTATTCAGTTGGATCTTTAATGTACATTTTTTAATTTCTTTATGATTTCTAATCTTTCTTTTTAATTAGCATCTTCTCCAAAGAGATACATTATAGTTTTTTTGTGAAACATGGAAAGTGTAAATGCTTGTAAGTTTGTGTCTCATTTAAATACTTCTTGAGAATGATGTGGGTATCTTAGAAAACGGTATTCTTTGTTAGTTAAATGAAAATGGGTTTGTGGTCCGTGTGTCGTTGTGTTATCCCCCCTGTCCCGTTCCCCCCGCCCCCCATGTTTAAATAGGCTTCTTGACAAGAACAGTTATAATTTTATTAGAAGTTATGATTTGTTGTGTGTAATAGGTACCTTGATTTTTCTAATCTTGATTGTTGATTTTACAGACCAAATCTGTCACTTTGGTAAATGAGATGTTTTATTTAATCTCCAGTCTTTAATGCAGCCTTCTAAAAGAGGGATCTTTTTGAGTGCAAAGTTCGTTGTCATGTTGCTAGTGTGTGTTTCTGACCAGAATGCAAAGTAGCTTTAATCCATACATTCTTTTCTTCCTGTACTGGGATAGCTGCCAAATCTATGTCAACGATTAACTTCTGAATGTGTCAGCTGTAACAAATACAGTTCATTGTTTCTTGACTAGTTAACAGCTAGTTAAAAGGCAGGAACAGCTTAAATGAGAGTGAAATTCTGTAGATTTTTTTATCTAAAATATTCAGGCTGTTAAAACTACTGAGAAAAAGAAAAAAAAAAAAAGTCAGTTCTAGGAGGGATTTCTAGGTAAACAAAAGTACTTCGGTGATTCTTCAAATCAAAACATGCCAGATCACTGGATAATGAAGTTATATGATGAAATTATGGTCAGTTACAAGCAATGTTCAATAAAGGGTTATATAATTCAATATTTAAGCATCTGTTTCACTCATGTGAAAAGCAAAACAATGCCCAAAAAACACCCTACAAGATACCCTTCTCAAACTGTTAAAATAATATGAGATGTTAGTTAGAAAAATAATGTTACAAGAAAGAAAAATACCTTAACTTATTCAGAGAACCTGAGAGTATGAAAATTATCTACAGCAAAGTGCAAAGTCACAGTTTAGAGGGGCGAGTTAATTATACTCTTCCTCCTCACAGACATACATTTGCAAATTATTGTCTTTTTTGTTTGCACCAAGTCACAAAAAATTTGTTTTGCTTATATTATTTTTTCCAAACTCTCCTCTGCAAGTGACATGTGAACAGTTTGCTAAACGTTTTAAAACCACAGTGTATTTAATTAGTTCTTTAAGCTTCATGTTGACCTTTTCCCCCCTAAATTTTAGATCAACTATCCCATCAGAAAAGTTTTGCAATTAAAACTGCAATTTTAGTATATGTAAGACTTTTTTCTGATTTTATTTTAAGATGTATTTTTGTGTAGTCTGTCTTGTTGAGCTTAACATGAAATGAAAGTACTGGTAGTAAATGAAGACAAAAGTAAATGAAGGCAGTTGTAACAGGTGTCATTCAATATTTTACATAAGCGCAGAGTCAATTGTTTTCTCACAATGATGACAGGTGATAGAACTCTGCAGAGATGCAGATTATTATTCTTTTTTTTTTTTGACTAGTTCATTTGAGCCCTGTTGCTTTCAAGTTGCAGTAAGTGAAAGGTTTGAATGTCCTATCAGAGGAAAGACAGAGGGAGCCATGCAATGAAATGTCAGTAATCTAAGGAGGAGGAAACTTATATTGTTATATGTAAAAACAACCAAAAAACCCTCCACTGGAAAACACGAATTGGGATCATACTGAATATGAGCTTTGAATTGGAAGAGGAACTTTAGTGATTAACAGTGAATTATGCTGCTGGGAGAATTTTTAAATGCAAGGAAACTTGTGGAAAAATCTATCATTTACTTAACTTTTACTTTTATTTTAAAGTTATGTATTTTAAGAAAGTGAAGGAGGGGAGGAAATGGTCTTTGCAGAGCTCTGCAATCATAGACTTTCTGTATAGTTTTGTGGAATACAATGTTACTCTCAACTCATTGATAGTGGTGCAGCATACAGAGAAAGCAGTATTTACACCTAATGTATAGACTGTGAATCTACAGTCCTAGTCCTTCAGCACTCATTCCTCCTGCTCTGTGTTGCCCCCACCTTCATTCCCCTAGCTTCCTTCTTACACAGGAGTATAGCTTCATTTAAAAAGGGACTCCAGACAGTGGGTTCCCCTATATGTAAGTCAGAATGCTTTATATTTGTAATGCATAATTTTCCATATCTGTAGAATAGTGGTTTTGAGTCAAGAGCAGGATTTTTTTGTCTACCCTCAACTTACTCAGTGTGCATGGTAGAAGACAGGATTGGCATTGTTGTCCCCCCCGTCCCTCCCCCGCCCTTTTTTTTTTTTTCTTTCCCCTCTTCCTTCATCTTTTGGTAGATCTGTTAGCCTTAGGAGACAAAACAATTTGAGATCCAGTAATTCCTATCTGATATACAAACTATCTTTGCCTCAAGTTACACACTTACATTTCAGTTCTTCCCGAAATCTCCACCACCTTCATCATCATTTCCTGCTGCTAGTTTTTGTAATTCTTCTTAAGCATGCTGGTGACTCTGGAATGCATTCTGAGGCATCCCATGCATTCTTGAATTCACGATCTTCAACATTAGTTATTGCAATGCCAAGACTTTGTAAGGAGGAGAAAGAGGTATTAAAAAGAGTAAAGAGAAACTGAATGGTGGGGGTAATAATAGGAAGATTTCTGCATTGCAAGTGGAAGCCAAAATGAATGAGCAGGTAATCTTCATCCCATGATCTTGAATGAAACTGAAGATTAAGTGGCAAATGCTGTACCTTTGTTTAAAAAGTAGAAGATAGATGTCTGTCCAGTACAGACTTGCTGCTCTAACACAAATAGCGTACCAGACTGTACATATGTGTGTACGTAAATATATATCTCATATAGCTTTCAAATATAAATAAATTTATTTATGTAGTTATGCCATTGTCCCAGATTCCAATGAAATCTGTTCTTCCAATATTGTATGTCAGTCTGGTGATCCATTTTCAAGAATAAGTGTTTCTGCCAGATGAGAAAGAAGGCATTGGGGCATGAGAGAAAATGGGCTTGTTTAAAGTGGAGAGGGGATATGTTTGGAGTCTCTAAAAAAAATCCAGGGTGGTAAGTGGAAGGAAGGAGAATTATTCTTTATTTAAGTTAAAGTATGTGCTTGGTGCAGGAACAAATGGGTTTGAACTGACTGAACAATTTTAGTCTGAAAATGTAAAGCTTACTTCCATCCATAAGAGCAAGGAAAATGTGGAACACCCTTTAGAATAATGGTTGTATAAAACTAAGTCATTTTTAAGAAGGAGGTAAAGGGATTTGAAGGGGAACGTTGCAATGCTGTGCCTACAGAAGGACACTAGAGTCTTTTACCAAAAAAGTGCTGTTCCTGTATATTCTTAATTGAGTTATTTTTGGAATTAAAACCTGAAATTTCTCCTTTTAGCTTGTATTTCTTAAGTAAAAAGTACATTGAAAATAATTATTTAGTTATGTAATAACAGTTAATAATTTAGATAATCCACACTAAATAATAGCATACTTGTTCAGGAAATTGTTTCTAGAAGTTCCAGATGTGTAAAAATCTGTGCAATTATTTACCATGCAATGAGAATTAACACCGTTTTCTCTCCTGTCATGTTCTCATTATGAATTAGCAATGATTAATTAAGTCCAAAATCTGAAATTAAAAATAGGTAGCATTTCACTAGTACCTGGTCAGTGACAAAATGAAGTTTAGTGACAAAATGAAGATTCCTCTCCAGAAGGAAACAGGAGACCTGGTCACCTGGGATGTGGACAAGACTTGAGGCACTCAATGACTTTTTTGCCTTGGTCTTCACCAGCAAGGGCTCTAGCCACACTGCCCAAGTAACAGAAGGCAAAGGCAGGGACTGGGAGAATAAGAAACTGCCTACTTTAGGAGAAGGCCAGGTTCGAGACCAGCTGAGGAACCTGGAGGTGCAGAAGTCCATGGGACCTGATGAGATACATCAACGGGTCCTGAGGGAACTGGCGGATGAAGTTGCTAAGCCACTATTCGTCATATTTGAGAAGTTGTGGCAGTCTGAAGTTCCTGCTGACTGGAAAAGGGGAAACATAGCCCCCATTTTTAAAAAGGGGGAAAAAAAGTTGACCTGGGGAGCTGCAGGCCAGTCTCACCTCTGTGCCCAACAAGATCATGGAGCAGATCCTCCTTGAAACTATGCTAAGGCACATGGAAGATAAGGAGGTGATTGGTGACAGCCAACATGGCAAGGGCAAATCATGCCTGACAAATTTGGTGGCTTTCTATGATGGGGTTACAGCGTTGGTGGACAAGGGAAGAGCAACTGACTTTATGTACCTGGATTTTTACAAGGCATTTGACACTGTCCTGCAGAACATCCTTGTCTCTAAATTGGAGAGACATGGATTTGACAGGTGGACCACTCAGTGGATAAGGAACTGGCTGGATGGTTGCACTCAGAGTTGTAGTCAACAGCTTCATATCCAAGTGTCGACCAGTGACAAGTGGCGTTCCTCAGGGGTTGATATTGGGACTGGTGCTGTTTAACACCTTTGTTGGTGACATGAGCAGTGGGATGGAGTGCACGCTCAGCAAGTTTGCTGATAACACCACGCTGTGTGGTGCACTTGACACACTGGAGGGGAGAGATGCCATCCAGAGGGACCTGGAGAGGTGGGCCCATGCCAACCTCATGCAGTTAAACACGGCCAAGTGCAAGGTCCTGTAATCAACGGAGGAAAGAAATTGATGCCACTACTAATATTAAGTTCATATCATTTTGAAGTATATCAAACTATCCATGTATATGGAAAAGTACATAATTTATTTGTAGTTATAATTTATGGCAGTCAACGTTTTCCAGTCTCTTTCCCAATTCTGTTGAATCCTGTTCATCACCTAATACTTGCTTTTTGCTTGAATGTTAATCTTGCATCCCAGTATACCGTAAGAAAACAGGGATGACAGTTTGTAAGATTGGTGAGCTTTGGCAAGTTTAGAAGATGCTAATTTGTTACTGCTTCCATTTAACTACTCTTTACATTGAAACCTTGTATACCTATTATTCTAGTATTTAGTACAGACTGAGTGTTCTCAAATTTCTGGAAACATCTGGTTTCTAGTTCTGGTTCATGTTCACATGCTTTTCCAGGCTCACATTAAATGGCATCGTAACTCTATTTAATATGTCTGTAGGCAATACATCTCATCAATGATTTCTTATTAGATCTGAATCTTTAGCTTTTTGCAAAACACTAATCATGGGATTTCCACCTGTATTCTCTAAATATGCTAGGCTAAGTTTAACTCAGTGAGAGACTTCTAATTTAGAAATAATGCGCTGCTTTTAAAAACAACTCTGAAACACATGCTCTTCACTTTGATAGTTTATTCTTCATTTGATGACATATTAAACCTTATGTCTAAGGAATACAGTGCAAACATCTTAAGTTAATTCGTTTGTGTTTATTCTCTGCTTGCAATGTCATAATTCTATGTTTTAAAAAAGTTAACCAAGTATAATTAAAAAGACTTCATATCTCTTGTGATATCATTATATTTCATATTGTGTTCTCTGCCCAGAGAGGGAATTCTGTATTACAAATTAAAGCAAAAAGAACACTCTCAGATACATAATATGACAAGATTAATTTAAAAGAAGAATGCAGATCGGGTGCTTTTAAGAGGAATTGCTATGATGACTTTATTTTTTTAAAGTCCTGAAGGACTAAACCAAAGCAAAAGTGTAATGAAGAGTAGGGAATGACATCTTAAATATGAAGAAAAGACTGATGCCCAATTTTAGCTTTTATGTAATGCGAAGTGTCTGAAAAATTATGTAAGTCCACAGCTAGACATATAAAAAACATTTGTTAATTTTACGTAAGAAACTCTCCATCTTTGCTTTACTATACAATTTGTAATAAAGCAAAATTGGAGGTTTGATGCTTTTAATTCTGTTTTGGCATGGAGCCAATTATGAACTTCTCCACCAACCTAACTCCTTATCATTCTCCCGGTAGTATATCTTTTCTCCTGGTGTCTGCCCTTGGAAAAGGGGCAAAGTTTACAAAGAAGATGATGCGTTCTAGATACTGCAGTGTCTGGAAATCTCCAGAGGGCCAAATGCTGATATGGGGTCTTCCTTGTTTCTCAGCCTTCTTTGCCTTTTCCTCCTTATCTATATTACTTACATCCAGAAAAGATTTAATGATGGAAGAAACACTTACTCTTCCTTCCTGTTACCTAAAGCAGGGAGGTGCATATGAGTGGACTGCATTGCTAGTGTAGATCACGAAAAGGGCGGGGTGACTCCATTACATCATTTAAATGTTGTGTTTGCTTATGTCTGTGTTCCCCTCAAAGTACATATTGCATTGTGAAGCTCTGCGGTACAAGTGGCACGACAGACCTTGAGGGAAGCAATGTACTGTTCCCATGTAACACTGTAATCTGTCTCTGTGAAGAGAGCAGCCATGTATTGTCTTTGGCAATAGGGTTTTTCTACTACTAGCACTTAGAAACCAGACAAGTGTATATTTTATTGGATATGCTAGAGAAGCAGCAGCTCTGTCTAACTGGTCTCATGACCTGGTTCCTTCAAATTACTTTCTCTTTTGTTTCTGTTAAGTGGTCATTCACATATATGCACCCTCCTTCAGGCAAAATAGTATGACACTTCAGACTGCATTTGAACTGGCTCTCCAGTTTGGTGGCCACTGCTGAGCCTTTGTAATGAATTTCTGTATGCTCTGAATTTTTAAATTCAAATCTGGGAAGATTTTTTTCAGGATACTTTTAATCAAGTTTTGACCTCTGTATATGTTAATATTGGCAGTAGGTACAAAGTATGTGCCAGAGTTAAGTGGTTTAGTTCAGGTTCTGTTTTTAATTGATTTTTTCATTTGCAATAACAATTTTAGATTATGAAATGTCTCCCACTGTCTCTATACATAAATAGGTAGCTTCTTATTAAATTATCTCCACCTGGTGGCAGTATGTCATAGCTGGCAAGGGAGTAACAAGCAGAACTGGAGTACTTCTTTTAACTAGCTACGATGTTATGTTTCTGTAAAGAAAAATCAGATGAGTTATTGCTTAAAAACCCCTGTAAATATGCATGAAACATTTTAAAGCTGAACTATGGTGTCTTGTATGTAATTTGATGTAAGCACTATATGGATCTTTAACTGATTAGTATCCCATGCAGAAGTGCCTTCAAAATGCAAGTCAGTGGCCAAAAGCTCTGTTAGCATAAATGTATTAATGCCTGCATTACTGCGCTTAAAAAGAACAATGCAGGTGTTTGGATGGGTAAAGTCAACACTCAAAAGTGTTCCACATTTATATTCTGTATATTCCTGTAGTTATAAAATATGGATTAGGTTGTGCAAAGTTTGCATAATGTGTTTTCTTCAAGCATATTTTTGTAGTCTGTTGCAAAGAAATGCTCTTTGCTGAAGTGCTGAATTGCCAGTTTTCCTCAGCAAAGAAAGGAAACATTTTCAGAACAATAAGCACAGATTCAACTTATCAAAATATGTTTTTAAGAACTTACCTACCGGACTCTTCATATCATCTTTGTCAGAACAAGGTTTACATTTGAAGTTATAAAAGCAGTTCCATATTTAATAAAAGTACTATGTATGATTAACGTTTTTACAGAAAAAAACATAATTATTTGGTTATCCAAAGCTGAATGGTTATTTTGTCTTACAAATAAAGTCATCTCTTAAATGTTACACATTTACATCTCTATCTAAAATTTCAAGAGTACTCCAGAGAGGTTCAAGTGAAGCTACAGCATCCCTGGATGTTATAAAGTCCTTTTAGCAGCTTAATTCTTGTATGAAAGATTCCTTTAACATCAGGAGAGATTTTTTTTTAAGCAACAGTTATGTTTTTTCCTCTGGAAAACTTTTTTTTTTTTTGTCAAAAAATACCAAGCCCAGTTTTAGTTACTATAGCCTGAAACTACAATGGTCATGAAAATATTTACTTTGTTGATTCCTCCCCTTGCTGAAAATAGATCATAGTGTCAAAACATTTTTGATCAGAGCTAATTAGCAGCTCTGAGAACTTGTAGCCAATCGTTTTGCTGATTGAAAAGCTATTAAATTTATCTTTTTATTTAGTAATATTTGTTATATTTATAAACACTGACTCAAATACAGCCAATGTTTTTTGTTAATTTTATGTGTTTTTTTTTAAAAATAGACCTCTATGTCCGTTTGAAAAAGAAAAGTCAGCCTTTTTATTGTTGAGTTTAGGTTGTAGCACACATTACTTCATGGAACAGTCTTTATGCAGTGTAATTATTTTGATATAGCTATTTATAAAGTGTACTGGCTTGTGATGAGTTCTTTATTGGCTTTAACACAGTTGTAAAGAACTTACAGCTTGAGAACATATTATGGGAAAGCTAAAAGTGTTTTGCTTTTTTTTTTTTTAAGAGGGGGGGAAAAAGCAAAGAAGAATAGGCTGTTAGCAATCTAAAAGGAAGCTTGAATCTTTGTGGCAAAGTCCATGCTCTGTTCTCAGACCTTTACTTGATATGTGTGTGTAGGTTCTTCATTTTTTTGTGTGTAGATGAAATACTGCTTAAATCATTTTTCTGGGTGAGAACTAAAGAATTCGCCTTTGCTGAAGTTATCTTAGGCTTAATGGGCCACAGAAACCGTGGTCTATAAGCACTAAATAGAAAGGGTACAAGGTAGTTAATTGCTCACTGAAAACATCACATATGCGTGGTGAGACTTAAAATGCTTAGTTGTGCTAACCTTATTCTTCTGTAGTGTGAGAGGTGCATAAAATATAAATTTGGGGAAGAAAGAGGAAAGGTAAATAATCCCCAAAAGACAAATAATATTTACAGATGAATATTATATAAATAATATTTAGCAGAACAGCCAATCTCTCTAACAAGCCATAAATGTGGGAATACTATATTGATATTTCACACGGCATTCATCTAATAGAATTGGCTGAGTCAAAGTTTCTATTAGGGTCTCTTTTCTTTGTATGTTAAGCTTTTGTGTGGAAAAAAGCTTCTGTTTTTCTTTGATTCATCAAGTAGTTTCTGAGTTTCTAATATATTTCTGAGTTTATCAATAAATTGCTAGTTATTATTTAAGAGCTATAAAAATCAAATTCGTATTAAAAAAAAAAGTTAGATGCTAATTGTCTGCTTTTTCTCAATTTCTATAGTAGGGTATTTCAGCCTGCAGCTATTGAACTGACCAGCTCTAACTGGTTAGATTTCGTAGTATCAGCTATAGAGTAAATAAAGTGATAAAACAATCCTCATTAATGAAAGTAAAATTTAAGCAGTGAAGAATTTCCTGCTTTATTGATTGCAAATATTTTTATTGTAAAAAGCTATCACTACTTTTAGCTTTTTTAATCTTACAAAAAGTGATAAAATAAGAAACATTGAAGATTTGATGAGGAAGGTTTGATTTGCATGACAGAAATTTTAGCTGGAAATTTATGGCCCAAGTCAGGTACTGTGATGTCTTCAGACTCCTTCAGAACTTCAGATCACCAGTTGCCCATTTTCTCTCAGAAAATTATACCACTTGTAGGTCTGAGGCTTTGTGTTGTCCTGGGAAAGCAAGAAGACTTCTCCTCTGGCCTGCCTGTTCCTCTTTACATGTATGGGGGTGAAGGGGCATAGCAGCCCTGAGACGCCTTCTGTCTCTCTTTCACTTTCTGTAGAACATCTCTTATAGCAGCCCATCATACTTGCTCTGCACAGGTCCATGTCTTGACTCACGTGCATGTCTTGGTGGTTAGTTTTTACTTTAGCAGAATCAGTCTTGTATGCAGGGGTTTTTGTTATTGAGTGTGGTGTGGGTTTTTTTTTTATGTGTGTGGATTCACAATACTAGAAGATACCAAGACTTTTTTTGATTTTAATTTTGCTGCTTGGCTTGCTATGTTGAGAAAACAAGAACAAGGAGACTTTGAAGGGACAGTTTCCAAAGTAGACAATAATAGACTCGATGAGATAATTGAAAAGTTTTTAAAGTAAACCCAGCAATTAATAGGTTAATACTTGAGCTACTTGAGGAAAAAATATAGCAAATAAATACTTATTGTTAAGTACTTACTACTACTTAAAAAAATGACTAGTAATACATTCTATCACTGTTGTAAGGATATCTGAAATAATAGAATAAAACATAGTATTTAAATTAATTTCTTTACCATAGATAAGCAATTCCTTCAAATAGTGTGTATTTGGAGCTTGTGATGTTCTTATGAAACATGGAAAGAAAAAACACTTTTGGAATTGGCTCAGGAATCTCATTATGTAATACTTCAAGAGCTGTGTAATTTAGTACTTCTGGCCACTTCTTTCTCTTTTGACTCTAACATATGATTGCTTGTAACATGCACTGAATTCGGTGCTCTTTTCTTAGCAATTTTGTTACTGCTTAGATTGAAAGTGAGAGATTCTTTTGCAAAGTCTTTTCTTCCTGGTTCTTCTCAAAGTACCCCCCTACCCCCCCCCCCCCCCCCCCCCCCAATTATTTTAATCCGAACTAATCTGTGAAAAAGGGGCTTCTGAAAGCAAGCAATTTTTTAGGGTAACAACAGAAATATAACAAAACTACTGTATTGCTTGAAGTCATGTTCTTTCTTCTCCGGTATAGGGTATATGCATTCAGCTGAGTTGGTAATGGAGTTTATTCTATAAACTGACTTCTAAGCCATAAATAGTTGACTTTAATGCTTCAGGTAGGCTGTGAACTTATGGATGCTCTTTGCAGATGTCTGTTTAATAAAAGTTCTTGTGCTGTGGAATGGAATTTGATTTTATATTGTTATTCCCTTTAATACTGGAAAAATTCAGCAAATCTAAACAGCTGAGTGTTCACAAAGTGATATACCTTTACCCGTGCACTTGCTGATACCTCCAAAAAGAACTGTATAATCAAATATTGTGGAAAGTATCTTAGGGTGATGTACCATATGGTTTAGGAGTTACAGGATGTCACTACATCCTTATTGAGGTTTAAGGAAATATTTCTAATTGTACAGTAGGTAAGACTCGTTCATAGGCTGGTTCTAATAAAAGAAACTTCTGTAAAATGTAAGTACAGTAAAAAATTTTTTTTTTTTCTCTTTTCTGCAAAAGCATTGGAACATTTTGGACATCTTCCCCTTTCCCTGCCTATGGCAGGAGGGTGTGAACTAGATGATCTTTAAGGTCCCTTCCAACCTAAACCATTCTATCCTCCTGTAAAAAAAGGAGGCTATTCAGTAACCTCAGCAAAGGCTGAGGAAGAAAAGCAAACTGACATAAATTCCTTATTTTGAGCTTTAGCATTCTTCCAATAAGGGTATGAATGAACTGAAATTGCCATGGCATATCCTTGTCTGGCACTCCCTGTGTGTATCCTAGTATTTAATATTTTCCTACAGAGAAAAATCTTTGTGAATAAATGTAATGTGTTTTGAATGATCATGGTTATGCATCACCATTTTAAATATATACCGCATTTTTTGTACCCTTCTGTGGTCTCTAAGTCAAGACTGGACAGTGACTTAAAATTTTACATTACCGCTTATTCACTAAAGGAGTGAAACTAGGACTGCTAGTTTATTGCTGATGTTGCCAGGACGTTTTCATTTGGGGTAAACTGAATCCATACTATGTCAGAAAGACAGATGAACTCTTAAACACTCAATTGCTTTTCTGGTTGTTCTCAATCTTGGAGTTCATCCAAGTGTATTTCATGGTGTGTCTTAATATAGTGCCTGGTGCTTTGGGTTGAAACAAACTTTTCTCTAATATCAGTGTTATTACAGGGAGTAATGTGAAGCATTGTGGGTCTTTTCCTAATTTTGGGGGCATAAAAAGGTATATAAACTTTTGGTCAGGAGTTCATTAAGAATATATACAGTGTTGAAATTAAGTAGCTACGCTATTTTAGAAAAGCACATCTATACTTTTAATAAGACTGAAATGTCAACTGCCTAAGCCACTATGCATTTCTGGGAAAGTTAGAAACTGTTACTAAGCTTTTATTTTATAAAAAGCCAGAGACAAGTGTAGCTTCTCAAATTAAATGGATATTTTGGGGATTACCCTGAATACCTAGGACTTGTGTTTGTGTTCCATATTATATTTGAAATCATATCTATATTGCTTACATATGTAATGCTGTTGTTTATGACTTTGTTGCCCATTTTGCTTCTGTGTACCAATTATACCCATATTTGTGGTGTAGTAAAGCTAATAGTGGTTTAAAATTAAAGCTGCAGCTCAGCCTACATTGTTTTATTACTTAGTAATCTAATAATATTTTTTTTTAGATTTTTTTTTCTTTACACTGAAAGTGCTAAATATTGCTACCTTGTCAATAACCACAGAAGTCAGAATTCATATTGTGCTCACCCAGGTGGGTGGCAAGGTACATACAAAAATAGGGTTCTTCTACATCGTAGTGATTTGAAGGTTTTGGAAAAGAAATAGTTTGTCTTTAGATCCTTTAATTGATTCCAACAAGAATAAATTAATGTAAAAGTGTGGTACTGAGATCATCTGAAGATTCTGGTATGCATATGTTGTAATGCTCAGAGGAACCTCTTCTGTAATACTTGATGTGAACCGTCATATGAACGCACCTACATCCAGCAAGTCAAGCATGTGCTACTTCTTACATCTGTGATTATGTTAAGATAGTTATACTCTTGTTCCAGTTGGGGAAGAAGCTAAATTGCTGAATTCCAGGTGTCTGTAAGTTTTCATTGCATAGAGAGGAAGAGAAAGAAGGAATCTTATCCTTACAAATAGCAGGAAGTCATTAAACTTGCAGTCTGTGTTCATGATCACTTTGGGGATTAAAAATACTTGTATGTCCATCTCTAGCTTGGAAATAAGTAGTAGTCAGTTCAATAATCTAACAAGATCTTTCTTTAAGGTACTCAAAAGGTTGTAACCTTCTGTCAGTCACAATAGTGGAAAAATAGGACAGGTCTGAGGGTGCAGTATGGTAGCCTTTGTATCTCTGGATAGATTTTTAGGCAGTATGGCTGAAAGACGCTTTGAGATTCAGCAGAACCCTTTTCAGCACAAGAAATAAGTTAGCCATATGTGACGAATATGAGGATCGACTATACAGAAGGCAAAGAAATTTGAGCAACTCTGAAAATTCTCATGTTGCATTTCTGTGCCTTGATGAAGGCTCAAGCTTTCATCTTTAGTTCTCACTGGATCCTGAACCCCGTGCATTATAATATTGAACAATTACATGGGTAACATGTGGCTCTTTTCTCATGCCTGTTGCTTTCGCATTCTTCTCAAATACACCAGACTGGCTCAGCCCTTCCACTTTTGTTGGTAATATGGTTATCCTGGTCACCAGGGAACAAGTGGTCCCAGTTATCAGATGTTCTAGTGCATTTCAGTTGTTCTGGTAGGCTCTGTTTCCTCAACTGTTAAGCATTATAGCCGTCTGAAAAATTTTACATCCATTACCTCAAAAGAAAAGGATTTCTGTTATGTGATAACTTAGTATTGTTTGGTGATGCAGATTCTATTTACTGAGCACTAGATAGATTTAATCTTATAGGTGTAGAATAGGGGGGGAAGAGGAGGAAGCAATGGGGTTTATGATTAAGTCGCTGCCTGGAATATACCAAAATAGCCAGGGTTAAATAAGCTTTCTTTTAAAATGGGACAATTGACAAAAACTCAGAGAATAAATATATTTGAGACCTTTGATATCTTATTCTTGTAGGTTGGGTGTTTGGTTTTGTTTTTTTGTTTTTAATTCTGAGTATTTTCATAACATCATATAGCATACCATTGGTTTTTTTTGTTTGTTTGTTGGTTTGTTTGTTTTTTTTTCAAAACTGCAATAATAATACATTTACAATGTTGAAGACTTGAATGTAGAACTGTGCTTTGGGGACAGATGTGCCAAACTGGAAGATCATCCTGTCCTTTAGTCCTTAGTTCTGTCCTTCGCTTCTTTAAACGTCATCTGCTAGAAAAATTAGAGAAGGACTAGCTTTAAACTGCATCCTCTTACACTCAACCTTTTGTTAAGGGCAAAAAGAAAACACCCTATATGTGGAGTCAATTTATTATTACTCCAGTTATGTTTACCAGATTAGTCAAAATCGAACAAACATATATTGTTATTAAGGTTGACAACTTCTGTAGTCCTTAATACTAGTGGAAGAAAAGGGTTAGTCATTGCAAAGTCTTTGCCAGCAGAAGTATGATGTCTGCGGTGGTGTTGTCTTCCTCAGTCTTGGGTCTACTCAGAGTATTTTTAATGCTTACTCTAAACCAGCTGCTTATTTACTTTTTCTTTTGTTTTGTTTTTTTTTTTTTTTTTGTATTTTCTTTATTATCCCTAGGATCATTAGCAGAATCCCTGCTTGTTATGAGTTGTTGAGTAACCACAGGCATTATGATTATAAGAAGTTCAACTAAAGCTAAAATTAATTTAGGAAAACATCACCTGACCACTAGATGACTGCTGTTGCAGTTAAACTAAACTAAAATAATCTCAGGCTGATATAAGTCCGGGGAAGCTAATGGAAAAATCGTATTTACTTTACACATCTATTTATTGTAAAGAGGAACAATTAATGAATTGAATTATTTGTACTTAATTTTGTTATACATTTTTCTTTCTTTTGAACTATACCATCCTTTTTAAATTCTCTTCTTATTTTTATGGATTTCTTGAATGGTTCTGAGACCACATGAAAAATTACCTCTTTCAGTGAAAGTTTAAGATTCAGTTGACATTTACTGGGACATCTGTCTTTTTCTACAGGTAAGTGTGCAAGTAGAAGTGGAAGAATGATATACCATTCGCCTTCCCCAAAGAACGAACCTTTAAAAGCAAAAGAAAAATGGCAAATTATTTTGCATTTGCCTCTTTCTCATTTCTTTTTAAAAAGCTCCTTTCTCCAAGCAGGAGTTATGTTAGGCAAATCTGCATGACAAAAAGTATTTTTCACTATTGGAATTGTTTGTGAAATTTAAGTAGTGAATTATGGTTCGTACAGCAAATGCATTCATCATGTTGTATTAGATGACTTTTCAACAATGAATGGCCGCTACAGTTCATGTCTTCTACCATGTGTAAATTTCACAACAGTAAACCAGTAAAAATTAACAAGTTCTATGGGTATGTGTTTTCTTACTATATCATATGTTTAAATAACCATGAAAATTCATCCTTTGGTAAGTTGCTATTTGATCTACAATATGTATTTCTTCAAATGCATAGATATGCTACTGCAGTATCTCCATTTTGTTGAGATTTAGTGGTGAGTATGATCATTAAAGAGCAGAAGAACTAGGGTTTTGGAGAAAATTTTAACTTTTTTCTCTGGTGAAATAAATTTAAGTTAAATACATATTTAACATATCTTAAATCCTTCAACTAGTGTCACTACAAAAAGATACCCAAAGTTACCTAATAGGTACCACTGCTGTTTACTTCCCAGGAAATGCTAGTTCATTCAAAACATGGAAATGGCTTTGCTTGTTGTCAGCCTCCAATATTTGATAATGTAGACCTTGAATCATTATTCCAGTACTTCAGTTTTATTCCTCTGGAATACAATTGCAGTCAGTGGAGTATTATGTATTACATTAAGAGAATACAAAGAAAATAAATAACTGAAAACCCATAATGCCTTTATGTGAGACACTGTGAGCAGAGTCAGTTAATTGTATATATAAATTTCTGCTTATTTTATATATAAGCTTAGCAATATGGACAAAGGTTAAAGACAAAGTCTATGCTTGAAAGTTATTTTCACCACTTAATTTTGTAACTTGATAGAAAGTCATCTGAAATTCCGCTTCAGAAGTTTGTTACCAGTTTCACATAATGGTTTGAAATAGAAAATGATCTCATGCAAGCACACTTTAGTGATCCTTGGAGATTTTGTCATTGCTTTGATGATCAATTTTAGTTTTCTGGTTTGCAGGAGACCATTGGCAATATTCTCTTGTTTCTGCCAAGCAGTAATTAATTTTGCCTTTTCATTTAAAACTAGTAACAGCTTTGCACCTTAAACTCAGTGAGAGAACACAGTTTGCAGAAATATTATCTAAACGTACACAAGGGGAATAAATGGAAGTTTTGAAAGTGCCGGAGTACATTATTTGTTTAGTTCTCTAAAGAGACATCCACTTACGCAGTTCTTTAAATGCAATAGCACCTGGCTGTTTTTTAGGTAGCTAGATTCCTTGCAAATCTAATTAAATCAAAAAAGTAACTACTGAAGTTAATTGGCCGACAGCGGAGTCTGCTGTAACTTATTTTGTTAGAAGCAAAATAAGTTTTTCATGCTCTGAGTTCTCTTCTGCACATCCTTTCAAAACTGCTGTTAGTTCCTTCAAACCACTTTTACCCTTTCTGGACTAGTTTGAGTAAACTTTAATGTAATTCCTTAAAACATCACTGATTATTACAACTACTCCAAATTTTTTTGTGGTTGGATTTTTTTGAGTGTGTGTTTTTGTTTGCTTGTGGGTTGTTTTTTTGTTGTTGTATGTAGGTTTTGTTTGTTTGTTGTTTAACCTGGGTCTGTAACTATCCAATGCTTTCATTTTGCTGTAGTGAAGATAACTTACTTGTTCTTGCTCTTGAATAGCAGTGCTCTATTTTTGATTCTACAACAAAGAAAATTTGAGTCTTTAACCAGTGTGTCTTATCCTCACTAACAACTGTTGCTTGTGGCAAATGTAACTGTAAACCCTAAAGGTACTGCTGAATTCTATACTTCTAAGTGATCATAACCTTTACAGGAGTCAAGATGGAACAGACTTATCATACAACATATTTTACATTATGAGAATGGTGAAACAATAAAAAAACAAGCCAATTCATTTTCATTAGAAACTTTCTTCAGCTCCTGTGATGTTTAAACATGTACTCACACTGTCATTTGTTTTCTCATTGGCAGTCTTGATATTACCTCAATTCCCCACCTACCCAAACTGTTAAAATTTATCTCTTTCATAGTGGTATCCTTTTAACTCTTCAAAAAAGCTCTCTTAAATGTAAGAAGTAGAGCAGAGTCAGCCATCATAAGTTCGAATTCCATCTGTGCTGTCTGAAAAAAGAATGGAAGGCATAGAGAAACTACACCTGAGGTGGTAGGTTTATTAAATGTAATCTTTTGGAGTCCTGCTTAGATGCAAACTTAGACTGAAGTACCTTCAATGCTAATAGAACTCCAACACCATTGTTCAACATCTGGATGTTGCTAGTTGCAGCTATAGAAGTGTTAGGACTTGAAACATTTCTCCATCATACACAGTTGGGTCTCAACTTTACAGAGATAATTTTATATGTTAATATTTTTTAATTATGTTAAATTGGATATGCGTATGCCTGAGCGGAAAGTCAGGAGAGGGGTTGAGAAAGAAATAGCTACACATCACTGCATTGCATTTATGCTGTTCCTGTTCCCTGATAATACGTCAAGAGGAAGATTCCATGCCAAGCAGTCTGAAATTGTAGTATTAGTGTCTATTATATACTAATTTGAAATCTAAATAAACTCAGTTAATGCTATTTCTAGTGTTAAGCCTTGTTAAAGTGATTAACAGACTTCTCCAATTCTTTTGTCATCTTACATCACTTCCATTTCTCTCACAATCACCATTTCTGCTTTATAATGACAAAGGTCCAGTATAGTAAAACATTTTTGCAGGTTTTGTGTATATGTATGGACGTGTACAGACTCACAGTGCTCTTTTTTTTTTTTTTTTTATTTAACAAGGCAAACTCTATAATGGTACCCAAAATAGAAGCAGTCTCTATGAGTTCGGATTTTTTATTTCTCAGGCTGAATTCAAAAAATGAAACAAGCCAAATAAGTATTTCTTAAGGCCATCCTATTTGATAAGAAAGTTTCTCTTCTCAGGGAAGGGGAACAGAATTTTTCTTTCTCATCCTCATATGGTCAGCAAAAACTCTTCTTAGTTGTTAAAGCTTCTGTATATTAACTATGAGATATCGGCCACTTCCTACAAGATTTCTGATAGCTTGAAAAAGTCCTTGTTTTTCCTCTCTAGGAAGCACCTGTGATGGCAGGCGAACAGCTTCCTTTAATGTTAATACTCTGCCATCTCTCACCTTAGTCTGACCACAACTAAACAACAGCTTGTATTTCTCAGTATTTTTAGCGATAGCATCTTGGGGAAAGAGATCAATATGTTTTTCTTTCCCCCAGCTTCAGGGACACTGTCAAATATTATCTTACGTTCTGCATGATTTTTGGGTGGATAAAATCCAGCTGTGAATTCTAGAATTCTATCTGGTTGACAAAAAAAACTGAGATCAATAACCGTCAACAGGTAATAGGGGCATAAGGGAACACTTATCTTAAAGTTCCAGTGTGAAAAGAGAACTGCTGAACGAAAATGTTATTTGAAATGAAGTTAATGGATCGTAATCTTACTGGAAATGCAGTGGAGAGTAGTAACGTGGATTAGGAACACTTTGGCTGAAGAATCTGTAAGAAGCAAATGAGGCTTAAATGGGGAGACTTTTTTTTGTTATTCAATGACTGGAGAAGGATCTGGAAAGGTGGGAGCCTATATGGTAGGTGATACTACAGTAGTGAACACTAGGCAGAACAGCAGTCTAAAGGGAAATAGTATTATTAACTCTTAAATCCTAAAACTGAAAAGAGCGATTTGCAAACAATGTTTCTTATCATTTTACTTTAAGTCCTGGTCTCCAGAGTGCCCCTTTGGCTATGCTTTTACAGGGTTAAAAAAATATATAAAAATTAAGTGTGAAGAGCATGGAAAAGATAAGATTCAGTTTCTTACACTGCTGAAATTCAAGGCATTATGTCACAGTAAGTTATGAGGAAATCTCTGCTTACTCCATTTTTTTCACTGATAAGGTGGTCCAGAGAAATCTTGCTTCTTTTTCTTTACATTTATTTGTCTATGAATTGGTGGGATGGACTAGCATCTGCCAGAGGAGCTCCCTGCCTTTTCTGTTTTGAGTGCTGCTGTAGAGACAATCTTACTTTCCATCTCTCAATAGAGTAGGAGGTTTGAATGTAGAAGTACTAGTTTACTCTCATTCTAATAAAACGCCAAACCTTTTAATTTCACTGTCTCTTTAGTGTAATTAGTTAGTATAACAACATCACAATGATTTATTCATCTGGAATGTTGATTAGAAAATTCCACGTTAAATAAAGTTAGACAGTTTTCTAGTGAATTTATTTATCAGTGGACTGAAACTAATATTGGTTGACAGTATGAAGAAACTTGTTTGCAAAGAAAGTAGAATCCCACTTCTTTAGTTGGATCTTGTGGTGTGTTGATCTGTAAGTAACTTTTGCTGCTTACTAAGCCTTTCTTCTTGGCCACAGGATGAGGGGTCTCCAAGTTCTTTACCCAAGTGTTCAGAGCTTGTAGTCACCCTCAGGGTGTCCTCTGTCAATGTCAACAGTACCCATTTGAATAAGCATCAAAGAGAAATGGTCTTAGAAATGGATGAGGCTCATCAGTCTCTGCCATGTCCAAGATCTTAGTCCTGGGTGAGCAGGCCCTTGGGTCAGGTCAGAAGACGGGTAACTGTCACTCATGGGTGGCCTTCCTCATGATTGGTACCCACCACTTTTGTTTTGTAGTACTCCTTGCTTCAGTGATCTGGTATGGCCAGCCCAAATGCCTTCCAAACAGAACTTGTTCCAACTTTCCTGTTGCCAGGGCTGCTCCTGTACCTGGCCAGTAACCAAAGTTGTGCAATTGAATACCTGGCAAAGTGTTTTAGCCCACCTCAGTTCCATATTCTGATGTATCCTGTGTTTTTCTTAACAAAAAGATTACATTATTGATTAAATACTTATTACTGACATAAAAAAATTAATATAAACATTATGAAGTTTTTTCATTTCATATCAGAAAGGAAGCTTGTTGCAAGAAACTTTAGCCCATCTTTGCCACTATTAATGTGAAAGATACCTCAATCGACGAGTAAAACCACCTTTTTTTAAGGGCAGCATTTTTTTAAACTAAGCTGTAAATTTAATCTTTAAAACAGTATTTTTTTAATTAATAATTCTGGAATAATATCTTATATGGGTCGATAAAATCGCTGTGCTGCATAGAAATGTTAGATTAGCCTGCTGATGTGTAGCTAGTGTTTGAAGCTATTATGATGTCCTTAATTAACTGTAATTTTGCATAAGATACTGTGCAATGAGTTAATACCACACTCACTGAAATCATTATAATTGAGAGAAAAGAATTGGACCCTCAGTACCTGAAAGACTTATTTGTCTGCTCTGAGAGAGATGTTGCCAGAAAGAGGTTATGTTCCTAGTTTATCACTAAAATTTGTCTCCAATATTTCCAGAAGTTATACATGTGTAATGTATGCATGTTATAATAAGGAAAAATGGCAACCTGACTTTTGAAAATTTTGGATTACTTGTTGGTGTTAGGAATTACCACTTATTTAATTGAATTTAAATGTTTGTGATAGAAATGATACCACTTTTCTTATACCAAAAAAAACCCCAAACCAAAACAAAATAAAATGTGGAAATGTATGTTTTTGTTAAAAAATACTTGTAACTTACTAGGCTATATTACCATGTTTATTTTGGATCATCCATTGTGTGTTGGAGAATAATAATCATGTCCTACCAGAAAACCTGTTTCAAGTGATGTTTCACAGTAGTGAATTTTGATGTAATTCTAGCTACATTTACAAAGATAAGAAAAAAGTTGGAGGGACTATGGGACTTCCTCTATAGAGGTAGTGCAAAACTGTCAGCCATTAAAAACACACCAACCAACCAAAAACCAAACACAGCCCCCCAGCCCCCCCCGAAATGAAAACAAGCTAAACAAGCTTAACCGGACCCAATTGGAAGTGAAAAATGCATGTAAAAATCTTAGGGGGGGTGGAAATGGAGAAAGTCAATTGTTCTGAAATGAGAGAAAAGTTCAATGTGTGAATGTATTTCAACAGTATGATAGTTAGATTTTCAGAGAAACATTTTTTCCTATATATGCAGTACCAGGTTTGGATTTTAGATTTGGTGTTTAGATTAATTTGCAGCAGAATGTCATTCTTTCAGTTTGAATTATCTCATGACTTGAATTACTTGAAGGATAGAAAATCTGGGTGAGACCTCACTGGGTAATGAAAACGATAAATTTACTTAATTGAAAATGTGTTCATACTGAAATGTATGTATTCTGTCATTGAAAATAGTCTATGATTGAGCTTGAGTCTAGCAAAATGTCTATTCTGAAACCATATATGAACTGGAGGATTCAGTATATCTTTGTTCTTAGCAGTATCATCTAAACAAAGAGTTCTCCCCCCCCCCCCCCCCCCCCCCCCCCCCCTTCTGAGTACAAATTAGGGTCACCTTAGCTTCTTTGGCAGTGTTGTACTTTTTTTTCTGTGTTTTTTTTTCCCCTGTTTCTTTAAAGGAAACCAAACCTTATCTTCGAGTGCCAGATAAGATCATTAGAGTAATTGAAGAGATTATTTTCTAGTTGGAGATAAAGATAAAAATACTGCTACTCCAGTGCTTAGTGACAAGGCTGAGCATTACCTAGTTTTAGGTTTTAATTACAAACACAGAATTTCATGAGTTGAATACCTACCTAGGCAGTAATTTTACTGGCTATGGAAATTGGAAATATGCACAAGTGAGAGATCTTGACTGAAGCGTGGGAAATCTAATGGAACAAGTTGGCCCTTCATTTATTTTGGTAAGAGGGAGGCTATAGAAAGTAAGTATTGATCCAATTTTACTATTCTAATAGTCACTGAATTTGTTAGAACAAAGAAATTGGTGAGGTTTTGTGGTCTGGCAGATTTGCAGGCTCCCATGCTAGGAGCCTAATATTTTTTTTTTTTTTTTTTTGCTAGGAGACTAATATTTTTGGTTTATTTTTTTTAAGGTAGGGCAGTTGATTATCTCTTAAGAGGTATAGTACATCTTGCCTTGTGACAAAAATGTTATGTAAAAACTGCTGGTACTAAAGAAACAGAAGCAAATACCTGAACATCTCTGGCATCTTGCTGTAGGTGGCCCTGCTTGAGCAGGGAGTTCGGACCAGATGACTTCCAGAAGTCCTTTCCAATTGCAACCATTCTGTGATTCTTAAGGGAAAATGTCTTGAATAACAGTGACAAATTCCCCCCCCCCCCCCTTTTGAAAACAAACAAAACCAAACGCTTCATTTCAAAGGAATCTTTCTCTTCAGAGAAACTAATTTTTATTCATTTGTCAACTTTCTGTGTTAAAATTAATGTATCGTGACTATATTGTAGTCCTGCTCAGCAGCTGTTTCTGTTGTCTTGAGGAATTGGTCTTGTATACAACAGCACATTGTTAGAGATAGTGGTGATGTCAGATGGTCCTCATCTGTTTAAGTTTTAATTTGTACTTTTCCTTATTTGATTATCACTGGGTCATATTCTAAAAGTACACAATGACTACACGAGCCACCTGCATAGGAAGACATAAAAGTTATTTTGTATTTTTCTTTCAGCTCACTAACCTTTATCAAGAATAACAGTAGGAAGAAGAAGAAAGCAATTGTGTCAAATTACCTGAGCAAATAAGGGAGTAGATGGAAGTTGCTTTGCACTATCTGTTTCTGGACTTCCTGAGTTGAATGCAATTGCCGTAGTTTATTCTCAGACTGTGAAAAGATTTTAAACTGGAACAGATAATTGCAGAGGCCGGTCATAGGCCTTATTAAGATTGAGTTGCAGCTTCATGAATGAAGGGTGATATGTAATGTACGAGACTGTGTGATGTATGAAGATTTGAAAGTATTAAAGCCTTCGGTCTGCACTGCATTTTGGGAGGCTACTGAAGGCATAAAAACCTAATATAATGCAAAATAAGTGGTGTCCAGAAGTTGTTTGTTATTGATGGACATAAAGGTCTTAAGAAAAAGGTCTCTTGCTTTTGTTCTGTTCTACAGATGAAACTGCAAAAGGTGAGAAGGGGAGAATGAAAAGATGAAGGGCAGATTTTGATGCATCTGACAATACCAGAAGATGCTTTTAATGGCTTATTCTTTCCATCTTTATAGAAACTGCAGACTTCATAGGTCATAAATAGAAAAGAATAGGGGGGTTGGCAAAGGGGAGGCTGATACCTAGTGATTGATATTCTGCTGTTCAGTTAATGCTTATACCTGTTTGCTTACACTCAAGTAAGGGTGTACCATACAACAGGTATATGCTTTGTTCCTGAAGTTTGCAGTCTGCCTGACTATGTGTCCAGTAGGTTTCTGAAATTAATCTTAGTTTATTTATATTCACTGGTGTTTCTTGTTTAAGAGAGTGACCTGCTTCAGGACAACGTATGAGGACTATCAAGATATAACAAGATATAACAAAGCTATGTAGGGGGAAAATGAGAAGGGCCAAAGCTCAGCCAGAACTCAGCTTGGCCACTGCAGTTAAAGACAATAAGAAGAGATTCTTTGAGTATATCAATAGAAAAAGGAAGACGAGGGAAAATGTAGGCCCACTGGTGAATGAGACAGGTGCCCTAGTGGTGGAAGACACAGAGAAGGCAGAGTTACTGAATGCCTTCCTTTCTTCGGTCTTCACTGCTAAAGCTGTCCCTCATGAATCCCATACTCTGAAGGCAAAGGGGAAGGTCTGGAGAGAGGAAGATTTTCCCTCAGTTGAGGAGGACCGGGTCAGAGACCACTTGGCCAAGCTGGACATTCACAAGTCCATGGGCCCTGATGGCATGCATCCGCGATTGCTGAGAGAGCTGGCGGATGTTATTGCTAGACCACTCTCCATCGTCTTTGAACGGTCATGGAGAACAGGAGAGGTGCCTGAGGACTGGAGGAAGGCTGACATCACTCCAATCTTCAAAAAAGGCAAGAAGGAGGACCCAGGGAACTACAGACCAGTTAGTCTAACCTCTGTCCCTGGGAAGGTAATGGAGCGACTCATTCTGGATGTCATCTCCAATCACGTTGAGGAACAGGAAGTTATTGGAAGTGGTCAACATGGATTTACCAAGGGTAAATCGTGCTTGACCAATCTGATAGCTTTCTATGATGTTATAACTGGTTGGCTGGATGAGGGGAGAGTCATGGATGTCATCTACCTTGACTTTAGCAAGGCTTTTGACACTGTCTCCCATGACATCCTCAGGAAGCTGAGGAAGTATGGGCTAGATGAGGTGACAGTGAGGTGGATTGAGAGTTGGCTGCGGGACAGAACTCAGAGGGTTGTGATCAGCGGCACAGAGTCTAGTTGGAGGTCTGTAACCAGTGGTGTCCCCCAGGGGTCAATACTTGGTCCAATCTTGTTTAATATATTCATTAATGACCTGGATGAGGGGACAGAGTGTATCCTCAGCAAGTTTGCTGATGATACCAAACTGGGTGGGGTGGCTGACAGCTCAGAGGGCCGTGCTGCCATCCAGCATGACCTGGACAGGCTGGAGAGCTGGGCAGAGAAGAACCTAATGAGGTTCAACAAGAGCAAGTGCAAGGTCCTGCACCTGGGGAGGAAGAATGCTAGGCACCAGTACAGGTTAGGGGCGGACCTGCTGGGAAGTAGCTCTGAGGAGAAGGATCTGGGGGTCGTGGTAGACAGTAAATTATCCATGGCCCAGCAATGTGCCCTTGTTGCCAAAAAGGCCAATGGAATCCTGGGCTGCATAGGGAAGAGTGTGGCCAGTAGGTCGAGGGAGGTCATTATCCCCCTCTACTCTGCACTGGTGAGGCCACAACTGGAATACTGTGTCCAGTTTTGAGCTCCCCAGTTCAAGAGGGACAGGGAACCGCTGGAGCGAGTCCAGCGACAAGCAACTAAGATGATTAAGGGCTTGGAGCATCTGCCTTATGAGGAAAGGCTGAGAGAGCTGGGACTCTCTAGCCTGGAGAAGAGAAGGCTGAGGGGACACCTTATTAATGCTTACAAGTATCTAAAGGGTGGGTTGAAGAAGGATGGAGCCAGGCTCTTTTCATTGGTTCCCAGTGACAGGACGAGGGGCAATGGGCACAAGTTAGAACACAGGAAGTTCCATTCAAATACACGGAAATAGTTCTTTACGGTGAGGGTGAGAGAGCACTGGCACAGGCTGCCCAGGGAGGTTGTGGAGTCCCCTTCCCTGGAGATTTTCAAGACCCGCCTGGATGCAGTCCTGAGTAATGTGCTCTGGGCAATCCTGCTTTAGCAGGAGAGTTGGACTAGATGATCTCTAGAGGTCCCTTCCAACTCTGATAATTCTGTGATTCTGTGTACTTCATTGCTATTTTTTTTTTTGTCAGGTATGAGACAATTTATAATTTAATGGCTTACACATAATAGATAATAGGAGATTAGTTAATTCATCAATCAGAAAATGAATTTAAAACATTCACTCTTTCCACTGTTTCTCTGTTTATCTTTTTATATCAATCAATTTATATAGGTAGAAACCAATGATAACTCCTATAGAATTATACTTTCACACTTAAATTTTTCTTTTTCTAATTCTCTTACTAGGAGAAATGGAATCAGTTTTATAATTTGGTGAAATAGGAGCCTCAATATAAATATATTGTGTTGACATGCCCTAATGACATATATTTGAAAAGCAAAGGTGAAGCCTTATTGAACGAAGAAAGGTTGTGGGACAAGAGTGATGGAGACTATCATCTTCTCCCTTATTTTCCCCCACTTTAAATTGTTTACAATCAATAAGCTCAAACTAAGCAAAACTCAGGAGCACTCGTATTCACAAATCCTCACTGCCATTTGAAAGAGAATGCAAGCTAAATGCAAACGGATATGCATCAAATTGCAAAGAAGTATGCGCTTGTAATCAGTAGCATAGAAATATGGGCTAAAAGATGGGTAGGTTTGACGTAGGTTTTCATGGTTGTCAGCTTTTTTGGTTGGACTTGAAGGACCTTCTGTTAGACTCTGGGAACGACATACTGTTCTGCTTCTACTACGTATTGTGCTATTACTTCATGTAATGCTTTCACTTTGAAATTCAGTGCAACTTCAGAGTGCTATGCTGTGTTATAGTTTTAAATATTTTTCTAATGGAGCAAATAGGCATAGTGCCAGATATTTAACTTGCATATTTGTGTGTATATATATGTAAACTAGGTTGTGACAGTGGCATGGAGTCCTAAAGGCCAATAGATAACTCATTCTCCCCTGTAATGGCCGCTGTTTTTTATTTCATTGCGCTATGTCATTTGTGAAATCCCCCTGGAACTTCCGGTGAATATTGCCTTGTCCTGACAACTTGTTTGGAAAAAAAAATATATTTTATTTCCTTAATAGCTTCTTTTAAAACTTTCATTTCAGAGACATCCTATAGCATGTTGCCTGTATAATAGGATTGTAACATAGGGATCTTCCCAGACTAAACATATCTCCAAGAACCCTTATTTATTTTTCTGCTGTAGCCTTGTCTTTTCTGAATGTTCCTTTTCTACCATGGTCGTGTGTTCAAACTCTGTCTGTACTCTTGGCTGCTTAGGTAAAGGAGTATTATTTAAATATTTTTTTTTTTTTAATTGTTCTTCAAATTATTTTTTCGTCTCTTGTGTTTTCATTCTCACCTTTCTGGAGGTTTTCCTTTATTTTCCTTTTGCTTTTCTCATAATGTGGACACAACTCAATTATTTGAAGCATTCCTGCTTGGCTTCAGCAAATCTCCTTTGCCCTGCAATTCAGTCATTCTAGTCCAGAGATTTATGGAAACCACAGGGGAGCAGAAAAAAATAAGGTAAATAAAACAATGCTGACAGTTACCGTATATGGGTACAATGCAGAAATCTTAAGATAGTAGGTGACATTCTTGTAGCAGACTGTAACAGATTATTACATTTTTGCCTTTTGCAAAAGAGATGTCCTGTTCTTAATTAGAATACAACTTTCTTATATCCTCAATATTTAAACTCTAGGAACTTAGTTGCTCACAACTGTTAAATGTAATACGGTAAAATGACTAAACAGTTCTCAAACTTGTAGCTTCCTTAGCAAAGCTGGATATTCAACCAGAAATTATGGAAAGGGAGAGGACAGGGACCGTTAAAACAAACAAACAAAGCAAACAATCTTTTGAATTAAAAAGAAATTTTAAAGAAAATTAATGCATAGGAATGTTTCTGCCAGTATAGCTTTTTTGTTTGTTTGTTTTTAAGCAGGAGTGAGGTAACAAAATACTTTAACTTACTAGAAAATCTTTATGAACATTCTTTCCTATTGCATTGCTTCCTTCTTGTATAAAGCACTGGCAAAATGCAACCAACTTCTGCTATCTGGGAAAAGTTAAGACAAGCTCTTTGTTGGTATAATTTCACTCAAAGAAGAGAGCCCAAGGAAACATTTTCCTTGACCTTATCAAGAAATAATTAATGCAACATGTATTATGAAGGTATCCTAGGATTAAATCTCATGCTCTTAGAACAATAACATTGCCTTGTAGCTTACTGAGGATGTTGTTCCTAGTTATGTCTTTTCCAGTTTGTTTTTTTTTTTTAACAAACTACAGATTATATCGGGGAATCTTTTTAATGCCAATATTGATTTTGAGCATTCATACAAGAATAAGAATTTTTATAGCATTTGTTTAACACTGTATTTTCTTTCTCCTTTCTAAGTTGCATGATTGGCCAACAGTGTATGTTGTAGAAGTTAAGTTGGATGGAGAAAGACAGAAATATTGCATAACTTGTTCTTTTTTGTATCTGCCTGGTCTTTAGGAATTTTCTGTCTTTTAAGATGTTTCCTTTATACTTTATGTTCTGTGTCTTCCATTTTCAACTCTTTCTTACCTGCTTGTGTTCCCTCGCTGCCGATCCTCTGTTTTGTCAATGGTAAATCAATAAAAATTTCACTACTGAAAAATATCTCACAGAAGAACGTTCAGCAATAATATTTCTGAAGCTTCTGCATCTGTTTTGTTGTTGGTTTTGTTTTGAACTTTTAAATTTCTTTCCAGTGAGACTTCTAGCTTTTTTCCACTCAGTTTGGATCAGAGCTGCCACAGTTACCCACTCTTTATTCCCAATCTACCCGTCCAAGACAAGGCATACCCCCTTCATTATTTTCTGAGCAGCTCTATATTATAATTCAAAGGCAACAGCATTGTATTTTCTAGCTACAACAAGTAAGAATAGTCTGATGGTATAAAAATAACTGTAATAAGATAATTTGAAAATTCAGCTATTTAAGGCAGGAAAAAATTGCACTTTTTCTTAGTTCATTAATGTTTTTTGAATAGGCTATGAGACTAGTTAATAGTTCTGAAACTACTTCACAATTCCTGAAATTCCCACTAGTTGCTGTACATGCCAAATGTTATTTGATACTAAATTCTTTATCCACAAATAACCATGTTGCAAAACACAGCTGGGAATGGAATTGCCCGCATGCATCTTTTGAAGGGGCAAAGAGACGATGAGTTTCTTTGCTGTTTAATAGGAGATATGGCTGGAGGAAATGGATGAGCATGATCCAGACCTGTGCTTAATGGCACCTGCAGATAACCTGTGTGAGTAGATAGAGAGTAGTGGAAAATAGAAAGTCTGGAGGGTGAACAGAAGGAGACACGGAAATTTTAGAGGAGAAAAGTTCTATACATTATTGCAGTTGAGAGCGGTTGATTTGGGTGTGGAATATGTGGGATTGACAGTGGTAACATCCTCATCTCTGTTCTGAAACTGATACTATCAGCAATTCTACTCCTGAAAAATACTGTGATCATTAGGTAGAAATTATTACAGTGCAAACAATATGTTAATATTTCAGCTAAGATGTTGATGAATATTTAATGTACATTACTGCACAAGACATCTTTAAAGTATGCCTTACCTTTAGTCTAATATATTTGTCAAGACTGTTTATCTTTTGTACTTAATTCCACAGAATCAAATTCTAGCATAAAGACACTGAATCTTGAATGTGTTTCCTCTTTGTGCATCATTAATTTGAAATAATGCATATTAGTGTTGTTCTGAGTGGTAATATCCAAGGTGAAAACCAACATGGGAAAGAAATTCTCTCAGAAGAGAAACAAATCTTCATGCACTGCAGTTCATGTTTGTTCAGCGTACTGCTAGTCTAATGTCTAAAGATGGGGACAGGAGTATGGCAGGTCTGTAACATGAAGAAACACGCTTTGTCTGATTTACTGATTCAAGCTGAATGCTCCAATAAAGGAACAATAACGATTTTTTTGCCACACTTCCACTTATAATGGCCAACACCACCATATATTTTTTTTAAAATAAAATTCTTTTCCTGTGTTACACCTTTATCTTCTAGTTATTTTGAAGGGTAAAAAAGTAGAAAGGGATACTGTTGTTTAAAAGCGGAACCCTCTAGAGAGGAAAAGTGAGGTGTGAAGAACAATTAATCAGTTGAGATAAGGGTTTCTCCAATCTGTTTCTTATTGTCTTTTCCTGGTTTGTTTTGCTTTTGCTTTGCTTCCTTGTTATGCTAGAAGAGTTGTTAAAAGCTCATTACTTCTTTCCTGCTTCCAAAGTGTGGTGTGTGTTTTTTTTTTTTTTTTTTTTTAATTGCTCTGATAAAATGGTAAGTCTCTATAAGTATTAATTATTTAGTTTTGTGAGACTGTTGTGGGTGGAGTGATGCACTTCACTTGTATAGAGAAGTTGCAATACTTTTATTGATATAAAACAGGTATTTGATAGTAAACGCAACAGTATTTTCAACAAGATTGGATGTCAAGGCACACTTGGTTATTTACTGCATAGAGGACAGTGTCAGACAAAACTGTCATGGAGACCCTCCAGTTGTGTCACGAGGTTCAGAAAGGTCCCCCTTGCTGTCTAAACTCCTTCTCAGAGAGGAGTCTGGGACTAGGATTGGATCCAGCCACACCTAAACTTGGTCAAGAGTTTATGTCTAAAGGGTTATATATGCACAATCAATCCTTTATATCACTTAGCTAAGATTTCAAAGTTTAGCATGCTATTAGTCATTTACCAAGAATCTGTTGCGGCAAGGAATCTGAATCTTGAGAAGTAACCTTGAGAGATGTCTCTACTCAAAGAGGGGATCCTGGCATGTAGCCTAGTGCTGTGCAAGAGAGCTCAATGGGCTCTTGGGCTGTTCACTATTTATGGGTGACCTGTAGTCATATTTGCATATCGACCACAGTAGCAGCATTGCCCAAGTTAGCCCTTGGCTATTGTGATGTTATCTGTCTCCCCAAAAACACATTGAGCCGGATGCAGTCATCACGACTAGATGCACCCATTATGACCACCATGGGTGGTTATTGCTTGGGCAGGGTTACAGGAGATGAAGGTCAGGTTGACATCTGGGGGTAAGCACACCATCGCAGAGACAACATCTGTCTTAATTTAATGAGTGTGATAAAAGCAATTTCACTTGGTAGGTCTTACAGTGTCAGTTTAAGATGAAACATACCGACTTTGGATTATATGAAAGTTTGAGACAACTGGAAACTTCCGCAGTGAACTTGATGCATTTTTCTTTATTCCAGTGTGTATTATTCCCAGGGTGTAATCAAAGCAACCAGAATGACATTGGAAAGTTATTTGAATAGTCTAATATGGAGTACATTGATGAAACCCTTATGTATCAATACCTTAAACAGCTGATAAATGTGGTAAGAGCTGATAGTGAACTTGCAATACATATCTTCTGGGCAATTATGTTAACGCTCATGCTTATAACATCTTCCTAGTGTTTTTATTGGTATTTTCCATGTAAAATGAAAATCAAATACATGTAGCTCAGCTAGGATATTCTGTAAACCTCCAACTTAACATTTCATTAGCCAGCTGAGTGTATAGAATTACATTGCTTTTTTTTCTTAATTTCCATTTCCTAAAGTACATGTTTCTTAGCCTTTCCTAACCATAAATTATATATTTTTATTTGATAGTTTTATACATTATATGTGTACAAATTGCATTGCTCCAACTTTTGATGCAGAAGACAATACGAAATACATTAGCCAGCTGACTGTATAGAATTACATTGCTTTTTTTCTTAACTTCCATTTCCTAAAGTACACGTTTCTTAGCCTTTCCTAACCATAAATTATATATTTTTGATAGTTTTATACATTATACATGTACAAATTGCATTGCTCCAACTTTTTATGCAAAAGACAATACAAAATACATTTTTCTATGTTAATTTTTGTTTTTATTGTGGAAATCATTACAACTTTGAATGTGTAACTAAGACGTTATGTGCTTTGATTAAAATATTTAATATTTTCAGATTGCATCAGAAGCCACTTCACTATCGAACAAAATCGTTGATAACTGATTTTGTTTTTTTAATGAATGGGAAGACATCTCAAGTTATCTTTACGCAGCTTCTTTACGCAATTATTTTCTGTCAGATGGATCATGATGAAACTACTATATTTCTCAAAATCTATTTTTAATCTCTATATTTTGTGATATCTGTTTTTACTTAGTCTGTCCTCAGCACTAAGGACTAACGTGTGGCTGAACCATGAATTAACGCCTACCACCCATACTTTCTCTCGTGTTCTAGAAGTACAGTCATCTAATACTATCCAAGCCAGGTTGTACAGTTCTGTTATAAAATATGAGCATTGGGAGGTTGATTGAGAGGAAAGTAAGAAATTTCTGTATGTCCTACTGAATCTAAGTCATTATTGTCTTTTCCATTGGGACTGTTTTTTTTTTTTTTAATTCAGATTATTTCAAAATTTGGTAGTGGTAATTTTGTTTTTGTTGTCAGTATTCCATATATGTTAAGTCTGATTAATCATCTCCTGACATACTGTAGATCCTTTTAGAACTTAAACTTAACTTCTAAGATAGGTCAGTATGATTTCTTCTGTTAGCAAAATGATCTACTTGTGCTACTTACATGCAAGAGGTTTGTAGTACTAATAGCAAAGCATTTCACAAACACATCAGTCCCTGTATGACTGGTATAGTACATAAGAAAGTAACTCTTATGAGAAAGTTTTCTTGAAGTGTCTTGTGAAATCTTCAGTTAAGAATACTTACTTCTTGTGTAAGAAATGGAAAAATGGCGTTAAAGTTGCTGAAGCTGCTGAAATTCTTTGTATAATTCCTTGGAAATTTGGCTTTGTTAGATAATTTGCGGCTCTGCAGCTGTGTTTGCACTTTCTTAACTTTTAGCGTGTCAAGTATGTCTTTCGAGCCAATTCAAGGAGTTCAACTTTAAGCCAATAAGCTCTTGAAATGAAAGTTACTTACAGTAAAGCTTTGGTTACCTTGCTAAACTCTCATTCTGCAACTGGTCAGTTATATTCCAGCTATAGATATGTATTTCTGTTGCAGAGTTGTTCCTTATCTATATTTGGCCTATTACACTTGATGACATGATACGGATTTTATCATATGAATCAAGGACGCTGGCGCAGAAGAATTTTTTGAGCAGAGAGTGATACCTAATTCAATTGTATCTGGAGCCTGAAAAAAATTATCCCCTTCCCTCCTTTTTGGGTGATGAAATACTGATTCACCCATAAAGCTACTAGTGAAAATATGCGAAATCTGTCAGATTTAGGCTCTTTAACTTTTATGTATTGTTGTAGCATCTGCAAATGTACTTACGAGGTTTGAGGAACTCTTGAGGGGAGAAGAGCAACACTTTTATTGTTATTTGGAAGCTCTTTGAGTTTTCTGAGGTTTTGTTGCCTTTTTATTCTTATAAAGATCCTTAAATACCTGTAGTTGGTACAAGATTGTCCTTACATAGAGCTTATGTAGCGGAATGTTGTATCTAACAACTGTTAGTCAGACTTTTCTTGCTGAGAGTGATAACAAAAGGCTGATGAATATAGTAGTGTTTATTTAAAACAACATATAACCTTTAACTTCTAATGATAGTGATAGTTTTACATAATCAAAAGTCCTCATGGTTGGTGTCATGATTTAGGCTGGGATGGCCACTAAACAAATGACAGATGCTCTCTTTAACCTCTTGTTCCCTTCCCAGGGAGGGAGAATAATGGAGAGACACTTCTGAAAAGAAAATTAAAACTACTTTAATAAAATATTATTAATAAAAAGAAAATAAAATATCAATAAGAAAATAATGAAATATATACAGTAGATACAAAACTGTATCAAGCTCCCAAGATGATGATCATATCACTGGAAGGCATTGGGAAAGTCCCAGACTGGACTCAGCAATGGATGGGATTTGGATTCAGGAATGCATAGATCAGGATCAAAGGCAGAGGAACAAATGGAGTCCTCCTTGGACACTGGCCATTGAAGAAAGTGAGCTGAACCTTTGATCCCTCAGCTTTTATACTGAGCATGAGGCAGATGGGATGGAATACCCTGTTGGTCAGTTTTGGGTCACCTGTCCTGTCCGCTCCTCCCTGCAGGTGGGACCCCACTATGCTTTTCCACTTCTGACCCTCCATTGGGATAAATAACAAAGTAAACTGAGCTTGGGTGTTACAGCAATAAGTATAAGCAAGAGCCTCTCTGCATATAGGGCCTCACATCAACTGTAAACATCAGAGGTTATCGCTCTGGAAGCAAACACTGTCTTAAAAATATGCTGTTGATTTTAGAGAGTACCATTCAGTTAGAAGAGACTTAACTGAAAAATAAAATTGGGTCTGTTTTACCCATCCCAACTGTCCTAGTTTGAGGTATCTTAAATAATTTTTAGTTATGCTTTTATAGTGCTTTTTGTTTGTTTCATGTTCATGTGAAATAATAAGAATTATTTTTTTTCCTATCTAAAAGTAATTGGTGTGTGTATAGTGCTCTGGTATTTGGGGATTGGCTGAATCCCCCTAAGTGTTGCTGACTGTGCTGACTTGAAAATATTTATTAACTCTAACACTTGTTTTCTAGAGAGAGTGGATTTTAGAAGAGTCCTCTCAAAATAATAATCTAAACTGTTCAAGTCAGATGAGAGTCCAGAAAGCACAAAAGTTTATTAAACTATGTGGGATAGATACTCAGATGCTGTTTCATTAAAAATAGAAACATCTTGGCTAAGTGGAGAACATCTAGTAGCGCTTTGGGACCCTCTAAGATACGTCATCTTTACCAGACCCCGTGATACGATAGGGGACACGCAGGAGACCCACAGCCTTCTGAAGCGCCTCCTTGAGGCTGAGGGGGGATATCGTAGGTCATTTAAAATGCTACGTTTAGGCAACTGAACCCCACTGAGTGTGTAGCATGCTAAGGCCTGTATATCTAGAACCTAAAGAATTCTGTAACACATTGCAAAAGCTGGTGGTACCTATTAGAACAGGGGTGGGAAGGGAAAAGGGGAATGTAACACTCATCTTCTAGTAGTAACACAAGACCAGAGACAAACTGAACTGATGCATAATTTATCTACATCTAAATAGATTTGATGCAGTGACAAAATGGTTTAACTAAACAGGAAGCGCATAAAGTCTGCTCGTCTTGAGTTTGAAAGTAGTGCTGTCCTTGTAAGCTGAACAAATGTGAAAATAATATTTATGTAACTTAATTTACATTAAGATCAGTTGGCAAGAACCTATAATAGATTGTATTGCTTGCTGTGCATGTAGTGGATTGCAATTTGAAGATTTGACCTTTTTCAAAGACTTTGCAGTAAGGCATAGGAGGATAATCTGTACACCTAAACCATTTTGATCTTTGCTCACAAGGATGTAATCAAATTATTGTTTCCCTTATGGATTTACAATAATATAGTATCAGAATATTTTTATATATCTAATCTTATTTAATCTTGACACTGCACAAGAGCAGCAGATGGACATAAAGAGTGCATAGCAATGGAAGAAATAGCATTGTGTCTCATAGTGCTGGAATAGGGAGGAATAAAGTTCCTGCATAACTTAATGTGATGCAGGCACTTATTTTTAATTTGAAGGATTTATTTCAGATCCTGTAAATTCCTTTACCTGTGACTTCTTATTATAGCATATGCTGAGTGAAGAGGGTGAAGAAGCCCTTTGCTGATTTTTTTTTTTTTTTTTTTTCCCCCTTCCAATGAACATTTTTTTTTAATTCCTTTATTTACACTTCTAACAATTCTTATTGAGCTCATGAAACTTTTCCACTAAACTGTAAGGAAAGGCAGATTACACCCACCCCAGACTTTCTTATATTACCCATATTTATTCAGATCAAAACTTATGATAGACCTGAACAACATTATTTGCTTTATACTCTAGGAATGATCACTGATGTTAATTGGAAAATAAATGTTTTACTGACAATAAGCAGAATAATTTTCATCTCGGTTAAATAGTACACAACTTTTCTGTATGCTTAAGCTTTTCTACAGTTTCAGTTTGAACAAGAGGAGAATTTGTAGCAAAATGGCTAATAAGTCAAATTAATTTTCTCCGAGTTCAATCTGTTTTGCTCTTGACAGTAACTGATGAGTCATCTCCCTGTCTTTTTCTAAATCCACAAGCTTTTTTATCTTGTTTTGTCCTGCTGAGGAGGGGGAGTTGAGAGGGTGACTGAGTGGGTGGCTGGTGGTCAGCCCACCACAGAGACACCATTCTTTTAAGAAAATTATTTTTTTATGGTGATGGTGCTTTAACACCAAAACAGGTTGTCCAGAGATGCAGTGGTCTCTGTCCTTGGAGACAGTGAAAGCCTTACTGGATACGGCCCTGAGCCACCTGCTCTGTCTGACCCTGATCTGGGCAGGGGCTTGGCCTTTGATGGTCTCCAGGGCTGCCTTCCTGCCTCCACCAGCCTCTGATTCTGTGGTTTTGTGAAGTGCTGCCATTGCCCAGCAGTGGGAACTAGCTCCATCATTACCTTTGTAACAGGTGAATGTCTATTCCTTTTTTTTTTTTTTTTTTTTGACATATACAAAGTTTGTATCAATATATGCTGTTATGTTATGCATTCATCTTCTAGTTTCATTTTTGTGTTTTCCCTGTTGTGAGAAGTTGTTTTTTTGTTTTTTTTGGTTTTTTTTTTTTATATACTTAGTGCAACACAAGTAGTTCACCAAGACCAAATGCTGTATGAAAAAATAGTTACATAAAGCCTTTCTCTATAACTCAGCAAAACTGCAGAATGTTAGCAAGAGTGAGGGGGGGGGACGACACACGTCCACTCCCAAACTCTGTGATGCTCAGTTCTTGCTGCAGTTGTCTCTGTTTGTTTTTTTTTGGTTTTGTTTGGGGTTTTTTGGTTGGTTGGGTTTGGTTTGTTTCTTTTAGGACTTGAAGTGGGTGGGGGTGTGTGTGTGTGTGTTGGTTTGTTTTTTTCCAATATGTAAAAGACCCTTACTCTATATAGCAGGCAGTTTTATTACAGTTTAGTGTGAAGTAAGACCATAAAAACAGTCAAAGCTGATTCATTTACAAAATGGGACTTTTACTGCCTTCACTGAGGCAGATTTAAAGTACAATTAGCTTTTAACGTTATGGTACAACACTACTGTATTAGGTATTAAAAAACCCTAATCTTTCCTCTTATCTATTTTTAATACTTTTCTATGCGTTTGTTGTATGTCGAAATTACATCAAATGAACATTTGGCAAGGAGAAGAGGTGGGAGATACTCCTGTATTTCCTATTTTGAACTTTTTCTTATGTACTCATTACCAGTTGCTTCTGTAATCAAATATGTGCTCTGTTAATAGTTCTTAGTCATGCTGTTGACCAATCATTTCAGTATATGCAAGTCAAAGGGAGTATCATGTGTCTATTTATGCATATATATTTATCTATATGTATATTTTATAAATATATATATATAAATTCTATGTCAATGTAAGGACTGTGACTTCAAGTTACAAAGCAGAGAAAGGCTGAATCCTACTCCTTCCTTATCACCATAGAGGAAACCTGATGTGGCCTTTGCAGGTCTACAAGATGCATAGCCACCTTTTAGTTTCTTTTATGGGAATGTTATTTTACCTTCTCAACAAAAATGTCTTGACAGTACTTGAACTTGCATTCATTGATATCTTTAAATATGGAGGTTTTCCTGGGACAGTATCTATCATAAAATCTTGTATTATGGTCAAGCATTAAGAATTTTAAATAATGTTTTGATCTGTGAGGGGTCAATACCATTTGCTACCTTTTGCAGGGTCTTGCAAAAAAAATTCTAATCTGTTAGATGCTACATGAGATCCCTTTAAAAAACCCAATCATTTGTAAACAAAAAATGGGTTGGCTATAGCGAGTGTTTTACAGATCAGATGCTTCTGTAATACCAGCAGATACAGATTTTTGACATTTGGCCTAATAAAAGGCCATGCACTGTCTATTTCCTTATGATCATTCCTCCCGCTTGCTGGATTTCGTGTATATTTTTTTCCCCCTTTTTCTTGTATATTTTTTGCCCTTTTCATTCCAGCATTTAGTTCTGTTTCTAATCCCATCCTTTTTCCAAAGAAGTATTTTAATACTTCCAAGTCTAGTTGAAACTGTCTTTCAACCTGAAGATTAAGCAACAGAGAGTTTCTTGATCTGAGCTGCCTTATTCTTTCTACAAGTTCAGTCTTGATCACACATGAAGAGAAAAGGATATGTTAGCACAAAACTGAAAATCTGTATTTAATAGTATGGTTATACATGATTCAAATATTAATAAAAAAATACTTTGAAAAACTGGAAAACATTCATTTGGCAAACAGAATTTACTCAACTCCACATACCTCGGGGGTTTTTGTATTATTAATTCTTTCCCTTATTTACAACCTCTCTGAGACTTTCAAACCAGCTTTTTGTGTCCTAACTCAATATTCTATTTTGTATGACTAATCACTTTTTCTGTCATAATTTATCTTGTGTGAGTACCCAAATGTCCTCTAATTGATTGGTTTTATACTGTCTGCAAGCTTCAAAAAATTTGTGATACAATTGCAACATTAGGAAAAAAAGAATTAAGACCTTTGGTTTTCTGTGACCTGTATTGACAAGAAACTATATATTCAGGCTTGTTGACCTCATCAATCTGCTTGGCTTAATGCTTTGCATGTTCCAGAGGAGGAAAATGGATATGAAGTTGGCGCTGTCAGCGTTGGCAGTGATGTACATAAAATAAATTAACCATATCACCTTCAGCTTCCTTGTAAAAATTTCTGAAATGTATCTCTTTGAATAGGAGTGTCACAGTGTGTCTATCACTCAGAGCTGGTAGCTGGTACCATGTTTTCTCTGGTACGCATGACTAAATGTACGTCCCAGCTGCTAGATTTAATATTAGAAATGCATTCTTCTGAATTTCATGTCATTATTACCAAATTCTGTTGTCACAAAAATACAATAGAATTTATCTGGAGGGCTATTGGACACACTAATATTACTAGATATAATACTAATACTTATTAGTACTGAATATTACAAATATTGTTTTTTAAAGTCACTTTTATCAAGATCAGGACTTAATTAGCTATGCATATTTGTGAGCAAATGGATTCTGAAAACTCTCAAAGCTATTGGCATAATTTATTTGTTACTGTGCACCTTTCTCTCACTTTTTAAAACAATTTCATATTTAGTAGCCTATTTCAGTTTCTGTTGCATAGCAGTTACCCTGGCGCTGAATCTATAATGAGAAACGTTGTCAAGTGCTCCTTGAAAATCTACCTATGTTGTGTTCACTGAATTTTCTTTATTTTTCATAGCAGTTATGTTTTCAAAGAACTTCAGAAGGTTAGTTAAGCGTGACCTCCCCTGTCTGAATGCATATTTGCTGTCATTAATCAAACTACGTTTCACTGTGTGGTGGTTTGGTTTTGTTTTTTTTTCACCACATCACAAAAGATCATTTCTTAAACTTACTCCCATGTGCCATGATAACTTTCCTGGTTTGCATCTTTGTGTCTTGTCTTAAGATTTTCTTTCTTTCTTAAATATATTCCTGATGGTGAGATCTCAGGAGTCATCAGTTTGACGTGTAAAGTCATATTCTTATGTGTCTTTCGAAAAGTTAAATCTGCTGGCCGTACTCATGTCAGCACTTGCTCTCAGTTACTGGCTGTGTCACTGGGATGCTTTTCCTCATGAAAAAAGTGCTAGGTGTAAGTTGGATGAAAAAGTCTGTAACTGCTTCTGGAGAAACATTTCAGAAGCAGCTGGATAGGAGGCACGTTTCTGTGTTATAACTGCTTATTCTTATGCTCTGACAATGTTTCCTATGTATTTTAGTAAAAATGCCTGTATCTGAAATGCTACTGTACTTATGATTAAGCCTGCAGGTGCTACTTCAGACAGCCCCTGTGCTACAGGCTGCTCACTGAGGATGTGATGAGGAAGTGGCATTGTTTGTTTGCATAGTCTTCTCTTTCTTAGACCCTTGTTTCTTGTTGCTTCTGAAGAAAGGATGCTGCTGTAGGTACTCTCACTAAAATGAGCCGCTGTTATGTAGCTCGTGTGATAACTCATAACTCACATCAGACTCGAGGACTCTGTTTTATAGCGAAGGGTGAAAATAATTCTTTACGTTCCAGTTTATTTAGCATTCAGCTGTAGCTCAGCAGAGGAAAAAAAGAAAAAAAAGCTCAAGCCTTTGGTGTGAGCGCTACGCATATAATTGCTGATTAGTAATACGGAAAAATATTTTTTGAAAGGAGCATTGCATAAATTCATAATATTCTAGGTATGGCTTTGAGTTATATTTTTATATCAGAGCAGCATTTTCAGTTTATTAGGTGAAACTCCAAAGCCATCTAGATAATTTTATTTTCTACTTGCTTATGGAAAACTGTGACGTTAAGAAACTAGTATAGTGAATAATTAGCCCATAAATTATGAGATTGCAGAATTTTTTGTTTTCTTTGGTAACTGGTGGCCGGAGAGACTTGTATGTCTATCTGCTGTAAAGATGAGAGCAACTTCTGAGTAACTGTGGCAGCTGAATAAGGCAGCTGAATAGTATTAGTGTCTCCAGTGCTTTATAGAAGAGCTCTGTTAGAAACATTAGATGCTTTGAGAGACAAAAGCTCTAGAAGTCATTTTTTATGGTCTTAGTGCTAAAAATATTCAAGTATTTTGTGTGTCCAGTAATTCAGTGAAAGGCTTTGAAGGGTCTCACTCTGATTCAGTCTGTGATCAGGATGTTGTTTGTTTGGTTTTTTTTTGTTTGTTTTTTTTTTTTTTTTTTTAAATGGTGATTCCACACCTTTTACTGCCCTTCTGTAAATTAGCACTGATGAGACTTCATTTGGAACCCTTGGCTCATGCCCAGTCATCGTGTTAAAGGTATCTGATGGCTTTAAGAAGTTAGAACAGATGTAGAAGAGGAAAGTTGCTAGAAAAATGAGTAAGAGAACATGCCGTACAAGAAAAGCCTGAAGGGGCGAACATGCTTTAGTTGAGTAACTCTGTGCCATTTTATTAGCTCAGGCAGAACACTAGAACTGAATGTGCCTTCACCTTTTAGACCCCCCAGTTTGGTTCACATCCAGTTGAGGTAGCCCACTCAGGTAGATAACAATTTTTTTTTTTTTTTTATCTCAGCAAGATGAATATTATATTGAATTATGATTCCTCCTGATCACAGAAGGGAAGACAAAATTTAATTAAAAGGTTGCTAGTTCTCAAGAAATAATGTGGCTGGAAATTGCAAGGGAGGCTGCTAATTGCCAACCAAGTCAATCTAAAATTGGCTTTCAGTTACAATATTACGGGGGGGGGGGGGGGCGGGGAATAGAACTTGGCTAGTTTATGATTACAGTTGCATGAATGACGAATTTTTCTGTGATAATGCAGGATGGCTCTCCCATTCCTTTTGTTTAGAACCCAATAACTTCTGAAAACATTCTTGTTGGTTTTTTACATGTCTTTATAAAACAGTTGCCAATTTCAAAATGAGTAAACTTAAATGGGAGGCATTTAGTCAGGGTCATTATCATCACATGACGAAGTTTCAAAAAGATACTGCTGTAGGATATAAAAGAGTATTAAAAAAAAATTACTTGTTTGCTTACAAACAAGGAATATGCATTGACACAAAGAATTAAAACGCATTACTTGCTCTTCCTTCTGTACTTCTTGCTTACTTGCTCCAGATTGCTTTTACCTCTAATTCTGTTATTCCACCCTGCTATAGAAATTTATTTTACCTTTTTTGTTACTTCTACTTCCACTATCACCAGATTTCATCCCTCTGTCTCTTCTTTTCTACAGTCTTTTCTCTCCTTTCTGTTTTGATCTTTTTCCTAACACTAAGGTATTATATCTTCCAGAAAATGTTATTCTGGACTTCATCCCATAGTCTAGATTTTTATCATTTTAAAATCTAAACTTTTGAGTTAGTCTGTGTGTGCACTTCTGTAAGGAATAATGAGAACTCTCGCTCACTTATGTTCACTGAAAAGTGTACATTCAGGATTTAAAGTTCCTCACTGGCTATTATATTCTATCCTAACAAGCCTGAAAGAAGTATTTTGTTAAATTTTGTTTACCCTTTTTTTTTTAATAGAAGTGTGCATTTGGTATTATACATTACATAATAATCTTATTATATAACTGTAATATATTCGTAGGTGAGAGGCTGGTCCTTTCTGAGTACCTAATATTTTTATTCTAACTTGAGGCCATGTCGTATTTCTGTGTATTGACCTTGGGAGTGAGAACGGAAGTATCTCGTCTTCCTCTTGAATACCTTATGAATGTGAACAGGCTTCTTTGTTCTGGCCCTGCCATCTCAGCTGTATGTGAATGAGGAGGATGAGGAAGGGCAGACAGAATTTAATTTTTTTGTTTGCTTTGCTAACTGGTGGCTGGAGAGATGTGGTGTATGTCTGCTGTAAAGATGAGAGCATCTTCTGAGTAACTGCGGCAGCTGAATAAGGAGATATTTTCATTCTAGATCATTAAATCACCATTAAATCACAGAATGTACAATAAATGTGTTCTGTATTTGTTTTAAGTTTGAATTTCTTAGCCTTTTTCACTTCTTTCTGTATTTAGGAATGCTTCTGTATTAGTGTACACTGAGGTTGTTGCACACAATTTCCATTCTGCTAATGGCAACTCACTACATAAATTCTCATTTGTGAGAATGAGGATATATTCCTTTTCATTATTTCAGCAGAAATCTGTGGAGCTTATTTAAGAAATGTTTTAGGAAAAATTGAGTGCTAGTAATTTACCAAATGAGCACAAGCTTTCAGAAATTACATTTAAGATGTTAATGTCAAAAGTTAACATTCTTACTGCAAGTGTAGTGCCTTTAATTTTTTTTCCTAGGAAATTGCTGTTCAACTCAGCTTTAATTTATAATAAAAGAATAGTTTTAGCTTTCTAGCCTTAGGGGATCCACAGAGAGAATAAATTTACTTCTCTTTTGTTCAGCACTAACTGCACTAGTTTGTTTGGGACCAGTTAGAAGAAGGCATAAAGAGATGCTGGGTTGCACAAAGGCTTGACCTTACTCTGACAAGGTCACACTAGGGAGCATCCTCAGTTATGACAGGTAGGGGAACATTTGGTGGTCTCATGGTTTTAATTCCCCTTTAGGCGAGCCTTTCCCTATTTTCCATACAGGCAGCCTGAGAGGATTAACCACCTTATTTTCACTTCTTCCCTTTTCAAGCTGGCCTAGTCACCTGAACTTCAGGAAGACTATGGGTGACATTAGGTGACTTTTGTGTAATTTTCCCTGACATATGAATGAGCAAAGTGTGGGTGCAAGGGTATTGACTGTGGCAATGAGTATCTGAAATGGAATCAAAAAAGACCTGAAAGTAAAGTTTACTAGGAATGCATGTTTTTAAAAGCAAACACTCGTGTACACACTGGGATGCATTTGGTTTGGAAGCTTGGTAAAGCAAAAAGTGAACACAACTTTCTCATCTCTTTATGATAATTGGATAGGAAGTATATAAGAGAAGAATACTACAGAAGGTATAAAGCTACTGTATATGGTTCTGTCTTAAGATGGTTGTTGTAGAACAGCATTTCTATGAAGACTGCTTTGTGTAGTACTGTGGTCCCACTGAAGACTTTGGAATCAGTAGCCGTAGCTGTTGATTCAGATCAAATCATTTATAATAAAAAAAAAAAAAAAAAAAAAAAACCATTAAAACCAGACTGACTTTTTTTTTTTTCCTCGAAGTGGGTGGTGCTGTTAAACTCTGCTGTTGTTAAGAAATGTTTGCCATCAGGCAAAAGCAATAGTTCATGAGAACTAGACCACAAATGGGAAATATTATCTTTTTCCATCTACCTTACAGACAATGATTTAGCCATTCTATATAGGTTTTCAGAGGGAATACAGTTTTCCAGGTCTTTATAGATTAGTTGTGATTATAACTCTCTGTCTTTGAGTGAAAAATGCTTTAGTGCAAAAATATCAGAGATGCCCTAATAAACATTAACATTGTTAAGTTATTTTTCCTTAGATTTTTTTTTAATATTGTTGTCATAGAAAAACAAGTCAAGGTTTTACCTTCTTTACTTTTTAAGTAAAAACTATTTAAGTAGACTAGGTTTCCTGAATGTTTTGAATGTTCTGAAATGTTTTGAAAAACAATCTTTGCAGATTTTTCAGCTCATTTGAAAGGAAGTTTGTTCATTATTGAAGAAGTGATAGTTGTATCAGCTTCTGAAGAAACATGGCAGCTTCTTAAGTCATGTATGAAATTTGGTGGTGTAGAAGTTTATAGCATGAGTGGGCAAATAATTGAATTTAATCTACTAAAACCTGGTAATGCATCAGCAGAGGATAAGAAACAGCCTGGTTGTAAGTTGTTAAAGGCTAACCTATTAGAATAGCCATTTATGCGCATCTAAGGTGAGCAAATCTTAAAGGACTTGATTTTTCCTTAAGTCTGTGTTAAGAGTTTTCTGAGCATGCCTTTTAAGTTGTATCAGTTTGGATATCAGTAGATGCATGTCCAGCACTGTATAATCTTAACTGTTTTCTTAAGAAGTAAACATTTAAAAGTTTAGTGCCAAAATCAACGTGAGCAGTATGCAGCTGTTTTTTCTCGTTTCCAATCTGAAACTTAAATTACCTAAAGTTCGTGTAAGTGAATTATATAAGATCAGGATAGACCTTGATGATTCCTGAAATTTTCAAGGAGATGCGCATTTAGGTGAATCTGATTTATTACATTTGTGTTACCCTAGGAGATGCTGTCATTATTTTTAGACTAGCTTTCACAGTTTGCGTGAGTAGTGATAGACGTAAACAAAGAAGGCTTTTGCAACTAGAAACTTGTTTCATGACAAAAAGGGATCTTGAGAATTTGAAAATGTGTAAAGATTTGCAGAAATTGTTTTGAAATGGGTGTCACTCATCCAAGGAAGCCACTTGAGGCATTGCATTTTGTTTGAAGTCCAAAAAATAACACTAGAATGTTTTTATCTCTAAGCCTTTGCAGAAGGGGGGCGGGGGATGAAAGGGGAAGGATGCTATCCATGCTTTGATTACCAGGACTGAAATTATAAACTTCATGAGCTTGAACAAAACGCTTACTGTTCAGGGAGGAACAGTAGACAAAAAATGCAAAATTAGAACTACTCAAGCTTGAAGAGAGTTGTTAAGAGGGGAGAATGGTAACGTCCAATTAAGAAAGGAAATAGAAGAATCTGGAAAACTTTACGGACTGAAATTTGCACTTAGCAGATCAGTAATGATAACTATGTCATATTCCTTAAATCTAAGTTGAGTTTATGGAGAAAAGCTTTACTAAACAGTTTCTCTTTGATTGCTAAAGTTGATGTTTGTGTGGAAAAAGAAGATTATTGAGTTTTGGGGCTTTTTTACCCTGGCCTAGTTCAAAATTTCTCTCCCTAAAATCATGACTTGCCTGGTTGCCTAACTTCGTTAGGATTAACACAAGGTTGTGGCTGGCAACTGATGGAAAACAAAGAGCGTTTTTTTGACTAAGGGTTTTTTTAGGCCATAAGTAAGAAATGAACCCGGTAGTCCCATGGTTGATACTGTCATAATCGCTTAATTATTATCAAACGGACAGGTCTTTATGGATGTATTTAATAAATAATATGTCCCAGTTGCTTTTAGAGGTTCATAACGCTTTTTTCTAAGGCTTTAAAGAATCATATTTTTTTGGCAGAAGGATAATACTCACGTGGGAAGCCTTTTTGATATATACTTTCTGTGGAATACTATAATGAGCTAGTCTTCAATAAAACTTTGGAGGATATTTAACTGTATAAGCTGCATCCTAGGACTGAGAGTTGTGTCTTCATAAATTAGATTGATAGAAGAAAAATATTTTAGTTACAGTCATCACCTAGATCCATCTGAAGATTAAATCCATCCTTTGAAATTAACATAGAAGCTGTCTGAAAAATTACTATGTTTAGCATAGGTATGACATGTTTATAGTTGCCTGAAATATTAGGCAAGCTTCTACATTCAAAGCCATCTGGGGTGTTATCTTTGTGTTTAGCTGCAAAACAGCCAAGGTTAAATGTTTGTCACCTTTGCAGGTCCTTGACTAGATGAAAAAAGAAATAATTTCTTTAAGTGAAAATGAGAAATAATTTTTTGACAATAAATTCTATAGGATGATGCTAAACTTAATGAGTTAAAAAACCCCGAACAAACTCCCACCCCCAAAGAGTAAACAACAAAAAAACCCAAACAAGCCCTCTTCTGAATTATATTGAATAAAAAAAAAAATAGAAAGAAAGATCAATTTTTTTCACTTTAGTATAAGTTTCATCTTATTTTCTTCTTTCATATTACCCATACTGATCTCATGCCTAGATTCCTCTAAGAGCAAATTGTCTGCATGCAATTGGAAATCTGGACAAAAGTACAGGCAGTATTGGACAAAATAACCAATAGCATCTGATTACTCTCCTCCCACGCTTTTAGGCCTATATCAAAAAACATTGTTGTGTGGATGCCTATGATTTCATACCGGTGAAGTCTTGAGAGAAGGCGAATGGTTAGACATAATTTTCTAGTTCAGACTACAATGCCCACTCCAGTTATTGCATAATTACATTTTAACACCATGGTTCCAAAAGAAGCAGTCTATGTCTATAAGCATGTGATTTCATCTGTGCCTGTAGCATTATTTTTCTCTTAAAATTAATTTGTTATGAATAAATGCTAACAATTTTAGTTTCAAAAAAATCAGCATAATCGTTGCTTATAACTCACCACATAATTTTTCTACTGCTATGTTTTCTGGATTATTTTATTTTTGGTGGGTGTGTTGCTTCTTTCAAACAAAAATTGTGTAAAGGCCTAATAATAGGTCCTCTCATTTCCTTATAGGTAAATGTGGGCAAACCCCCACCACTATTGCCACTATTTACCAGTATGTAGTATGGTTAGCTAGATAGAATTTGACGTAAGTTTGGTCTGTCACAGTGCAAAATACTGTCTCATATCCATTAATTTATAGACTGTTTTCAGCTGTTTTATTTGGAGAAAATATGTTCATTAAAATTGCTGACTACTGTAGTAACTTGTCCTGCTGATGCAGCAATGCAGCACATTATCTACATGTCTAACTATTTGCAACCCATCAATAAATGTTTCCAGCTAACACTGTCCCTTATGCAGTTCATGACCTTCTGTTGGCCACGAGGACAAACTGTTGTGCTGTAAGAAAAAACCATATAGGTATTAATTTTCTGGTGCTTCTGTTCACTAGCATAGTTTTGCCCTGTTTTGTGTTCTCCTTTTGTCCCATGCACGTTTAGCAACTTAAAAAATATTTATAGCCGAGTTTGATATTGGAAAATGCTACTGAAATACAATACTTGTTATTTTAAACTGATTCTGTTCAGTGTTGGAAAGCTAGAGACTAATGTGAAGGAAAACGTTTTTGCTAATACACTTTGTAAATACTGGTAACTGTCATCTTTAGAACACTGTAGAACTGGTAGAACCAGGCTAGAACCAGTAGAACTTTAGAACTGTAGAACCAGGGCTACCTGGAAAGTACAAAGCAGTCCAGAAGGAAGTTTTAGTGTAGGAATTTAGCTTGTGTATTTACTTGCACTTGTATGTAGCATGTGCTTGTTACATCAATCAAAAGAGGGTGAAAATGCCCTACAAATTTCAGTGCCCTGACAGAGTTTGAGGTTGTTTTATCCCTGCATGCTTCAGGAAGCAGTTACGGCTTCATCTAAGTCAACTCCTGATAACTGTTGTTCAATGCTAATTGTTAAAAGAGGACTCACAAAACCATTTTACGTAGTAAGGCTGTTGAAGTTCAGTTCAACTTTTGAACTATTTTATCTAAAATTTAAAATAAACAATTTGCATACAGTCTTGAATACCCTTATGACAAATATGGGGATGTCTGCCCCCAGTCCTCTGTTGCCTGTTCCACAGAGATTGTTTAATTATTGTGTCCACTCCTCTGTTTTTTCTATTTGGAGTTAAAATCAGAATGTACCCAGCTGCCATCATGGGGAAAGGTAAAGTATCTCTCCATTACTAGGATGAGACTTGATTTCAGTTCTTAGACCAACAGCATCTTTAGTATCATGCAGAGTGGAATTAAGAGATGAACACAGAAAGGACTAGGGCATCTCCCTGAAAACAAAAACAAACAAACAAACAAAAAAAACCCCAAAACAAACAAACAAAACCAAAAAAACCCAACACATTTCTATTCTTCTCTTCCCCAATTTGCCTTTCATATATATGTGACTAGAGAGCTTGTGGAAAGCTGATGCTGTAGGCTATGAAGTTGTATGCAAGTTATGACTTAATGGTTTGTAATGGCACACAAACTAGATGGGCAAAAAATTGTTTGGAAATCAAGTTAAGAGGGTAGAGGTTAACAAGTTGTACTCTACCAGGGGTCAGTAACAACTGCAGTACTTCAGTGGTCTGTCCTGAGACCTCTCCTGTCTTGATGGAGTGGATGTAAGAGAACTTTCCTCATGAGGACAGTCAAAGGGTAGAACTGGGTGCCTAGAGAAGTGCCGTTTCCATCTTAGGTGTTTTTCAAGACTTGACTGGATAAAATCCTGAGCAATCTGGTTTGTGCTCATAGTTGACCCTCCTTGGAGCAGGAGGGTTGGACTAGAGAACTCCTAAGGTCCCTTCAACCTAGATTATTCTACTATGCACTGATTGTATCTCTGTCAGTAAACATTCTCTGTCTTGGAGCTCAGAATAATCCTGTCGTTGTGAGACTGAAGCTTGAATTTTAGATATGGCTTAAACTTGTTCTGTACATGTTTAAACTTGTTCTGTACATGTCTTGTTCTCCTTCACATAAAGGTTGAAAAAAAAAGAAAGAAAAAAAACAAACAAACAAAAAAACAAAACACAAAACAAACAGCTATTTTGGAAACTCTTGGATGAAAAAAATGTACAGGGACACAAACATGGAATTTTCCTTTTGAAGTTAGGCCTCTTCAAAATGTCCTGCAAACTTTCAAACATATACCAGAGAACTTGTTTCATATACATCTACTAAAAAAAAAAAAAAAAATTGACTTAACATTCAGTGCAAATTTTAAACAAAACTAACACAATTCTGATGCATTCCAATGATACCATTCTTTTCTGTCTAAAGGACATAGGATTGTTTTGTAGCATGAGAAAATCTGATTAAAATTCTAAGTAAACTTAAAAACTGATCCCAAACTTATTAAAAATAAATAAATAAATAAAGGGAGTGAAAATACTTGTCTTTCCTTTGTCATGAACAGAAATAGGATTAAAAAAGAAAGCCTTCAAATTTCCTTCTCTTTTTGCTCTGGTATGGGTTGTATGTTTCAGCTTCTTTCTCTTTTTCTTCCTAACTACAGTGTAGAGAAAGTGTGACCTCATTTCATGAGGTAGATCTCCGTTCCCTAAGCATTCAAAAAGCCCTTCTCTGTAAATGTTAACATTTTTTAATGTTAGTGATCAGAAAGTAAGTGTATTCCATGTGAAGTTTTAGTGTTGCTTTGTTAAATTTCTATCTTAAACACTTTGAAAAACAATAAGCAGGCTACCAATGCTGGCACTTATAAGTATCACGACATTTAGATTGACGTCAGTTAAAAAGAGAGTTCAGTCTTCCTTGCTACTACTCTGTTTCTTTCTGCAAACCAATGCTGGATCAGTTACAGGCAATCCATACTTTTAGTATTGCTTTGCAACTATAGCAAATTCATATAGAAAGAGAGGCAGAATAGCCACTATGGTTTCAAATAGACATTGAATATCATGAGAGCGTTCATACAAATGAGATAGACTTTGAGAAATATTTCAAATGTCTCTGAACCCGCCAGGAACTCTTCTGTTCTGTCTTCCCTTAGGAAAGCAAATTTGAACATACTGTGATGTAAAATGTGACCAGTGAATGAAAATAATTGTTAGCATCTAATTAACTAATTGATTAATACAGGCATAGTAAGAATAAAGATTTCCAACCAACCAAAAAAAGAAAGGTTTTGTGAAATGTTCTACAGTGTTGTGACCTTTATTTTCTCTTTAAGTGGATTTTTTTTCCAGAATTTTTGCAGTAGGGAACTTCATTAAATATGCTATTACTTATGTTGTTTCTTCAGTGTTGAATATAGATGATTTGGGATCTGCAACTCGTTCTAATGCATGTGTAGAACATAGCACCCAGAAAGTGGCGAATTGCCCCCAAAATTTATGACGTGATTTCTGCTTGCCAGAGGTTTCGTTGTGGGTATAAATCTGGTATTGTGTGTTGGCAGCAAGAGGCCTGAGAGGATGACAGTTAAGGTTTTAAGTATTACTGCTAATGAGCGCTATTCCCTACCAGCGGTGCCTGGTGTCAGCTTTAATATGACAAAAGTCAGCAAAGAGTTGGACAGTTTGCCAACCCTTTCTCAGACTCTAGAAACTCAGACGAGAATAACTTTAAGCTGAGTGACCTTTTAAAGCCCTTAAAGACACCTGCGAATCCTAAAGATATTGTTATTAAAAAGTAACTCTTTTACATTTTAGTACAGTGTAAATTTACATATATGGTGTTTGCCTGAGTACTCCCTGTTGTTGAACATTGAACTATAAGTGGTAACTTTTAATATTGTGAAGGCAAAAGAGACTGGGAATTGACAAGTAGTCTTTCTCTTTAACAACAAAGAAAATGACTGCTCTTGGCAAAAAAAAACATGTACTTTGAAGTGTAAATCAAGTGTGAGCAATTTCATTTGAAAAGATAATTTTTTTTTTTTAAATTAAATGTATTAAATAGTTATTGTAAAAGTAGAAGTCTCATAACTTGGCTGAAATGGAAATGAAATAATGTATCTAGTTATAGACATTATGAAACATCATTTAACATAAGTTTGTGAAAAATCCAGGAGGAATATAAGTAATTTTTTCAGTATCAAGCATCCAGATAATAGAAGACATTGCTCAAGCAACAGGTTTGGGGCAAGAATCGTTCTTGTTCTAGGGATAGTTCATAGGAATTTTTAATCTCAGAAATAGTCAATCTGATACATTAGTATATTCATAAGGATTTAGAATGTTGTGCAAAAACATGCCTTTCCGTGATTGAAACATAAAATAAAACATGATTGGATCTTTGCTTATTTATATATACACAGATTAGGACTTTCTAGGTAATAATAGCATATCATGTTATAACGCTGAGAACTTGTAGAACTTCGTTATAGGAGAAGCAATCTGACATCCTGTTAATTTGATTTAGTGAAATGCGGCCTCAATTGTTTTTCACAGTGAAAGAAAAAAATATGCATTTTGTATTAATTAAAAATATTTGTCTTTTTTACATTGGTTTATTCTGAGTCTCTACAGTGAAGTATGTCATTGCCAGAATATCTTGTTACAAAGCACAATTTGATCTCAGTCTTTTCTGTAAGCACTCTGTATAAGGTGGTAGATTATTTTTTTTTAATTTAAATGATATTTTCAATGTGTTTGATATTCTTTCACCTGGATACTGCTTTTTTTTTTTTTGCATTTTGTTTTAGTTAAAATTTTATTTTACTCTTTGTAAATGCTCTTTGCATGGCAAATAATCATTTATACCCAAAAAGGTTTTGTTCCATAAGTCTAATATTTCACCACTGTCTTCTCTTGAAATGAAGTTGGTATTATGAGGCCTACTGAGTGTTTTGCTTAACTTTTTTAAGTATAAAGACTTAAAATACAAAATTCTAATACTTTTTATGGATTTCATACAACAGCAATGATAATGAAATTTATATAAAAAATTGAAAGCAAATTCTGAAAATATGAAAATTCTATATCAAGTCACTGTAGGATTTCAAGTTTCAATTGATTGCTCTGACAATTAATCAAAATAGTATTTTCATTTCGAACTTTTCTATGTAGGTCTTCTCAAAAAAAAAATCTGTCTGAATGAAAGTACACTATGGCAGTTACTTGTAGAAACACTTGCACTCATTTCAAATGGTGTACTTCATTAGATTTGTTGATAGTAGTGCAAACTTGAATCATTGCAACTGCAAATAAAATCCAATTAAATACATTTACCCATAGGATAGCAGGATTAGAGTAAAGTTTAAATGTGAAAAATAAAGTGCAGTTTTTATTATAGATATGTGAAGGTAGTAAACACATTGATGAATATACTAGAGACAAGCTACATATGTATTTATATTATTTTCTCAAAGCTGTGGTAAGGGACATACTAAACAAAAGAGTCAATGTCAAAACTTAAGGAAAAATATGGGTTTTAAATTACCTTTTAATTACGGTCATACCAGTACGTACTAGGGTTTTTTGTTGGAAACTCCCTTTTACAAATATATGTAGAGTCATAGAACAGTTAGTGTTGGAAGGGACCCTGAACGTCATCTAGTTCCAACCCCCCTGCCATGGGCAAGGACACCTCCTACTAGACCAGGTTGCTCAAAGCCCCATCCAGCCTGGCCTTGAACACCTCTGGGGATGGGGCATCCACAGCTTCTCTGGGCAACCTGTTCCGGTGCCTCACCACCCTCACAGTAAAGACTTTCTTCCTAATATCTCATCTAAATCTATTCTCCTTCAGTTTAAAACTGTCACCCCTCGTCCTATTGCTACACTCCCTGATAGAAAGTTCCTCTCCATCTTTCCTGTAGGCCCCCTTTAAGTACTGAAACACTGCTACAAGCCCCCCCCCCCCCCCAAGCCTTCTCTTCTCCAGGCTGAATAACCCCAACTCTCTCGGCCTGTCTTTTGTTTAAAACCTCTCTTATTCTGGAAAGGATTTCCATCATCTTTAAATAATAATAGATCAAAATTTAATGAAGTTATATCAGAATAATATTATTGACTGTGATGGTATTATTGAAGTATTGATATGAGGTCTCCAAGAATGATTGAAAGAGTTAAAATGAGGACCATCTCCATAAATTTAATTCAGCCAAAGAATAACATTCTTGGTTTTTTTTTCCTTCTCTGCCTGCCTGCCGGTTTTCTTCCCTTTTTTTCTGTCCTCTCCAAGCAATTTTTATTATGCTTTCTTGTCAGGAAAAAGCAGAGGAAGGAAGAAGAGAGAATACAAAATTTAAGCTTTCTTTAAAGCTATATTTTAAAAAATTATTTAAATACCTATTGTGACCCTGGATCTTAGTTATTGAAATATCTTAATCATAGAGTCATTAAAAGGTGTGATCACTGAAAAGAACTGCAAGTATTTAGACTAGCGGAGCATCCTATTTTTAGCGGAGCATACTTGTCATTAAGTAAAACATTGATTCTCTACCTTGCAAAGTTGTCATTTACATGGTGTACTTGCCAGTTTTTTATTTCACTTTAAAATTACTCATTTGCAGTCTCTTAATGCCATCCTAACATTTTTTTACTTACTATTACTAGCTACTTCTAGTATCTGGTAGCATAGCTAGTGTGCAGTACTGCTCTTACACAATATGTGGAGTTGGAAAATTGCTTTATAATGTGTTAGAAAGCTCTCTACTCTTAAATATCAAATATTTTTGTTTTAATCTTGTTTGTTGCCTAGTACATAATGGTTACTTGTCAAAGTATGTTGTGTGGGGTTACCCTGACCGAATGAAACATGATAAAATTAACAACAGATTTTTATGTTTAATCTTAATTGTGAAAAGAATAAGCAGAAAATAACATCATGTGAAAGTATATGATTGCATTTATTTTTGGGGGAAGAAAAGCAATTTAATGCAACTTTCTAAGTCTCTTTATATTCTCAGGCAACTCCCAATTACAGCCTTTGTAACCATATAAGCAGTATAAAGTGTGTATGTGTATAGTAGAGAAGAGTGGTTTAGGTTTATTTATTGCTGGACGGGAGGGGAGAAATGTGTAGAATTTTCTTTCCTTTGAAAACTTGTCCTTGACTTAAATTGACATGAGAAGCAAATAAATTGTGGGAGGACACAGAACAGGAAAATGAAAAGGCATTTCAGAGCTCTATGCTGTCTTTCTTAACCTCCTCAACTTTCAAACAAGAGGAGAGAAAATAAAAAAAAAAATTAAAAAAAAAAAAAAACAACAAAAAACACCCCAAAAAACACTCTTTTACTTCTCAAGGCTATATGCATTTGAGAACTTACCTAGAAAGAAATTCTGTTACCAGACAGGCTTTCCTTTACTGCCAGTTGACCATGATGTGGTTGGGTTTTGGTTTTGTTTTTTCTCTGGAAGCAGCTATTACTGTGTATATATCCCTTTGAAAAAGAACCTGTAAGAGCGAGCCTGAGAATCACCAGAAGCTGATTTTCCTACATGTTTCTGGATTCATCCTGAGTGTACACCAATTAGTAATAAGTGTTCTGAGATCATTGAACTGTGGCACACGAGTTATTAACAGCAGCTGTCTTGTACACTGGGGAAAGTGTGTTTTTCCTGTTAAGTAGTATGGCTTTTACACAGGCAGGATGTTCCTTCTAAATTCTTCCTGAATAACACTGAAATAGAAATGAGTAGATAATTAAAAAAAAAAAAAAAAAGATTTTAAGCAATCTGAAAGTGTTTTGGTATAATGGCTAGTGCTGCTAAAGCTATTAGTGTAAGTTCAGAAAAAATTCAGAATGTGGCACTTAAGAGAAGAAAATTAAATATTAGTTAAATAGCCTCGAAAGAAGAAAATCCTCAAAAGTTTCTTTTATTTGTTGTGCATCTTTGTTTTTTAAGAAAAGTTTAGGAAGTATTACAGGGAAGAATTAAAGCAGAAAAAACATTTTTAAAGAGAGTCTTCCAATGAATTAAAGAGACATTGTTAGGCATAACTTCTATATCTTTAGCAAATTTTTTCACTTGCATAAGCAACCTTTAAGCCTCTTTTCTAGCTCAGAATCTTTGTAAGCCTCTTTCAGAATGAGTATGTTCAAAATGAACATACTCATTGTGAGGTTATTTTTGCCAGAGGTTATTTTTGCCAGAGTTGAACGGTGATTTCTGTTCTTCTCTGATATATTAATAGATGGAATTTAATTTTTTTATATGTATATTTGGAAAAACAGCACCCTTTCTTTACCAGTTGGAAGAGGAGTTGAAATTCCTCCAGAAGAAAAGTTTTCCAGCTTTCCCTTGTGATTTTCACTTGCTTTTAAACGCTTTCAGTTTCTGAGCTGTTAATTTAGTTCTCCAGTGGAAAATGACTGTACAGTGTGAAAGTGTGTGTTGTTTTTTTTTTTTTTTTTTTTTTTCTCTCTCCCCTCACTGTTCCTCCTCTCCTATCTACACGTTCCTCATGATGAAGAGTTTTGTTCTTTCCTTTCATCTTACCTGACAAGTTTTCCGAGTGGTAATTGTTCTGTTCTCAAACAACTTCTGTATAAATCAGTGATGAAATGCCTTTCAATTAAAAAACCAAATTAAACTAAGTTGAAAAATAGGTAGTCTTCTGACAAGAGGTTTCAAAGGTTTTTTTGCCTATAAAATCTGTGCCTTGGGGAAGGGCAATTGGGGGTGTGGAACCTGATGTGGAAGCCATGGCTCTGTAGATTTCTGGTCACCTCTTCTTCCACTACGACTTTGTACATCTGATCTTGGCATCTAACAGCTAAGTTGAGTATCTAAGTGAGTTGCTCCAGTGTAAGAGACTGAAAACTTTTATGTGTATTAGTGGAAATCTTCATATCCAGCTCTGAACTAGAAGAAATGTTTCCACATTACCATTACACTTCCATAGTAAAAAATGATTTTTAAGTTTTTTTAGGAATCAGTCCATAATTTGCCTCTTCGGATACTTCTGGCACAAAGTATTATTATTTCAATTTTAAGAAATGTGCTGGTACTTCATCTCGTGTAAGAAACATCTAACATAAAATGATAACATAAAATTTTGCAATAAAGACATAAACTAACTGATAGTAACAAGCATTAAGCAATCAGTGATGCTCTAATGCTTACCTGGTATACTGGCTAACTTTAATTACTGACTGATTTTTAATGAGGAAGTGTGAGCTATTTATCCATGAAGTGCCAAAGCTTGAAAACTCTGGGTGTAAAAGAATTAATGATGACCATCTAATGGTTCTTGTCTACTTTGACTGGAAAACATTTCTAATCCTTCTTATACATTAATTCTGTATTCCAGTACTCTCATTTTCTGAGATTTAACTTCATATGTCTTTGTATTTTTTCACTTTGAATAGCATAGCAAAGCCTTTCTGTTGTTGCTGGGAAAAGATGGGCTTGAACCTAGTTTAAACTTTTCAAGCCCATCTTAGAATCACAGAATGGTTTAGATTGGAAGGGATCTTAAAGATCATTTAGTTCCACCCCCCCTGCCATGGGCAGGGACACCTCCCACTAGACCAGGTTGCTCAAAGCCCCATCCAGCCTGGCCTTGAGCACTTCCAGGGATGGGACCTCAACAACTTCTCTGGGCAACCTGTTCCAGTGTCTCACGACCCCCATAATAAAGAATTTCTTCCTAATATCTATTCTAAATCTACCCTCTTCCAGTTGGAAGCCATTACTCCTCATCCTATCACTACATGCCCTTGTAAAAAGTCCCTCTCCAGCTTTCTTGTAGGCTCCCTTCAGATACTGGAATGTGGGACAGTGTCAAATGCTTTGCATAAGTCCAGATAGATGGTGCTAGTTGCTTTTCCCTTATCCACCAACACTGCAACCCCATCACAGAAGGGCACCAAATCTGTCAGGCATGACTTGCCCTCACTAAAGCCATGTTGACTGTCACCAATCACCTCCTTATTTTCCACAAACCTTAGCAGAGTTTCCAGGAGGATTTGCTCCATGATCTTGCCAGGCACAGAGGTGAGAGACTGACCAGCAGTTCCCCAGGTCTTCCTTTTTTTCCCTTTTCGAAAATGGGGTTATGTTTTCCCTTTTCCAGTCAGAAGGAACTTCACCAGAGTGCCATGACTTCTCAAATATAATCAAAAGCAGCTTAGCAACTTCATTCACCAGTTCCCTCAGGACCTGTGGCTGGATTTCATCAGGTCCCATGGACTTTTTTACCTTCAGGTTTCTTAAATGGTCTCATACTTGATCTTCACCTACAGTGGGCAGTTCTTCATTCTCACAGTCCCTGCCTTTATGTCACGCCCCGCTCACAGGAGAGGGGGGGAAGTGACTGAGATTCGCAAATCCCCATCAGTGTGGACTAAGGTGAGACAACTCCCAAGGTCTGTACAAAAACGTTTATTAGTTTACCACAGTGATTAATATATGTCTTAACTATGTCCACGATAATTGGTTAGGTATATAACAAATTATGGCAAATGGTAAAACAAAGTGTGGCAAGTGGTAAAACACACCTTGCGTTACTTCGCAACAGATACACAACAAATTATACCATGAATTATAGCGAGTGGTAAGATATGCCTTGTGTTACGTACTTAACTTTAAAAGAAAAGAAGAGAAGAAACAGAGAGAGAGAGAGAGAAAGAAAGAGATCACCGGTCCTGGTTCCAGCGTTGATCCAGCCAACGGGGGTTTCTGGTTCGTAGGAGCGCTCCTCTGTGGATGTCCAGGGAAAGAAGTCTCTCTCCAGGATAAAAGAGGTCTCTAGGGGGACTTATTTTCCCCTTTTATGGAGGTGTCAGTACAGTACAACCCGTCCTGCTGTTATGATGCTCAAGTTTCTCTTCCCCCCCCAGCTGATGTGTAGCATGATTTGGGTGGAGAGAGTCCTATAGTCATGCATGTATAGCATGATCTCAGTAATCTTCATTAGCATATGCAGGTGTGTGAACTTTAATATGCATTTCATGGATAATGAGGCAAAGGTCGTTATTGGACATGGTGGCCTCGAAAACAAAGAAACTAACAAGCTTCACAAGTTGAGCAGAAGGCCTTGTCTTCATGAGACTTCCTCCCCTCCCCCCCGCCCCAGATGCATCCTGTGCTGTCCAAAAGAGGTGTTAGCCTTTTCAGTTCTTTGAGCACAAGGTCTACGTTGTCCAGACTCCACATTATCCACCCCTTGGCTACAGCCATATCACAAAGTCATTGTGAGTGTTTGAGACATTCCTCAGTGAGGCTCAGAGGGCCTCCCCCATCTTTTGTCTTTCACCATTTGTTTCAGGGAATTTACAAGTCATCTCTTACACTTTGCCATCTGCAATGTGGGCAGTGTGGTTAGAGCCTTTGCTAGTGAAGAGTGAGGGGGGGAAAAAAAGTCAAGTGCCTCAGCCTTGTCCACATCCTGGGTGACCAGGTCTCCTGTCTCCTTCCAGAGAGGGTCCACATCTTCCCTAGTCTTCCTTTTATCACTGACATAGAAGTTTTTCTTGTTGCTCTTGATGTCCCTGGCTAGATCTAATTCAGTCTGGGCTTTAGCTTTCCTAACCTGATCCCTGCCTGCTTGGACAATTTCTCTATATTCCTCCCAGGCTACCTGTCCTTTTTTCCACCCTCTGTAGGCTTCCTTTTTTGATTTTAAGTGTGTCCTTGTTCATCCATGTGCATCTCCTGGCTTTTTTGCCTGACTTCCTCTTTTTTGGAATGCATCACTCCTGAGCTAGGAGGAGGTGATCCTTGAATATTACCCAGCTTCCTTGGGCCTCTGTCCTCTCCAGTGCTTTATCCCATGGTACCCTACCAAGCAGATCTCTCCAGAGGCCAAAGTCTGCTCTCCTGAAGTTCAGGGTAGTGAGCTTGCTGCATACCCTCCTCGCTGCCCTAAGGATCTTGAACTCTACTATTTCATGATCCCTGCAGCCAATGCTACCCTTAAGCTTGACACTCCCCACTAGACCCTCCTTGTTGTTAAGGTCAAGGTCCAGCATAGCTCCTCTCCTTGTTGGGTCCTCTACCACTTCGAGAAGAAAGTTGACATCTATGCATTCCAAGAACTTCCTGGATTGCTTGTGCTATGCTGTGTTGTCCCCCCAGCAGTTATCAGGGTGCCAGAAGTGCCCCATGAGGACCAGGGCTTGTGAATGCGATTGCTACTCCTGTCTGTCTATAGAGGGCCTCATCCTCTGTGTCATCCTGGTCAGGTGGCCTGTAGCAGACCCCCACTGTAATGTCACCTGTCCCTGCCTTCCCTTTAATCCTGACCCATAAGCTCTTGGTCAGCTCTTCCTCCATCCCCAGCCAGAGCTCCATGTACTCCAGCTGGTCATTGATATAGAAGGTGACACCCCCTCCTCTTTTTCCCTGCCTGTCCTTCCTGAAGAGCCAGTATCCTTCCATTCCAACACTCTGGTCATAGGAGCCATCCCACCGCATCTCCATGATGCCAGTGAGATCATAGCCCTGCAGGCATGTGCACATCTCTAACTCCTCTTGTTTATTCCCCATGCTATGTGCAGTTTCATAGGGGCATTTAAGTTGGATTCCTGCTGAAGCTGACTTCCTGGCTGGAGTGGCTGCAGTTTCTTTGTGTAGCTCTCCAGGTGGCATTCTTTGGAGGTGTTTTACTTGTGTTTACCATGGGCTTCTATTACCTTAGGAGCCCCTGGCTCACCTCCATAAGACTTTGAGTGTGTCGCTAGGTACCCAGCACATCTCAGAGCAACAGGTTGACTGCCTTCGCTAGCGCCCCATCCCTCTAACCTTGGTGTGTCGACCCTTGGCTTGTCATGGGCAAGCCTGATAATATCCCCCTCCCCCATCAAGTCTAGTTTAAAGCTAGGAGAGTGAGCCCTGCTAGTTCATGAGCAAAGACCGTCATCCCCCTTTGAGAAAGAAGAACCCCATCTGATGCCAGCAAGCCTGGTGCCGTGTAGACCATCCCATTTTTGAAAAACCCAAAATTGTGGTGATGATACCAGCTGTGGAGCCATTTATTAACAGACTGAGCATGTCTGCTTCTTGCAATGTCACTGCCTGCAGCTTGGAAGGAGGGAAGAAAAAAAATAACCTGCACCCCACATTCCCTTCCTAACTGTCCCAAGGCCCTGAAGTCTCTTAATCTCCCATTGGGTTATGTGTTGCGACTTTATTGCCACCTACGTGGAAGAGCAGCAGTGGGTAATAGTCCCAGGGCCGTACCAGGCTAGGAAATTTTGTAGTAATGTCCTTAACCTGGGCCCCAGAGAGGCACCAGACTTTCCTAAAAGGAGGGTCTGCCCAGCATATTGGATCCTCTGTTCCCTTCAGAAGGGAGTTGCCTACTTCTTGTTTACTTTGCAGCCTGATTGATGCATGAACTCTGGCTATTGGGGAAAATAGTTGTGAAATCCAGTGAACTTGCTGTTACTCCCATTAAATTTTCTGACAGCAATATTGTTCAAAGACGAATCTAATATATTCATTAATGTTTACAGTCAGTAATTTAGACTGTGCTCATTTACCACCTCAGGCGCAATACCACTACTTCTGTTACTCAAATCTCATATGTTTTCATGCTCTGCTCTACTTTCTTAACTTGAACTGATTTAAATTCACATGTGCATTAGTTAATTCAGGACCCTCCGGTAACTTTTTCTTAAAAATTCTCTGGTGATAATTTTAGATTAAGTGTCCCAACCTTTTGAATCATTCCTAGGTGCATTCTGCCTTTGATATAGCCATCTGTAAACTCTGCTGTGATTCTCTTGAAACAATCTAAGTTTAACCTAGAATTCTCATTTCCAGTTATTCTGAATATCTTGTGTGGTTGTTCAGAGATAGCCGTATCACAGTTTATCTCTGCTGTGAATGTCTGAATCTCTTCAGTTGTCAGTAAATCTGAGCATCTGCCAAATCACATCCATAATTTTTTATTCTTTCATAGATGGATGCTTCTGAGCTTGTGATACCTTTTAAGGCAGAAAAATTCAATATCAAGATTTGTGCAGTGCTTAACAATAAAATCATGAAATCTTGCCAATTCATCAAGCTTGTGATTCTGCCATCACACTCCATGGCTGTAGTTGACATATTTATCTCCAGTCAGAAGCTGAACTGAAGATCCACTGAAAATACCACAGTGAAAACCGGGCAGTTGTATTATCTTTTCTATGTTCCTTGCTTAAGAAACAAACTGCTACTCTGTGTCCTTGTATGTACTATTGACTTCTCAAAAAAAACCAAACAAACCAAACAGTCCTGCTGATAATTGGTGGGCTGTTGGCAAGAGTACATTTTGCCAAGTATTCACTACAATTGACTTTTCAACACCTCCAATCTTGTCTCCAGTTCATTTTCATAATGGGAAATATAATTTTAATCCTGGTACGGTATGGACAAGCTTTTCATCTCTAGAGATCCAAAGCTCTTAAATTTTTTGAAAAACATACCTTTAAGAACAGCAGGAATCAGCTTGACACAGCTTGCCTGGCTGACATCAATTTTCACCGGTGATCTTTGGCCAACATAAGCAGTTTCTTTTTGGAGGTGCTAGTAAAATAAGTGTGTATGTAATAAAAGAGATGTGATTTATCCTGTTTCTCAACTGGGTTCCTGAGATAAAGTCTCTCTGCAACAGGTGACAGTGGATGCTAGGAAAGTGTGTGGTATTGTTGATATGAAAAACATTCAGCATTTTCTTAGTTTATTGCAGCACTATCTTTTCAAGACCATTAACTGACAGAAATTTCTGAAAAAGTCCAATTCTATTACACATCAGAATTCTGGATGGCTTTTCAAGTACTGGAGTAGACATTCATGTTAGTATTTATCCAAAAAGCACCCAGATACTCTGAAATTGCCCTGTAGTGAAAGAAAATGGATGCATTGAAGTCTTATTGTTTGGGACTATACCAAAATTATTTTTATAACTCTAAGCCTGTTTTGAATAAGAAGCATTATGATATGTGGGATAAAGAGTCAGTGAACAACATTTGTGTGTTTTGAGGATGGCACCATCGCTTTCAGAGAACCAGTGTCCTGATAAAAATGTTTATATGTGACCAAAAGTCTACATACCTTCATACCACCTTCAGACTCGGGGAACGGGGTATCAGTGTTTGTTTCTTGATTGGTGGGTTTGGGTTCTCCCCCCACAACATTAACTTAAAACAAATTTCTTTGTTGGGCACTGGGAAAAGTGCAGGGAAAGTTGGTAGTATGCTTCAAAGATGAGGCTGTTGAGTTAAAGGTAGTTAGTTATTCTAAAATTCCCTCCACCCTTCCTCCAGTCCTGCTATCAGTGGTCAACGATTTATTTCTGTTCATCTTGTTTTGTGGTTTTTGGTTTTTTTTTGTTTGTTTGGGTTTTTTTTTGTTTTTGTTTTTGTTTTTTTTTTTCTATGGTGCCATGGGTGACCAACCCAACCACCATCAGTCTTTGAAAGAAAAACTTATAACTTGATCATCATTAACATAAATAATCAAAGTCAACTGACCAAGTCCTGTAACAGTACCTTTATACTTACTAAAAAAACTGCCATCAAGGTGAAGGGTGTCTGTATTCAGTCTCAGTAACACTGCAAATTTTAATTCTTTCCCTCCTGTTATTTCATCTTTCTATGTCCATTTTCCACCATAACGCTATTGTTGCTGATCTGCTTTTCCACCTCAACTACACAGAGATGAAAACTGCCAGTTTGCCCCACCTATGCATAAATACTGTGTCAGTAGGTACAACGTTACAGTTTTGATGTTAGTGTGGAGTGGCTACTAGCAAAAAATATTCATTTTCCAGTCGTCTCACAATTTAATTACTCTGTTTGAAACATTTGACTTTATTAACAGCCAGTGACATGTGCTGTGTGTCTGCTAGTCTGTTAAACTCCTCTTAGTGTTTCATATAAAGTCCCTTAACTATGTTAACCAGCAGCCCCCAGGTAAGGCAGAAGCCTGCCTTTGACAGGTAATATTCAGCACCTCTAACAATTTGCAGTAGCTAAATTGTGAAGTTTAAAATGAGAGGGGAGTTTGCATACCCTTTAGATTGGGATGGAAGGCTCTATAATTAACCTTTGAACCTTGTGTCCTATTCGCATAACTTTCTTCAAAAAATTTGATAAACCTAATGCAGAAGTGCCTGCAGCACTGCCGTTTATTTAGGAGTGATGAGTTGATTCCTTTATTGCAGTCGCGTATTTGTAAGTGGCCAAATGATACTGACCTGTCAGAAGTCACCAGTCTGTGAAATGTTAAAGATCCTGTGGCTGGTTCCTGAAACTATACTTGCATCTGAGTCTTTAGCATCTGTATATCATATTCTTCAACCTGGAACTTAATTGGTGCTCTGCTGCTATGTTCCAGGTATCTTGCATATTTCCTTTTTGTAAGGAAAGCTAAAGCATTTACAGTAATTCTGTTAAAATCTCTGTGACATAAAACAGACTTTTACAACTACTTTAAGGTTGTAGTTTGGTACACTAATGAAAGAATGGAAATATTACATAAAATTATCTCACAAAAAGCAGGAGGTAAAATTTAAAATGCTATAAAAACACGTGTTAGAACATTCACATGCATCTTATCTCTTCCATGTAATAATAAAAAAAAAATGATTAATGCCTAAGCAATCAGATTGTCTGGTTTTAAAACACTGATGGTTTTGGTTTTTTTTTCATCTGTTATTCTTATGGTAATTGCTACAAGACCAAGACAGGCTGAATTCTGGTAATATAAAATGTTTCCTTATAAGCTATTATCTAAGCTGAAAGCAATTTGGATTCACTTTTTTATAACAGTAAGGAAAAGAAATCCCTTGGAAAGGGTGTTGTGAAATTCTTTGGGAAGTTTTCACTAATCAGTTTGTGATTAAACAGGGGTGTTTCAGCTATACAAAATATCTGAAGAAATGGCCGTGCTGAAGAAAATGTTTGAAACACTTCCTCTATTTTGATTGTACAAGGCTTACTAAAATAACTGTATTCTTTCATGTATAGCACTAAACACAATTGCAAAGTGCTCTATATCACCTTTGGAGTCTGCTGACAAAAAGCTGAGGCTTTTACAGTTAACGTATGAAGTTCGCGAATGTTACTCATCTTAATGAGTTTGAGTTTTTAAAAGGCTCGTTTTCAATTCAGTCAAAAATCTTAATTAACAGCTGTTAATTTTCTAGTTACTTGAGCTTTTAACAGCATGTGGTGATTTGTAAGTGGAATTTGTGTAAACAGTAGTTCTATATTTTGATTTACATAATATAAGGTAAAATGCAGATGGGGTCTTTGTAAGGCTTTCTTGAAAGTGAATGCTATTGCATTTAGTGATATAATTCAGTTACTCTAACTTGTAGTGTAAGCATGTAAATGTAGAAGACAATGTAGAAAAAGATATCAACAACTGGTCAACTGAAAACCCATCAAAGAAATAACGAGAGAAATTTCTTAGAGTTTTGAAGTTATTATTATTTATATTTGTTCTCATAAACAAAAAATAAAATGGAAGGGCGGGCCTGATTTGGTTTCTTTGAGCGTCCAAGATTTAAAGAATGAAATACATAATGGGAAAAAATGTCTACAAATAAAAATATGTGAATAAGATATTACTAAATTTTAGTTTTAGCTTTTGATGATAACATGGAAAGAAAGAAAAGATCTACAGCTAACATAATGGAAAATTATTATTATGATTTTTATCCCTTGGGTTTTCTGCAAGAGTTTCTGGAAGATGAGACATTAAGACATAATTTTAGATTTAATAATCTGGTACATTTTGATGAGAAGTTATAGTATTATAGCCTTACTGTTTTAATGTACTTGATAATTTTGTTTATTTCCTTCCTAAATACTTGATAACTCGAGGCTTGACTTAGAAAGCCAAGTATGATTTTTTTTTTTATGTAGTTTAAACTCAGTGTTATTAATAGTGCATGCAAATAGCCTGTTGAATGTGGAAAACAATATTTTCATTGTGTTACTATTTGTCACATCTTATTTTATTACTGAATAGCGTTGGTACTATATTATTACATACAAAGTGCTATATGTTTCCTCCTCCTCCTCCTCCTATGTTTTTTTTTGTAATTGTAATGTACTCACCTAATTGTATTGAAGAGTCACGCCCAACCCAGTTTTGTAAATATATTTATTTTTCTACTGCACAGAAAACAGAATAAAAATTCAATTATCAGAAATAACAAACTAATAATACAGAAATAAGAGAAATAAAAATAATAAAAATAATAAAGAAACAATAGAATAATAAAAGAAAGAAAAAGTAAACAGAAGAAACATGGACCTACTGATCTCTGATTGCATCAGACTGTCTAAAAAATGATAGCTGACACTTAAAGGTAAAATTCTGTCCAGAAGTCACTGATCCCCTTCTGCATAAGCATAGAATGAATGTGTCAAATTTTAATAGTGTTGTTTGGCTGCAGGGAGACTGCTAATAAATCTTACTTAGAGTGTGCCAAAGGAACCATCTGAAATAACAAAAATATCCTTTAACAATTCATATTGCAGACTCCTAATCAAACTTTAGGTATATTTGAAACAGAAATCAACATACTTTTCTTGTTAATGCCAAAGTCCTTATTAAACTGAAGATCATAAGTTACATATAAAAAGTGGACTTTTACTGTTTGAGAATGAAAAGCTGGTGTTGGAGTCTGCATGTAAATTCTATTATTTGCATTTGCCTTTATCACAAGGACATTGAAATAATACATGTATAAAACATGCATTCATTGTTCAGAATCTCTTATTTTGTTGTGGTCTAAACCAAGTACCCTTCTAATGTTCTCCACTTTTAATTTATTCTTCCTCAATAATTTTGTACCATTGCCTGCACGTTTTTTTCTATCCAGGTCTTTCAGGTAAGCTATTTTCTCTAGCAGGGAAGAGAATTGGCATTGGCAAGTACCTGTTGAATAAGTAAATGGTTAGCCCTTAGGCTCAGAGGAGTTCTTATTGCTCAACAGGTTGCATTTCCTGCCCTTCCTTTGCCCCATTTTCACATCTTTGAGACTCATTTTCTCAAATGACGTACCGTATGCGATTAAGAAAGGGTTGTGACTACAGTTGCTGTATATGCAAATAAATTTAAAAGTTTAAGCATGTTTAAACCCATGAAAGTGTAAGTAAGATATGTTTGGGGTTGTATCAAAGACATTTGACTTTGTTATCAAGTCGATTATGAAATAGGTACATTTGTTTGCCAGCAGCGGAGTGAATGTAAAATAGCTGATATAACTTACGTGGCCTTCATCTTTAGAAGAAGGAGAAAAGCAAAAATGAGATGACTGATCAGACATGGAGTTATCTCTCCATAATGCAGGACTGATTTAGATTTGTTTCTAAACAAAAAGCTAATAATTACGAAATTATTTGTGTATGTTGTTTCCAAGTTCCAGTTGACATTCAAATCAGAGTAGGGAGTTTACATGGTGTGTTTAAGAGGTCACTGGTGTCAACCAAAAACTAGCAAATTCTAAGTGTCGTCTATTTGAAGTTTTAGCAATAACGACTCAAGAAATATTATACAGATCTTTCATCGTGGAAATAACATTTAAAAGCTGTATCAAACAATTATGTTGCAAATATTGATTAAGTATGTCATTGCTTAACCTTTTGAGGTCTAGAGAAATGCTTTAGAAAAACTTTCATGAGTCAGACAAAGCGTCTGATATTAGATATTTTAGGTAATTATCATAGATTCAGTTTTTGAGCAATTGTTTATAAAAAATAGAAGAGATTAAAATAATGATTGGGGGGTTTTGTCCCTGTAGATTTTTCAGAAAGATTTGCTTGTCAAGCTCTTAGGGAAAACAATCTTTAGTTCATCAAAGCTTGATACATGACTGGCTATATTTTTAACAACATAGCTTGCTCTCTGAAAAACACAAAATAAGTCTGGATATCTGGGTAAATGGAAGTAATGTTATGACAGTTGCTATGAGTGATACTGTTAATTAGGGGAATTGACAAGGAACTTCTTTGTTTTTTCTTTCCCCCTGTGGTTTCAATTTAATTATTCATTGTTGAAAATCTTTTAACAGTTTTGGAAATAAGATGTAAAAATTACAAATACATCATTGTTGAAATGTGCCTTCAATCCTTGCTTCCTTTTACAATCTGCCAATATTTTGATACATGCAGGTGACTTCTATACAATGTTGGTTAGTGTTTTCTAGTGCTGTCTTTTTCTGTCCACCATGAATTTTCTTGGTACTCTTTGGACAATGAATTGGAGAAGCAAAAGAACCGTTTGAGTTTATTAAGGGAAAAAGAACCGTTTGAGTTTATTAAGGGAAAAAGAACCGTTTGAGTTTATTAAGGGAAAAAGAACCGTTTGAGTTTATTAAGGGAAAAAGAATAGTTACAAGGATAAGTTTCATGGAATACATTCTTCTGTCTATAATAGTAGGTAATCAAAGTACCTATGTTACAGGTGATTGACTATAGCATGAATTCATGAACTTTAAAGAGGTAAGGAAAACCTGCATAATTTTAGTAGATGTTTATTTTCCAGTGAAGTGGTACAGTCTGTCTTAATATACTGTAATTACAAAATATTGAAGGGGTGATAATGGAAGATAATGGATAGAGATTAAAATGTTGCTGTTTGAATCTAATCAGTTACAGTAACTGACCATGCACGCTAACTTCTTTATTTAACTTAACAGTCCTTCTAAGTGTCATTTATTTATTTTTCAAAAGCAACTGTTAAGCATTTCCATAAAGTCATCCTGCAATTTTAATTTTTTTGTTTATGTGTTTTTATGGGTTAACTGAAGACATAATTACTCCAACCGATGACAAATTATTTCATACCCACTAAAGCACTGCAAGATTTTTGGGCATGCTTTCACTGATACATGCATGCTATTTTCTCTTCTTAGTATAGAAATCCCTAATTAGGTTACCTACTGTTTATACTTATTAAATTTTTCATCTTGTCCACATGATAAACGTACTGCTATACTGGCAATTACTGAGCTAGCTCCAGGGTGTTGGCATGTCTGCAGGGTTCAGTATGGTGTCCTGCAGAGATACCAACTCCAGTTCCAACATAGTGTGATCATGTCTTCGAGAGGCAGAGATCAAGCTAGTAATGGCAAATGCTTTTCTGATTCAAGTTCTAGAGCTAACTGGGAGAATGCTGGTTTGAAGTCAAGAGCAAAAAGTGATGAGTTATTGACCGGGCTGGCAGATGGTGTTCAGTGGCAGTTCCGTTACTCCGCTTTGTATTTCTTATAAGGAGTTGAAATCAGCAAAACTATTCATCTGGATATTTAACTTCAGTTATGAATAACCGGGCTGCAGACTTACTATAAATGTGGAAATAACTTGAAATGAAATATGAGATAGATCATTTTTCTGAACTGGCCACGGCTTCATCAATGGCAAAAAGAAGAAAAAATAAACTCATCCAGTAAAGGAGTCTGTAGTGTCTGTCAAGGGAAATGATACGATCTAAATTCCAGTGAGTATGCCAGGGTAGTTAAAGTATAAAAAGATAACATTGAAATCCAACTAGAACTGAGTTGTTTTCCAATCTAGAGAATGCAATAGGTAAAAAAAAAAAAAAAAAAAGTCTTGTTACCCTGTGACATTTATTATGGAAGTTAATATTTTTCAGAAGTATTTTAAAATAGAAGATGTTGCATTGTAAATGGAAACGAGTCTATCTTTAATCATAGAAAGCAGAAGCTATTTGGTTCAGCAGTACGAGTACTAATACATATTATGCTCAAGCTAAGAGGCCTTTTAATAATATAGTGTTGTGACGTTGCTTGAAAAGAGGTTATTAGTTTCCTTTCTGTTTCTGGAGTGAGTACCTTGAGTTCACAGTTGGGTTAGAGGAGGGAGCAGGGAGGAGGGGAAGGATAAGCCAGGGAAACGTACGGGAGGCCGGATGGAAACAAAGAAAAGCAGAATATGTTTGTGTGTGAGTTTTTTAAGAGAAGTTACTGACTTCTTATGTAGTTTGTTATACATTCAGAAAAAAAAATCTGGAATATGAAAAATTAACCAAATATTAATAAGTTTTATTAAAGAAAATCTAGAGATAGACAAAATTCTGAGATGAGGTACTCCCAAAACTTATGAAAAAGTTCCTCTCTTCTCTTTAACCTTGAAGGCCTTGGTCCTGTTTTCAGTTTTTTGGAGATTCTCCTTAATCATCTCATTTGCAGATGTAACTGAACTACAATATTCATTATGTCAAAGGAAACTTATTTATGTACTTTCTAGATTCACATATGCAGACCTTACTTTGTTCCAGACCCAGCTGCATATATTTCAATATTGAATGCCTTTGACAAGAGTCCAAGGTCTGTGGAAAGAAATTGCAGGAATAAAAATGCAAGAGTCATTAAATGCAGTTGCTGTTATGAATGGAGAACATATTCTCAAAGTAAACCTTGCATCTTTAGAATTGTTGTAGTACTCCTATTACTGTATCTTCCCTGTTTATATTTCCCATATTAATTATCTTCTGGGAACTATCAATTTCAAATATTTTAAGAAACAGTCCGCACTATCATAAAATAATAATGCAGGAAACAAACAAAAATTCTTTACATGTTTTAGTCATTTTTCAGTATTTCTCCACAAAATTGGACCTCAAAATAACACTACCCTTAGTTAGAATCATAGAATGGTTTAGGCTGGAAAGGACCTTGAAGATCATCGCGTTCCAACCCCCCTGCCATGGGCAGGGACACCTCCCACTAGACCAGGTTGCCCAAGGCCACATCCAGCCTGGCCTTGAACACCTCCAGGGATGGGGCCTCAACAACCCCTCTGGGCAACCTGTTCCAGTGCCTTACTACCCTCAAAGTAAAAAGTTTCTTCCTAATGTTTAATCTAAACCTGCCCTCTTCTAGTTTAAAGCCATTCCCCCTCAGCCTACCGCTACATGCCCTTGTAAAAAGTCCTTCCCCAGCTCTCCTGTAGGCCCCCTTTAGGTACTGGAAGGCCGCAATAAGATCTCCCCGGAGCCTTCTCTTCTCCAGCCTGAACACCCCCAACTCTTTCAGCCTCTCCTCACAGGATAGGTGCTCCAGCCTTCAGATCATCCTCGTGGCTCTCCTCTGGACATGCTCCAGCAGGTCCATGTCCTTCTTATGCTGGGGACTCCAGAGCTGGATGCAGTACTGCAGGTGGGGTTGCATGAGAGAGGAGTAGAGGGGCAGAATCACCTCCTTTGACCTGCTGGCCACACTTCTTTTGATGCAGCCCAGGATACGGTTGGTCTTCTGGGCTGCGATCGCACACTGCTGGCTCATGTTGAGCTTCTCATCAGTCAGCACCCCCAGGTGCCTGACTCGGGGCTGCTCTCCCAGGTGCTCCTCAGGGCTGCTCTCCAGCCATTCCCTGCTGAGCCTGTATTTGTGCTTGGGATTGCCCTGACCCAGATGTAAGACCTTGCACTTGGCCTTGTTGAACTGCATGAGGTTGGCTTGGCCCACCTGTCCAGCCTGTCCAGGTCCCTCTGGATGGCATCCCTCCCCTCCAGCGTGTCTACCTCACCAAGCAGCTTGGTATCATCGACAAACTTGCTGAGGGTGCAGTTGACCCCACTGTCCATGTTGCTGACAAAGATGTTGAACAGTACAGGTTCCAGTACCAACCCCTGAGGAACGCCACTCGTCACTGCTCTCCACTTGGACATCAAGCTGTTGACCGCAACTCTTTGAGTGCGACCGTCCAGCCAGTTCTTTATCCACCGAGTGGTCCATTTGTTGAATTCATGTCTCTTCAATTTAGAGACCAGGATATCGTGTGAGACAGTGTCAAACGCTTTGTACAAGTCCAAGTAGATGACATCAGTTGCTCTTCCCTTGCCCACTGCCGCTGTAACCCCTTCGTAGAAGGCCACCAAATTTTTCAGGCATGACTTGCCCTTGGTGAAGCCATGCTGGCTGTCACCAATCACCTCTTTTTTTTTTTTTTTTTTTTTTTTTTTTTTTTTTTTTTTTTTCCTATGTGCCTCAGCAGAGTTTCCAGGAGGATCTGCTCCATGATCTTGCTAGGCACAGAGGTGAGACTGACTGGCCTGTAGTTCCCTGGGTCTTCCTTGTTTCCCTTTTTGAAAAGAGGGGTTATGTTTCCCCTTTTCCAGTTGGCAGGAACCTTGCCAGATCACCATGACTTCTCAAATATGATGGCTAGTGGCTTAGTGACCTCATCTGCCAGTTCAGCAGATGTATCTCATCAGGTCCCATGGACTTGTGCACCTTCAGATTCCTCAGGTGGTCTCGCACTTGATCTTCACCTATAGTGGGCGGTTCTACAATTTCCCAATCCTCATCTTTGCATTCTGCGTCATGGGCAGTGTGGCTGCAGTCCTTGCCAGTGAAGACTGAGGCAAAAAAGTCATTGAGTACCTCAGCTCTGTCTCTGTCCCGGGTAACCAGTTCTTGCATTTCCTTCTGGGGAGGGCCCACCATTTCCCTAGTCTTTCTTTCCTCGCTGACATACTTAAAGAAGGATTTTTTGTTTGTCTTAATGTCCCTGGCCAGATTTAGTTCTATCTGGGCTTTAGCTTGTCTAACCCGATCCCTGGCTGCTCAAACGATTCCTTTGTATTCCTCCCAGGCTACCCACCCCTGTTTCCACTCCCTATAGGCCTCCTTTTTCCTTTTGGTCATGTCCAGGAGCTCCTTGTTCACCCATGCAGGCCTCCTGGCTTTTCTGCCTGCCTTCCTCTTTGTAGGGATGCATTGCTCCTGAGCTTGGAGGAGGCGGTCCTTGAATATTAACTAACTTTCTTGGACCCCCAACGCTTAATCCCATGGCACCACACCAAGCAGATTCTTCAAGAGGCTAAAGTCGGCTCTCCCAAAGTCCAGGGTGGTCAGCCTGCTGCGCACCTACCTCCCTTCCTCGAGGATCTCAAACTCGACCATTTCATGGTCACTAGAGCCCAGGCTACCCTTGAGTTTGACACAGACTACCAGCCCCTCCTTGTTGGTAAGAACAAGGTCCAGCATAGCTCCTCTCCTCGTTGGCTCCTTAACCACTTGGAGAAGGAAGTTGTCCTCAATGCAATCCAAGACCCTCCTGGATTGCCTACACCTGGCTGTGTTATTCTTCCAACAGATATCGGGGTGGTTGAAGTCACCCATGAGAACCAGTGTCTGTGAACGTGATGCTGCCCCTATCTGTCTATAGAGGGCTTCATCCACTTGGTCTTGTTGGTCGGGTGGCCTGTAGCAGACCCCCACTGTAATGTCCCCTGCTCCTGATTTCCCTTTAATCCTGACCCATAGGCTCTCAGTTGGCTCTTTATCCATCCCTAGGCTGAGCTCCACGCATTCCATCTGCTCCTTCACATAACAGGCAACACTGCCTCCTTGTTTCCCTTGCCTGTCTTTCCTGGAGAGCTTGTAGCCTTCCATGCCAACACTCCAGTCATAGGAGTCATCCCACCAATTTTCTATGATGCCAATGAGATCGTAGCCTTGGAGGCGTGCACACATCTCTAGCTCCTCCTGTTTGTTCCCCATGCTCCATGCATTTGCATAGAGGCACTTCAGCTGTGTCTTCATTGAGGCTGACTGGGCTGGAGCAGCTGTAATTCCTTTGCGCTGCTCTCCAGGTGGCAGTCCTTTGCCGTGTATTAACAGTGCCTCCCCATTGGCTCCTGTTGGTCCAGGAGCTCCTGGCTTATCTATGTAAGACTTTGAGCCTGCTGCAGCGTAGCCAGCACTTTTTTGGAGTGAATGGCTGCAGGCCCTCACCAGCACCCCGTTCCTCTATCCTTGGTACGACATCCCTTGGCTGGTCACGGGCAAACCCGATAATACCCCTTCCCCCATCGACTCTGGTTTAAAGCCCTGTTAATAAGACCTGCTAATTTTGGGGCGAAAACCCTTCTGCCCCTTTGAGTGAGCCAACCCCCATCTGCTGCCAGCAGGCCTGGTGCCGCATAGGCCATTCCATTGTTGAAAAACCCCAAATTGTGGTGGTGACACTGGGCACGGAGCCACCTAGTAACAGACTGAGTTTGTCTGTTCCTTTCAATGTCATTGCCCACAACAGGAAGTAGGGATGAAGAAATAACCTGTGCTTCAGAACAGTTACCTGGAATTTATTTGTTTTCCCCACTCTGTTTATTTGTTGCTCTTTCAATTCTTGCTTAGGACTAGTAAAAGGTCTAACAATTTATTAAAACAAGTGTATTTGGATTCAGCTAGTGATTGAAGTGATATCATGATATAATTTCTGTATAGTTTTATGAATAAAAGCAAGATGAAAATTATTTTGTAAACTTGTTTCTGTTACTTGAAATAGGAAAAGGATGGGTTTTGGAAGAAGAAGGGTTGAAGTAGCTAATGTCGTTATTGTCTCTGTCTGCTAAGATTTTTTCTTCCCTAAAAAATTTTATACAGTCCTTAAAACAGATTAAGACAGGGCCTTCTTCAGTGTGTCAGGCTGTTTACTTACTTCGAATGCTCATAACCTATTACTTTTGGAAATGGTATTAAATGTATTAATTTTCTTTTTTTTTTTTTTTAATATGCTTGGTCTTTCTAGTGATCTCTAAAAACCTGCTATTAAAAAGGGTTGATTGTAGCTGACTGCAAGAGAAAAAACTGGTAGAGCAATTTAGCTGACTGGGGCTAGTATTAGGAATGACAAGAGAAATATTACTGGTATTTATCCTGACTATTACCTGGTCATTGCCCAATGAATGAACTGTGAAAGGAATTAAATAGTGATTTAAACACACAGTGTATGTTCTTTTTTTCACAGTAGCAATCTCATAACTGCTGGGTGGTTAGGTAAAAAGCTGCACCCCAGAATGGATTCTTAACTTCCTTTAAGATGGTCAGAATTTAACCATTTTTTTTCAATACTGTAGAATTTTTATGTTGGTTGTGGTGCTTCCAGCTTTTCCCTCCTTCCTTATTCCATGTGCATATCCTTTTAGCCCATAAAATAGCTCCAAAAATACTGTGTTTGATTATAGATCTAGATGTAAAATGTATATGTAATACATATGCATCTGCAGACAGGAATTGTTGTTTATGGAAAGCACATTACATTGAACTTTAAAAAATGTGTGAAAAGGTTCCTGTACTATTTACAAAAGTTTTGTTTCCCCACATGATCTGAAATACTGGGTAACTGTGGTTTTAGGCAGAACAGTTTTTCAGTAAACACTTTACATATTTTTCGGTATGTTTCCACATTTTACAGCTAGGAAAGTGCTTATTTACTTTTCTTTTTGTAATAGTGTATTTTAGTGACTGTTTTTATCTTCAGGATCTCCCGTCCTTGAGTGTGTTAAAGATACATTCAGTAGCTAATGCAGAAAAATGTAAGATCTAGTTAGGACAGAATTTAGAGTTTAGTTCTGTTGAATAAGGCCCACTATTTTCTACTTATCATAGAAGAGGCTACTCAAAGTGAAATTAGAACCAGAAATATATGTCCTGGGTTTTCTGAAATTTATCTGGAAGTTATATTAATGGTAGGATTTCAGAAAGTAGTTACTTTTTCTCAGGCCCAAATCATATGAGAGAGGATACTAATAATTTATATTATTTAAAAATTATTCTAAGAGTGTACGTGAAAGTAATGTTTTCCTATTGTAGGGATAAGAGGTTGTCAACATGGAAAAGTGCAAATAGCAGTTATGAGTTTGATTTTGACTTGTAGATCTGTTTGTTAGTGTGGTAAAATAATCAACTTGGAGCATCAGAAACCACTGGATATGGGAAAATAAAATGAAAACTTTTCCAACAAAACAAAACAAAATAAAACAAAACATAGTTTTCAGTAGGAGTTTTGCTGAGTGTTAGTGACCAAACGCGTTAGCCATTTAATTTTTTTTTTTTTTTTTTTTTTAATGTGCTGCTAATAATCTCTCCAGGTGATTGATGCCTTTGTCACTTGTTATTTTCTTTGGAAATGGTGGAATTTCACTTATTCCTACAGTGGCACATTTTCTTTTTTCCTTTTCTATCTTTTATTTTTCTTTTTTCTTTTCCCCTCCTGGCCATGACACCTTAGCTCTTAGAATAGGACACCTCTGTTATTTTCACTAATTGCATATACGAACCTTTTGAAAAGGTTCTTTTTATAAATGTTAAATTAACATCGGATCCATAGTATGCCATTTTTTCCTGCTCACATGCAGGTTCTTACAAGCATTTGTCAAAAAAGTAATTTTCTTTCAACACTGTAAGAAAGATGTCAACTAGTTTGAATGGTAATCATTTTATTGCTTTTTGTTTTACTTTTGAAGAAGGAAAATGCGTTTCCAAATTGCTGACTTCAAAGTACAGCATGACTTTTACAATGAATTTAACTGTACTATGAAAAAAAGTGTATGTTTCATCTGAAAGATTAATTTTCACTCACAGAATTGCAGTTTAACCAGGCTTCCAGCCAAACAATTATTTCAGGTTTATATGTTTTATATGTCCATAGTCTCCAAAGAGATGTCATTAAAGTCTGGTAATTACTAGTTTTTTGAAAAGGACATGTAGTTATAAGTAAATTTTTTAGCATTCATTTTTGAGGAACAAACTAGGGCACTTATTTGAGTAGAGTTCATTAATGGAATTTGCACAATGAAAAATCCCTGTGCTTTACTTTGCAAATAACTTTTTGTGTGTTTGCCATTTAATTTGTGGTATTGCTCCCTACTATGAGCTAGCTAATGCAAAACTCTTGGAAGAAGATAACATCATTCCCTATTGCATGTGGTGCATATGTTGCAAATCCAGAGTCATATTGCAGTGTCGCAGGTCAAGAAAACATTAAGCTGAGAACTGGAGGGGACCAAACAGTCAACAAAGAAACAAAAATCATGTTCGTTATTGTCTGAACAGATGGTGCTTCCACAAATTTTGGCCATAATATGGAAGGTCCTACTGAAACAGTATGCCCTTGGCTTGTAGCCCTTGATTGTTTTCCCAGGTGATTGTACCAGGCATCCAGTGTTATACTCAAGAACAGCTGTTTTGCACAGATTGTAGCAAATTTGATGTCTGTCTTTCAGTTCCAGGACAAATCCTGTAAGTGTTGTTGAGAAGTTAGGCTGCTGCAGGAGTGTCATAAGCAAAACATACTGTGTGGTCCAGGACGCATCACCATGAGTTAATATTATTAGTTGATTGTTTAACCACCTTTCGCTGTTTCTGTCGTACGTTGGCATACAGTTCAGCCTAAATCACAACAGATGATTATTGTGCTTTTTTGCAACTCCTGAATTACTCAGCAGTTTTAGTGCTGGATTTTTATGCAGGATGCTTTAGAAAAGAGAGGAAGCTCTTCAGGATGAAGTATAGAGAAGTCATTTCAATGTTTATTGAAAAGGGAGATTCAAGATAACAATTATAACTGATAATTTGCACCTGCTTCCTTTTTGTTTCTCCTATTTCTCTGCTGTATCTCTGTTGCTTTAATTCTCTTAAAGAGCTTGTGAAACTTTTTAGAGTTCATAATTTCTTTCATTTCTCAGACCTTCATGTTTTGTCAAAGCAGTATGAAGATGCTTTTTGTTTCCTTTATGATAGTTAATCAACTGAATATACCTAAGGCCAAAATGTATTTTTATAATGTTTGATTCAGTATACTGATTGAGTCATACTCATGATCGTCAGAGCAATGTGCTTTTTTATTGAATGAAACTTGTTCAAAGGTATGGATTTTTTCTAATTTAAAAGAATTTATGGTTCTCATAGCAAAGGTATCTGCAGTCTGGTCGTATTTTATTTCATGCAGGTGTTAGTGGAATAACTGAGCCTCAGAAAGCATGGTGAAGATACAAAAAAGTATCAAAAAAAGATGGCTTGACATAAAAGATGGTGAAAAGGGGACACAGCAACACATAGACCGACCTAAATCTGGGTGAAACACTGACTAGTGATACCCTGGCGGCACTGTGGTAGACAGAGAAGTTAATACGCATAACAACCTTATTATCTTGTATCTTAAACATGTTTTAAAATATTTGGTTGAGTATTTCAATGGGTTCACATTTGTATCCTAAGACCCATTTTAGCCATCTTGTGACTACTTAGTTTTCATAGTCAGTAGATTGTATGTACTGCTATTTCATTGGAATACTCTTGAAAAATTCTAAAGCCATTAGAATAAACAAACAAACAAACAAAAACTCTGGAAAGGACCCCAAACAAGTGACCCCAAACAATATTCTTTCCTCAGAAGATCGTAGCATTCCTGCCTAACGCACATACGTGTCTAACCTATTCAGAAAGACCTCCAATGATGGTGGTTCCACAGGCTGCTGAAGAACTTGGGAGTTCAAGATGATGGGGCTTTAATATTTTTTTTTTTTTCTCCAAGTATCTAACCACATCAGTGAATAAATCTCAAATTATCAAAGAAAGAAAGGATGCGCAGTAATAAATATTGCACCTGTTGTTAATTTCCAAGAAAAAATGGAATGTATGCTGTAGTCTGAGCCTTAAAAAAGTGAAAGTGATCCTCCTGAAGCCTAGAAGTGGCTGGAAGGTACTATTGCCTGCCCAATCTCCTAGTCATTGCTAACGCTTTTTGCCAGGAAGCATTTATTTGCTTATAGCCTGATTTTTTTGGTGTTAGCTGCCTCTGTACTTTTGCAGGTGTTTGATCATCTTCCACGTAAAGAAAATCTTCCCGTTCCGTGGCTGACTTGAAATATTTTCTGATTCATCTCTTCCTGGTGGTTCTGTGCTAAGACAGTTTTACGAAATTTAAGTAGCAGGGTAGCACTTTCTTCATGTAGTTTAATCTGGATCTGTTTTGGTTATGTGGTTTGTCATATGAACTGAACAGTTCTGTTTCCTAAGCAAAATTAAATGGGTAGGAACTTGCTTAATGGATAAATTTCTGAATTTCATGCTGATCATTATTGTAATTTAAAGACCTGGTATATAAAATAGTATGCAGAAGTCTAAAGCAAATCAGAAGTCTAATAATTTGGCATGCTTCCTTAATTACATTTTTTTTGTCTACTGAACAAGTCAAAGAATAAATTAACGCAAAAACTATTTTCTCTCAGTCTCGGAGGTAATCCATTAAAGTCATAAACAGAACAAAGTTAAGATTTTGCAGTGCAAAGCTTCTGACTTACACTTCAACAAAATAAAAAATGCAAGCTAAGTTTTATAAAGATTATTCCACAGTATGTTAAAAATATAAAATTAAATTCATAATTACAGTTTTTATGCAATTGGATGTATTTGCAGATTTGAAAATTTTATTCCACTTTTCCTTGAATTTTCTAGTTAACTTTCTTTTATATATTGTATTTTATTCTCTTATCCCACCCATGAAACAGAATTGCTCAATTCCTGTGTGCTCAATCTCTATTTTTTTCTAGTTTTCTACAAAGTTGTAGTTTTTCCTGGTTCTCATAGGATGGACTGAGTAGCACCTATCTACATTTCCCTGTGACGATTTGGAAAAAATGAGGCGTGAGGAAATAACATGTAGAAGCTTTGTGTTTAGAAAGACTTTGAAAAGAAAAGGAATGGCTGAGCTTTCAGCAAAATCGGGGACCTCGGGTCGAGCCTGGGATGTGACTAGGGCCCACTTTTGCCACTGTGCAGAGTTCCTCAGTGGGGAGTGCTCCTTGGCAGCAGTGCCTCCCTAAACTGGCTCACAGCACGCAGGGTGGTGGGGAGCGTGCTGGGCCAGGCTAGCTTGCGTAGCCCCACTAATCCATACGATTATAGGTATAGATTCCACTTGGGGAAAAAACAAATATCACAAATCCCTTTTTTCTCAAATGCTGCATTATAAAGTGTAATTCATGTCTGTACTTTTTCTTCAGTCATAAAGCAAAATCCTAATATTGTATATTTTTTTGCACAATGGTGTGTATTCTTTTCTATCTGAGGCTGTCAGTGAAGAACAAATAGCTACTTTAGAAAGATACTGATACCTGTTTTAAGAAACATGGTATTAGGAACAAAATAATTGAGTGTTCCTTAGGGGGTGGTGTTAATAGAGAAATGCAGTGTAGCAATTTTTGATAGCTTACTTAAATTCACATGCTAAAATTAAATAGTTCCTTAAATGTGTCTAAACTATAAAGGGGCTAATAATATTGGACAATGCCAGAGGAATTGTTTAGTATGTTCAGCAATCAGCTTAATCTGTTAGTAGAAATAATATCTACATAATGAACTGTTTAGTTAGGAAAAATATTTTTTCTTAATAAATTTTTTTTTTTAATTTAATAGATTGGTCTTATGTCTAAAAGTTATTTGTGTTTTACTTTACTAAAAACAGGTGTTGTAAAACAGAAACAGCTCTTACTGGTTTGATTAAAAATAGCAGCAATTCTGGCATTTACAGAAGTCTTAAAATGCAAGATATAATTTTTTTTTGTAGCACTGAAACCACACACAGACTAAGTGACAAGGCAGTTTAAAAAATCATATATGGATTAGAAAAATGTGTGAAAGTGCTTTGGCTAGTGAGGATGGGCAGACTGACAAGGAAGCTATATTCAACTAAAATGTTAAAGACTAGGAAAAATAAATTGAGAATAGAGTGCAGAGGAACTGAGTCTTATTTTTTCAGGTGGAAAAGGGAAGATGCTTACTTTCTCAATTTTGCTAAATTATTATTGTTATCTGAATACAGAGTAGCTAGCTGACAGTTTTTCAACTAGTCACTACTGGAATCAGGAGTACTGTTGGCTGATTATAATTGCAAGTATTTTATTAAACCAAGTGAAGTATAGAGATGCAAAAACGTTCTTTAAGAGACAACCTGAGAGTAATCACAGACACAAGCACAAGTTTTTGTGGTTAGATTTTCTTTTTCTGTTTTGTTCTTCCTCGAGTTCCTTTGAGAATGAAAATAAATAAATCCAGGACTGATATTTAATCTGTTTATGGCTGTGATGGATTATTAGCAAGAGTAGTAAAATTCTTCTTCATGTGGGAGATCATCGCCAGGCTGTGAATGACTTAAGGGATAACTCAGTGCCCTAATATTTCTGTTGAAGTTAATACATAACTGTAGGTAGGATTTCTGATAGAGGAAGAGAATAAATCCTCTTCCCTTCTAAAAGAATGTTCGTTACTGACAGGAAGGAAGGAAGGAAAAAATGGAGAAGCGGAACAAAACCTAAACTAAGACACTGAATATCTTTTAATAATCAAAGGATCGGTGGCCTTTTTTACTCAGTGACATATTAAAAACAATGGGGTTTGTCCCTAAAAGACATTGCAGTATTGGGTTTGGGGGATGAAGGAGAAAATAAAGAAGGAATTGATTGGTTAGCCTGTCCTTAGCTGTTATGATAATACGAGCAATTGCCACATGCCCTTTCCCTGTCTTTCGTCTGTGGCACTGAATAATATTATCCATAATAGTTGTGTGGTTTAATGATGGTGAAAAAACAAACAAAACATTAGTTTTGAATCACCACAGTATGTTAAATTCACAAATGTTATAAAATTAGCATAGATTGAAATGTAGCTGATAGTCAGGGGAACAATGGTTTTGTTGCTTGCTTTTAAGTTAATATATGTAGGCTTTCGTGGAGTTAATTTCTCCCTAGAATGATGTTTTTCGAACCTTACCGTTTACCTAAGTAATTATTCTGTTTTCATTTGCTGGTAAATGCAACTATATGAAAACAGGCAGATGAGACTACTGACCCATAACCAGCTATACTGACATTTTTAAACCTTTTGTTTTCCAATTAGGCTATCCTAATCATCCTTGTGCTTTTTCTGAAGTTGCTGTGCACAGCTGAATTCAAGGACAGAATAGTCTCGTGGCTAAGAGTAGGTTTGATTATCCACTGTACGGTTTTTTTCTTACACCCCAAAATTCATGACCTCACATCTATCTTGCATCCCTGATGACGTTTGCAGAGGTAGCCAGGGTACCTTTTAGTCTTCAATTATATCTATTCATCGTGCAGGAAAGAATGAGACAGAAGAGAATTTTAAAAACATGTAACCGTTAACTTCTGCAATCCTTAGAAGAAAATTTCTTTGGCATATATTGTTGTTTTTCACAAGTACGAACATAATGCCCTTGGTGAACTGAAATAAATAAGCAAAAGTGTTTAATTATAAATTATACATCACGTTGTCCTCTCTATGTCTCCTCCAACAGTTGTTTTTTCATGTCCTGCAAATCAAACCATGCGTATATCATCACAAAATCTGAATTTTAAAAATTAAGTTTTCTCAGCATGATGGAAACTGACAATCACAGAATTTTGAACAGTACATGAGCATTTGTACATAGTTATCTTCTTGTGTTTATAATAAATATGAACAGAGAAAATAAATATTCAAAATTTGGTAATTTCATGTGGTTTCTGAGGAGCTGGTATTGAGAATTTGTAAGCCAAGCAAAATTCCTTTAAGTCCATAAACCAGTTTGTTCTCAGTAAATGTAAGAAAAATCTGGACCTTCCTTATTCCAGAGCTAGGTAACCATCTCAGAGAGCTGAAATTAACTGGTATGTTTTGGAACTTGCCCTTCTTTATCTTTCTCGGAGGTTCATCTTACTCCTTCCGTGTTTGTAGACTGCTTGCTTAGGTTGCAGTTAGTATACCTTAAAGGAGATCAAACTCTTGTGCATGGGCTTGTAACTTACTCAGCCTGCTACAATCAATCGTGAAGGTGCATGTGCCTACTAGATATGTTAGAACTTTAAAATTTGCTAATTGATGTGTTTTGTGCATATCCAGACTAGTTCAGACTGTTACCCATCAAAGGCACAATGGGTTCTAGAACCGTTGTTTGCTTAAGTCCCCCAGATAGGCAATCCTCTGGGTGTGCCAGCAGGCTGGGTACGCCAGTGCACATACACTTGGGAGCACTCAGCCAACAACCAAAGCGCGACAGCTTTTCTCTAGGGCACAAATGAAGGTGGAGATTTTAGTACCTCCCTTTTATACGACATCTTGGTGATTGGAACTCTTACCAAGAAGATGAAGACAGGGGGTTCAAATCAGTCCAAGAAATGCAACTGGTATCTTCTCCTACACAGCAGAGTTCTGTCTTATCTGTCAGGATCTATGAACCCTTAGAAACATCAAGGATAACTATATATACACCGATGAGATATTTATATGTACCTTGTGCATGTTGTAAGACTGGCAATACAGTGTGGACTTTGTTCTACTGCTGTCAGAAGATCTCGATTCAGTGTTGGTAGGTCAAACAAAAACAGTCTTTTCCGTTGTAAAGTAGAAAAAAAAAATGCTTAATTTCTAAATGTACTAATTCTGAAATAACGATACACCAAATAAATGCAACATGAGTATTTGCATTAATGTATAAAAAGAAGATTTCTTTATGTGAGACAATATAGCTGATAAAAAGTTATCAGTATTTATTACTATTAAGATTGCCAAAATAAATGTGCAGGTATACATAGTTAGTTACGTAAAAGCTGTAGTTGTTTTTTTGTAGGTTTTATTTTGGGGTGTGTGCGTTTGTATTTTTTTTTTTAATATTAAAAGTACCTTACATTCTGAAGATAAAATGTAATTGCTAATCAGCTCAAGACAATTTTTGAAGTGTACCAAGTGCCTTTAGACCAGCTTCCTGGTTTTTGCTGATACAATTAATGAGCTGAAGGGTTTTTAAAAGCTAGGTTAAGATTATGCTTAGGATAGCAGCATATAGAAAATATTTAGAATAGCAGTGTCTAAATACAGAATAGTAGTTCTCAGAAAATTGTCCAATTACCATATGTTTTTAGACTGGCCCAATTGTATATGATTATCACTTCTTTTATGTATTTAACCTTTATGTGCATGTAAAAGACGTTGTACTCAGCAACAGGTAAATAAAAGACAACAGATTTTTTTTTAGAAAAGAAAGGTCCTTTTTTAATATACTTCTTGCAAAATTACCCTAGAAATTAAAGTCTTATATACACACACAGAAACATACACACACTCACTGCAAGTTTTTGTTATGTTTGTCAAGATTAATCAAGCTAACCCCTTCATAGGAAGTCCTAATGAAGACAACTGGCTTTTCTCAAGGCTCAGGGGAGGGGTAGAAGTTTGTGGGTTTTTTACAGCTTTAGGATGAACAAATATTAACTTCCTTAGTTTTATGCTTTTTTGGGACCACCATTGAAGAATGCATCAGCAGTCACTATCAGGAAATACAGATTGCTAACACCAAGGTGGTTTTGGTTCTGTGCAAATGAAGAGTACTAGAGCTGGTACTACTTTATCAGAATTCAGAAAATAGGATTGCCAGCTTAACCAGGATGAATGGCCAGGATCTGATTACCTGGAATGCATTTAATAACATTTAAATTTTATTTTATCAAGCGCTGTGAAACCTTGTGTTGGATTATAGGGGCAGCCGTATGCTGGCTTGGTGGGGTTCTTAAAAATATTCCATTCATACTGTGTCCAGAATTAGAGCTATACAAAGAAAATTAAAGCTGTAGTAGTTGCTTTTGCCACCTTTCTTTCTGCACATAGCACAAAGCGGAACCCTTGCAAAGTGGGATATCAAGGGTTCTAGCTCACTGAAGTTCTATCTTACTTAATAAATTGTCATAAATATTTGATATGCCAGATGTCTTTAGGAAGAATCTATAATGAAAATAAAGCAATTTGGTTCTTGGCCTGTGTGACTTTTAACAGAGAAGCTCCTTTGCTGCCAGAGGAATGAGACGTATTCTGATATGTGAGTGTAACTGAGTTCCATATTTCCTCCTAACCCACTCTCTACCTACTTAAGCCACGACTAACCCTACACACCATTGTTTCTCCAATGTGGAGGCTCAGCAGAGCACCCTTTCTCATTGGGCTGTCACTTAGGTCAGGAAGTTGTCATTGGTGCTATGCAGGAACCCCCTGGATTGGTTATGCTCTGCTGTGTTGTCCCTCCAGCAGACAATGGGGTGGTTGAAGTCCTCCAGTAGGACTAGGGCCTGTGAACGTGAATAGCTGCCTGTAGAGGACCTCATCCACTTGGTCTTCCTGGTTAAGTGGCTTATAGCAGACACCAGCTATGATGTCACCCTTGCTTATCTTTTGAATCTTCACCCATAAGCTCTCAGTTGGCTGATCATGCTCCATGTATTCCAGTGTTCTCTCTTAGTATGTTAAGCATCGATCTATTGAGAGAAAACTCTTATTGAAAAGACCCATTACTTTTGACAAGTAAGTCAGACAAGTTCATGTACGTTTTAAAAAGTGCTGCTAATCCAGCATACAAGGAATGAAACTGGAGTATATTTCTGCAGTTCATAGGCATTTGGAAGCTGTTAATAGCTTGTTGGATTTTGAGGAACGGAGATGGGAGTTACACATGTTTGACTATATAGCTGGAAAGCCACAGGAAATACCAGCTTGAATTTTATGTATTTCTAAACTTTATACACATGAGTCCAAAGAAAAACCTTTTGTCTGAATGGCTTTTTGATTTAATTCCTGAAGTACAAGTAGAATCACAGGATATGTATAGTCTGAAAAAAAACTTTGTTATGTTAAAAGTGTTGCGAACCCTTTTGTCTCAGATTCTGTCAGAATAAAAACCACAATTTTCAACACCATGCCTGAACCACTTAGAGGGTGGTTTTTTTTCTGTTTTGTGAGTGGGGGGTTTTTGTTTGTTTTTGGGTTTTTGTTGTTGGTTTGGTGGGGGTTTTATTCTGAAGTCTTTGGAGTAGCCATATGTACCTTGGATTACAAACTCTATTTTAGAATGCTGCAGTTCCCTGTAAATTAAGCTGGTGGATTTTAGTGTAAGAAGACTTGATAATTGTGAGTTAGAGTCCTTATTTCACCTGGAATAGGGAAATGAGGATTGATTTTCCTGGTGTGCATGAGGCATTGGTTAGTGCTGGGAGCTACTTACTCAATTAGAGAAGCAATTAGTCATGAAAATCAGGGCTATTTATGCTGGTTTCTAGAGGCACTTCTCTACAGAAGGAAGAGTGTTAGAGGCTTTCTGTGTACCCTTCCTTTCCCCATTTCCAGTACCTAGAGACATGTACTGGGTGAGGAGAAGTTTTTGCAGCTACGTTAGGCAGAAGAGCCAGAATGCCTGTGAGTTTAAGAACAGTCAGAGGAGTGGGCCCGTACAGAAAAGACAGAAGACATCCTGTAAAAGGGAAGCTGGGACGAGACACACACTCATCGACATTCTTAGTAAAATCTATGGCTTCTGCAAACGCCTGCAAGAGCCAATACGTTCCTGCAGAAAATGAATCCTGCCTAGTTATCTAAGAAGTCTTAAATTGGCTCTGCACCGAAACCAAAGCCTGTTAGAATAGGAAGAAAGAGAGATGAAAGGAGAATTTAGGATAAATTACTTACAAACTGCTTTTGGTCATTGTGTGTTAAGGATACTTACACTCTATTCCATGCTCTATCAGGAAGTTCTTTTGAGCTCTTGGGCAAGATACTTTTCTTCTTTGTGCCTCAGTTTACCAAGTAAAAGTAGAGATTCTCCATTGTAACTTTTTAAAATCTGGTTATATTTATAGTGTTCTTCACATGCGTTCACTGTACAGCTGCCTGTGCAGCTTCTCTATATGAAAAGTTCTGAGAGGAGGGGGTCGCTCACTGTTAAGGCGATGCAAATAATCATATAATACCATTTGAAAATGTTAATGGGTTGATGTTGTAAACCTAAGATTCTCTTTTGTAAAACTTTATGAGGATAGAATAATGAGAATAGAAAAAGTCAATGGGGTAGACAGTAGCATAACATTAGGTGTATTTCAGAAAGTATTACCTACTTAAACATTGCTGATATAGTAAAATTTAAATTTATGACAGTTTGATGGGGATTAGAAGGCTAATTGGATTTTTTTATTAGCTTTGTTAAATAAGAGGGAGTTGTAAAGTACTAAGTAGTCAGTATTCAGGTTGTCAGAGTCTACCCAAACCCCAGTTCTCAAACGCTAACCCTAAACTCAACCTCACCCTTGATGTCTAAAAGCAATGCATGTTTTGAAGCAAAGAATGACTGACACTTTTACTTAGTCTTTCCCATTTATACTCAGAAGTAGTCTGATTGCCTGTTCTGTTTCTTTTGTTATTTGGAGTCTGAAAAGAAATGCCTAATCTCTGCCTAGCCTCTGTTGAAGGTTTAACACAGAAATGGCGCTAATTCATTCAGAGTACACTGGATTCAATGCAGGACTCGCCACTTTCATTTCAGAACTCCAAGTGATTGGGGGGTGGGGAAAAGACCTTTTTCAAAATGTGTTGATAATGTGAGTACTTGTTCAACCTGAAAAATTTCATTTCATGCCTCCTGTTTCCTGGTTACTGCCTTGAGGCCAGACAGCCAGATGCATACTGGCATCGGGATGCTTCACAGACAGTTCTGGCATGGCTGTGTTACACCCAAGAGTGAAATAGGTGGCCGAATGGAGTTAAAAGAGGAGGAGGCTGCTTCTTCTTTCAGAGGTGGTTGTGCGTTCACTTTCATTTTTGTTAAGTGAAAGAAAGCTTTACCTGGTCCTCTGAACAAAAACAGGTACAGTTGTCTTATTTTGGTGTCTACTTCTTTGTCTGAAGTAAGAGAAGTATTTTCGTAGAATCATAGAATCATTTAGATTGGAAAAGACACTTAAGACCATCGAATCCAACTGTTAACCTGACACTACCAAGTCCACCACTAAACTGCATCCCTAAGCGCCACGTTCATTACGCATTATGTTAAAGGGAATAGTTACTCATTCAGACTAAGAGTTTGGGAACACAGGCAAGACCTTAAAGGGGTTTGTATGGAAGCGGGTGGTGCTTCATTGGTGTAGGACAGTTGAGTTGCTTCATCTGTTGAATTTGAATCTAATTTTATGGTAAGTCGCATGTCTATCCACAGTCTCATATATTAATCAGATGCAGAAATTATTAAAGAATGGGGCAACAATATTTTAACAGTAGTCCTAGGAGAATTATCTGTCTATTGCGTATTTTGGTAATGAAATTAGAACTGTATATTTAAGACGGTATTCTATTATTGCCATTAATGAAACTATTGCTGTCTACCAAAAAAAAAATACTTTTTCTCCTAGTTGGTCCTGACCAAGTCACATTTGGAGTACTATATTTATGCAGTATAGCAATTTAAAATGACGAATTAAAGCTTAAATGACAGACAGTTCAGAAAATGAAGCCTACGAGGAAGCTTACAAGTGCAGAACTGTATACAACCATCATAAAAGAAAACAAAAGGAAGAAAGAAAACTGATAGTATGGAGAAAGGGAAATATTTATAAGTTGAGCAAGATCCAGCAGTTGTTTGATAGTAGAAGTAGAGAAGGTGGGCAGTTATGGAGAGTAAGACAGAAAATATTAACAGAGAAATGTACTAAAATGCTTAGTCTCTAGAATAAACCAAGCAAATTCTGCAGCCGCTTTTGCTATTGAGGTAACCACCACCAAAGACTGATAAATAAACAGAGGTTGTGTTTTTTTTTTTTTTATTCATGTTTCATTAATGGGTTTATTATCAGTATGATTGTTCCAGTAATACTGCAACATAAGCCTAGACATTTATTTTGTGGCATCCTATCATATGGTTTATTGAAGTAAAAGTAAAAATTTGTATGGTTCTTAAGATACTGTTCTTCTATTGTTGTATACCAATTGTCAATGTCACTTTAAGGATAGTTAAAAGGTTCGCGTGTACTGCTGCAATGTCATGACTGTAGGTACCAAAGAGGTTCTCTCTGCCAGGGAGGACTGCAAATTTCTGGAAGTTTATTTTGCAGCCGCTCATTTTTGCCTTAGTGATTTTTGAAATATTGTTAGATAAACGAAAATGTTGATATCATCTAGTGTCAGAGGTAATTTATTGGTTAGTTAATACCATGCTTTTCAAGTTTCCTGAAATAACGATTCATTTGGGGAGTGGCATCTGTCTTCTATGCAATAAACCACCTTCAGTTTGGCAACGTGTTAATCTGCTTAAGTGCGCATAGAAAAGCATGTCAAACAGTACATTTCATGTCAAATGTGTCTTTGCTCTGTTTCCATTCATGTTATCACGCCGATTAACTCTATTAGTGGACTTTTTTTTTTTTTTTTTTAAGACATAATGGATAGGGTGATGAACATCATTTAACGTAGTAAGTACTTAATCCTCCCCTCTTGGTTGTTATTTTGCAAGCTAAGTAGGAGTGATTTACGTTAGAAGACTACAGATTAAGCAAATAGATCCTCAAGAGACACTTCTGAGAAACGTGCGTGAGCTCTTTCAGAGTGAACATTCAATCAAGTTCTCTAGAGTAAGGTGTGCTAAATTGGTACAGGAGCCATGGTTTTGGGTGTTCTTTTGAAAAGCTCGTGTCCCTGACTGTTACCACCATAAAAATATTGTGGTCTTTTCTGGGAGGTCGGTCTTGGGTCTTTTGCTTGAATGGCTACAATGTACTTTGATTGAAATTACTATTGTCATGCTAGATTAATTGCTGACTTTTTCTAATTAAAATCATTTGGGCACCAGGATTAGCTGTCCCCTTATTGCACTTTGGGGTATAAAAACATCTGGGCAAGTATATATCAATGTAAGTGCTTTAATAATGACAAATCTAGGGAAAAAAAAAAAAAAAACAAAAAAAAAAACCAAAACCCTCAAAACTGAATAAATCCAGAAATTGCAAATCTTTTTGTGTATTTCAACATAGATATTAAATGAATTTCTGTATCTCCCAAGCATTTTCGCGTGGCTGGAATGTTGATCAAATCTAAATACAAGTTATGTTTAGGTATCTCTGTACTTGTAATACTTTTCTGCACAAAATTCTTTCAAGATCAAGATATTACAGAGAGAAGATATTTAGTGAAAGAAAGATAAAGTTTAAGTGAAATTACGCATAAAGTAAAAAAGATGTTTCTATTTATATCTAAAAAAAACAGTAGAGTGGATTCATTCATCGGAAAGTGCAAGCAAAATGGAAAAGAAATCTTCTTATTGTGCTGGTTTAACCCCTGCGGGCAAGTAGGACCATGCAGCCGCTCACTCGGTCCCCCTCTCCCCCAGTAGGGTAGAGAGAAGAGGGAGAAAAGAAACAAAAAAAACCCCTCGTGGAATTGAGATAAAGACAGATTAAATAGGACAGTAACAGAAGAGGAAAATAGTAATAATGGTAAACGAATATACAAAATAATGTTATCCAACACAAGTGGCTCTCGCCGCTGGATGATTGGTTGCCCAGCTCGTCCCCAGCAGTGATCACGGATCCCTGCCCCCCGGCCCGCCCCTGTTTATATACTGAGCATGACATCTATGGTGCGGAATATTCCTTTGGCCAGCTTGCTGTCTGTGCTCCCTCGCTGCTTTTATGGGAAGCTGAAAAAGTCTTTGACTAATGTAAATATCACTTAGCAACAACTAAAACAATATACGTTGTCAGCCTTATTCTCATACTAAATCCAAAACACAGCACTTACTACAAAGAAAATTAACTCTATTGCAGCTGAAATCTGGACACTAGTCTAGAGGGGAGGCAAAAGATTTATATTGTTACTTATTAGAATGTCCAGGTTATGTGTTACAAACACTCAGGATGGTTACAAAGTTACGTACAATGTCTATATAAATAAGCTTTTACATTTTATGTTTCTGCTCCAGATAGGAAAGCTGTAAGTGGACAAAAAGTAGTTTAAGTAGAAATCAAAGGTATATAAACAGAGATATATATTACATATAACTCTCGTTTGCATGAAGCTTGCATGCTAAGGAGGGAGGGAGGGCAAAAGAAATTAATATATTGCTTTCCTTAATTGGATTCCATGTGCTCTACTTGATCTCATGGGTATTCAAACATATACCAAGATGAGCATTTAAGTTACATAAATGTCCAGTAAGTTCCTGTTGCTGAGTTTTTCTGCTCTTAGAAGTTGTTACTCCTAGAATTGCTTATGTTTAATCAACATATTCAATCTAATACTGAATGCAAGTTTATAAACTGTGTAATCTGTGAAAAATGCAGGTTGTATGGTGAACTAAGATTATTTGTAGGAAATCTTGTCAGAAAATAAGGTGAATTTTGAAAAGGCGAATCAGGATGAGCAAGTATATTAAATTTGGACAGAGAGTCTGATGGAAGGCTTTGGTAAGAAGGACAAACATTCATGCAGAACCAAAAAAAAAAAAAAAGACAATTAACATTAGCATGCAGCAAACATCCTTTGAATAAATGTTTGGGAGAAATGTATTACTTAGCCTACAAACATCAGGGGTTGCAGTTTCCATGGCCACTAGATTAACTTTCTGTGGACTTGGAAACATTACATTCCAGGCAAGAATCTGATGCTTTCTCTGGATTTTTGAGAGACCAGTTCTTCTGCCAGTGTCCATGGAACTGTCAAGAAAATCACTGAAAGCAAAAGGGACTTTTTTTTTTTTTTTTTTTTTTTTTTTTGGGTGGTGAGGGCTGTCTCTCTTTTCATCGCTGCAGCACAAGATTGCTTTAAGAAACTTTGCCGGAGGGGTGTGTATTGAATATATATACCTGTTTAATTGCTAGATAAGGTAACAAACTTTAAACAAGTGCAAACAGCAAGGTACACTCTTCTTGAGTATTCTTTCTTTTTTTTTCTGTTGGACTGTTCTTGACTTTTCTGCTTGTTTTATCTATGATAAGGAGGAGGATGAAGCAGTAGTAGACAGAAATCTGATCAACTTCCATGAGAAATTCTGCTCTATACAGCTAGTGCACCTCTATCAAGAAGTACTTTATGAAGAATTATGTTGGTGAAGCAATACCCATGATATCTTTCCTAATGTATAACCTACAGAAGCAGTAGTAGACACATAAACTGATAGTTTGGGTTTGGGTGAACTAGTGATATATTAAACTACTAATACCTGTAAAATTACTTTGAGAAAGGTAATTCTATGGTGTTTTGAAGATTAGATCATTACAATTTGAAAATAGAACTAGACATCTTGAATTTTGTACATTTTGTACAAGATGAAATAGATTTATGAATGTGAGACCATGAATTTGCGATCCCAGGCTACAAAGAAGTCTTTAACTTGAGATGCATTTCACCTTTGAATTACTAGTGCTTATGCTTTTGTTAGTCTACCCTTGAGGTTATTTTAGAGTTGGATGATGAAATGGAAAGATTATTTTAGAAATTAATTTGACCATCATTGCAAATATTATTAAGAAATTCACAAATTCCAACAAACTGCTTTGGAATGGTTTTGAAGACTCAGTTTTGAAGACTATGCCATGAAGTTCTGTATAGACCAAGAACTAAAGACCCAGTAATTGAAAATGTGAGAGTTGGAATTAAACTCATTGAAAATAGCATAAATCCCAGTGGAAATATTCTTGTGTGCTGTGTTTTCTGTTGGTTTCACTGTCATTCTTCATGGAATGTGCAGTTTATGGTTTAGACCTTTTAAAATAGTTATATTTTTCATTTTTTAAAATGTAAATATTGTAAAAAATGTTGCAAACATGGAAATGTCTCAGTGGCTTGGTAACTTAAGCTAGAGTTTATTTTATGGAATACTTGGTACAGAAAAGTCGTTAGTCTTGTGTAAAGTATAAGTATATGAATCATTTTGATGCATGTGTCACTATTTGTCACGTTTTTGACTCCTTAATTGCAAATTAAAACAAATCAAGATTTTAAAGATCAAGAGATGTTAAATTAAGAGACATTTCCTTAAGAAAAAATTATTTGGCTATTCATATACAGCAAGAGCAGAGATGACTATAATTTTTTTTTTTCTTTTCTCTTCTTTTTTTTTTTTATTTAATTTAAATGAACTGGCTTTGTTCATCTTTCATTGAATTGCAATATGGTTGATAATGTCCTGACTAACTGCAAATAGGTAAGTTAAAATTCTTTTTCTCTACTATAGTATAGATATTCTGTTGGATGTGAAGAATTTATAATTTTCCAATTCAATATGATTTTTTTTTAGTCTGCTCACTAAACAGTGCATATTTGTTTACTGATCAGAAGTTCAATACAAGTTCATGCGTTTTCCTTGCACAACAGACAGAATAGGATGATCACATTGTTTCTGTTCATTAGATATGCTGGTTTAGTTTGAAAAATGTTACCTTCAGTTTCATTGTCATATAAAATAGCTGCTTGGTTTCAGGTTTTATATTATAGTTATTGATATTATTATTATTGTTGTTATTATTATTATTGTTGTTGCTATTGTTATTATTATTGTTGTTGGGAACCTATTTTTTGTTTTCCCTCGTAATCCATTATGTTACTCTTTTTTTTTTTTTTTTTTTTTTTTTTCCCACCTCTCCCTGCACAGCCAAAAAGAAAGAAAATTAAAAGAAAAATACCCTATTGGTTAAATTCTAAATTCTACTGCAGGAATTCTTCTCCTCACCAAGGAAGTTAATATGTGATACCAACATAATGTGCTGATTTGACATTGGGTAATAACTTAGAATTAGTATACAAAATACCCCAGAGCTACTATTTTAAGAATTGATTTAATAATTTCCTCTATTGCAGTGGCCAAATTTATTTTCAGAGCAGCTTTTCTGCTGTTCCTGGTTTTAAGTAAGAGGAACATAGATGTGGTATTGCTTTTGGGTTTTGACACCAATGCATTCACCATATAATTCACAAAATCATATTCTCTAGAAACTGAATGCTATCTTTTAAAAAGAAATGCAGACGAGTTTATAAATGACTGTTGTTGTTTGCTGCTGCAACCTCAAAGAAAAAGTTCATTTTTCTTTCCTTATTGTCACAGTTTATCTGTTGATCAACACACTTCTGTTGATTGATTGAAAAAAAGTTTCCAATACATGAGATGAACTCTAATACTAAACAATGTATCAGAATTCCTGTAATACTAAATAGTGCATCATCTTCAAGTAATTTCTTATTAGACAATTTTTTTTCCACTTTACCGCAACATGAAATGATGCCAAATTCTTATTTCATAAAAGAGTATTGGTTCCTCTTTTCTTTTTCTTTTTTTTTTTTTTTTTTTTTCCCTCTTAATTACTGAATTACTCCCTGGCAAAATAAATTGTGATGGAGGTTATAATGTAGTAGCTGCCTGTCAAATCATCATTTTTACTTCTGAAGGGCTGTGTTTGTGGAGTTCTGATGACAAAAAGAAGCATTGGCATGCTTCCCAAATCTATGACTCAGTATTTGAGGTCCAATTTTTCCACAGCTTGAAACAAAGCCTTTCATTAGCAATTTATTAGAGCCTGCCATGTACAGTAAAGAAAAAAAAAAAAGTAATAAATACCAGATAATAAAGGCAAAAGTGTTCAGACTGTTAGGACAGATAATTTATAAATCGAATCTAAATCCAAGGAAAATGTACTGTGAAAGTTCATCTCTCATTCGACTCCTTTTTCTAGTGAAAGGTATCTGTATTCAAAGTACTTTTTATTGTTTTTAATGCAAGGTACAAGGAACGTAAACAAATATAAGCACATATAGTGGGATTAATTCACTTTGTTTTAGACACCTATATCTCAACTCCTCTTATCAGCAATGGAGGGAAGTACTTTGAGAAAGTCAATTGATTTATTTTCCGAACGTACATGCCTTCCCTAGAATGGAAGGGATTTGTACTGATCAATTTAGTCATTATAAGGACAAGGCATTAAATTATCACTCTTAGTGCCAGATAAAGTTGCTCTTTTAGTCTTATATTTAGAAACCAGAGATAATCTACATTATGTGCCTTGAATTTTGCACCAGTAACTCATACTGTCAACCTGTTCTCTAATCTGACTATGCTAAGGAGCTTCTCTGTCTGAGATCCTAGACACCTGAGTTTCTGCAGCCCTTACCTGCATATGTTGATGTGCCAGCAGTGCACTATAAAATGCCATTTTCTAGGCGTCTGTTTTAAAGTTAGTCTTTCCAGTTGTTACTCAGAATGTAACAATTTAAATGTGTCTGTACTAGTTCAACATAATAATATGATTTTAGTTTACAGATGTCCTACTTCTTTCCAAAAAGATGCGAAATGATGGGGGTTTTTTGAAAGTAAATATTGGCCATCTATACTGGGTGTGACATTTCTAATGGCCCTTCTTTGGAATGAAGAATTTCAACATCGGGAGACAGTACCTGTTAGCAAAGCGATTGCCCTTTCAACAATAATACTGTATGTCTTAACCTGTGGCCATTACTTTTTAATTGTGGTGAACATGATGAAGGCAGTCTTGCTAAAATTTAGCAAATGTATGTCTTAAGCTATTAGGGATGAATAGTTGTTCCAATTAAAATTATTTAAAATAAAACATAAAATCTATTAAAATTATTGACTCCCACCTATAATTTCCATTTGGAAGAGGGTTGTATCAACTGAAGTGTTTTTTAAAAATATGTATTTAGGTACACTTTAGTCTGAGATTTTTAGAGGACTAGCTGAAACAATTTTTTTTTCTCTCTCAGAGCCCCTTTTCAGTGTTCTTGCTTACTAGAAAATCTATTTGTACAATCGTGAAATCTAAAATATTCTTAGGATCTGCGTTGCCGGATTTTCGAGTATTCCATTTTCAATCAGAGGTTCTCGGAACACTTATGAAACCTAGTGAGGCAGACAAAAGTGACTTGTCACTTTTTTTTGGCCAATAATTTGTCTATAAGTAAGAAATCAGTTGCTGATACCTGTTACTGTGTATCGTCTCTATGACTGTCCTCCCTCTAATATGTCTGGATGTGACAGTCTGAAAATCTTTCCTTTTTATGTGCTGTGCTTTTTTTAAAATGTACCTATTTGGGATATTTGAAAGATGCAGGAGATGGAAAATATGGGTAACTTCTGCCATTTCTTTATTTCATTTCTGAATAATTCATTAGTCTAAAATTTAGTGGGATTAATGTTTACTTAGTTTTTCCTGAATTATACCAAGTGAGATTTTTATGAAATTGATTTTAAGTATTTTGACTTGAAATGTTTGTCTTAAATGCAAAGGGTTCATCTACCCTGCTTACTAGGACTGTGAAATAACCTAGCACAATGGTAACTGCTTAACAATTATTCAGTTCTGCTTTTGGAACAAAGTAACAAATACGTCTTGTAAGTGGGTCTTGGGTTTTTATGATTAAAAAATTATTATTATTTTTAAAAAAAGAAAAATCCAGTGTTCAGTTTACGTAGTTGCAGCGATTTAAGTTCTTGAACTCACCATGGCATTTTCAACAATAAGAAAGAAAATGAAGTGCTTCATATTTTCGGTCTGAAGGCCGTGGGGGCAGTGAGATGGCAGTTTTGCGAAACACAAATTTATTTATACACACAAAACTAAAACAGGCTATTAGAGCCTATTCTGCAGTATCTATTTTTAATACATAATAATCCCATTAGTAACACAGTGTTTCTTATGTCATACGCAGTGTAACGTAAGTGTAACGGAAATGCCAGAGGCTTTCTGCTTCCAGAAATTTAATTTCGCATCAAGCCCCAAAAGATTCATCCATCATTGTGACATTAAATCCAGATCACCTTTTTTTTAAAGCTGAAGCCTCGCTGTCTCCTGTCCTTGTAATCTCTTAGATTGCCTGATGCTTGCATACCGGTTATGAAATTTGGATAAATGTTGGGGGGGGGGGGGAACAGGGTGCAGCAGAGTAAATGTGCGTGAGCAGCACAGCAGCTGACAGCTTAGGAAGAAATAGTTCATCTTTATCTCCCATGTCTTCTCCTGCTGGAGATACTGAGTCAATAATAGCAATACAAGGGTTTATAGTGGCATATTTATTTACACTTACATACATATGTGCACAGAAATATATATGCCTTTATGTACAGTGCCTGTATTCCCTATTTCCAGAATTAACTTTATTCAATATGTGACTTTCAAAGAGGAAAAAAAAAACAAACATCATGTCTGGTAGGAACAGAATATTTTTGCACCTCCAACAGCAGAGCAAATGAAGGAGGCTAGCTTTTTTGTAAATGCTGGCATCTCTACCTGGAGAAGAAAATATTTATTTTTGGGAGACAGCTACAAAATAAATAAAGAAACAGAACAGAGCAAAATAAAAAGAAACTTCACAGTTATCTGTTTGTCACTTACTCCTACCATAACTTCCCAAAAACTTAATCTAAATCTGGGTAAGTGGATACCTCATTTAGTTTTTCTGTATATTTCTATTCTCCCCCTCTCTTAAAATAAAGCATATGTTATGGTCTTCCAAAAGCTCATTCATGTCTCTCTTTTTGCTCTTCTTTCCCAGCCATGCTGTAAGGGCATATTTGTCAGGGCGCTGCAGAGGTAAGGGTGGCCGGGGGTGGCAGTGGCCATGGGGCCATCAAGGCAGTGAGGTGCCTCCTCCCCCCAGCCAGTCCGGTGAGCTGAGCTGGGCTGGGCTGGGGATGGTGGCCGAGGCCATCACCAGGCACTGTCAGAAGGTCTGGGCCCAGCTGGGATGTCAGCCCCTCAATCATGACAGGAGAGGTCCAGGGTGGTCCTTAGCTGAGCAGGGCCCAGGGCAAGGCCAGAGCTTGCAGCAAACCCCGCCTGGGACCATTCCCTCCCGGCCCCAGGGGCTGGACCCCAGGGGCGTGCCTGCTGCTGCAGGACTGCCTTCCTACAGTGTAAAGTGTAGCTGTAATTCTCATTTGACTGCTGTGCCAAGTCCTTTATAACCTACCACAGAAGCTACTGTCATGCAGTTAATGCTGATGGCTGTGTGCCACGGGGAGATGAAGATGTTCAGACTTGAAAGCTCACCAGATGCACAGGAAGCCAGAACCAACATGGTCTGTCTTCTTCCCATCTTTCCTTTGTTGTTAAAGAGGTTTTATGTTCCTTTCCCCTCCCCAAAAGGAAGCAATCTCATTTATTCTTGACATTGTTGATCTTATTTTCGGGACCAGGGCTTGCCCTGCTGTGGCCAGGCATCATTCTTATTTATTATTTAGGGTTATTCTGGTTCCATCAAACATCTCTCGTGCTTATTCAATGGGATTATTCTGGTGGTATCAGACACCCTTCCCACATTTCCTGCAGCTATGTTTCATTTTACAAAACATCTTTTTTACTTTCTCTGCATTCTTAGTTCTTACCTTGCAGATTTTACTACTTGTAAAGGTTTTCCTGTACACAGTTTGGAGAAATGTCTTAGTCTGTGTAGATTAAGACATCAATCTAAGGCGGCCACAAAGATAGCTGCTTATGGACGATCTCTGCAGAAAAAAAAAAAAAAAATTAATGAGTAAACTCTATACATTTACTTCTCAAGATGGAAAATATAAGCAATAATAATCATGCAGCTTAACTTGTCCATTAGGATGTTTACTTTGCTCATATAAATAAATTAAAGAGGTGTTTATTACACAAGATAAGCCCATAATTATGGATCATTTACCTATAAAGATATCAGGCAACAAATAAAATCGTAGGATTAAACATTGGTCCTGGTATGACCTTTCCTTCTTTAGATTAACTGGAATGATTCACAACAGAGAGGATCTTCAAGTGAAATGTAACACTATATAATTTTAAGTCAATGGTGCTTGTTTGCTTCAGAATGCTAATATTTTGCTACTTCTGCTAGTTCTTTAATGTGTCTGAGGTGCCTCTTTCTAAATGGTGAATTTTAAATAAAGGCAGCTCTGATTTTCTCCACCTTAGGAAAATTAATGCCTAGAATGTGCCTTCCCACTGCTGTGCACTGTATTCTTCTTTTGTATTCACTCCGGGTATTCTTCCATGTAAACTTCACTTTTTCACTATTTCAGCTAATTCTAATAATCTGATGGTCTGGATTAATTCTCAATTGAGATGAGTCTGTGTTGAAGGTCTGTCCTAGGAGACAGCACTGTCTGTGATAAGAAAAATGTTTTTCAAAAAATCATACTGCCTGAAAGACAGAATAAATATTGCTTGAAAAAGTACCAAGTTTTTCTCGTGAAATGTTCTTGTAGTCTTTAAGATGGTAATGTAGCAAAGTCCCATAATAAATTCAAATAGAATGCATTTTCTTCTTAGAATATTTAATTCTGTTAATTTTAAACCCATTTCTTCTGTCTAAGCTACATTTATAATAGACAAACTCTTCTTGTCATGTAGAATGAGGATTAGGAGTGAGGATTAGGAATTAAATACTTATGAATGAGTCCATGAGACTCTCAAGGAGAATAAAATTCTTTGAAAGCCAATGACAGCCGGATTTTTCTACTTATATACAACTTCATCAAGTGTGATGGCTTATATTTAGACTGCTCTCTTGTTGGTCTTAAGTTCTTGGGTAACATGTTAATATAATAGCAGCTATGCAAAATATAATTCTGTTGGCGTGTTTTAGGTTTTCTCCTTTGGAAAAACCTTTTCCTCCTCCTAGCTAGACATATAACAGTGGTTTGCAGGCACCGCAGCTTGTGTTCGTGCATGTGTGGGTGCATATGTGTGCAAGTTTGAACTAATCTTTTTAAATATGAGCCAAATTGGACTAAATTATGTAGGATTATTCAACTTTTTGGTGTGATGTAATATTTTGGCCCTCATTTCACACTCTTTTAAAGAGAGATGTGCATCTGCTGAAAGAGATGAAACTGTAGGAGATTGTACTCAACAGAAGAATTAATGTAACAGAAATTAAATTGGCAGATGTGTAAAAGCAATCCATTGGCATATAGTATGTTTTATTTACACTATGCATATGTTTAAATTCAGAAGAATTGAGCAGACGTCTTGAGATATCCTTCAAACAGCACTAAAGACAGGAGCAAATATTTGCAAATACGATCAAATTATGCAGCTATCAAATACAATTTTCTGTAATTAGTGGGTAAGCAGAAGTTGTTGACTTTGTAATTACATGACAATTCTAAAGGAAGTTCCCCTTTAATTTGTCTTAGTAAATACCTCCAATGCAGTCAGAATTGAAATGAACACAGTTGTACTCGTCGACTGTAAAGATAGCTAAGCTACAGGAAGAAAAATGTAAGGAGGCAGAATTTTCTGCCTTTGAGACATTCATATATTGCAAAAAGTTTTACTTGATAATTATCTGGCATTTTGTCCTACCAGAACTGCAGCAGTGACTCATTGACTGTCTCCAAGATACTCAACGCTAAGCAGAAAAGGTATTAAAGAAAGAGGAAAGGTATTAATTGCAACGTGGAACTCAGAAGGAATGTAGATACTTGATAAAGTCTGGAGGGAAATGAGTGATGTGCAAAGTAGAAAAATACGTTGACCAGAGAAAGAATTGGGAATAACAGGAAATAAAAAGTACTTGCTGTACAAGCTGTGGCATTTTGAAACAAAACAAACAAGAGGAAATATAATAAAAAAAAGGGTATAAACGAAGTCAGTGTTGCTCTGAGAAAAATCTCAGCAAACTCTAAAATATGGAACAAGCCTACAAGGAATAGATACAGTGACAGGGTGATTGAATTTTCAGTAGTTTCCCTACAGGAAATAAAGAAAACCAGAAATAATTAAAACTAAGCTGTATGTAAAAAGATCTTAATCTTACATATTTCAGAAAAGCAAGGTAGATGTCACTGGATCAATTAGAATCGAATAATTTATCAGCAGAACCTACGGCAAAAATCTTTTGGAGCAAGTCCAGAGGAGGACCATGAAGATGACCTCTTCATGGCTGGAGCACATCTCCTCTGAAGACAGTCTGAGAGAGTTGGAGTTGTTCAGCTCGGAGAAGAGAAGGCTTCGGGGAGACTTATAGCAGCCTTCCAGTACCTAAAGGGGGCCTACAGGAGAGCTGGGGAGGGACTCTTTATCAGCCATAGGATGAGGGATGACAGTTTTAAACTGAAGGAAGGTAGATTTAGATGAGATATTAGGAAGAAAGGCTTTACTGTAAGGGTGGTGAGGCACTGGAACAGGTTGCCCCATCCCTGGAGGGTTCAAGGCCAGGCTGGATGGGGCTTTGAGCAACCTGGTCTGGTGGGAGGTGTCCCTGCCCATGGCAGGGGGGTGGAACTAGGTGATCTTTAAGGTCCCTTCCAACTCTAACCATTTTATGATTATTACAAAACAAACTGAGCAGAGTATTATGAAATGTACTGAGACATGTACAGTGCTGGATATCTGGATATCCTTCTGTATTTTCCTATGAACTGGAAGACTTTTGCCAAGAGACACATGGGGAACACAGCCATTTTGCTCCTTGTCTAACTGGCAAATGCATTGTCTAGACTTGAAGGAGTTCAGTTAGAAGAACTATAAATGACTAGTGAATAATTTTCTTGTGCTTAGCATAGCCAAAGTATATTGGCCAAAGTGTTCTGTATTAATTTGATTAATTTTTGCAAAAATAACTTACATAATTTATGATAGTTTTGAAAGCGCAGTTAATATTACTTTCCATTTATCAGTCATACATCATCTGGAGACATTCTTGCATTATACATGGCTATACCTCTGAGATATTAGTAGATATATTATGTTATATAATTTTAGCCAGAAATAGTGTCTCCATATGCTGTGAGAGACAAATTGAAAGTCTGAAAGAATATGCAATTTGTAGATTAAGAATATATTAAGTGTAGTTGCATGATACAATCATACAGGTATAATTTCAAGATTTTTTTTAAATTCTTTGCTGTTGAATGGGTGTCCACCGCTGAATATGTCACAGGAGAGTTGTATTAAATTAATTAATCTGAAGATGTCCAAGTGTGAGGCTAGAAAGGTAAGCAAGAAGAATGTACGAATTGATACAGAGAGACCTGAAAATTGACAGACTTGCATGTGTGACCTTGTCATCTTCTACAAAGAGGCTGGAAAAGATCCGTTGTATGTGTGCAAAACTCTGAACTTTCTTTTTACTCCCATTAACATGGGAGAGCAATAAAACTGAATAGAAAATGACTTTTTTCCTTATGATTTGACTAGCATCAAAATTATTGTGTTATTAATATTTAAATGTCCACGTTCAGTTGTCTGAAGTAATGCAGTGGAGTCAGTGTATGCATATGGCCCAAGCCCATTTGTCTCAGAAACTTCAATTTGTTGTTTATTTCATTAGTTCTGTGTTGTGCAGGAAAGCTGGCTAAGGATTAGAGCTCTTTCGTGTCTTACTGTTCTCCTTACAACTTATAGGACAGCTGCAGTCGATAAGAAGCAATGTTATAAGAAAGCTTTGGAAACCTTTTGGTGTAAGTAAATCCCAGAAGTATTATCAGAAAGATAGACTGAAGTATAGGAAGAGGGAGGTCTTCAGTGGAGATTTGAATTGTTCACTCGGTAGCATTTTAAGCCATGCGCGCATGTAAGAAAATGAAAGACTGAGAAAGCGAGGAGGATAGAGAAGAAAGATGGAAGGATGGAAAGAAAAACATAAGTTTTATAAACTCTAGCTCATAAAGGTGAAAAAGCAGGAAGGGAAAACACCCATTCAACTATAAAAGATCAGTTTAAAAAAAGCAAAAAAAACCCAACCAAAAAGAAAACCCAGAATAGTTGGCATACCAAAAAGGTTTACAACAGGAGAGGGTCCAAGTAAGGGAGGATTTTGTGGGTATGGGCAAAAAGTAGAGTTGCTCAGTTAAGAGAATGCCAGTATCAGAAAAAAACAGAGACCTACCTGTAATTACAAAAGTCAGCATGATGCAGCCTTTTTCCTCCCAGAAGTATGAGTGGGGAAATGAACTGAGGAGTCAGCCAGAACCATGGTACGCTTTACTCAGAGTGGACATAGAAGTGGGAGTTACAGACATCTCTTGAGAAGGAGAGCTCAACTGTGCCATTGTGCACTATTTCTTCAATACAGAATCAAATAATTCTCTTAACACAGGTGTTTTGGCATCCAAAAGTTAACTGAGATCAGGATATATTTTAAGCAATAGTTACAACTTCAATAATTGAAACATCTGTCTAATTTTAAGTAGTACTGAGACAGAAGAAGGGTGTTTTGGAGAACGTTATTTTACTGTTCACTTCCCGCTGTCTACAACATCCATGTTATTATGCCTGTATGACTGCTTTTACAACTGTTAATTTAAAATTGGTCAGTAAGTCATGCTGGCAATTTTTAGCATGATTCTTGAGATGTTCTCAGTCTGTCTTACGATGTATTTGTTCCATGATCATTCAGGTTGTTAATAGTATCTTCAGGTGACATACAGTGTCATAATGTTAATTTTTATCCTAACGTTATGAGGGGAAATGTATTACTCATTTCTAATAAGAAGGCTGGCTTAGGTTCCATTGCAAAAGGTAAATAAAACTGAAGTTTTAATGCTGGTCAGAATTCCAGAACAATAATATGTTTTGTGTATAATGGTCCCTGCTAATCTAATTTAAACTGTAATTAAACTGTATTTTCTTTTAATAAAAAGACTGGTGGGACAGCAACTGCCCCAAAGATTTCCTAAATAGCAGGAAAATTGAGAAACAATCAATTCTCATACCTTCTCACCTCACTAGCTTTTGTGCCTGCTACTCTCTATATAGCTTTTGGCAACAGAAGAGGCAGTCAGGTTTCTTCCTGTTCTTAACTCAGCCATACTATTAATGTGAATTCTTGCAGTCGTGAATGCACTAAAGCTGTTGAAGATTGCTCCCAAATCTCAGAGTTGTTCTCATTGTTCCAGGATTGTTCCAGGTTGCTGGATATGTGATGGGGTGACAGGTAGTTTGAAGTTGTGAGAGCATTTTAAACCAAAACTTGTTACTACATATGAAGGAAAGCATTATTTTTTTTTTTTTTTTCTTTTTTTTCTTTTTCTCCTTTGTGTTGTTTTGTTTTGTATCTCTGATCCTCATAGTGCCCTGTCTTGGTTCCGGCAGGGATGGGATTAATTTCCCCAAGGAGCCGGCAGGGGAGTGCAAGTATTCCATCCCACGTGACCCATGCCCCGCTATAAGAGGCGCGAGCCGGGGCGGGGGGGGGCAGTCGCCACTGGCGGGCGAGCTGCGGCGGTGCGGGTCCGCTCGGTGCGCTGCGCGGCGGTACTGTAATCGCGTCCTTATACTACTTATCGGTGTTATTGTTTTTCTTTCTTCTTCCTTTTGGCTGTTCTGTTAAATTGCACTATTTCAACCCGCGAGTTTTGCCTTTTTCTGCCGATTTTTTCCCAGGGCTGTGGGAGTCGAGCGACTGCGTGGTTCTTTGATGCTGGCTGAGGCCAAACCACGACATGCCCCTTGTTACTGTCAATGGTAACAGCTGTAATAGCATCCTAAAAATAGGGCACATTTATGAATATGTATGTGTAGTAAATCCAAACTTCTGCCTACCGGCTGTGCCAAAAATAGGTGGAGTACTATAATAATCACCAGCTGCAAGTGACTGTGTAGCAAAATACTGCCCCCTGTACACCTAGAACTAGCCCCAGTGATTCTGCTCTGCTGCACAATATCCAACAGCCTTGCTCTTCTCTCAGCATTACGCGTTTCACAGTTTTCAATTCCTACCAGCAAAATGTCACTGTGACCGCAGTTTTCATTCCAAACCTTTTCTCTGGGTTGTCATACCTACAGTTTTCCACGTAAGTTTCCACTATTATTCACCTATGGTTTGTTCTACTAATAAATTCATCCTCACCGTGAAAATCTGTTTAAGTTCTTAAACTGACATCTGCAATACCTGAATGCTCTTGTTTTCTGTAAGTCTAAATGCATCGAAACATCTCTTTTGGGACATGTGGCTTTCTTCGCTGTTGTTTTACCCTTTGCAACAGGAGGATAAAAGCAGTGGCTCAAAATGGAGAATAGTTAAAATTGGAATTATTTAATGAATTATTAAAAAAAAAAAAGAATACCTGATATTAATACATTCCATATGCAAACATGTTTTCCCTTACTTTGGGATCTTACTCACCGGGTAAGCTCTCTTTCCTCACCACAAACTGGTATTTGCAGTGACACAGGCTTCCTTACAGCTATTCACGACTAACCTAAGTGACAAGACCAGAAAAAAAATACTGGCATGTGCTATTTACCAAGGATAGTAAGTTAATGAATTAATGGCTTTCCTACACACATCATCAGTACTTGATATTTTGTGATGGCTAAAGTGAAGCTGATCTGAAACTGCATGGAAAAAAGTAACATTAAGAATGAGGGGAAAAGATTTTTTTTAACTACAGCACCTACTTTATAAGCTGTGTACGTTGAAGCTTTGCTACAAGTGTCAGCTTGCCAAGGATGTGCAATGACTGATTGGCAGTCATTGCAATGATGATTGATAAGTGGCTCTTTTCTTTTTCTATTTTGAGGAGGCAGGTTGAGAAGCTGAATTTTGAAATAAAGACTGCCCTTGAAACAAGAACTTTCCTAAATGCTGTAAGCAGGGTAGGATTTGTGGCATTCTGCTGCTCCATGAGAGCTAATGTCAACATCAAGCAAACTTTTTGTCTTTCTGATTAACAAATCTGCTTAAAAAGTCTCTGTAAATGCCATGTGTCTTGTTCCTTTTGTCATTACACAGCTATCATCCACAGCAATCAATGAAAATCTTGTCTGGGAGATCATTGTTTATGATTACATAATCCCAGAAACACAGGGATTTGGATCCTAGTTCTGTTTATCTGTATGTGGGGGTGGTTTGTTTTTTTTCATTGTGATTCAGACACTGCAGCGGAATATGAGAACTAGAAATGTTGACTGATGGAACATGATAAAGTATTAGTCAATCCATATTAAGATAATAAGCAGAAAGGGATAGTAGGATTTATGAGTTTATTTTATTTTTGTGTCACCAATTCATACAATCACTTAAAAACATTGTTGATATTTTTAAATTGTAAGGTTAATCCCACCCATTTTGCCACATTTACCAAAGCCCATGCTTGCAAACAGCCGGGTGATACAAAGTAACTGTGTTTCACTGAGTTTTGTAGCCTTAGGTGGAAGGAAAAAAGCTTTAAGATTTATCTTGTGAGCCTGTGCGTACCTTTATATGTAGATGAACTAAGAGTACAATTGAATTTTCTGAGCTGAAAACGTACCATTCAAAGCCACAAAGGCAGAATGCTATGGAAAGTATTGAGGAAAAACATTGAGAGACTTTTTTTTTTTCCAATTTTATAGTGGAAGTAGTATTAATTAATGACCAGATAACACATCCAAGAATCAGATGGGTAAAGTTCTAGTTCATTCTCACAGTTAGAAAGTGGATAAAATAATGCATACTCATTTCAGTAAAGCTTTAAGAGCTCTTCTGCTGAGGAGCATACCGCAAGTGAAGTATAGCAATTGTGTCAAGATATTTTCAAGATAAATCAACTTGAAAATTTAGTGAAATTGTCATTAAAAGTATTAGAACATAGTCCTTCTCCCTCTCCTTCACTTCATCCCCACCCAAATTCCTCATCCAATTGCAGAATGTAATTTGAACTTTTAAGTTGATGCAATATCATCTTTATTTTTGTTATGAGTACTATGCAATAAAATAAATTACAGAAGGTGCAATAATTTTAAGATAATTCAAGCTGAAATGCAGGAGTTTTAAATAAAAAGAATTATTTTCATTTATGGTGTCTTACTATGAAGACTGGTTATTATAAAAGAATTGCAGAAAAGTTTAAAAACTATTTACTTTGTTACAGGTATTAATGAAGAAAGATATAAAGAATTGTATTAAGCTCTCCTTTCTATAATATCTTCAATGGTAAACCAACAGTGTGGGAAAAACGTAGAAGAAATTATACTGTCTTTCTAATTCGGCTGTTGTTTTCAATACTGTTCAACATTCACTGTATAACGATGGAAGTCAAGAAGTCTGTTTTCAGCACTTTTCTGTGAAAAAGAGGAATTATTCTCAGGCACAAAGTAGTCAGTGTGTGTGTGTAAAACAATTTGTAGACACCAATATTGGTTAAATTGGGTTTTGAGTTAAAAGATTTTAACTGGTCAAAAGGAAGTGGTTTTGGATAGAATGTAGAAATCCATAATTCTTAGATTGCAGAACATTATGAATTTTAAAAAAATCTAGTATGTCTTTCAGCCAGTAGGTATCCCTCTAGTGTATTAATCTAATTATTTTGTAGTCTGAGGTAAACAATAGACAAGATGCTGGCACCAAAACTCTGGAAAGTCTCTATATTTGTGTGGTTTAGGGTTTTTGGGGGGGGTTTGTTTTTTTTTTTAAATAAAAGCCTACTGGATAAAATGCACTATGAGTTCATGTGCTATGACAAGTTCCAAAAGAATTTGTTTCCAAATCATTGCGTGAAAAGGCTACTTTCTGGAAACTTCTCCAGTTTAACTGGGACTTTAAACCATCATAAAATGGAGTGGTTTTAGTGTTAAATTTAGGCTATGAAATGGTGACACTGAGCAAAAAACACTTGTTACAGTAACTTCTTATTTTAGTCTCAGTAAAAATACGTCATTTCCAAAAGTGGTATATTTCACAGGGAAGGGGAGAAGTTCTGAAGTTCTTTTATTGACGATATTGAATATGTAGAACTGATGACAAAATCCACTTCTCAGATTAGTCTACGACTTACCTGAGTGGGTCAGGTGAAAATTCTTGGCCTTATTATTCACAAAACAGGACTGCGAACCGGCAGTGTGAATATGTTCAAAACTGGGCAAAAGGGTGATCAAGAATGTCCCTGACTTTTTAGCTGTGTAATGTTTGCCTTTCAAGAGCTTTGGGAGAATTTGAGAGTGTATTCAGAAGAATGGCCATGCTGAGGAAAAGCAAGGCCCATTTTCTCTCTGGTAGTAAGCAGGAATGAGTCTTTTGCGGAGAAGTTTATAACTATAAATAACCAGTGATATTTTCTGAGTTTCTGACAAAGCATCCTTTATGTCTTCAAATGCCATATGTTTCTTGTCACTGAATGACTCTCTGTCCTACATGTATGATCAATAATCTTAAGTTTTCATTTAATTTTGTTATATTTTGCTACTTCTGCTAGTACACTCATACTACGCAATCTGGTGACCTTGCACTTGCACAATAAGTGTTATCATTATCACCTATCCTTTTTGTTCTCTTGTTCTCCCCCTAGTAAAGTATGATGAGTTTGGGGTTTTTTTGTTTCTTTGTTTTCAATTGTTCCTAGTTCATGTGCGTGCAAACACACATACACATGCACGCTGACATATATATTTTTAGGAGAACAGAGGCTAGCTCTAGCTAAAAACTAAGGAAATGGGGTTTCTGGAGGCTCTTGTTTTCTGGCTTTGATCCAAGCTCATGAAGTCTGTTTAATGTACGGTCTCAGTAATCTTAACTATCAAAGCTTTCATTGCCCAGAGGAGCAAAGCTACCAACTGTAGACTTCACCCCGGAGCTTTAAATCTAGCTGTCTTTTAGTTTGGAAACTCATTGAAGATTGTTTTAAAGTGAGAGAAGATCTACATGCCAGTAATCACTGAAGAACAATTTTTAAATTGACAAAACTAAGGGATTAATATAATGACAGCTTCACATATGTTCAGGACTTTAATGTGTTTGGCTTTTTTTTTTTTTTTTTTTTTTTTTTTTCTAGTGAAGGCACTGTATTGAATTAATTACCTATCCTGGTGAGTGTGCCAATCACCATCCAAAATTGGAAGAAAAAAATGAAACCGTGTGTGTTCAGCATCTGTGGCGGTGGGAACTTTGGAGAATTTCTATCATGGGTTTAGAAATATGGACTGTCATGTGTACTCCGGTATTACCTGTGAAGAGGCAATATGTTAGCATAAAATTTTGCAGACCATAACTCTAAAAAAGTCAGAATTTTTGTGCGAGAACCACTTTGTAGAAAGAACGTTAAGCAGTAATGAAATCCATGGGTTATAATGCATGGATACTGGAGAGAGTATGTATTCCAAATTGATTATCAAACTTTATGCTGGCTTTCTAATTTCATCTATTATAATTGGCAGATGACCAAATAGTTGAAGAAATAACGTAGATGTAATTTCACAATTCAAAAGAATAGGGGGCCTTTTGTTTAAAAAAACCAAACAATCAGACAAACAAACCCATTTTTGTTGGTTTGCTGTTCAGGAGAGTAGTCATCACAAAACCGAGGGAATGATACCTCGTGTGTTATATCCCTGTCCTTGTCACAGTTGGTGGCCTCCTTTTCAGGAAGTTCTTCTGACTGGTCCAGTGTGTGGTGTTCACACACTCTAGCCAATTCCTTTGATTTTCTATTGAAGCTATTCTAGCTTATATTAATACGTAATACTAAAAATAAGCTACAGAGAGTTTCCAGCAAAGTGGTTTTTATTCTCCTGCCCTTCTTCATATTCTTACAGCTTAGCATATTTTAATGCTGTTTGCTCTTGTTTGCTTTGGCAGTGAAAATTAAAAATCAGTTCATACATAACTCATAATTGTACATGAAACAGTCTCAACAATGATACAATCTCAACAGTTCTAACCCCTCAGCACTCAGACTGAGAAAAATAAGTGGGCAGTGTATCGCTTTGAGAGTTTAAAATCATGCACATTTCTTAATCTGAATGGAATGTTTATGGTTGTGCATGTCACTGTCAGAGATAATACAGGACAGTAAAAGTAAAAACACAACCTAGAACTCAAGGAGAATATCATTATAAAAATTAAAAATGTATGAGTTTGGTATTAGTTTCCATTTAAAATGAAAAGTGAAGGACATGGAAGAAAGCTGGCACTAGGATGAAAATCAATATGGGAACAGATGTGATATCAGCTAGATAAAGAAGCTTGGAATGCAAGTAATTCTGATGTATGTACAAATGTGGTTTACAGAAAGAAGCTAAGAAATTTAAATTCCTTTTTAGAAAATATTTGCATAAAAGATCTGCTGTTTAACTCCAATGATCAAATTCCACACCTTCCCATAAAAAGGGAAAAAAAAAAATATTTAAACCCCAGTATGTTTAGAAAGTGTTAGAAAATAAATAGAAAAATTAAAATGTTTTCTAATAACAGTGTCTGTGGCTTTGAATAATTCATTAAAGCCATATAAGAGAAAATGGAAGAGAACTGCAATCTTATGTGCCTAGTTATCTGTGTGGAAGATCAGAAGAAAACTTCTAATTCTCAAAATTCAGGTAGAAGGAGCTTGTCATTTTATAGCAAAGCATCCAAGGATTGGTTTATGTGACTTGTGTATGAATTTGAGACAAAATCCCATTCTATTGACTTATGCAACTGAGTTTCAAACACTCACAACTTTGAAACATGAATAATTTCTGGACCTTTGTAATTATTTATGCATGCCCGCTAGAAGTTTTGAGGCAGGATTAAACCAATGGCAGTAAATGGCTTTACCACTTACATGTTTTCATAGCGGAAGACAGTCTTCAGTTTTTTATTATGAAAATAAGAGGTGCCACACCAAGTTGGAACAAGTATTGGACATGTATGTATCATAGCTATGCAAGTCACTATTTCCGAATTTTCAGGGAGTGATGAAAAATATAAGAATTTGTTCAGTTGAAGTAACTTCAACTTAAAAAAAAAAAATGTTCTTTGTTATTTCTTATTGGCTCACATCTCTTTGACTGAAATCTGGTTTATCTTTTTAGAACAGGAATGGAATGTTTACTTTCTTATTTGTCCATGGAGTTACATGATGAAGAATTTATGTCATTAGAATGTAATCAGGTCATTGTATGTAGAATAATGCCTGATCATTATGTATAACCAAATCTTTGTGGAATCAATTTACAGCACACTGGAGCCTATTCCAAGAGCATCAAATCTAGGTGTAGTCACTGTCTTGTCTAAATACTGCCTTAGCTAACATTTTTCTTCTTCTTTTTTCTCCTTTCTCTTCCTTTCTTCTTTGTATACATAATCTCTCTCGAACTGGCCTAGACTGAAACCTGTTGTTCATTGGCATTTCTCAGGAAAAACTGAGAAACGTTAAGGATTGCCGCTCTTGGAAACCATAGCGGAAATTCAGTAGAACAGCGGGCAATTAAAGAATTGCGTTAAGCAGTTTTCTTAAAGTTCTGTTAACCTTCATTTTGCTGATTGCAGGGCTTTTTGCTAGCTCTAACATTGCATGAATCTAGTAATAAAGGTTTGATTGATTTTAATGATGCAAGGATGGTGCCTAACTTGGGAAACAGTAAATGTAACGGGAAACTTGCATGCTTTTAAAGGATTTTTTGAATCCCAACTCTAAGCTATGTCTGAAGGCTTTTTTGGTATTAGTACTTTTATCTTCTGTTTATGTAAATCAAAAGATGTCACATCCCTTTGAGTATTTTATTTACTACATGACATCATGGGCTATGGAACATCTCTCTGGTCAGTTGGGGTCGACTGTCCCTGCAGTGTCCTCTCCCAACCCCTTACCCACCCCAGCCAACTCACTGGGGGAGGGAGAGAAAGCCTTGAGGCTGCGCAAGCACTGCGCAGCAACAGCCAAAACACTAGTGCGTTATCAACACTGCTTCAGCCACAAATGCAAAGCACAGCACCACACAGGCTGTTATGAAGTAAGTTAGCTCCATCCCAGCCATACCCAGGACTAATATTTGTCTATAATTCTGTTAATTCTGTATTTTATTGAAGTGTCTGTTAATATTCCCAGTACAGAAGTTAGACTTTTATCATTTTATAGTTTTCCAGTGCCCCTGGAACCCATTTTTGAAGTCAGGTATAATGTTTGCCACCTCTCTGTCTTTGGGTATCAAAGTAGTTTTGAGAAAGAGGTTATGTATACTGGTTATTGGTTGAGCTGTTTCATCTCTGAGTTTCTTCTGAACTTGGTTGAGTAGTCCCCCCGTTTTGGTGATTCCTTCTTGCTTGCTCTGTTGATTTGTTCCATAACTACTTCCATCAGTGCTTTGATTTGAGACCAAAGCCTTTGGTGTGTCCTCCGTAGAGAAAGCTTCTGATGTAAAAGTCTTCCATGGTACAAACAGAAGCAAAAAAGCCTCTGTCACCTTAGTGTCTTAGAATGCTTTCTGTATCCTGTGATCACATATTGGTCCTATATGCTCTTTGGCAGGTTTTAGCTTCTGATGTGTGTTAGAAAGGATTGATTAATAGGTTTTATGTCTTTTCCAAGCTGTTCGTCAGGCTTTTTTTCTTTTTTCTCCTTTTTTTTTTTTTTTTTTTTGCCTGCCTCAGTCTATTGTTACATTTGACCTTGCAAAGTTTATGATCCTTTCTATTTTGAGGCATCTTCAGCTTTTAAAAATAATCTTTATTCCCCCATTAGCTATACTGTTTCATTTAGTCTTTCTCAAGTCTGTCTGGCAAAGGGAAGAGAGGAGTACAAATTTGCTCTGTCTTTGGTAGAGTTTCACTTAATAGTCTCCATGATAGTACAGAAATATCAATTCCTTATCCATAATACTTGGTTATTTTTCATCACTCGTGCTGTATTTCAGGCAATATAGAGTCTACTCTGTATTGCAGCATTTCATGCAATTTCTATATTTTGAGGACACCAGATATGAAAGAATGAGACATTCATTTTGTTTAGGTGGGAGGAAGAAATCATCCATTTGGGAGAGGAGAGGAAGAGGGGAGTAGAGAAGGGATGTTTGGAACAAAATTTGTCCAGGAAGACTCTTGTTTCATTTTTGTTTAAAAAATAAGACAACTCTCATGGGTTTCTTCTATAATGATGCTTTTGGATAACTCATGTAAATGAAATTATTCAAGTGAATTGCTTATCTTTCCTTGTTTTAAAAGGTAATATGCTAACTTCTTTTAAAAATACAACCCAATAGAAGGCTGTCAAAAAACCTACTAAAATTTTTGTGTGCTTACTGCCACTTACTGTGAAAATGCTTTACTAAGAAAATACTGCTACTTAATAACCCATGTGTTCTGTACAAAGAAGCATCTAAATCTTTTTCCTCTATTCCACATCTGGCTAAAGTTCTGTATTTAAAATCAAAGTAATATTACATTTCTTGAGGTTTAAACAAAAATTTAAAGTTCATATGGAAACCAATTAAATTTCAAGTAAAAGCTTTTCCTATCATAATCTGAGTACTATAGATATTAATAAGTATTTGAAATAGTTGTGGTTTGAGGACTTGCAGCCGTAGGAAGTCAGTATGTTTGAACTTTTAGTGAAGACCCAGTGTCCTTACTTGATCAAAATTCCTGTTAACTGCAATGTTTCTTTCCCTGAGCTGTTTCAGAATAGAACACACAACAGCCTTCAGATTAAAACAAGGGAAGAATGAAAAATAGACCCACTTGTGATTGTTTGAATATCAAAGATTGTTTTAATGAGTGTATACTACACCTTGGTTTTCCACATTCTATTTAAAAAGAGGCTTGCAGTAGTACATCCCTTTTAATGTTAAAAAAGGTGGTCCCAAAGAGAAAAAAACACTAGTGAATACTATACACTTTTAAAGGAAATCTTCAAATTTCTAATGACCTTTTCTAATGACCTGTACTCTGGAGAAGTTTATTTATGGTAATAGGGAGAGGGAAGATTCCAATAAATGTGATTTACTAGCTTAATATAAAAACGTAATGTACGACCTACTACAATTTTCGTAGTAAATCATCTGCCTAAACGCCATTTTGTGGTTTTCAGCTTTAGGAGAATCCTTAAAGTATGTATTTCTCATCTGTGATGTTTAAAATTAATACTGTAATAATAGTACAATACTTAAACATAAATAAATATTGAAAATGTCTTTAAAATGAGATAATGAATTTTTTTTCAGCATGTTCTAAATTGTGGCAAGATAATGTATTGTAACCACATTTCATTTTTATAGAAATTGAATGACACGTCATCCCTTTATTTACTGTAGATTCCAATTGTATGTAAATAATTATTTATTTTTTTTTATTCCAAGAACGCTTTACATGTAGAAACCTACCCTGTGGTGTTTAATCGTATATGCTTTTGTATACATAACAAAATAGAGAGGTGGTTTGTGTGTGTACATTGCTTAATTATGAATCACTTCCAGAATGGGTATAAAATGAAAATATCATAGCTTTCTGGTAGGCATAGAAATGCACTAAAAAGATAGTATGACATAAATAATCCTGTTCTTGTCCTGAAAGTGTGTCTTCCCCTCACACTGATAATCTGACTCTGAAAAGTTGTTAAGCTTAATAGCATTTTGGAATGCTTTGTTCAAAATGATGCAAGACACTTCCTCGTCTTTTTGTTGTTTAATATTGGTTGATTCGTGACACATTTTACCGTCTTTTATTTGCTGTGAACATGGGGGACGTAAAACTGGATGGATATGTAGAGAGCTAGTTCTGTTTGAATGTTGCAGACGAAGCACAATAAGGCATGGCAACATAATCTCTTTGCTTCCAATTTAGTCTTTCGTGTGGTTAATCTGTAAACTAATTGAGCAGTACTGGATTGAGGTTCTGAATTTTTCTCTTCTCCATATACAAGAAATGAGTAATAATGAATAGATTAAATAATGAGCCAGGAAGCCAGGAAACCAAAGGGTGCGCTGTTGGCTCTGGCAATGAGGCAGGTTTGGTAGTTCAGTTGTGGTTTGTAGCCAGTTTTGTTCAGCAGAACTTTCGTTTAAACAGAATACTGAAAAGATGTAATTATTCTTGTTAGTTTGCTGTCATCATCCATCATAATTTCAGTAAAAAAAAACAGCAGAGATGGAAAGAAAAAGTCATTTACAAAATAGAATTTGCTCTCTGACACTGATTCAAAGGTCTGTTTATTTCAAAAAACATTTATAAGCAGAACATATTCTATTAAAGGTATTGTATTACTGAAGATTTACCCGTGAACATAGATATATTCTGTGTTCTGCAAGCTCATAAAAATGAGTAAAACTTACCCCATCATGGATATTTACTCAGAGTGCAGAAAAGGCTATGTTTTGAAATTATCCACCTTGTGCTTAATCTACTTTGATTTGCACTTCATTGAAAGAGTACATCTGTAACTAGCAAATACTGAATCTGTATGCAAGATTAAAAAAAAATAAATTAAAAGGGGAATTAAATACACCATCTATATAGCAAGTGATAAATAATGTAATCAACTGAATGTACCGTGTGAGTGTTAGAGAAATATTAAAATCTGAGACATGTTGAGGATTAACATCTGGAAAGTCTTATGTATATGTATCTTACCTTATTGATCCCTAGCTGCTTCTCCCAAGCAGCTTTCCCATATGGGGTGGGGAGTTGTAGACATTGCCTATTCTGTGTGATATATGCCCTTTCTCTCACTTGAGAGAAAATCACTAGAACAGTGTTTCCCAAACCTTGAAACATTGCTTTGAATTCTTAAACATCACAGGACATCTACACACACCTTCCACTCCAGTTCTCCTGTTTTTCCTCAGTCCAATACTACAAAATGAGTTTGTTTTACAACTTGTTTGTTGCCTGTATGAAGGATTAGGTGAGGACATTCTTGTGGGTAGAGTTGGGGCCACGGCTCTTAACCTACACGAGGAGTCTGTGAAGCAGTGATGAGAGAGCCTGAAGTTGGTGAAAACTCAGGTTGAGAAAGATCAAGTTTCTGGTGATTGTCAGGGGTAGGACACTGCCTATTTGACAGGCGGGGGGTGGGAACTAGATGATCTTCAAGGTCCCTTCCAACAGTAACTGTTCTATGATTCTGTGATCTTCGTTTTGTGAGGGACTTTTTCTCATGTTTTGTGTAATGTCTTATGAGAACTCATTTATCAATTTCTGTGAATCACAATTACACATGTTGTGAAAATATGTCTGAAATAGCCCGGGCAGAAGCCATCTTAGTCACGGGAGCGGGGCTGTATCAGTACAGTGTTGCCAACAGCTTCGACCACAGCAGTAGCAATGATCTTTTATTCTGATCACCTTTTTGTACGTTAAAGGCTTGCAGGTGAGAGTGAAAAGTTGCTTCAAAGTGCAAAGGTGAGCACTGAAACACTGTAATGCAGTGTTCAACGTGGGGTGGGGAGGGGAAGTGACAGTGTGAATTAATGGTAAGCAAAATAGCCATAAAAGGAAATGCACTCAAAAAGATAACAGCCGGACAGGAGATACTGCCAGAACACTCAGAATAATACTTAGAGTTATATTCAAATGTAATCAAGAAAATAAAGCCAGCGTTTCAAAAGCAATCATTCCAAACCAATGGAGAAGAGAGAGTTTAAGTGCTAAAGAATAGTGCTGATTTATACAACCAATTGTTCTTAAGTTGCTATTGCCGTATTTTAAAACAGATTTACACGTGCTGTCTTCAGGCTGAAATTCATAAAGGGACCTAACTTGAGAAAATATTCCTGTTTTACCAGGGGTCTGAAACCCTGCACTGCCTAGTTTTGACTTCTTTTCTGCAATTTGTGGAGTAGCTTCTTCAATGTAACAAGCACGTGTAACAGAAAGGTTTTCCATTTACATCTATGTTGCCCATAGAATATCTGTCCAATTATGGGTCAAAGAATCTCTGTAGGTACTGTTTGTACAAAATGCTCTAGGAGAAGTAGCTGTGTAAATGTCTAGTACACTGTTCCATGTATGTTCCCTGATTCATGCAAGTCAAAAAAACAATTGTTGAGCAGACAGAAAAAAATTATTCCAACAAAAGTACAGAAACTCAGGAAAAAAGGCTATGGCTTCAGTAATGAAACTGTTAAAGGAACTATAAATTCTTCTCAGTTTAGTTAACGGTTTTATTTTTTCATTCTTCCAAAACAGTAACATGTTTTCTTCTTGGGAATCTAGGATGCCATCAATAACAAACTGTTACTCAGGAATGAGAGATCAAAATCTGAAGTCACATAATATTAAAACTCATTCCTTTGACAAACTATTATTCATCGGCATGGACATTCCTCTGAGGATGTTCATAAAGAGCATACCTGACCCAAATTTCAGAGTAATGAATCTGGCCACTTTCAAAATAGGAGTAATGAATAGGATTGCAGTGAATCCAGAATTTACTTGCAGATGGATTTTCTAAGTTTTCTTAACTGCTGTTAACTTGAGGAAAAAAGAATAATTCCTAGGGGTATCTGAAGTAATTATTCTGAAAACAAGATTTTATTTTTTCACAAGGCAGAATGCTTTTACCAGCAAGAGAGAAAATTCTGGATGCTGCTAAATGCTAAGTGAACTAACTAAGTTTTCAAGTAGAAGACAAATAAATATTCTACGCATCTACATGTATGTATGCACTTCTTAAGATACATGTACACACACACAAGCATCTGTGCACACACTCAAGCTCCATGTAGAGTTTAGCCAATAAACTGAAACAGCTTTTTTTGAGCTCCTGCTGTCAATAAGGGTATCAGGTTTTAAAACTTTGCTTCATTTAGCTCAGATTCAGTGGAAGCTCTGCACAGACTCTGTGCTGTAGAATATCAATGAGACTGGAAAGCGGGAGCTGTCACCAAATCTGGCTTTATAAAATTGGTTCATTGGAAAATGGGACTTATTCTTGTCCCTGGTATGTATTGAATCTATTGATTGAAAGGTTTGTAGATCTGTGGCTGCTGTAATGCTGAACTGCTATGTGTTAGCTCACGCAGCATTTGACTACATGAGAAAATACTGACCAACAGAGAACTGATCTTGAGCAAGTCTTATGTTTTACTTTATTTTTTTAAAATCTAAATTTAGCTTTTGTATATTTGTAATTAATTCCAGATTAATTTCTATATAGTGATGCCGAGTTGTTTTTGTTGTAACAGGAAAAGATGGAGGGCGCTAACTTCTTTTTTAATATGTTACTTTTATTAACAAAAATTAGAGTGGGTTGTAGAAGTCAACCGTTACTCTTGGAGTTGTTTCTCCTTGTATGCTTCACATATCAAAGACCTGATACTGCTGTCCTGAAAACCCTGCTAAAACCAGTGGTAGTCCTGTAAAGTTAAGGCTGCTAAGTTCATGGAGCCAGCAACAAAAAAGTTTTTCCTATTTCTCCACTTCTGTTTCCCAATTGTGTCTCTTGGGAGGATACAATAGGCTTACATATCTTGAAGTACCGCAGCAAAAAGTATAGAAGTACTTGTCCATGAAGTTGATTTGTTTCTCAGCGGGTGATGTGGGAGTAATGTACACAGTGTCAGGCTGATGAAATAATCTTCTGTACTTAATTAATCTAAAATCTTGAATACTCCTTCAGACACTTGCAGTCTGTCAGGAAGGCACTTGTTCTTGATGAATTCTAGTTACAGTATCAGCTTTTAAAGCTATGAAATTAAACAAAGATATTTTGGCTTAGAAAGGGGGGAATATGCTGCAGTTCTGTATGTATGGTACAGAAGTTCATAAAAAAGATTCCTAAATGTAAAAGGAAGAAAGTGATTGTTGAAGTCTTCTTACGAGACCTGAACGTGTAATTTCCAACATGGAATTTAATTTCACCTAAAACACGTGGGATAGGGATCACGATTACAAATAGTGAACATCATGCTAACAATTATTTGCTGGTAGGGATGGATCTCTAAGCTGTTTTAGTGATTTATCATAAGTAAAATGTAAATACTGCTTTATTTTACTTTTGTTTGCTATCAACTGCACCACTTTATAGGTCTATAGAATCACAAAATGGTTAGAGTTGGAAGGGACCTTAAAGATCATCTAGTTCCACCCCCATGCCATGGGCAGGGACACCTCCCACCAGACCAGGTTGCTCAAAGCCCCATCCAGCCTGGCCTTGAACACCTCCGGGGATGGGGCATCCACAACTTCTCTGGGCAACCTGTTCCAGTGTCTCACCACCCTCACAGTAAAGACTTTCTTCCTAATATCTCCTCTAAATCTACCTTCCTTCAGTTTAAAACTGTCATCGTTCATCCTATTACTACACTCCCTGATAGAGTCCCTCCCCAGCTCTTCTGTAGGCCCCCTTTAGGTACTGGAAGGCTGCTATAAGGTCTCCTTGTATTAGTGAATTCACTAAGACAAGTTAAATGGCTGTGGAAAGGTCTTAAAAATGTCCTTCTTAATGTTCAGTACTACTATATGCGTAGTAAAAGAAGGTATTAGACTGCTAAGTAGAGGATCAGGGATTATAAAGCAGCAAAATGTGCTGCAGAGGAAATGAATAGTACAATCTCTCTAGGCAAATAGAAAGGAGTGTTGTATTTGGGTGGCATGCCTAGAGGGTAAATTCCATTACTCCAAATATTAATACCAAAATACTACTCTATGGAATTAACAAATTAGCTTAGTAGTCAGGCTAGTCTAATAAAAAGTCTCTGGATGCAAGTCAGAGCTGCTTCCAAGGGTAGTAAAACCCTCACTATGAAGAAATAGTCTTTTGTGCGGTGTCTAAGAGATTCTGAAAGATACTGTGAATTTCCCTTTTTTATGAGCAGAATATAGCATAAGATAGAGGAAAACTGATATTGCTTACCATGTCCTAGGCATATGCTGACTATGCTGGAACAGATAAATTATTTTCTTTGTGATTGTGCCAAAAACATTTTGTGATAGGTAAAGAATTCTTTTGGAAACATATAGCATACAGGGTTCAATGAAGTATGTGTGTGTGTATGTGTTTTTAGTGAGTCTTAATTTTCTTACTTAGAAGCTTAAGAGTGCCACTGTACGCTATCTGGAGGAAAACAATGTATGGAGAATTATTTTAGGAGACTCTCAAGATTGCCCTGAAGTACATGGAATAAATGAGGAAAGTCCTAGGGGAGTTCTTGACATGGATTTCTTTTGTAGGCAAAAAATATCCTGTCAGAGTATTTTGTGAGCTGTTGCAATTCAGATATTGAAGGAGAACCCGGGATACTGACAGGATAAGCGGCTTTTACAGTCATTTGTTACATGTATTGTCCCAACAGTATTGGTCACAAAAAGAAACCGTATAACATCTGGAAATTGAACAGGCTACGAAAGAGAAATACAAAAACATTGCCTAAATTTTCAGTGATGCTGATAGGAAAGCCAAAGCTCAACTTGGATGGAGAGTGACAAGTGACATCAGTGGCAGCAGGAGCTTCTGCCATTGCATTAACAGTAGAAAGATGAGCAAGAACATGCAGGTCTGCTGCTGAATAAGCCATTTAACAACAAACAGATACAGCTAACGCTGAGGTAATCGTGAGGTAATCGGTGCCTTCTTTGCCTTGATTTTCATTTACAAGGTCACCTAGCCTTTGTACTTCATGACAGGATTCAAGGAGGGGATCAAATAAGGAATCTTTTGAGAAACCTTGACCAATACAAGTCCACAGGACCAGACAGGCTGCATCTGAGGGTCATGAGAGAGCTCTGTTATATCACTGCAAGGTTTCTCTCTATCAGCTTTGAAAAGTTACGTGTACACTGGAGGAGAGTCCCAGTGACTGAAGAAAGGTAAATGCTACAGACATCTTTAAAAAAAGGGTAAGAAGAATAATCTTAGGAATTATAGGCCATTCAGCCCCACTTTAGTCCCAGGAAAAATCTTAGAATGAGGTCCTTCAGAAGCTGTTTCTGGGCACATTTAGGGGAATAAGATGATTGGGTATAGCCAGCAGTTATTTAACAAGAATAGATTGTACTTGACCAGTCCAATTACATTCTGTGATAAAATGATGAGATCTGTGGATGTGGGGTTACCAGTGATGTTCTCCACTTTGACCTCGGCAAGGTTTTTGGCATGGTTTCCCATAGAATCCTTATATCCAGGTTGGGATGTTATGTCTGGATGAGTTTGTTCATCTAGATGGATGAAAAACTAGCAGGATCATTGGGCTCCAAAGAAAGTGGGTAGTGATTTGGATTCTACCTGGGCGCCTATTTCCAAGTAGAGTTCCTTTGGGCTCTTGTTTGATGTCTTTATCAGTGACCTGGAGGAGGTGATATTGCACCTTCCAGTTTGGTATTGCAGCTGGAGGGCAGGGTTTTCATTCAGAGAAGCCTGAACAGGCTGAAAACAGAATACAGCACTCCACAGGTACCTGCACAGAGTTTTTGAGAGATAAATCAAATGGCTGATGATAACCTCTACTTTTCTTTCTGCCACTTCTTACATTTCTAAGCAAGAGAGAATCCTGTACGGTATTAGAAACTGATATCTTCAGATTAAAAGAAAAAACGTGAAGGACAATGCGATATTAAAGCAAGGATAGCAACTAGTTCACAGTAGTCTTGAAGGACTTAATCAATGATGATTGTGAAGTTTCTTGTTTTTTATTTATTAATGGAATTTTTAAAATAACGGTAATTTTTGGAAATTATTTGCACAAATTTTTGTCTTCAGAATTCAAGTGTTTTTAATATTGCTACTTTATTTACTGAGGTAGTAAGGGCAATGGCAGGATAAATGGTATGTGTTTTGCAATGATCTGGCAAATGAATCATTGTTAATAATATACAGTCTGTTTATTGATTTTCATTTAAAAAAAAAATAAAGTGGAATAAATGCCAGAAGCAGCCTTTGTCTCATTTCTGTAGGGAGACAGACTTAATTCACTAGCTCAAAGTGTAGTAAATTTAACAAAGCTGCTTGTATATAGTGAACACATTGCAAAGCAGTCAATATAACTTGCCTGTTAAATCAGAGGAGCTTAATAAACAATCCTTAAATGTATTCCTCAATATAATTCTAGCTTCTATAGACACAATTTATAGGGACATTCATCTCATCAATCATTTTAACCTTTATTATTGCACAATGTAAATGTCTTTTCATTTTATTCTAAGAAATGAAATTAAAGATATTTAAATAACAAGCAAAATCTAATATTTTGCACTTTGTTTTCATCATGAATTCAAGAATATGCTCTAAATTAAATCTATATAAATTATAAATGGTGTTGTAGTGATCAGCAGTAATATGAAATTGGAAAGATTAACTTGTTTAATGTGTTTGCTTATCTTTAGCATTTAGATTTAGCTGTTCTTTGTTTCAGAGTTGTTTATTTGCACTTTCAGATTTGTAAGTAAATGTCACACAAGGCTGTACTCTGCTGAAGATAACCTATAATATGCACAGATGTGGCTAATCTGTTTGTTATACTGCCCTTTCTTTTCCTAAATCTTCTGGAACCTTGCCTTGTTGCGATTATGAAGCAGGTACTGCAGAGCACAGTTAAGGATTTAAAGCATGTTAGGACTCCAGTTCTGCTTCCAAAGTTGAATCAATGTCATATAGGAAGATTCCCTCTAGGGTTTTTGTGTTTGCAGTGTGAAGTGCAGCAACAATGAGAGAGTCAGTGGGAAGGAAACGAAGGCAACACAGATAACAATCATCTGATTCAACTCAGTTTTCTGGAAGCATCCATGCTTCATCAGAAAGGTCAATGAAGATTTTAGTGTGGTCATTCCCAAGGCAACAGAATGTGTCATCGGCAGATCTCAACCTCCTGGTAGCACAGTCTCGTTTCCTCTCTCCTGTGCAAAAACCAACCTTCTTTTAAAGAAGAGCTCTCTAAAAACAGGCTCTAAAAACTTTGTCAGCTCGTACAATATCTCATTCTTTGCCTGTGTTCAGCAGTATAATTCTGAATACTTCTGCAATGTAAACTTCTGAATATGTATTCATAGATATTTCAGAGATTTAGACTTAAACAAAACCCCACCAAATTAAAGTCATACGTACACTCATACTGTGCATATACATACCTCTTGTCACTTGATGTGTATGTTTATTTTTGTTCCTTGTCTCTCATGTTTGGATCATGAGCCCATTAGAGTCATGTATCTGTCATCATTTCGTTTTTTCCCAACTACTTTTGTGAGAGAAAGGAGTTATTTCTGTTATGTTTAATATCTGGCAATGGGACCTTTCATTAAAATCAATGACCTCTTCAAAGTTAATAGCAGCCAGTTTTCTGGAAGTGGACTTTTGAAGCTTGAAGTGATTAACTCCTTTGCTACTCTTTGCCCAGGGAGCTCAGCACTGAGACGGGCTTCTGTAGCTTTCTTCAAGGTTGATGATGATAGGCACCCTGAGAGATTTCAACCACAGGCACCCATATTGAAACAGTAGCAGTCAGGAGCGCCCATATCAAAACAGACAGGAGACCAACAGGGAAAATAATAGATGTCTCAGCAATCTGTCCACATCATAAGAACAGAAGTAGTTTGATGAGCCTGGCTTCCTCCATCTGTCCTCTTCCACTGACACCAGAAAAGATTTTCTGAAGTAGATTTCTAAACTGGATTTCCTTAGTGCTACTCCAGCTCATAGCCTGAGCGCTGGATTGCTTTCATCGCTTTATCTCTTCCCTGCGAGGCAGGCCCTGAATGAAAATTTTATGAAACACACTTATCCAACAAAATGGAATTTATGGAGTTTTCTCTTGACTTAAAATGGTCTGCTGTTCCTGTAAATCTGCCTCACCATTTTCTACCTTTCTAGTTCACTTAATGGAGCAAAAGAAGTCTAATTTATCATTGGTTCAGTTAAAGAGTCATCACTTACCCTTGCGGGATATCTCAATTTTTGTAAAAAAAGAATGCTTTCTGTCCTGGTTTGAGATAGAACAAAACCAATTTTCTTTTCAGTAATTTTATTTTTCAGTTAAGTCTCTTCCAACTGACTGCGCTCTCTGAAATTAACTGTATGTTTTTCAGACAATGTCTGCTTCTAGGAGCGATAAGGTCTGAAGTTTATAGTTAATACCAAGGAATAGTATGCAGCGAGGCTCTTGCTTATACTTATTCCCATAACACTCAAGGTTAGCTAACTTTATTATATGCCATGTGGGAGGGTCAGAAGTGGAAAAATGTAGAGGGTTCCCATCTGTGGGGAGGAGCGGACAGGACAGGTGACCCAAAACTGTGACCAACAGGGTATTCCGTCCCATCTGCCTCATGCTCAGTATAAAAGCTGAGGGATTAAGGGGTCAAGTGCTGCTTCAGTGGCTGACATCCGAGGAGGACTCTGTCTGTGCTTCTGCCTTTGATCCCAATCTGTGCATTCCTGAATCCAGTTCTTGAATCCAGTTCCTGTCTGCCACTGAGTCTGGTCCCGGTGCTGGCCGGTGACGTGATCAACATCCTGGGACCTCAATATTGGTTTTGTATATATTTGTATATATTTCATTATTTTCATATTATTATCTTTTCTTTTTATTGTTAATATTTCGTTAAGCTGTCTTAGGTTGTTTTTTTCAACCCATAACTCTCTCTCTTATTCTCTCTCCCTTCACCTTCTGGGAAGGGAGAGGGGTCAACAGAAAACATCTGTCATTCGTTTAGTGGCCAGCCCAGCCTAAACCTTGACACATTCAGATTCTTGAAAGGTCAATCACAGAGCTTCTGCCTGTGAAAGAGCCATAGTCTTGTGGAAGACAGAATCTGAACGTGATATCCCTGGCAATCTGCCCTCTAACGATTTCCTCACAGTTATAGTCTAGTTACAGTTACTCGTGTCAGTGAAAATGTCCTTTATGATGACAGTTAATTCTATCAGAAAGCTGAAAAAAAGTCAAACGTTCTGGTTAATTTCCTATATACCCTGTTCTTTCTGGATAAAGCGTCCTGTAGAAGCTATTTACAGCTCTCTTAAGGTGATTTGAGAATTTTAGCTGAGCCAGGAAATTAATTTACCTGTCTCCTTTTTCTAAACTTGATGCATACAGAGTTTATCCTTTCTACTCTGTGTCATTTAGGGGATTGGGTTTGGAGGTGTTTCTCTCATGCCTTCTTGAAATGTTTAAAAATACTTCCAAGGCTGTTCCTTTGAAGTCTTAAGAAGTTGCTGTAATTTCTACACTGCAACTCTAATTGGATAAGGCTTGTTGTGAGATCTCTAAATTCATAGTGGAAGTGAGTGCACTTCTCTAGAGTTCAAACTAAATGGGAGCTACCACTGAGAAATGCACGTGACAACTGCCGAGGTGCCACCAGGTGTTCCACAACCAACTTATCAAATGCCTTGCTGTCCTCAATCAATTCAGGAATGAAACTGGAGCATATTCATTGTCTTTTCATTTTCTTTCAATGAAAGATTTTGAGTGCTAATGTATACCTGGTCTGTCACTGGAATGCTAAAGAGATGTTTTTCTGCTAGTAACTTGAATTCTTTGGGATGTGCAATCATTGCGTGTGCATCACTTTCAATTTGCACTCCATCTGTCTCAAAGCCTTTCCAAGACCATCTACCTCTGGAATTCTGCCTATGAGAGGGACAGAGGCGGGGGGTTTAGTTCACTCTGTCATATTTTCGTGAGGTGACTGTAAGTAGTTTAAATCACAGAACTCTGGTGTTTAGTGATGCACACAGCGGATACACGTGTGAACTTAACATCTCATGAGGTTAATGAATGTGCACAGGTTGCTCATTTGTACAGAAACTTTTTATCTTCTCTCCTTATATCCTTTGGCAGGGAAGACCCAGCACAAGTCATTTGACTATTTCTCTCTATAGTTTTTGTATTTCTGATCTAGATTACTTATAGGTAATCAAGCTCCAGGAATACAAGAGGGTTTATGAGATATCACTGAAGGTATCAGTGGGAAGTGGAAGTATAATGGGTTACTAGTTTGAAGGAAGGAGGGATAAAACCCACACTTTTACATGAGAAATTGGCTGATGTTTCATATGAAGCTTTCTGTCAAATGTATGCTTTTTTTATTTAGCATTCCTCTAAAAAATAGACACTATAAAGACTATCTTGAGCCTCCTTTGGCAACGTGCTAGATTTCCAATGTTACTAAAGCATTCTGCAATGAATGATAGTAGTATGGATGCAGAAGTTTATCTTTCAGATTTGAAATGATCTGCTGTATAGTGCTTGCTTTTATGCAAAAACTGGCACACTGGGGTTACTTAGTATTATATTTCTCGGATTTTTTTTTTTTTTTTTTTCAGGGAAAAAATACTTAGAGCAGATTACATTGCATGTACTGCTACAGAAGTCCAAAATGATAATCAGTTTTCAGAATCTGATTAGGCTTTTTCATTTTCTAATATTATTGCTGGCTTGCAAATCTAAACAGCATTAGCAGTTTCAGTTCTTTGAACCTTCAGTCTCTAAACCTAATTCAGTCTGCATAAATACAGATTAAATATCTTGTTTTATGTTGAAAAAATGAATTGGCTTAATGTGATGCGTCTTCTGGCTTATGCTACTTTTTTTGTAAAGTACTGGTGCTCTAGTAAAATGTCATAATCAGTGAAGAACGTGTACATACTGCATTTTCTCCAAGCATGTAGAGTATGGGGAAAAGAAGGACTTTATCTCTTTATGTGGTAAATATATAATGGAAATGGAATGGAAAATGAATTATTGTTCAATTTATTCACAGCCTTTTTATGTAAATAACTGAGGTTGGTCAAACCTCTGTTTTTCAGTGGATTCATGGTTAAGATAGTATTGCCGCTTAGTCCTTCTTTAGGTTTTACTAGTTGATGCTTACCATGTGACTAAGGCAAGTCTACATAATTAAAGAAGATGTACACCTGCCATTAGTTCAAGCAGTGCTATTTTGTGAAGACAGGCAATTAAGTGTTTCATTTTATTATATTAATTTTTTTCAGAAGATTAAATATGAAAGAAAACAATGCAGTCTTTTTAGTGAAATATTTTAATATAAATTTAGGCTTCAAGGAAATCCATTCACAGCTATGTTTTATCACAATAATCTGGACGGTATTAACTTGTTTGTTCAATCTTGAAGACCACATCTTTTCCTCATGTGATACCTCTAACTAAACCAGCTTAGACTATCGTACATTTATAGTTTTTTTTTTTTTGTTTTCATTACACTTAGTACAAATAAATATTTTCAAGATGGATTTATAATTGAACACCAAAGGGACAAAAATTAGGTTTATTCATATACTGTAAAACTATGTATTTTTCATGGGGTTATTTGTGTGGACTAGGTTCTTCAAGTCGATTTGATATACTGAAGTGATTTTCCAGTTGAATGACGTCTGTAGGATAAGGAAGACAAGAAAAGATACATTTCATACTCAGAGAAAGAACACTTGACATGCGTTAAGGCATCTACAAGCTGTGTTAATACTGACTGGTTAGTGCAGAACTCAAACTCATTGTAAAGCTTGGTAGCCACTCAGTTAGGAGGAGCAGCTTCCATTTAGGGTGTTAAAATGGTAACTCTGTGTTTTCTTAACTTCAACCCCAGACAAGGAAGACTTATTTCTACCTCTTCTTCATAGGCTTTATATCTTTTTGATAAATCATTTTCATAAGCTTTCTTTCTTTTTGATAAATCCTTTTCAGGAACAGTTTCACATATAACCCTCTTTTCTATATTTGACATGGAAACATCTTCAGGGTTTTGTTAGTCCCTGTAGTCACTTCTCTTGTAGTTTTTTTAATTCAGATTCTTTGCGGTTTAGAATCTGCAACTAAGAATAAGCCATTTCTGAAACTCTTTTCCAACATTATTGCTTCCTTGAGTCAGTTTTCTGTATCGGGTAGCAGTGGAGCTGAAACTTGAGTCCCAGCCATTGCTATTAGTCACATTATTTCTGTAAAATATATATATTTTTTTAAGTATATGTTATTATATCTGTGGACAAGTACTTAATTAATTAATGTCAGCAATTATTACACAACATATCCAAACTGTGGAAAGGAACAGTTAGTCATTTAGCTCTCCCTGGATTTCCTCAGGCAATGAGCTGGAAAAAATGTCATGGTTAATCATAATGGAGTAGATCAGTTAAGTAAAACTAGAGATTATTTATTAATCTGTTAGTTCAGTAGGCAGCATAAATACTCATGAAAGTTGAAAGTATGTTGAAAGATCTATAGGAATTTCTGGGGGAATTCTTTATAATTAAGAAAGTATTTCTATTTTATTTTATGGTATCTCTAGTTTTAGTTTTTATGTCTCACTAGAGAAGAACTCCAGTGTTTCTGGCTGTATATATAACAAGAATCTGCATTTTTCCTTAGAGTGGTTTGAGTGCGAGTTTTTAATATTACAAGCATTGGTCTCTGTTGCTTAAGCTGCTGGACCTTACCCTTTTCTATAAACCATATGGCAGAGGAGAAGTGAGAAACTCAGTACTGAGTTATATATAAAGGTATGATTTAGCATGTAGCAGAAATATACCAAGTGACTATTGCTGGTCACTACTCCTGAACATGTAGAAAAAGCTAATGTTCTAAATAATATTTAGTAAAGATGACTGTATTAACAAAATGGTAAGGAATCTAGTCAAGCAATACATAATATATGAGAAAGCCAAAATCAGACAAACATGAATAGAGATATGTGTGTGGATATAAGAACTAATGTGTGTGGATATAAGAACTAGTTATTTCATTCCTAATATATTCAGTCATTTCATTCCTAATATATTCAGTCATGGATAGAGCTTCATTTTCTAATGCAACCAAGGATTTTGCACGTTCCATCAAGGCATACAGAAACATAGTCTCATTCTCAAACATTGTATGTAAATTGGAACATTTTAAGTTATCTCACAAACATATATCAATTATGAATATATATTAAAAGTCAAATATATGTGAAGTATATATCAAGATAGACATTACAAATATATATCAAGTATCTTGATAAGTCGGTTCTTGTTGAGTGGTAGCCTATTCATGTTAGATTCCTTTTGCAGCTAATTACAAAAACAAACAAAAAAAAAACAAATAAGAAGGGGCACTTGGAGGTTGTGAGTCAACTGATACATTTTAGATACCTATTTTAGGACACAACATATTGGCTCTAAAAGTGTTTATTCATTTATGTATGTCATTTAAATTTGGCCAGGTGAATGACACCCACAGTGTTTCCAGTGCGCTACAATAATGTAGACAGTAGATCGTTGTGGTATGCAGATTATGTTTTAGATAACTAATAGTGATCCAAATAATTTACAAAATTCAAACTAAGTTTTAATAATTTGTCTATTTTATTGACTAAGCTGATGCACATAGATTACCTAAAAAGGCGCAATTAAGTTAGATTTTGTCTCCAAATACTTCTAGTATTTTGTTCCATGTCAGAGCATGTCTCTTCATTCTGTTCCATTTTTGGGGAACTCTGCTGAGTCAATAGTACTCAGGTCCTAGAGCTGGTTTCACTGATTTTGCTAATAGCAGGCAACAGTGATCTGTTCCCCACCTCCTGTCTGAGGAAAGTGCTTAGAAAGAGTTGTCGTACAGAAATACACAGCGTGGGTCTGAGGGCTAATCAGAGAGCAATAAAATGTCTGGCCACTGACCTCATAAAATAAATGCTCATAAAACAAGTAAGTCAAAATATCAATTATATCAATGAAAGAAATACTTTCAATTTCCTGCAGCACGGAAAGGTTGAACATTTACAGTAGCATACGACAAATGTATTGCTATTGCCATTTCATATTTCATAAAGGAATATATCATTACCCTACAGAGCTTTCTGCCTCACCAGTATTTTCTTCTCAAAACAAGACATATAAAAGGTATGCTAGGACTGATTGATATTAATGAAGAATTTTGTAAAATCCCTTTGTTGTTATTTTTTTCCCTTTTATGAACTAAAACATTCAGAGTGAAAAAATAAAATGGTACATTTTTCCTGAAGTTGTAAAGGGGTGTCACATTGCATCTGACCGAAATAGCAATTATCTCTAGATATACGGTTATGAACGCTGCTTGCAAATTTCAGCCTGAAGGTAAGAATCGCCCTGTAGTATGTTAAGATACTCATGTAAAAGAGAGAACACCTGGGTTCCAGTTCCTGTTCAGTGTATGCTTAATTATTTATGCAAAGCAAACATCCTCCGGAGAGAGATTGAGAGCACTCCACCGCAAATTACCCTGTAGCTTTGAGGTAGAGATCTTTAAAAATGAGCGGTCCAAATTCAAAGCCTCTTGTGTGTTGACACTCAAAATCTTGTTATGGGCAAAAGAAAGCATATCTTATGAACGGAACTAAGAAATTATTATTAGTCCCATTAAATTTTCACTGCTCGGTAGTCCCAATTAATAAAAAAACCACCTCAAAATTGTTATATGTGAAACCTTCCTGGTCTTTATCACTTTTTGGTGGTTTTCTCTCTGGGTCCTAAGGTTGACAACTGCAGTACTCGGGAAGGGGGGGTGAAGGTGTTTATCTCAAGTTAAAAGCATCTTGAGGTCTTTGCCCGGAGGAGTTCAATGCCCGCAGAGTGTGAGTTCCTTCTCCTGTTTCAAAAGGACCACGAAGTTGATGCTTTCTTCCTAATCGATCTTGAGTACTCGTGGATTTATTTTTGTTTTCCTGTCCCTACCTGCTGTGGCAGCGGGAGGAAGGGGTGAAAGCTGCCCCACAGCCCCCCAGTGTTCCCAGGGGCTGTTTATCCCTCGCAGGGACTGCCTGGGGCTGTCAGCCCCTTCCCGGGGAGCACTCACAGAGCTGGAGCTCAGACCGGCTGGGCAGTGGGCACTGGGCCACGGGGCACCAGGTAAACCCAGCTCATGCCAAGGGCAGCCGAGCTACCCCCGGCACCCGACGCAGCCCGATGCCTGCCCCCAGCAGTGGCAAACACATTTATTGGGCCACACTGGTGGTTAGAGACTGAGTCTAAAAATTGTACGTTCTGGGAGAGTGCGTTCACTGAGCTTAAATAAGGCTTGAAAAAATAGGGAGCTTGCAGAGCAAGACTCAAAACAGTCACACATCCCACTTAACACGTACCAAGAGACAGTTCTGATATTTCACAGGAAGTCTGGCAGTATAGTAATTTAACAATAAATGCTTATTATTGAATGGATTGGCACGGTAGTTATTTGGGGGTTTCTTTGCCACCATTATGTATTTACATTTTATATGACTGAGCAAACTGATTAAATATAATTGAACTGCGTAAAATTGCACACCTAGAAAATGAGGTTCATGCAATTATTCTTTCTGCCACTTCCCTTAATAAGTATAAAATTCAATGGCCAATTTCAGCCAGACCTGACACAATCATAGAGGCCTTAAAGATACAATTATGCTCCTGAGTTTCTTGGAAGTCTGCAGCAGGGTATTTGCCTTTCTAAGGACGGGCTTTTAGTTAAGGGACCTGACAGAGCATTGGGGTAATATGTTAGAGGTTTAGTGCTGGAAGTGACAATTATTTTTGTGTGAGAGGTCATATAGAACAAAATGGAGGAAGATGGAACAGTTGTTTGGGAAATGAATACTGCTTTCATAGGTGTGCTGTTGATGGAGCAGTTTAGTTTAATGAATTATAACACTGTTTTTGTCATGTGATTTGCACTGTCTGCAAAAACACTTTTTTTATGCGTGTATGTTAATTCCTGCTTGCTATTTAATTTTTCTTTTTCCTTCAAGAGGTGAATGTATACTCAGAGGCAAATATGCTGTACAGTATTGGGAGGTGATGGGTTAACTGATTTGCTTTCTATAAAAAATATGAACTAAAGCCTATGATTTGTCACAAATACGACCTTTTAGTTACTTTATCTTTCCCATCAATAAGTCATTTACATCCATAATTTTGGATACTATAGAAAGCTCTCTGAAATTCTCGTATATTGATTTATCCTAGTTTTTCTTAGGGAACTATTTGTCATGGAGAAAAATAAATCAGCAGACTCATAGGAACTGTCTGTGAAAGAATATATCGCTTAGATTAAGTTCTATTAAGGCTTGAATCGAACACATCAATTTCTCTTCCTATGGAGGCAACCTGTAATGTGTAACCTGAAACAAGTTGCATAATTAGTTTAATTCAGCATCAACTATCACCACCCTTAAAATCAGTGGTCATACTTTGTGGTGCCCGTTTTCTTTTACTGAAGAAGGTAGGGTAGACTGTTTTGGGAAAGAGAAGGGACAATACTGTTGAGAGGTGTATTTGGAAATGTTTACCTGAGTGACTGCAGATAGAGGAAACAGTTTAGAAATCAGTGCTGGAACAAAAAGGTATATATACAGATAGATGTATATATGAAGATAGATAGATAAAAACATATGTAGCCCACTATCCATATATATGCAGATCTTACAGTTCTATATGTGTGATCATAATTTTTTGATACAGTTTTTTATTTGTTTTTTAATAAGGTGTTTCTCTTAGGAAAAAAACAAACAAACAGATGAGTCACTGGTTGTTTTTCATAGGTAACACATTTCCAATTGGATTTCTTATTTTGAATATTGTAATTGTATACTTTTGCTAGAAACATGCAGAAAATTCTAAGAAACTAACATTCTTGAGGATGGGAGTAGGAAGACAAGAGATTTCTTCTTGGGGAACTGTGAATCAAAAAAGTCTAGAACCGGAGATTTTTTTTTTTTTAATGTTACATCACAGTATGTGAGAATGGATATTAATATTGGTACACAAAACAATTCAGGGGATCAGCACAGCATTATTCGATACAGATTGTGTTTGGGGATTTGGTAGTGGAAGTAGAAATACAATCCTTTCATTCTGTAATATTGAAACATGGTTGTTGTAGCAAATACAAATTCAGTTTATGCATTGTGTATTCCAAACTAACATAACACAGGAAATAAATTCCCATTTTTATATGAAATATCATCTTTAAAAAGTATAGTTGTCGAGCATACCTGGGAATTGAGATTCAACCTTCTGAAATTCTGTCTGATGGTATGTCAGTTGGGAAGCCCTAATGAATTATAATGGTCTGGCTGAGCATTGTACTTCAGTTAGAGAAAAGACTGATTGTAGAATTCCATAATATCAGAAGATAATGGAGAAAGAGAACAAGAAATTATTATATACAGTGTTCTACTTCGAATAGGAGAAGGAAGAAATGCTCAGTGAAAGAATCTGGCACCAACTGAAGAACAGAAATTCCTTTTTGGAAAATTGTAATTGAATAATATAATTAACTGTCAGCAGTTGTTGAGGAAGCTGGAAGTTTTAAGTGCTTAGATGGTACTGAAGATGCCATAACAGAATGGATCTTGCGGGGGATATTAAAATGGAATGCTTCAAATAGACCTTTGGTCACTGAATTGCTAGCACTTGGAGTGACAAAAAGCCTGGTGCAAACTTGTGCCGATTGCTTGGATTCTCTTTTTTGACTGCTCAAAGAATTGCAGTACTGGCTAGTTAGAACTCTGACCTGACCTGTTTTATGGGTTTTAGTCTGAAATTTGGAGTTTATTTGTGCTTACATACCAAAAATGCTTATAACCTTCAAACTAGCTCTAACTTAACCAGTAAAAGATTTAATCAGAGGACTTATGGAAGCCTTAATAACTGTGTATTTAATGTAATGAAGAAAAAAAAAAGGGTTTTAAAACTTTTGATTGTCTGATACATTAGTTTGTGTGCTTATTAATTTGTCAGGCTAATTTCCTATTAATTGCAACCCTGTTGGTTCTCAATTAGAAAGCTTTCATAGCAATCCTTTGAGAGAAAATTAGTTTCCTAAATCAAGATAATTAAAAATGGGAACTTGCTAGTACCCATACAATAGCATTCAAAGATCAAAGAGCTTAAGGGTTAAAAGAAAGAGCTTGAAAAGCCGGTCTGATTTCTTGTACTCTCTGGCAGCGTCACTTATTTATAAGCATTTCCTTGAACTTTTAATTTTTTGAAACAGAAAGAATATTTATGCCAGAGACTGTTTCTGTAATCCAGACAGGGCTCATGAGGCTGTTCTGACATTTTTCCACAAGTCAAAGAGAATATTTTAACTGTATTAACAGCCATAATTTAAGTTTTTTATAATGCCTTAATAGGCAGTCATTCCTTTGAGATAGATTAACTAAATTTTTAAGTGTTTTTTCTTGGTCAATAATACTTCCAATACCTGGTGATAATAAAGTCTATTCTTTGACTACTTTTAATATTTAAGTTTCGAAGTTCCAGGTCATTTTCACAAAAGTATCATAAAACTTTGCAAACATTTATCTCTTTTCAAGTAAATTGTTTCAGTGAAGATATTTGAAACAAAAGGTATTTAAGATTATAAAAGAATATTTTAAAAATCCTAATTTATAATTATAAACCTATGTAGTTCTCATTATTATCATAGAATCATAGAATGGTTTAGGTTGGAAGGGACCTTGAAGATCATCTGGTTCCAACCCCCCTGCCATGGGCAGGGACACCTCCCACTAGCCCAGGTTGCTCAAAGCCCCATCCAACATGGCCTTGAACACCTCTAGGCATGGGGCATCTGAAACGTCCCTGGGAAAGCTGTTCCGGTGCCTCATAGTGAAAAATTTCTTCATAATATCTAATCTAAATCAGTTTGAAGCCGTTCCCCCTCATCCTATCACTTTGATAAATGTTACAGAATGATCCCAAAGCAAGCAGACTGGGTTCTTTTCTGTTGGAAACTGAACCGAAACATATATTCCTGAAATACACCTAAGGAACTCGTACCCACTGAAGGCCTTTCCGTTCACAGGACCAACCAAGCGCTATTCCAAAAGAAAATTTCTGGAAGTCATACAGCATGGGCTTCGGGAGGTCAGCCCCGAAGGTTTCCTGTCGTGCTGTGCTGCTAGCTAGTGCAGACGTAGGCAGGGGACCTGCCCCTGCCAACATTTTGCAGTTCGTAGGTCAAGGCTGCACATTTTCATTTACAGCTAACCTTTTTTCAGTTTCACATTTTCATTTACAGCCCCCTTGTTAAGGAGGCTCAGCGCTCTGCTCGAGGAGAGCCAGTGAAAACTGGGCATTGGAGCATACAAATGATACGTTTCTGGCAACATCTCAGAAATACTATCATTTGTATCAAAAAACAAACAGAAAATGTAATTGTAGAGAAACTTGAAATTTGATTCTATGTCTTCATCAAGGCTTCTCATGTCTGTAGTTTGTGTAATTTCTAATACAACTTCTGAAAAATTTAAAAAAAATATTTTTATTTTAACAATTATAGGTACCTCACTCCCTAGCCTTTTTCTACAGGAATGTCCCCCATGCAGTATATGTGGGGCCAAGTCAGTCATTTATTAAAACACGTAGATGATTAACTTTTCTCTGATAGGCATTCTGTTATCTGTGTTCAAGTAAATATTTAAAGAGGTATTAGTATTCCTACCAAAGGCAATCGATGCTGTTAAAATCAAAATCCAGGAGGACTGACTTAATCATAGGACTAGTAATAAGGGTGATAGTTCCAGAACATGTTGTAAAGGCTCTTTAATCGTATCTTCGTTCCCTGTTGTCCTAGTGGTGACTTAGCTGCATGGATCAAAGGCTAAAAATGATATTATCAGTAGAAATCTTGCTTAATATATAGAGAGGAAGTCTGCCAAATTTTATTTAATATCAGCAAATTAACAAACTTTCTGCTGAGTACTTTCAGTGACATCTGTTGACTGTTCAGTTAAACAGCAGCAAAACTTGTTGTAACCAATCGTAGTTATGTCTCATGACATCTGTTTACCAAATAACTGTTCTGTTTCCCTAAGTGATGTTTTATAGTTAATTGCTGATTTTGAAGGCAGTGGTAATACTTGAAGAGTATTAAAGAGTATTAAATTGATGAAGTCCTTTATTAGACATCTACATTACTTCCTAAAGTCAAGTAAGACCTGTCTTCTAGTAGATATAATGAATCTGTAAAACTTCTCTATATCCTGACTTTTAAACATACTGAATCTCTGAATACGTATTCAAATGTGATTTGGAGTATAAAAACACACATAGATTTCATACACAAATACAGACAGTTATCTTGAATATATTTTTAAGATATCTAGCATCTTATTTTCCATAAGATTGTGAGGAATAATGAATATCAGCTTCTGTAGTGAGAATAAAGTAATTCTAAATTAGCTCCCCATCCATTTAATTTTTAGACTTTAAAATACAGGAATGGATGCTTAACAGTAGGAGTTGTATTTTCCTGTATAGGAAAATACATATAGGGTTCAGTGTCAGATCATACACTTAAATCTGGTATTTTCTTTCTGATTCCATGGGTCTTGAAAGACCATAGCATGCATGGAAGAAAAACTCTGTTAATTTGTATGTAAAATAAAACCTTTTTTTGCTTTAATAGAGTACTTTATGTGTAAGAAATGTTTTTTATATTTATCCAAAGATTGAAAGTTTTATCATGTGGTTTGCACTTGAACTGCCTAGTTTTATGAAAACAGGGAAACAGTAAAATTAGAAATCCAGTCTTCGTGTCTGCATTTTAAATGCTTATTATGTAATTGTCAGGGAGGGTTCTCATTGACATTAAAATACGTATTTGCATCAGCTGAAGATGTGGCTTTTTTTTCCACAACAGTGTTACAGGAAAAATATCCTTCGATTGGTTCTCCTCATTCTTCTTAGATAGGACTATGCTGTCTTAAGCGAATGGGTAAGGGTACTCTGATAAGTAGGCTTTCATCAGTTGTAGTTTTGATAGCACAATATTAGGATTGCACATTATGACAAATGCCTGATACTTGGTTCCTTTTAGTCATCTTTCTTATACAAAAACTACCTCTATTTATGGTGCTTTACAGATAGGAGTGATAACATTTTGTTGCAGGAAGAGGAAAAAAACTGATATCAACATTAAATAAAAACCTTCAAGTTGTTTTACTTAGGTATAAAATGCATGTATACAACAGTTTCAGCTTAGCATAAGTGTTTTGTATATTAGCATGTCGTAGAGTCTTCGTATTCGGTCGGAGATACTTTATTCAGGTTTGATTAGCTTGTTAAATCAGTTTGTTTCTTGAGAGGTTTTCTCTGAGCTATCATCTGTTCAAATTATCAGCTGGATTATCTGTGCTTATTTATTACTTTGATGAGCAAAATTATTTCAGTTTATCTTCTTGTCTCCTAACTTTTATGATACTTCTCTTAGAATCACAAGATTATAGAAATATTGCTTGGGAGGCATCTCTGCAGGTCATCTCTTCCAGTCTCCTCTTTACAGCAAGACTGTCACAAGCAGCAAACCAGATCATGACTTTGTCTAGTCAACTCTGCAATGATATAGACACCACCACTTCTCTGGACAACATTTTCCTGTTACACTTTTCTTGGAGTGATTTTTTTTTTTTTTTCTTGAGGTCCACAGTTTGTCGTCTTGCCAATTATCATGTTGTCCAACAAGATACATGCAGAGAAGAGCTTGGCTCTGACATCTTTGTAACTCTGTTTCAATAAGTTGTAGGCTTGGTAATTAGCCCTCTATTTGTGTGAACAAACAAGCCAGTTTCCCTAATGATTTCTCTAAGAGACATTTGCTCTAAGCCCCTCATCATGACCCTTTACTGCACTCTTCCAGATTACACATATCCCTCTTGAACTAGGGGCCCAAAACTGGACACAGCACTTCAGGTGTGACCTCACCACCAATGAGTAGAGGGTTGGAGAAACATTCATTGTTCTTTTCAGATAATTTAAAATATATCAGAAAATTATCTTTTAATGTCATTTAAGTTTTTTTCTAAGATACTTCCTTTTTTTATGGCATAAATTTACAATAAATTGGATCTTAGTCCAGCTCATGAACAAATGCTTTCAGCAAGTCCCAAATGAATTGATGTAATGAGGGAAATATTTTAAATCTTTAAAATTTCATCTCTATTCATTTTAGCCGCTAATGTAAGATTCTAAACTAACCCAGACATGAAAGAGAAATTTTCTTATTTGATCACGGTAACTAATCTTGCTGTGAGCAGGAAGTTAGATAAGATAACCTGTAGAGGTCACCTCCAACGTAAATAATTCTATGATTTTATCTCAGTTTCTCAGAGATATAAAGAAAAAATCAAATTTCACAGCTCAATTAAACCATCCCAGATTTAGCCTGGGAGTTTATGTAGATGACCTGTTTTATGCTGAATAGAAATAGTTACCTGGAAGGTAATGGAATTATTTCTGTGCATAGATTATCCTTTCTTTTATTTACTTTAATATATGTGTCCTTTTAATATATTGATCTATAAACTGAGGTAGCAAGACAAGCTAAAGACATTAAATATACTTTGTGCAATAATAAGATGTTTGTTAAAAGTGTATTGGGAGCATTCAGCATTATAGAGGTTCTATGCATAAAAGTGTATCCTCTTTGCAAAGGACTGGGATGATAACAGCCATAGAGACAAATATATTCTGCACAGAATAGGTGCGATATCTCCAACAGTCACACTTCTGTAATAATGATTTCTAAGCCCTTTTTAGATAGACATTTGTTAGATCCAATTTCGTGTTTCTTCAGGATTTAACCATTCAAGGAAAGACTTTGTGATGAAGGAGTATTTTTCTGAAATACTTTCATTTTTCTTGAGTGTTGAATATTTTGAGTTGGTTACTAAATAGAAGAATCATCTTAATCTGGTGTCTTTTAATGTTGTTTAGGTAATTTATGATTTCTTTTTTATATCAATAGGTTTTCAATAGTCAATATAATAGTATCAAATTCATCACTGAATTATTTATAGGTTACAAATAGAATAACATTAAATTATAGATAAAAATGCATGCAACAATAGTTCTAGCTTTGTTTGCCATTGAAATAAGGTAGTATTTTAAAAAGGTTTCTATGAAAGATAAAATATATGTATACAAATAACTATATATCAAGATGTTTCTGAATAATATTATCTGAATACTCTGTAAGTGATGTACTATAACATTTTTTAATTACTTTTCCGTAAATTCCAGGAGCAGAAAGTGAAGGAATACATAGAGAAAGCATATCAAAATGGCTAATTCTCCCATCCCATGCGTCCAGTACCTTTCCTTCTAAGCAGACTTTTCTTAGCATAAGAAAGCTTAGTGGCTGGTGCAGATGTTATTTCTGTTCTTCGGATCAATCCCAGTTGTTAATATTTTCATGCCTTGGATGCATTAGTAATAATGGAAAACTTGAGTACTTGATTGTGGACGCTTGCATTTCCAAATGTGGGTGCAAGTTTTTCGAGGACTTGAATGGAAGTAAGAGAAAATAAAAAGTATTGCTCAAAGTAAACTGTACTGAATGAAATGATGACTCCATAAATTCAAATTGCAGACAATTTGAAGTGTCTCAGGAAACACATACCTTTTATAAGGAGAATGCAGGCAAATTGACTAGTGTCAAGAGAAAAGGCTACAAGTCCTTAAATCTGAATTTAGGCACTGCCTATAGGTCTATGTGCCTGGCAGCAGGAAGTCCCCGTAGCCATTTCTGCATGCCCTGATGACATCTGTCCTCAACAGGACGGCAGATTTCAGAAATAGACTGAATGGGGCAATTCATATTTCTTTGACCTATTAATTCATTTTCTTGAGATGTCAAACAGACATCCTTGGGTCACATTTCCACAAGCTCTTTGTCAGCTCTTACAATTAAAAATGTGGGGTTTTGTGTAGTTGAAGTTGATATTCTGATTTCATTATGCAGTTCCAAGAAATGAGAATGAACTGCTTACGCTTGTATTAAAGAAACATCCTGATGGAGACTGAAACTGATTTTTGAGGCACAAAATGTTTTTGCTAGGTCAGTCCTTTTCTCTGAAACAGGTAATTTGGGGATGTGTTGCCTTTCACATGAAAAAAAGACAAATCCATGAGAAAAGCCAATGCAGTTGGTTGTTTAGAGGTTCTTGGAACTAGGGTTAAAATACTTTCTGTTCTGGTACAGAGACGTTGTCAGTGTTTTATTCAAGATGTAATTAACTAAATACTACTCTTGCTGTTGCTGACGTTAGTTTAGATGTTGTCCTGTTTTAACTTATTTGCTGTCTTCTGGTACATTTTATAGACTACTATATTTTTAGCAACAGTTGCCAAAAGAGAAGCTGTATGCAATTGCAATGGTTGCTGTATCTGCTTGCTTGTTTATATCACCTAATAACTTTTGAACTCAAAGGCTAATTTCAGCATTTTTCTTGTGAGAGTTGAGGGGACGGGATTAATCGTGCCTTTCGTTGTGAAGATTTCTTGTTTTTAGATCGGTCAAGATACATTGATTCCATAGTTATGTGAGCTGATTTCTTGCCCTACCTTTATTAGAAAACTGTCTTTTAGCACCTTTTTTTTGTTTTTTTTTAGAGAAATCTCTTAATACGTACTTCACCTTAGAAACAAACATTACATGAGTCTTCTGCAGGATGTGTTTGAATCAGACATTTTTGTGAGGGTGCGCTGTGTATTGTTTAAGCATAGGCAAACTCTTGGCTCCTGCTATGAGACATGGAGGAATCCATTCTTCACAATGTTTTCTACTACTCGTTAGAATCATAAGGAACCTTGACTGACAAACTAGTATCTTGAAATGTCCAGGATATAAATTTGAAGGGGTCTTGCAGGGTCTGCCAGACTCAGAAGAACCTTTCTGATGATACAGAAAAGATGATTCCGGTATTTTTTTTTTTTTTCCTCTTTTTGTTACATTAGCAATGTTGAATTGGTTGTCTGATCATTTGAAGGTTCAATGTATTTGGCATTCAGCAAAAACACTGCATACAATTTTTGGCCTGAAGTTTGAGAAATGTTGTTTGGATTTAGATTATAAAGGCCAAGTACTTAGAACGAATGCTGGCTCAATCCAGTATCCCTCTGCAATTTGAAGGACCACTTGAGCTATTAGCTGATTTTGAAGAAAGAATTTTTGCAGTGATTCAGTTTGGCTTTTTTTTTGTTTGTTTGTTTTTCTCCTAACTCCTGATCCCAGTGTCATGTTTGCTGCTGCTGTTCTGAAGGCAGTATGAATGTACTCTTCAATTAGGGTGTCAGTGTTCAGTTGCTGTCTTGGTATGGTATCAAACTTGTGCTGACTGCCAAGCAACAATGAAGAAATGCAGTTTTCAAAAGTTTTTACCTCAGCAAAACTGAAATTAAATACAATGAGGTGCTCTTATAGCATGAGTGCTTCTTTTCAGCAACATTTCTAAGGTTTGTGGCTTTAAGGTAAAGTTTACAGTTTTGGATAAATGTCAGCTTTATGTTGCGCTTTGTTGTTTTTTTTTTTCTCTGTATTGTGTCTGATTTACTGTTCTATAATAAAACACTGTTCAGTGGAGCAGGAGGACAGCAAGGTAGATTTTTATGTTGGAAAGATCACACAGACTCACAGAGAGCAGCTGAGGCATGAAGGCACCTCTGGAGATCACCTGGTGCAACCCCCTGCTCAGAGCAGGGTCAGCCAGAGCAGGTTGCTCAGGGCCATGTCCAGTCAGGTTTTTAATATCTCCCAGGATGGAGACTCAGCAACTGATCTGGGCAACCAGTTCCAGTGTTAAACCACCCTTGCAGTAAAAATCATGTTTTCTTACGTTGAAACAGAATTTCCTGTATTTGAGTCTGTGCCCATTGCCACTTGTCCTGTCACTGGGCAGCACCGGGAAGAGCCTGGCTCCCTCTCCTTTACTCTCCCCATCGGGTGTTTATACACACGGATGAGATACCCCCTGAGCCTTCTCTGCTCCAGGCTGAAGAGTCCCAGCTCTCCCAGCCTCTCCCCATCGGCGAGAGGTGTCTTCGAGCTGCAGCACATCTGTGATACAGATACTATATCCCTATGATATAGATTATGAACTGCTTCGTGTGAAGGCCTGTACCAACCTTGCATAACAGTAGGTGAGAGGAGGTTATATATTAAAGCGCATTTTAAATTTATTAAGATTCAAAATATTCCTGTTCAACTAAATACTACCAGCTGTACCATCAATGATTTCTCTTTATTAAGGGCAATGCTTTTTTTTTTAAGGTTTTGTAGTCAGCTTGTATCGCTCTCTTTGCCTACGAGCTTTTAGGTTTTGCAAATTTTATTTACTCCATTTTAGAGTAGATTAAAAAAAAATCCTAAGTTGCTGTTACTGACAGACTGTCACTTTGAAGATTAAGATCCTAATTTTTCAAGTTTATTTTTATTGAGGTACTTCTGGTTTTTTAGAAGATTCTACCTTGGGTGTGGGAGAAATTACGAAATTATGAATTCACTGACTACATAATTTTCAGTTTGGGAAGCATTTCTCTTAAAATTCATAGGGTCTTGAACTACTTTTTCTCTCTGTTTATTGCTGGCAATAAGAAACATTTTCAGATTAAGGTGGTTTTGTTAAGGTGGTTTTAAGCTTTAATATAGGTATAATCACTCTATTCTAGATTTTTTTCCCCTGTATATCTATTTATCTATGAGGTTAATATAGGATAAAGATTCCCCAGTATGTTTCTCTACAGTGGAAATAGTGTAATATTTTATTAAGCAGTGAATTTTAAACTTCATTGATTTTTTCATTCATGATAAGAAGCTCTACTGAATTTAGCTGGAATAACTTTAATAGAATTAAATAGCTGGGTCATGTCACGCCTGACAGAACCCATTTTATAGCTAAAGTCCTCCAAAATTCATGCCTTTCACTTACAGAAAATCTTTCTTGCCAAAAACAATCTTGAAGTGAATAAAGTTAGATATCTTGTTGGTTTGGGATTTTTTGGGGTTTGATTTTTTTTTTTTTTAATTTGGTTATCTTTTAATCTTGATTTTCTGTGATAAGCTTCTACGCCATGATTAGAAAATACACATATGGATTAAATATTGACTAAAACTTCCAATATTAACCCACATGGAAATATCCATAAAACTCATGATGTTTATACACGTATGTTTATTTCTAAACTATAGTTTCCTCCGGTAGGGGGAGGCAGTAGTGAGTAACATGTTTGAGGTAAGTCCTGTGAGTTAAGCTGTAACAAGCATACTTTGTTTAAGCAATGTCCTGATTTACAGTTGTATACTGTCTCTGTTCGGATAGTAATATCTTGTCTGTTTTACTGTTTCTGCTGCAAGTGTCGTAGGAAAGAATATCTAACATTGGATTTTCTGACTATGTTTCATTATTTGTGCCATTGTTGCACAAAATTGGATCGTATTGATTCTCTTGCATCATGCATTTCACCCCTATAACATCTGTTATGGCCCAGAAGGCAGTTTGAACTTTGTGCTACTTCTAGCTCTTCTCATCAGGGAAAATGACACTTCAACAGATGTAGGAAATGAATTCATGACGACACAAAGACTGTTCTGTCTACCTAAAAAGGAACCACTCTGTATTCTATAAGACAGAAATTCAACAAGGAATCCATAATGATTCAAATAAAACCTTGGAACTTTCTATCAGGACTGTATTTCCTACTGACAAATCCAAATTAACACTAATGTGATGAAATGGAACGTTCAGTGAGACTGAACTACTTAATTAATCGTGCAACTTGATGTTAAACAATTAAAAACGTAGCGAACACCTCTCAGTACAGTCATACCCTGGAGAAGAGATGCTTTACGATTCAGTAGTAGCCTACCACTACAAAGTTGAAAAGTAGCCAACCTCCATAACTTTAATTTTTTTGTTTATTGGCTTTGCAGATGCAGTTTGTCTTTCAGATATTTCTACACAGCAAATTGCAGGCAAGCTTTTCAAGGCTGTTGAATTGAAGACAGGCTATCATTAGGCCAGTTAATATATCTATATTCATAAGAAAAAAAAAGAATAATATGATGTTATAGTGCTTACAGGATATTAGAATACTGTCTGAATAGAAAACTTTCTGTAGTTTATTAAACTGCTAAAACAAGTGGAGAAAAAAATCTAGGAGTACATTTGAATGATAAAATGTTAAGTGATTTACGTTTCAATAGACTATTTGGATTAAATTTTCACTACAGGTTCCCACACACAGAGGAAAAAAATATTCTTTAGCATTATTTTTAATCCCAAAGGATTACAAATATGTAAAGTGTTTTTAAACACCTCAAGTCTCAGAAACTTTACAAGCTCAACAAGACTATCATCTCCTTTTTAGCGGGTATGCAGATGATAGGATTTCTTCTCAGTAGACAGTTCACTTAAACATAAGAGAGATGTGACAGTATGTGGTAAAATCCTACTTTTTCTAGCATTTTATTGTTGGTTTGCTGTTTAATGATGATAATTTTAGTAATGATGCCATTAGCTTTAATGGTCATTTTATGTGTAACAGCTGACTGCATGCCATTCCTTCTTCAAAGGTCTGCAGTGTTGGAGTCTTCTTCATTGTCTATAGGGAAAAAAAAAAAATAGTACCTTAGGTGACTTATGGTATCTCTGAACATGAATTCCATTTGGCGATTCCATCTCTGGAGTTCAAATAGCTTAACAGACTTTAATACAGTTCTATTTTGTACTGTTGTTGTAATGGAATTACTTAGGGCAGAAGTGTATGGTTCCTGGTTGTTTGATTACTCATGGAAACAGCTCAAATCAGACTTTCACTTACCGAACTGTAACTTTATGGATTGTATAATGGTTTTGTATTTCTGACTTTGCTGAATTAATAGTTGAAAAAAGTTAACTGATTGAGATTTTTAAAAAGAACCTAAAAAAGCATTTGCCCTGAAATAAAATGCCCTTGAACTGTCTGATACTTCACAAGTTCAGGGTACGTTTAATAATTTCCATTTTCTCATTTCAGCTTAGGAGTCCAAATGGGTGTAAAGTATAGCATTTAAAAACAAAACAAAGCACCCTTTTTGCTGTTTAGAAGTATATTAAAAATAGAAAATATTAGAAATTTAAAAGAGAATCCATTTCTGCAAAGATTGCGTTAGTGTAATTTTCATTCAAAGCCTATTCACTTTTATCTGGGAATCAGTGGATTTAAACAGAATATTCTCAGAAACCTGCATAACAAAGGGAAAAAAGATTAGCTGGGTGAATAGTTGTTCTGAGATTGAATTTGATACCAATTAAAAACTTACTAATTTCTTCATGCTCGGGAATAATGAAACCAAGTTTTCTGAGCATATTAAATATTAAATACTAGTGTAATCATTTACTGAAAGCAAAACCACGTCACCCAGGTAAGTTTACTTCCTACATGAAGTCAGAGCGTACTGACAGCCCAGGGTATAACTACGGTCAGAGAACTTAACGCTAAACAGAATTAGGACCTTGACAAAGAATACAGTCCTTCTCTCGGCTATATCTTGCGGTCTGCTGCTTTTTCTCAGAAGCCACTGCCAAAGCCATCTGAATTAGCTCCTGTAGCTGTCACCTCTCTTCTTAGTTCCATGTTGATCCCAAGCTATGCCTTGTTTTGTCTTTATAGTTGTGTCCTTTCCTTTTTACTGCCTTCACATTGCCGTCTCCCTTTCAGTAGGTTTGCAACCCAACAGATTTAGAAAGACCTCTCCACAGCGGAGTGCTGTCTCATTGCCCAAAAGTAAATTCTAAAATGCATTCAAATCTACTGACGTTGCATAAAACTGTTCAACTGTATTGTATCAAATTTACATTCTGGAAACTGGGGCAGAATATGGTATGTTTTGGTTTTTGGTATCTGCGTGGTGTCATACTTTTCAACATAAACAAAAAGAATCTTTTCTGGTTTTTGGAGTGTTTGGATGTTTTTTTAAGAAATGGAATTATCAAGAAGATGCTGGATGCAGTTACTAGTTGGAGCAGAGCTTTACCTAATATTATTCGGATTTTATTCAGAGATTGTCTTCTTTTCCTTTTTAGTATCTTATATAATTTATATGTATGTTTTAAATATGCATTTGTATAATATATGCATTTAATATGTTTTAATATATTGCTGAGTGACAATAGAAGTACATATGAGAGTTACTGTTACACTTTTTCTAAGCTCTCATTGGTGACACCTCACTTCTGTTACATTAGGTAATCTTCTCTGTAGACAGAGCTATGGCAGGTTTGTGATGCTCGTTCTGAAATGTGAAGGACACTAGTGCAAACGGGACTGAAATCAATTAGTCCACTAAATATTAGGTCTTATGAATAGTTGTCTGTCTCCGTATTTAACAGAACAAATGGACCTCTTATTGCTACTGTTACTTATGTTCCTAAGTGATTTTTAAACCCATTAAGGAATAATTCAACAGAATCCTCTTAGTGTAGTACAGCTGATGATAATTCTTCTATAATGACTATGATGAAAAGGGAAGGGTTTGGTTATATCACCTAGTGCTAATAATGTTTTTTTGGGGTTGTTGTTTTTTTTTTTTTTTTTGCTATAAAATTGCACATGTACTGAAGACTGAGTGAAACCCTGACTGACTTCACCTTTTCCCAGAACAGCTGTACTACAGTAGCATTACATTCCACAGTGTTCTACCTGAAGTGTTCTTCTAGATCTTGCCATTTATTTATAGCTAGTTAGGTAATATCCTTGGAAACATGGGAAGAGGCAGCATTTTGTCAGATCTATCAAGAAACTACTATTCATTTCTGGGCTTGTTTTAACATAGCCAGACACAGCCTTTACTGATTTCTTGAACATCACTGTTCTGATAAAACATGTATTCACCTGTGTATTCAAAGACCTTCAGATCAATCTGGTACAAAAACCTCCCTTTTATAGTAATCTGGTTAGCTGTTAGTGCACAGCAGTAACTTGATTTGTGTTTACGTTGCGTTCCATCTTCATCAGAGCTTGTAATAACCTATTGTAGTTCTTCTTGAAATAAATTTGGAAGTAATGTAAAACTTTGTGGATACGTTATCTTTTTGCAATATTTTACTTTCGGTAAGTGAGGAGTGAGCCTTCTCCTAGCTTAGTACTGGACTATTTGCCTGACTACCTAATAAGCACAGATTGGTAGATTAATCGCTTAGGCAGTATTTTTCATTCTAGTTTGCATAAAGCAGTATTTTTCTATTTACATGAAGCGGAGCTAGGAAAACGATGAGGCTGGAAAAATTGGACAGATGGTCTTATATTTTTCTATTTTGTAAATATTAAAGTACCATATGTAGAAAATATGGTTTCTTTTTGGATATTTTTCTATTTTGTAACTATTAAAGCACCATATGTAGAAAATACTATTTCCTTTTGGTTTCAGAGATATAGCTAGCATGTCTCCACAGAGTTTATAATTGCACTTATGCTAAGAATTTTAAATCGAGTTCGGCCTTTTGCCAAAACTGTGTTACAGTCTCAGATATCTGTTTCATTGATGAAGGAAAAATATTCTCTAACTTTGCTTTTCACCTCTCATCGTGCAGTTCCTTACATTCTACCTGACATTTATTACTTAATATACTGCATTTACATAGTTCAACGTCAGTTGTTACTGTTATTAGAACTGAGCAATGAAATTGTCCTTGAAGCAATACAGCTGAAATGCTAATGTATATATTCCTGAAGCAACCCTACAAGGCTACAAACTCTATAAAAAAATATAGTACCAGACAAGTGGTGGAATAGGAGCTTAAAAGGGAGTCTGTGATTTGAAATAAACGTCTGGACTCTAATCTCTTGAAATTCCCCAACCTCTGAATTTATTAGTACCTTGGTTTCCAACCAGCAGTTATATGTCCTGAGGTAAAAGTGAAGCTTACCCTGAGAGGTAAGTAAAGAAATGAGGCTTTGAGTAGCCTTCTGGATGATTTATTACAACAAAAATAAAACTTTGTCTGAAACTCGTTTCCTTTCCTACACTTAAGCTTGTCCTATGCTTCTGGTACCATGGACATAAAAACCATAGATGAGAATGAGTCTCTTTCTCAGTCAGCGCTTTGCATGTGTCCTAAAGGAACCTTCACTGTGTTCCGTGCTATTGCAAGTACCTGCGCCGGTACTATATTCAACATTTTTACAGTCCATTTCAGTTTCTTCCTGATCCCTAGGTAGTCATGCCCTTTTCCTGACCATCTTTGTGGACTGACAAGTTTTGATGTCAGCAGAGAACACACAGTTTTGCCTGAAGTAGGATGTGTTCTTGGGGGCTTTTTGTGGTTTCTTATGGAGACGGTATAAAATTTTAATAATAATTTAAAAAAAAAAAAGTAAGTCCAATTGTGATGATCTCCTCAGGAAGAGTATCCACAATTCAGGGCATAACCTCATAAAAAAAAATGTTACTTAATGTACAGACGTTGGGTTTGTTTTTTTTTTTTTGTTTTGTTTTGTTTTTTTCTAAAAATACCCAATTCTGTTAAATTTAGTTTGGCAAACTGATACTGAAGTAATCATCCATTTTCTTTGCCTTTTTTTGGTTTGGCTTTTGATATGACTATTGAACAAAAAATTCAAATCTAGTCTAATTCTTGCTTATCCAGGCCGATTACATGAAAGTACAACAGTTAATATCAAATCTATTTCATGACACTTTTCTCTGTATTGTAATAATTGCCACATTACTATGTATGTAATAATAGATATCATTAGATAATTATTTTTATATCGTATCATCATTAGATAATGTTTTTTTTCTGTGCTCACCTTTAATTGTTATTTTCAACAGAACCAAATAATTGTGGGTTTTAGCAGGTTTTAAAGTTCTAATATATTCACGAGTGAAATTGGTCACACTGAAAAGTTAGTTTGGAGTGTAATACTCCCCACCTCTAGAGATGTTTGTACTGTTGGACTTTCGTACCAATTATGTAAAAGGAATCTAGTAAGCTTGGGATATTCAGTATACACTGTAGTTTGTGTTGCAGTTTTCAAAAAGGTGAAATATTTCCACATACACAGTATAGAGTATAATTATTATATTTCAAGACTTAAAACCCCAGATTCTTGAAACAGTATTTTTTTAAAACTTCAGATACACCCCAGTTCTGTACTATGTATAATGCTGAATGAAAATTTTGATTATTTTCTTCTCTAAAAAATAAGTCCTCCTTTTGTCTGTTTGATTTCTTCCTTTCTTGATTAGAGCTTGAAATTAACTTGACTCTCTATCCTTGTTATTGGTTTGTGAACATTTATTGTCCAATTTTGTAAGGTAATGGTTTTTAAAAAGCTACTTAGGGTGATGATAATGCTGGAATTGTTATTATCGAAGAGAAAATAGCTATTTTGCATAAATAAGCCCTTCACCAATAATACTGGCTGTGTTGTGTAGGTTATTCATAGGGTCATGGGACCATAAGATAGTTCAAGGTGGAAGGGTCTTAAGAAGGTCTCTAGTCCAACCTCCTCCTCAAAGCATGGTCAGTTACAAAGACAGACAAGATTGTTCAAGGCTTTATCCAGTGAGCTCTTGAAACCTGAGAGAACAGAGATTGCGTAACCTTTTTTGGGCAGTCTGCTCCACTTTCTGACTTTCCGCATCATGAACAAGATTTTCCTTATGCTCAGCCTGAACCTCTCTTTTTCTTTCAACTTGTCTTTTGTCTATCTGCCATAAACCACTGTGAAGAACCTGTCTGCGTCTTCTTGAATTCGCAGTAGGTGTGGGCGGGTGGCTGTTAGGTTCCCCTGCAGCACTCTCTTCTGCAGATGGAACAAGCCTCGCTTTCCCCAGCCTCTCCTCACCAGTTGTATGACTCCCAACAGGTTATTCCTCTCCCAGGTGCAGAACTTAACATTTATCCTTCTTGAATGTCATGGTGTTCCTGTTGATACATTCTCCCACTCTCTCTAAGTCAATTACTTCCTTCACATCAGCAATAAAGGTCTTAAATAGGGCAGATCCCAGGACAGAACGCTACAGTACCCCACTTGTTACTGGTCTCCAGGTAGAGTATGACCCATTAGCCACTGCCTTCCAAGCCAAACCACCCAACTAGGTTTTTACCAGCCTGGCTGTTTGTTCATCCAGACTGTAACACCCCAACTTTGTGTGGTGGGTTGGCGTCAGCTGGCAGCCACTTGCTCACTCCCCCCCACCCCTAAAAATACAGGGATGAAAATAAGACTGTGAGTGAGAAAACTCATGGGTCAGGTTAAAGATAGGAATAGCATGCAAATTACTGTTGTGGGCAAAACAGAATGTAGTTGAGGAATTTAACTTTGTTTATCAACCATTAACATAAATATTTAATTACTAATTTGAGTATTGAGAAGCAAAGAAGATAAATACTTAAGCACTTAGGGGAAACACATTCCCCTTTCCCAGGCTTCAGATACCTTTCCTTCCCCATTCTTAGTCTCCACTCCCCTTGTTATCACCATCAATGCAGGTTACACTCAGTCGCTTCGGTGAGGTGATGGCTGATGCAGGAGGCTGGGTTGAGGACAGTGGTTTCTTTTGGCCATTCCTTCTTTCTTACTCTTTTCTTCTATCGCTTCTTCTGCCTAACTCATTTCCTCTGTTCCTTTGTGGGTTATCCACAGGCCGTGATCTTTTTGGGGAGTGGACTAGCTCTGGCATGGACTTATGCATGGGCCACAGTCCCTTCAGGGATGTTACCAACTGTGCCTTGGAGCACTTCCTATTACTCTGGCCTTCTTGTCCCCATCTTGGTGTTCTAAGAGGTGCCACAAAGTCCTCCAGCTGGCTCAGCTGTGTCATGCAGTGGGTCCATTGTGGAGCCAGCTACAACTGGCTGTGTCTGTCACAGCGCGACCCCTGACCTCCCTCCCACACAAGCCACCCCTTCAGCCATCCCCTGCTTCTTGCTGTTTATACCCAATACTCTTGAATACAAGAATATTGTGGGAGGCAGTGTCAAAAGCCTTGGTAAAGTCAAGGCAGTTACCGCCCACTGTTCTCCCCTCATCCACAAAACTAATCATTTTATCCTAGAAGGCAGTGGGGTTGTTCAGGCATGATTTACCCTTGGTCAGTCTATGCTGAGCATTCCCAGCCACTTTATTCTAGTTGAGCTTTTGGTTTTACTTTTGTGTGTATTTCTATCCATTTTTCTTTTTTTCTTTAATTTTGTCCTCAGTCTCAGGATGTGAGGCTGTTATTCTTCACTTAATATCTTTTCTTTATTTTGTTTTCTCCACCTCTCTATATACTCCAGTTCAAAAGATAAAATGTTAAGCTGAAAATTTTCAGATTTGTTGAACAGGCTCTATAGTAGAGAATGAGAAAACACAAAAACTGAAAATATAAAATTTAAACTGATAAATGCCAAAATGTATTCACAACCTACTTTATGTTTTTCAGCTCTACTTCAAGTTACAATTTCACTTAGCAAAGTTGAGCTCAGTGTGGGTGAATCCAAATTCTTCACATGCACAGGTATGTATTAATTTTACTTGTAGCTATGTATTTTTTGTTAGATTTTCAACCTTTACATAATTTGAAATTGAATTAATTGATTCACAATATTAACTTAGATTAGCGTATTTTTCTATAGTCACAATGACTTTTGAGAATTGTGATAAATAGTAGATCATCACTGGCATTACATTTCCAGTCTAGAAACTATTCATTTCACACTTGGAATCACTGTTTAAATTGTCCGTAGCAGTACAGGTAATTTGTATCTGTTAGGATGCTTCTTTAGTTAAATAAGCTACTAGGCTAAGCTTAAGTATCCTCTCCAACCTAATGAGACACCCAAAGAGTCTTCTGGTGAGGCAGATGTCAGTCAGGAGGAGAAGGGTTTGCATTTGCAGCTGCCTGATGTGTATCCTTGATGTTGCTGAGTTGCCATCTTCCATTGACAATGACACGTGGCCTGACTACACTGGCAGCCCAGCTGATTGATGACTTGACCTGTTGATCCAGTGACTGCTAAACAGCCTGTTTCTTTCCTTTAGGACTTTATACCTTTTTGTGTTTCATTTTTTTCCCCTCTTGAATTCTTGAGCTACTGGTTATCCTGTCTCAATGATCATACATCTGCCTGCAGTTTTGCCGTGCTTATATTTCTACAGATTTTCTCACAACTTGTAATTTAGCAGTTCTTTGGCATTACATAGACATTGTGCATTGGGTAGGCCTATGTGTTGCATAATTTCTACCTGAACTTCTAATGTTAGATTGTTTTTTGGGTTTTTTTTTTGTTTGTTTGTTTTGTTTTGTTTTTGTTTGTTTTGTTTTGTTTTGTTTTGTTTTGTTTTGTTTTTTTAGCCATTGGTGAGCCTGACAGCATAGATTGGTACAATCCACAAGGAGAGAAGATTGTTTCTAGTCAAAGAGTGGTTGTTCAGAAAGAAGGTGTTCGATCACGTCTAACCATTTATAATGCAAATATAGAAGATGCTGGTATATATCGGTGTCAAGCAACAGATGCTAAAGGACAAACTCAAGAAGCTACTGTTGTTTTGGAGATTTACCGTAAGTAAAATATCAATTAACAAATGAAAGACTATGTTTTAAAAGCCACTGCTATTGAGAAAGTAAAGCCTGTCAAAATACCTTGCCAGGCTCTGAACCTTATCTTCCAAATAATTGCATCTCCTGCAGTTTAATTAATGGATGTTTTGAAGATGACTTAAATGAAATGCATGGTCACTTTGTAATATTGTAGATCATTTTTCCTTTGTATCTTAGAATGCCATCTTATACGGGTGTGCTGTGTGCCCTTCAAGGAAAAGAGGAAATACGAGAAAAAAGTTATGTCAACCTAATTCAACAAATACATCTACCACCTATTAAAAAATATGTGCATAAATAAAAGTGCAGGAAGTCGAAAGTTTAGACTGAAGTAGTTATTTTTTTGTCAGTCTTTCCCTGTTTTTGGACTTATACTGGAATTTTGCTGTAAAGCATTGAAGCTTAATGTGATAGGCAACCAAAATGCATTTCAATTACAAACAACTAATTGAGGAGTATATTTGAAAAGTAAATATATACTATTGTGGTAATATATTCTCTGAGAGGTTTGGTTGTTTTTTTTTCAATTTACTTAAATAATTAATACGTTGAAGAAGTACAGTGTGAAGATGTAAGGCAAGATCTTTGTTGGTGAAAGGGTGGGACATATGACAGCAACATTTCAGCTGAGTTATTGTCTAATTTCAGTAGAGCGTATTTTTTAATATTCATTAAAAAACAGTTTGTGGGTGGACTGAGCTCTGAGGAATTGCAATGAGATAGAAAATACAAAGTAGAATCATAAAGCACTGCTTCTGAAAGGTACAGATAAGTCAGATAACAAAAGACATACAATTTAAAAAAAATCTATTGACAAAACAACCATTAAAGTGGTGATGGCAGTTACAAGAGATTACATGATGGCTTGAAAGCTGGAACTTCAAAAGATTTCGTTTTGTGGAATTCATTTGTATGCTTAAAACTGCCAGTCATGCCATTAGCAGACTGCTGAGCAAGGTTGAAATCTTTTGAAGTGTTTGTATGTGGTAATTTTAATAATTCTGAGGTTAGATAAACCCAAAGACCTACACAAGAAATGTGAAGGTTTGTGGGAACTGACATATGAAAGTTTCTTTATTCGTATTTGTGAAGCATTGTAAGGAAAAAATGGGATACACTGTACTCCTAGGGTCTGGTTTAGTACTCACTGACATCTGTGAGAGTTTTTTTTTTTTTTGACTCGCATATGGTCAAATACTTCAAATATTTCATAGAAATACTTTGTAAGATTATATAAGAGATGGATATAACAAAAGTGTGCTCCCTCTGCCATGGGTACCGTGTGGATTATTTGAGCCTGCACTCATCAATGCAAAAAGGTGGAGGTGGAGTTGCATCTCTGACTTATGTCCTCCAAAGTGTCCTTTGAAATGTAATTGAGAGTCCTTGATCCTGGAGAACACAGGTCAGTTTTTTTCTTCTGTGTGCAAGAAAGTCTTCCAGAATTTTTTTCTAGGCAATTCGTTCCTGCCGTTATATCATGTATGAGATGATGGATTAATGGCACCTCAGATTTCTAAAACTAAATTCTAATAATACTAAACTGATTCAACCCATTAATAAAATTAAATATCGAGTTTAGTTATTTGGGGTTGGAATAATTAAAAGCCTCATCAGGCCTAAAAAAATCTTGTTATTTCCTCAAAAAAAAATGGTACAAATTCTTATGACTTAGTGATATTTAGTTTCTCCATATAGTTTCCCACTGGCTTTTAGGTTTTTATGTTGTACTCAGCTGATGGTTTTCACAGTCAGTGAGGCTGAATTTCCACCCTTTTAATAAGACTTTTCCAAATAATTTTGGTGATTTTGGTGGAAGTTTTGATGGAATAAAACCATGAGGTTTTAATTAAATAATAAAATAATGAGGAATAAAATGCACAAGAGAGTAAATAGACTGTTAACCTGAATGTATAGACCTCTAAAAAAATTGGACTCTGGAACTTTGAAAATAATGAAAAATGTATTTATAAAACATGCTTAGTTTATATAAATAAAACAAAGATTTTCATAATGCAAAATGATTGTAAAATCATTTCTACTAACAAAGTGGAAGTCACGTGACCAGGTCCATTTGAGTCTTATCTGGGAAAATTATATTATGGAAATAATTCTGTATTATCACAATGAGAAGTCTTAATAATCATCTTTATCTGATTTGGTTTCATGCATAATTTTAATGCTAAATGATCTGGAAAATGCTCACTCTATTCTGCTTTCTTCCTTTTCAGAAAAGCTCACTTTCCGAGACATAGTATCTCCACAAGAGTTCAGGCAGGGAGAAGATGCAGAAGTCGTTTGCCGTGTTACTAGTTCGCCTGCCCCCATTGTCAGCTGGTTGTATCGGAATGAGGAAGTCACAACTATTGCTGACAGTTAGTATTTTGGTAACTCTTTAAGTTATACATTCTAATTAATGTTAAAATATTATTGTAAAAGAAGACTAATCACGTTATAGTGGAACATGGATTTTGGTTAGCTCATCAGTTTAAGTAGAATTTAACCCGGTTCTGTGGTCTAAAGAGAATCCATATGCAATGGTTTCCTTCATGTACCATTTTTTCCAATTGGAAGCTTTGTCTAGATGTAACATGAGGGTCCAAATGCCCAAAAGTTTGCTGGGAGCTCCTTCACAGGAACTCTTCTTGGGTTGCCATGTATGTAGGAGTCGAACATATTTTTAAACACACACAGATAAACTTCACAGTGCACACAAAGCTATGACACTGAGCAAGCATTGCACTGAGTTCGATATACTTGCACGTTAGGTCAGAGCATTTCAGGTGGATAGGCTTTTTGCACTATTGTGAGATTTTACTTGCATGAGTGTAAGCTCCCCCTTGAGTTACAAACAACTTGGGGTATAAGCAATCTGTTTAGGCTAGATTCCCTAACAGCTAGACTGATAAATTTAGGTGAAGATGAATTCTACCTTCCCCACATCCAAGTTCTAAGGCTGTAGAGAGACAATTAAATTAGGCACATAGAATTTGTGTGATTTACCCCCTGAAAAACTGTGAACCATTTTTTCAGTGCTGTCTCAATAGTTTTCTTTGCCTCTATGGAAAACAAGACTTCTCGCGTTTTCTGGAAGTGGAACTAACGTTGTTGGTGAACCACCTTATCCCTCTTCTTATCAGCCTTTATCTCTGCACTTACTAAAACTCAAGGTTGTAGTGTAGAATTCTTGTTCTTAATAATTAAATATTATTTCTATTTCAAAATGAAAAATGAATGTTATGTTTGATCTCTTATGAAATCACATAAACAAATGTGGAGCGGTTGCTGGGGAAAAAAAAGCTTGTTTGACATTTCTGGACTCAGACTCCTCTCCATTGTGAAAGAAAGTTTTGATCAAACAACTTTCTTATTTAGTATATCCTATCCCTTCTGGCATCTAAACACAAACACTAAGAAGAAACAGCAAACTTCTACCCTTAGAAAAAAGAGTTGCAATTTTGATATACATAATTAAACAGTGAATGTAGGTGAGATGTAGAAGATTTTGAAAAACAAGAACTCTGAAAACAAAACAAGATTTGGCAATTTAGCAAAAAGTCTTTCTCAAGGATGCAGCTCAGAGCTTGAAAAAGTAAAAGTGCCTCAAAGGTCTCTCTCAAAATTTTTTATTATTGCCATTTTATTTGTTTTTCCAAACAGTCTGGATGGTGTAGGATTAGAAAAGGAAATAAAGCAATGTTTCCTTTCTTTTCCAAAATCACATATTATGAAGATTCTAAGTTTTTAAATTTCAAAGTGTAAATTTGTCTTTTTAACCATTTTCTTTCACAGTGCTTACAATGTGAAAAGGTAAAACAATAAAAACCAGTTATAATTTAAATAGCACAATACTTTCCTTATGTTCTGATCTGGACTAGTATCCAAATAAGATCCCAGTCATGACTGGGAGGAAGTGAGATTTTAAATAAGTTAAAAATAGGGCATTATGATCTTTGTGAGTTTTGCAATGTCTATATGTGTTTATAATGGAGGCGGAAAAAGAATATACCCAAAGTCTTACTGTTAAGAAATTTTTTCATGCCTTGTTAAATAAAAAGACTGTTTTGCATTACATTTCCAGCTTCAAAATCTTCAGTGAAGGATCTGTACCTGTAATTTTTTAGCATGATTTAAAATTAAATAACATCAAATTTGTCTGTCATACTCTAAAGGGTGCCTGTATAAAAAAATATTATTCTTGTTGAATTTTAATTCATAGTAAGCTAAAATACTGAATAATTTCATATCGAAACTGAATTGTATATTGCAGCTTATTTGTGGGGCGTGAGAAAACAGGTCCTATTTTAAGCGTTCTAGCAATGGTATAATAGGAAGACATAAGATAATGTCATTCCTTTAATTTCATGGCTTTTCTGTTATATTCTTGACCATTCTTATGTTGTATATGTTACAACTAGTAGGATTTTTGCAGCACAAACTTTTGACTATTTCAGCTTCGCAAATTCTTGACAGTTACTAGTATCTATATTTGTATATTCCATTTGAATAGAAGACTGATTTTTTTTTTTTCTCCCAGAAGGCTTGTGCACAAAATCAGAAGTGAAAATTCTAAGATTTTTGCTGTGTAGTAGGCCTATAGCTGAAATAGATGTAGGTGACATAGCCTCTCGCTATTCTGAATTAGTTTCTGTATATTCCCAATACCTTATCTGCTCCATTGCTAGATCATTCTCAGATTTACAGTCTCTTTTGAGTTCTGTAAACAAGGATGTGAGTGGCTGTCCATCATTCTTCAGTTAAAAAAAAACAAGAAACAAACCAGAAACTAGATGAACAGTGACCTCCAAAAGCATTTCTGGTCTTACATTGTATGCTTAAGGTTTAATAGAGCAATATAGAAAGCATAATTTTCTGGGGTTGTTCTAAGAATTTCTCTGTTGTTTTCAAGAGCTGCATTGTCATGACTCATAATTCCATTGTATGGAAGTCAGGGACATTTTATTAGCTATAAAAGTGAATGGGTCTGTTTTCTTCGATCAGATCTTATCTGGAGTTGTAAGTGGCTTGCTCTGTTTTTGCACAGTTCTGAGGCTTCAAAGGACATTGAATACAACATATTCTGCAGTGCTTAAAGCAAATATAGAAATTCTATGTACAGACAGTTGTGTATTAGTTTCTGGTTGGACTTAACCATAGAAGAAGATTAGCTGCAACTGTTAATACAAATATGCTACATATAAATTACCCACTATCTGTATAAATATGCATGTTTTATTCTATCTCTGCTCAAATCATTAAGGTATTTCAGAAGTCTGCTATCAGATTAGCAGTTTTCTATAAACATAGCACAGGTATGGTATTAAAAATAAAAGGAGGACTAAGGATAATCTCTGTCCTTTAGTAGACGGGGCCAGAAACAGTGACAAAGGATGAGGAAAAGGCTGAGGTACTTAATGGTGCCTTTGCCCCAGTGTTTATCAGTAAGACCAGTTGTTCCCTGTGTACTCAGCCCCCTGTGCTGGTAGACAGGGGTGGGGAGCAGTTCTCGGAGACTACATTGCACTGAGGAAGAATCAGAATTGGTTTGCCACAGACTACTCAATATGATCTAGAGGGTTAGTCTGGTTCATTTGAAGTCTGTCTTATCTAGTCCTTCAGAATAAGAGAGAATGTTTTTTTTATGGACCACAGCAACCATAAGATAGCATGCATTTCCCTAGGATTGTAACTAGATGCATTTTCAAAAAGTGAATTCTAATAGTTCTCCAGAACCTTTTATCATATATAAATTGTGGTCTTGAAGAGAATCATCTTACATACTAAAAATAGCTATGTGGGGAAAAAAAACCAAAACACCCTAACAGAATTACATAATTGAGAGTGTAAAACAATAAAATGTATCAGTGCATACAGGAAACATGAAGGACGGACCAGTCCTCAATATTTTCTATCCAGTTGTGTACAAGATAAAATTTTCTACATGCATTATAGTTTCATAGAAGCATAGAATCATAGAATTGTCTAGGTTGGAGGGGACCTTGAAGATCATCAAGCCCAACCATCAACCTAACACTGCCAAAAACGGCCATTAAACCATGTCTCCTCTACACATCTTTTAAATACCTTCAGGGATGGCAACTCCACCACTTCCCTGGGCAGCCTGTTCCAATGTTTGATAACCCTTTCAGCAAAGACATTTTTCCTAATGTTCAATCTAAACCTCCCCTGGTGTAACTTGAGACCGTTTCCTCTCATCCTATCACTTGTTATTTGGGAGAAGAGATCAGCCCCCACCTCTCTACAACCTCCTTTCAGGTAGTTGTAGAGAGTGATAAAGTCTCCTCCCAGCCTCATTTTCTCCAGGCTAAGCAACCCCAGTTCCCTCAGCTGCTCCTCATAAGACTTGTCCTCCAGACCCCTCACCAGCTTTGTGGCCCTTCTCTGGACACGCTGCAGCACCTCAATGTCTTTCTTGTATTGAGGGGCCCAAAACTGAACACAGTACTCGAGGTGAGGCCTCACAAACGCTGAGTACAGGGGAACAACCCCTTCCCTAGTCCTGCTCACCACACTATTCCTGACACAGGCCAGGATGTTACTGGCTTTTATAGCGGGGCATGGGTCACGTGGTATGGAATACGTGCCTCCCCTGCCGGCTCCTTGGAAATTAACCCCATCCTTGCCGGAACCAGGACACTTGGCCACCTGGGCTCACTGCTGGCTCATATTCAGCTGGCTGTTGACAAACACCCCCAGGTCCTTCTCCACTGGGAAACTACATTACACTGAGGTACTACATTACATTACTGCATTACTGAGGTACAGTTTCCCACTTCAAGTCAGTATTTTGTGCAGTTCTAATTACAGTAGTGGAAAAAGTGGTGCCATTGCTCTGCAGAGCCAATGTAGATCTGTTAAATACACTTGTGTAAACTGATGTGCAAAGGTGACTGTTAGCTTTAGATGGTTAACATGCTGTGCTTAGGTTTGGTCTAGAAGAAGAAATCACTGGGTTGAAAAACAGTCCCTCCTGTCAAGATTTCAGGGCGTTTGTTGACCCAGCTGGTCTATGCACAATTGATTCCTGCTGAATGACAATAGTGTCATTGTATACTTAGTGGCATTTTAACAGTGACCTGAACTATTCTTTCACAAGCCTACCAAAGGATAAAACATGGACAGCAACGATTTCTAAGTCACACATTCAACTCACATTCAATTTCTTAGGTTTCCTTGTAATACGATCTGTGTTAATTTTGACTGTATGTAGACAGTATTAGCAGTGGAAAAGGACCCCAAATGTTTTTATTCTGTTATACTTAGTTTACTCTTGAGAATATCTCCTACTGTATCCATTATGTTTTTTCTTCAACGAAAGTTAAAGATGTCCAGCTAACACCTACAGTTTTTGTTTCCTGTTACTAAATAAGCTCTCATTTTCCAGCATTATAAAGAAATAAGTGATCTCCAGTCCTCTTATTCATGTCACACATTAAATATTTATGTTAACAAAACCAAAACAAAAACAAATGGCTACTAATTCTTAAGGAGGAACTAGATCTCACCTTTTCACAAAATTTTGAAGCAGAGCTCTCTGGGACTTGTGTAGGTACAGAAGAGAAAAAGATGATATAATTTGTATGTGGTAGTGTGTGAAATGCCATTAATGTTCAAGCATGACTTTAATAAACTAGAAATAATTAGCATAAATGTGTTGAGGCCACTGATGTCCTGTAAACCTCTATCAGGTGAAGCATAATTAAATTTTCTTTTTACATTTTTCTGATCGAGTTCTTGGTGATCAAACAGAACCCACATGGCATAAAAAGCTGTTCTATTTGTAAATATATGTGCACTTACTTTCTATGAAAAGGCTCTCAGCTGTATATCTAGATAAAAGCTTTCCTACCAAGTGTTGTTTATCACTGTTTTTGAATATCAGTGTTGTGGGAAATCTAGCATGCTTTAAAAATCTAGCAGAATCAAAAAGGAAAGCAAAGTGAAAAATGACCCTCGGTTGCTAGTTAAAACTGAAAGCTAGTAAATCTTATCGCCCTGAAAGGATGACACTGGTTGAAATAGAAAAGAGGCAGCTGAATAACGAGTATGCAGGTTCTTCAAAAACCACATCCAGTGGACTGCAGGCAGTAATTCTCCTCAAGAGTCCATTAGTATTGACTAGTTATGGTGGGTTGACCTTGGCCAGCTTCCAGGCACCCACCCAGCCACTCTCTCACTTACCCTCCTCAACAGGACAGGGGGAGAAAATGAGATGAAGCAGCTTGTGGCTGGAGATAAAGGCGGGGAGATCGCTCACCGATTACCAGCACAGGCAAAATGGATTTGAGTTGGGGAAAATTACTTTAATTTATTGCCAGTTAAAGAGAGTTGAATGGCGAAACACAGAGACAAAATTAAAGCAACACGTCCCCCCTCCTTATCCCCAGGCTCAACTTCCCTCACTTCACGTTGCCGAGTCCTCTACCTCCCCCGCTCTAAGCAGTGCAAGGGGATGGGGAATGGTGGTTGTGGTCACTCCTTAACAGCTCCAATGTGGGTCCTTCCCATGGGCTGCAGTTGTTCAGGGTAAACTTGCTGTAGCATGGGGTTTTCCATGGACGGCAATGTGGTTATCTGCTCTCTCCTGGGGCTGCAGGGGCATCTCTGCTCCAGTGCCTGGACCACTTCCTCCCCTTCTACCATCTCTCATCTTGGTGCTTACAGGGCTGTTTCTCTCATTTTTCTCATTCCTCTCGCTCACAGTTACAGCACAGCATCCTGCTCTTTCTTAGGCTTTCCCAGAGGTGCCACCACCTTGGCCAAGGGGCTCAGCCGTGCCCTGCGGTGGGTCTGCTGGAGCTCGTTGGAACCAGTTGTGTCTGTCACAGGACACCCTGTCCTCTCCTCAAGAGACTGCCCCTGCAGCCCTCCTGCTGCCGATATCTTGCCGTGTAAACCTGATAACACTAGTTCAGACAGAAAGGAGAGAAAACTTAAATACAGATTCAGTTTACTCTTGCAGATTATTATTTTGCTGCTGCATGTGCAGGAATGTGTATGCATACTTGTTCAGAATCTAATTTTTTCAATGAATTTAAGATACTCAAAAGGTGCATTGAACTTCAGTTTATGTTTATGTAGAAGGTGGAGTGGTTTGTTGGATTATATCTTTGTAGCAATTTCTATGAAGTGTTAGACTATGGTGAGATCATTGACTGAGGAATAATGAATGAACACAAGAATGGGAAGAGGGAAGGAGAGCAAGCAAGCTGAGAAATGATTAAGCATAGTGCCATAAAATGGGCATAAAGACAGTTGGTTATTCTAGATAGAGATGGAAGAAACATTTCTAATTTATTTTACTATAAATCACTCAATTTAACTTTTTTCCATCTCTTTAATCTTTTTGATATTTTGTGTAGGTGTTCATTAATGTTCCACTCATTTTGCAATAATTTATAAATTTAACTTATATTTGATGACTCCTGAGAGTAAGTAGGAAGTTATGGATGGAAAATCCAGATTGAATTTTAGGAAATGGCAATGTATTTTGGAGTGGGAAAAAAAGAAAATTCTTGGCTGACATTTTACTTTTAAATTGACAAATGTTTTGTCAATGAGCATTCTGATTGTACAGAGAAAGTACGTAAATATTACCCATTTAAGTTAGCGTTCCTCATGTTGTCTTGATTACTAACCCCGCTTAATTTCTTACTTGCCTTTCTAGATCGATTTGCAGTATTAGCAAACAATAACCTCCAAATTCTTACCATCAATAAAAGTGATGAAGGAGTATACAGATGTGAAGGAAGAGTGGAAGCCAGAGGAGAAATTGACTTTCGGGACATAATTGTTATTGTGAATGGTAAGGAGTAAAAGTTTTTGAATTGACTTCTTGCTTTACTTGATTATCATAGCCTATTTTAAAATATATCGTCTTGTAAAAAATACTGATTAAACTGGTTAATATAGTTGTCATGTCTGTTTAGTATTGTTTTCCTATAATGTAATTGCTTAATATTTTAAAAAAATCTACTATACTGTGTAAATAGAATTCATTGCATTTCATAATATCAGTTCATATAGACATGTAAAAGATGGATTACTGTTTTTAATCAATCACAGAACACTGACAATCACTGCAAGACTTGATTTTCAGATTATAATATATAGTAGTTCAGTTCAGCCTGTATTTTTCAGTGTTTTGTCATTTACTGTTAAAATACCACCCTTGATTTTTTTCAGTTATTCACCTTCAGTGCATTGAACGTATTTTATTAACTGTTCCAAAAGTCACAGATACATTTTGTTAAGATTAACGGTATTACTTATAGGTTTTTAACATTTTATTTTCATGAGTAAAATATATAATGAGTTATCTGAAAAGTGGCATTATCATTTTTATCAGTTTATAATAAACCTCTAAGAAGGAATATGGATGGATTAAGATGAGATGGAGCATTTAGCTCAACCTCTCTCTTAAATCCAGGGTTGACCTGCTGAAAAATAAATATCTCTTCATATTTTGTCTGGAAAGGACACGGTTCCTAAAGGGCATTTTTTATCCACGCATTCTGTTTAATGTCAGTTTTTCAATGAAACTACTTCCATTGTGCCTATTAGGTTCTGAGTTATAAATGCTTTGTCCTTGTCCTTGACCGGTCCTTCTTGGCAAACCCCCATTTATGGAAGTCTTTACATAAGTTGAAGTTGTAGTTAATTTCAGGAGAAAGAGCAGCTTCTGGCACAGTTATTATTTAATCCATATAGTCAACCTTTGAAGGAGAATTCTGTAGATGGTGGTAGAGAGTATACAGACAGTGGCAACCAAATGGGTGATTGTCCTACAAATTGTGATAGAATAGAACAGTACATGCCCTACACACTAGGAAGACCCCATCAAATTGCTTTCCTCTCTGTGCATTGTGGTGCTGCATTAGCTTGAGTCCTGGTTATGTACACTTGCAACAGTGCATCTGATAGCATTTAAAATGTTGAACCAGGATTTCTTCTGCTGCTATTTATGTACATGGATATGAACCTACATTCTGAACACCTTTCACTTCTATCGGATATTTGTGTGCTGTTGAGCTGAGTCTGTATTTGACCTAAACCTTCAGATTGCAACCGTAGTCTGACTTCACATCTTTTATTGGTGGATTACATCCACAAATTTCGTTCTTCACATATTTATCATGACTGTCAATAAGAATGGTTGCTCATGTAGGGTGGTATCAATTAAGAGCTATTTTCTGCTTCATTTATAGGCATAAATAGGTTTTCCTACATAAAGCTGAATGTATTAAACTTGGTCCAAAATTACTTTTAGACCAAAATTAAAAATCTGAAAGAAAAATTGTAGTGCTCTTTGGTGAAAAGGAAAACCTATGAATGAATAGGATTCAGAAAAGAAAAGGAAAAAAAATGAGCAATCTGTAGGCTAGTAAAAGCTACATGGTTGCATTTCCACCCAAAAAAACCCCAAACACCCCAATAAGGATTACTTTGGATGGTAATCAAAGCTAGTGGGCACTTATAACTACACATAAAGATAATGTCGTAGAGATGTATCTCATTTTGAAGAGAAGGAATTAATAAAGACAATGGGGTGCATCTTGAAAATAATTCTTCCATTCTCCACTCCATCTGGATGCTAAGCTGCTCGACGTAACATTGGCTAATTCACATCTGGGAGAGATGTAAATAACAGGAAGAAGAGATGAAATGGAGAGCGTTTCTGTGAGACAGTAGTAGAGTACGTTCTCTTCTATACCAGTGTCCAAACTAGCTGATCATAGCAGCAGTTATGACTCAGGTCACATGCACATAGTTTTAAAATCTAAAACCTGTAAAAAAAAAAGTATTTTGAAAGTGATATTCAGTGTTCTGGTTAATGTTGCGAGACCGTGTTGAATAGATTGATGGTGAAGGCCATGAAATGCAACACAAATCCTCTCCCTACTAATTTATGAAAAAGAAGAAAACTGTGTCAATTTGCAGAGGAAGTTTTAAAATCTGTTTGCCTAGATTATTTGCGCACAAATTTAGAAGTTCATTGCCCTGGGGACATGGTATTTCCATATCCAATTTGTAGCCCAGGCAATTTCAGATGGGAAAGAAGTTATCTGTGAAACAGACAACATAAAGAAGCGTGAAACTTACAGTAAGTAAATATATGGTAGAAAACCTTTTTAGTTTTAACTGGCTGTTCATTACATTGGTTATTTTTTTGTATAATGCTTTAAAGATTACATACCAACAGAATGCAACTTTACTCAAAAACTGATAAAAGTAAATCTTGGAACAAACTTTGATATGTAAAATGTAATTTCTAATGTATGGAAATTTTTTGGTGGGTATAACGGATAATAAGTTGAAATGCGTTTGATCTACATTATCTCTTTAAAAACTCATATTTAGGTATCTTTTTCTACTTGCAACACTGAACTTTTTGTAGCATTTCTTCTCTACCCATATTTACAGTGAGGTCTAAATGGCAGGTTTTTGTTTTAAAAAATGGTTAGTATAAAATAGAACAAAAGAATTCAAGTTCTTCTGAAAACAAAAACTTATTTTTTATTCTCTCTCTTGTTAAATGGGCTCGTTAGATTTATTTCTTTAAGTTTACTTTGCTGTCTTGTGAGTTCCATAAATTGGATAGACTTCCTGACCTCAGTGACATAAATGAAAAAGGAATTGTTTTCACTTAAATGTGACTGGATTTTACCATTTTGCTTTAAGTTAGAAATGTGAAAGACTTGTCAGTGTAGGTTCATTTGGCTTTTCCTCTTTTAGGTTATCACTTTAGTTCCATCCTACATACATACAAGAACAGAACCAAAGATGAACAGATCCCTTCCCAGAAAGAATGATGAGAAAAATAAAATGTGACATTTAAAAAGAAAAACAGTATTTCATTTCATTGTCATTGCAGTATCTCTTGGAAGATTGAAGCGCTTAAGTGATGTGCTGAGCCAAGTCACAGTTCTGTAGCTCTTAGTTATGAGCAGTGCAAAACTTGCTACTGCTGGCAAAGAATTGTTTCATCCCCTTATGTTACTGAGTATATTTTCAGGTCTAGATATTAGAATGCACTGCAAAATGCCTAAAATGTATATAATGTTTTCTAAGTGATGCTTTTTTCATGGAAGCTGTTGCACAACAGAAGGGTTTTGTATTCTGCATCATGGCCCATGCGGTTTTGGATAGGAAAGAGGTGATCTGTGAAATACTTAAATTTCAGCACACCATTAAAAAATGTGACAAGTACATTTACTTACCGATCATTGATAATTCTAGTACATTATTTTTTAATAATTTGGCATATTTAGGGTTCAGAGCTGGACAGACTTCTGAAGTAGAATACGAAAGCATTTGGTGCAAAGCAACAGAAGTTGATTCTCAACAGTTTGTGAGAAAAATCTGTGGAAATGCAATGGGAAGCTAAAAGCAACTTCAGTGGTGTTGCCTGTTTCTCCTTCTTTTCTCTAGTGAAAGTTAAAGCTAAAAAGGATAACTCAGAGTCACTCTGGTGACAGGATGTTCTTGCTGGCGGAGACCTATATTTTGTGAAGCTTTACTCTTCTTTCCCCATTTGTCTTGCTTTCCCAGACATTCCTTTTTTTCCACATATCCTCTTCTTTCCAGTCTGCTGAGATTGTTTTTATTTGTTTATTTGCTTCACAGTTAATGGAAACAGATTTAGGACAGCTGTCTTAAAATGACCATATGAACAGAGATATTAAATATCAGCCTGTGAGTTGTTCTGCCTTAAATATTATTGCTGTTTTTTTCTGTTAGGTAGAAGTTCTCTGTGAAGTGTTACAATTTTAGTAATAACTTCATCCCATCAAAACCAGACAAAATTTGTTGCTCTTTGAACACAGTAGAATTTCCAAAAATAGATTGTATCCTTTGGGTTCTATCACCTTTCACCTTTTGAAGCCAGTGATACTCCTGCCTGGGATATATGCAGGAGTTCAGTAAAAAGAATTAAATATGCATAATCAAGTCTAGTACATGCTGACACCTTTTTTTAAAAGCGCTGTCTGACATCAGTACGTAGCTGTATGTCAACTTTATAATTGAATGAAAGATAAAAAGAGTAGAGATAAATTTTCATTTGAGATAGTTAAATTAGTGGCAAACATAACTCTACTGTGTCATGTATACGTGCTAGGTATAACTTCAGTTACTTTAAAATGTTCTGTAAAAAAATTGAAGAACTGCTGAAAAAGACATTTAAAAATTTTATTCTAGTTAAAAAAAAGGTTATAAATGTTGTGTTAATATTAAAATACTTGTGTTTAAGAAAAGTAAAGAAATGCTAATAACAGCAATATATACAGTAACTTGATCCCTAAGTGTAACCATAAGTTCCAAAATTAGCAAAGGATCCTGTCCTGTGCTTAAAATTTCTCTGGAAACACATAAAATCATTTCTTTTTTTCCATTAACAGGACATAATGCTTTATTTTTCAGTTCCTCCTGCAATTATTCTGCTACAGAAATCCTTTAATGCCACTGCAGATCGAGGAGAGGCAATAACTTTGTTCTGCAGAGCCACTGGATCACCTCCACCTGAAATCAGTTGGTATAGGTAAGTTCAGTTGAGGTCTGCACGTGAGAACACGTTGTTTTAAGGTGTTACAATTTTCTATGGCAGTCCATTAATCTGTGCAGTCTTAATTCCTTTACTGAATTTTAAGAGCATTTGCTGTCCATTTCTCTTCTAACATCTAAAGCTAAATTCAGCATCAATAAGTGAATGAACTCACACAAATTCAATTGTCCTCATGTTACCAGAATTCAAATTAAGGTTGAGTATTCTGATTATTTAATGTTTTTGAAGTAATTTTTTACAGTGTATGTCTTATCTGGCCGGAATTCGTAAGAGTTGTGTGAAATCTCGTATCCTAAATGGCCTTGTAGTGAGACAACCAACATCAATGTTTTATATTGTTAAGAAAGAATGCATAAATTTCCACAGTTTGTGGATATCTCTGTTTACAGTTGTGGGGTGGTTTTTTTTATTCAATATTTTATAAATATTATAGTATGTACACAGGCTAAGTGTCTTGGAGAGACACTTATCTCTGTCTACTGATTGGAGCCTACTAAAAGATTTTCCTTTGGTTTGCCAGCCCCTGAGGAACCTGACTGTTTTAAACCATTCATTAAATATCTTTTTAAAGATTTTGCAGAAACTTCAGAGGCTTGTGTACTGCATGAGGAAGCTTCTGTTGTGTTCCTATTTCAGGAACTCATAGCGAGGAAAATTGGCTTATGTGCCTCCCTTCCCTGTTTGGTTGGATTGGGGTTTTTTTGTTTGTTTGTTTTTTCTTTCGTTGTCTTTTAATTTTGTCTCATTAGGCTATACATTTTTGGCAGTAGAAAATATTCTTACTTTTTTATTTCCTGACAGTGAGAGGTTGTAAAGTGGTAAGTGGAAAAGACCCCTGGTCTCTGTGACAGAATATTATCATTGATAAGCAAACAGGAAAAAAGATGGGAGGAGCTAATTTTTTTATTTTTTTTTTCTGGAGGAAGCAAACTTGATTCTAATTGTACTCCAGTACTAAATTTCTGCATCAAATTTCTGAAATTTCTGTCCTGAACTGTTCAGGTCCCTTTTCACTCACATATTGGTAGCCAGTTAAAAGGATTCAGAATCTGCTGGTGTCTTCTCCTTGTCATGGGACTTATCTCGCAAATATGTAAAGACAGAGACCTTAGTTTTCTAGAATATTTCGTATTCTTTTTCTTTAGAATTTAGACTGAATGTAGGAAAACTAGATCAAAGTAATATTTCTTGATTTTGAGAAAAAACTAGAAAACATTGTCAGTGATATGAAAGTGTTTCAGAACTTATATACCTAATATTAATATGCGTGTCATCCCTTGAGAACCTAATTGGATCTGTTTATCACCATTAATGGCCAAGGTGTCATATTTCCAATTTTGTCCTATATAGTGTATTTTTGGTGTTGAATGTAAGTTGATATTAACCTCAGTTTTATATAAGTATTTCTTTTTTGATAAACAAGTGGAATTACAACTTGAATTTGATTAAGTGTTAATGCTGATTTTGGAAGGATTATAACCTTTGGTTAAAGCAAGTTATGGGAATCATGTGTTCAGTTTTATTCCCAGCTGTACCGTTTATGCATGTGAGTTCAGTCATTTTATTTAATTTGCCTCAGGTTAACCATTTGTAAAAGGGGCATGTGTAATAAAGTGACTTAGTGGAAGTCTGTTTTCTGAATACGTAACTATGCTGAGGAAAAGAGTCCAGAGAGATGCAAACTATTATAACAGAGAATAATGTTTACCTGTAAAACATTCAAAAGGATACTGAGTGTTCTGATAGAAAAGGTGGGAATGATTTCTACTCCATTCTGCTGGAGGGTTTTTGTTATATTTTAGAGAAAGTACATCCACGCCTGTTGAGATGGTTCATCAAGATTAAGGACTTGTTTTATGCACAATTCAGTGTTCTCGTGTCTTTGTTGTCTTTTAACATGTGCTCTGACACCAGTTAGTCTCTCATTATTCGCTCTATTGAAGTTTCTTTAGCAAGGCCCACATAATGTGGGTCTAGCATTGTGTAGTCTTACCTTCCCTACAATCCACTGATATTTTAGTCAATTAAAAAAGAAATTCTCTTTATTCGCTTTTCTCTTGTTTCCTTTTCACTTTCCAATGAACTGATTTAATAGGTTAACTTCAGCTAGGGCATGAAAAATGGCTGCGTTTTTAAAATCAAACGATAGTACTATTTAGGTGCCTTATATGTCCCTGTGTCAGCTGTAAGCGAGATGCCGGATGAGACAGTAGTTTCAAGCTTTAAACTCTTTAAGACAGTATCTAATGTGGTAAAGCTTTAACTATTTATGTTGACCCTTTTCATTTCCAGGTGATGACGATGTTTAAGATTTTGTCAATTTGAAGTGGAGGCATCTGAACTAATGTGTCAGTCTTTCTGAAAAACATGTTTTAGTTCACTTACAAATTTGTCAGTTTGGAATACCTAGTTGAGAAGAAAGGTCAGCGAGTTTTAGTTGCTGCTCTGTTTAATATGCATATATATATATTTTATTGATATTTCATGGACCGAGAGAATATAATTCTTTCACCACTTAACTGATACCTCTATTGAAGCTCATATTACATTAGTGTAAAGTATAACCTTCAGAGAAGCCATACACTAATAGAATTAAATTAGCCAGGACTGAAAGATAAAGATCCAAATGTACAGGTCATGAACTGGAAATCTTCACTCAAGTGAATAGTCCTACTGAAAACACGATGATTGTTTACATCTGTGGAGATAATTTACGCTTGTAAAGTTTAGCTGGATCAATCCCCTTATCTCTACTGACAGCACTTAGAATTATCTGACAAAAGAAATAATCCTCTTTTAATATCTTATTCATGTTTTTCTGTTCTCCAATTTCAGCATCAATCTGAATCTCTCCTGTTTACTAGAGGGTCCAGAGAAATGCTCGTAATCTCATTTCTGCTTAGAACTAGATATAGGTGATGTTTGTGATAACAGGCATTTGGAAACTACTTCTGACCACGAATACAGACTTTTGTGTCCTAACAGATATCACTGGATTTTTTTGTGAAACCACCTGTGTGGAAAATCAGACCTTTTCTGTTCTGCCAAAAAATTTCTGTGGACTAGAGTTATTTACAAAAATGTTACAAAATGCAAGCTATATAGATGCCAGGAGAATCCTATTAACAGATATTAATGTTCCCAAGAAAGAAACAGTATTCTCACCTTAAGGGAAAATATCGTTTTGGAAAATATGAAATATATGTAGTTATCGGCATTATGGGAGCAGAAAGAAGGTGAAAACTGTCGTTGCTCAAATCTTGAAATAAAACTAGATGTTCTAAACTAGCAATATCAAATAGACTATAATAGAATAGAATATTTCAGTTATGCATAATGGTTTCATTTTACAAATAGTTTGTTTTGAAGACGTTGGCATTGTCAGCAGGATTATCAATGCTTATGAAAATCAGGCAATTTTTATGTAGGTGCTTATGAGAAGGGATGTGTTGATGATTCAACAGAAACAAGATCAAAAGAAGCCTGCAGCAAACAAAGCAGAATGAGAAGAAATAAAAAGTGTTGGAATTGCAATTTTGAAAAAGAAGCTGTTTTGATAACTGTGTGTATGCCAAGGTCCTCACATGGACCGGTCAAGCCTTGATCAGCCCTCAGGATTGTTCACAGGTTTTATTATTTTTGAACCATCTGGTCAGAACTCATTCTAACATCTGGAGACATGTCTGCTTTTAAGTTGTGGCTAGCCAACAACAATTGAGAGGAAATAAATTAGAAGTGTTCTTTATGTGCCAGTAGGCTCTAAAGTAATTTAAAATATTTTTTATAAGTTGGTATGTTGTTTCTAATGTGAACTGCAGCAGTTACACTTTGAAAACATGCTTTTAAATGTTTCTCATATACAAGTATGTATTTGCATAACCAATTTCCTTCTATCCTTCGTTGAGTGTAAGACATATGTTAGAGTTGTATTCGCAAACATTTTTCTAACATAAAGTCAATATTGAATGTTTAAGAATAAAGATATTATAGTATTTTTAATACCTATATATTTTAGAACCTGACAATAAAATTCTGAAGCTGAGGTCCTGAGCATCAAAATGCAGTTCAGAATGCTTTGCTTGTGTCCAGAATGTGTGCATTCATGAAAAACCACTGTGATCCTGCAGAACAATTTTAGTCATGACAAAATCAACTCCCTTTTATACATAACTGCCGATTTATGCCGTGTGAGTTAATGCATTTTTAAGGCTAGCATAATAGCAGTCTCTTCCCTCAAAGATTATTTTCAACATATTGATGTTTCCATACTACATTGTTTCAGACTTTGGAACGTGCTTATTGATTTATACACTGGTTTTGGTTTTTTTAGGAATGGCAAACTTATTGAAGAAAATGAAAAATATATGCTGAGAGGAAGCAATACAGAACTAACAATAAGAGATATAAAAAATATCGATGCAGGTCCTTATATCTGTAATGCTAAAAACAAAGCAGGAAATGATAAAAAACAGACGTTCCTTCAAGTTTTTGGTAAGTACTGCATTGTATGTTCCATCCTTCCTTTTTGTATGTAAATAGATGGGAACTGAGGTTATAATTCGCAATTTTCAGTGGAACAGTATTCCTGCAAGGCGTCTACTGATCCAGCAAACCACCCTCTGTATAATTTTACAGATTTTTCCTCCCTGTTGGCTACTTTAACCTTTACACCCGACTTTAATTTTGAAAAGGCTATCTTCGGCATTTGCTTTTCTACTATTCAGATACAGTACAATGGAGTGTTAAATTGTTAATTCACTCATTTTTTCCTTTAAAAGTTAGCTGCTTGCAAGAAAACCAAGAGCAGAAAGAGGGGAAAATTCTGAAAGGGAAAACCCAGGTTATTTGGATTTCTAAGCAGTGGGGTTTTTTATAAGAAGACACCATGCAGAGGTGTTCCTGATTTTTTAATTTGTTTTTCTTTCTTGATTTTTATTTAAGTTCACGATTGCAGATGTAGTCACAAAAATATTGTCTGATCTGAGTTTCAAAGGATAAAAGTAATAACATGAAAACTTATTTCTTTCTATGCTCTACCACCCAATTTGTGTTCATGATTCTGTCCTTTACAGAGAGCTGATAATTTTTTTGAAGTTTTGTATAGGTATAACCTGGTGAGAGCAGGCATCTCTGGGAATGTAGAAAACCTTCCTCGCAGTCATTGTGCAGGATGAAGGCTGTAGCTTATTTATGAAAAACCTACAAAAAAGTAATGTGTTGGTTTGGTTTTTTTTTTTTGGCTTTCAGTAGAGAGAAAGACCATTTGTATTGGAACAGCTAAAGCACATACTTAGGACGATGGGAAATTAAATATTAAGTCCCGGTTAAAACTAATAGAAGTTATACAAAGTGAAACAGTTCTAACAGGAGGTGCGAATCTGGTAACTTCTGCTGGAAGAGCTAAACTGTTGGGTTGGATAATGCTGTCATTTGGGATCTGGGAGCCTGAGGCTGAAGCCGTGGTGTCAGGTGAACAGGTTAGCCGTGTCTGCGTGCCTTCCACTGTCTTTCCTATTTGGGAAACTCTTCGTAGCCCTTCATGCTGTGCTGTCTCCAGTGCTCCATACTCCAGATGGGTTGCCTAACCATTGGGCTACTTTGCTGTTCTGAAGTGCTTGAAAGTTATTGTCAATTACTTTTCAAAGGAAAGAAGGTGAAATACAATTTTAAATTTCATCCCAGCCTCAAGATGTAGAGCATCTTGAAGATTTTTGTGGAGAAACCAAATCATTTTATTTGATTGTATTTCCAAATTATTAAAAAAAAAAAAGCCAAACTAATTTGAAGAAATAGGAAAGACTTGCTAGTTTTGATATGAGTTTACAGAAGGTTCAGACAGAAATAATTTTGTGTTTTATTGGAGTAATTTTAAGCATAGATGAAATTTACATTGTTTTTGCTTGAAACAAGGTAACTTTTTAATGCAAGGAATAGGGAAAGGGAGACACCAGACTAAGAGTGAGTATTTCCTGTATACATTCTTCCATCTTTTTAACAACCACGATTCTGGGGACTCCAAGGAAAACCTAAATCCAAATTATTTAATAGATACCATGAGTATGTTTAATCCATTTTGAATCTACACATCCTTTTGTTTCCACAACATCCTAAAGTGCTAAATTCCTTGAATTATTTCTTTCTTGCATGAAAAAATTCTTTCTTATGTTTTTTAAGTTTGGAGCCTATTCATTTCTTTGGCTCATAGGCCTCATTTTAAGATAAAAAGTGAAGAATAATTCCATATGTTCTTTATGTCAAATGTAGTTTTCTAGCATTTATTTTCTAAGATGCAAGCTTCCAGTCTGTTTCGCTTCTCCTACTGTGGAAACCGTTATGGATCTCTGAACCACTCATTCCCGTACCTTTCTGGTTATAATCCCGTGTTTGAGAAATGGCGAGGCAGGAACGGCACGCAGGATTCATGTCATGTGGGGCAGCGCAGCACAGTGCCGCTTCTGCTTTGATCTCTGCGCCTTCCCTCACATGCTGTCAGCCTCTCTCCTCTCCCTGAGCACTGAACTGGTGTTTCCACAGAACTGTCTGCAGCGCCTCCCAGGTCTCTTCCCTGAGTGGTGATAGCTAATTTCGAACACATCATTGAGTGTGTATATTTAGAGTTATTTTTCCGATGTGCTTTACTATTGGTCATGTTTAAATTAGATTATAATCATCTGTGTGCTGTCAGTTTGACCTTGGGGAACAGTATCATAAATTAAGCCTCTTACCTTATTTGTAATCTCTAAACCTAGTGTGATTTTAGTCTAATATTGCCTTTACAAAGTTGACCTCTACTTTCTGTCTGAAAATGTGTAGCAGAGTTGCTGTATTTTCTCCTACCAAGAACTTTACTTTTTCTTTTGTCTCTCTCACAATGGTTAAACTCCCAGTCATATATACAGCCAACAATTTACTATACTTTTCTTCCCTTTAAATGTATTCAAAAAACTGCAGTCTGAAAATGGCGAGGCAGATGGCCGATTATTGTAGCTAAATAGTACACAAACAGCCAGTTTGTGTTAAAATGACCTAGTAAATTGCATTATTCTTTCCCACTCCATTAGCTTGCTTGTCTCACCTACCTGCTATCTTTAATTTTAATTTGCAGTGCAAACTCCTGGGGCGATGACTATCTTTTCTACTGCAACAAGGCTCTGGCAGGGTTGAAACTTGTAATGTCAGTGATGTAACCATAATGCAACAAAAATAACAGTAACATTATAGCATTCAGCATTTGAAATTTCTAATACTTTGCACTTTTGAATGGACATAGCTGTCCTAGTGCCATCTAACACCTGCATATGTTTAGTTTCCATGCTTAGCCTAGCTTTTTTTCGTTCAAATTTTTTTGTTTGTTTGTTTGTTTCTAGTATCAGTTTTCAAAAACTATTTTGTCCACATATCAAATTCTTACTCTGACAGTTTTTCTGGAACACTAACGCATATATAGAAACCTATATGCACACACCCTGCTCTCCCCAGCTCTTCGTCTTTATTAGTGCTTTTCTATCTGTTCTAGCAAATAAGACTTAGAAGAGTAAAGAAAACCCTGTTTCCCTCAGAGGATTTCTTGCTAATCATGATTTGGTAATCTCTGTCTGTCATCCTGCTATATGCTATAGTTCTCTCTGTGTCATTACGTATTACTACTTGAAAGGTCTCATCCATACTAATGCTTAGGACTTGTGCTAAGATTTTTGATAAAAATTTATTTGTTTAGTCCTTCTGAACAGCTTGAAACCATAGATGTTCCTCCTTGAACTTTTAAAAATATTTTTAGTATTTGTCAGTCCTGGTTTGAGGCAAAACAGGACCAATTTTTCTCAGTAACTTGGTAGCTAACTTTTTGTATCTCTTTCAATTCAGTTGAATGAAACTATTCAGTTTCATTGTTTTCTTTGATTTGTTTTGTGTTTAATTAGCCATATGTGTTTAGATACATGTGAATAAGCATTTTGAATTATGAAATACCACATTTTTACAGCTATGGGCATCCCGACAAAAATTTCCAAAACAACATAATAATAAGCAGTTGATTTAAGAGCAGTCAAGAAAATTCAATCCCTTCCTACATCATCTCACTTTCTAAGACCTAAACGTGTATTTCTTCATCATTACTTCTCCAGAGTGATGGCAGTAGTGTTCATTTACTTTATAACAAAAAAAAAAAAATATAATCAGGGTAAATGAAACAAAAATAGCTTTAAAGACATATTCATGCTTTATAAGAATAGTGCTTATATTCTGAGGACAGTTTTTATATCTTCATTTTGTTTGTTCTTTAGTTCCTTTTTTCCACTCCTTAATCACTCGAATGTTTGGTTCTGCCATTCCATGATGAATAAAAAATTGAGGTTTTCAATAAGTTCTCTGGCTTCTGTACATGTGACATAGAAAGAGACGTTTCTATGTCTAGAGATTTCTATTTCTAGAAAAAATAAAAATATTTTTTCTTTAATCAGAATTGGTAAAAAAGTGGGAAAGAGTTCTAGCGTATGTTAATTTGAAGTTCTCTAGGGTATAGGTGTTTTACCTACATAATCAATAAGAGGGTAGTCTCAGCTTATCAAAAATATTTCACTGGCATTTCAGTAGTTTGTGACAATTGATTTCATGAAAGTCAAAGGAGGGAAAAATACCTCAAGAAGCATTACAAAAAACCCTTTATAATTATTGTATAGTTTAAGCACATACTATTTTTATTTTCTAGATGTCTTTTTATAATATAATCTGAATCCTCTATAGCAGGAAGGTTTTTGCAGCTGTGTTCAATGTAACTTTTATTGGTTAATGAGGAAAGTATATGCTATTATTCATTTTTTATCTGTCATCAGGCAGATGAGAGGAAACGTAATGGACCTCTCCTCTCTTATCTCTCTTAGACGTGTTCCAAATGTTAAAATTCAAAACATTTAGGTTAATCTAGGCCCTTAAAAGCCATGCATCTTGGAACCAAAGAGGCTGCAGTGAGGCTATAATGAGATTGGTGTGAGAGGTTGCCTAAATTTTTTCCGTTGTTTTCAGGCTTAATGAATGCATTCCTTTTAGACTTATAGTGCCTGGATCACACCTAGTTAATTTTCCTTTGAGCTTAATAAGTAGATTAATATGTGTTTCAGTTTGGGTTTCTTTGGTTTTTGTTGTTTTTTTTGAGGTTTTGGGGGTTTTTTGTTTTGTCATCCCCTGTCCTGTCCCCCCTGTCCCCCCTGCCAGTTACTAGCCAATATGTACATGGAAGCTCTTTAAATTCACTGATATAGCTAGAAAGGTAATCCCATGAATCTGCATATGGAACTATCTGTGCCTGCTCATCCCGGATATTATGAAGTATAACAACTGTACCTTCACCAAATGCAATTCATCAATTAAAGACATAGTGTCAAAAGTTCATATGTTTTCTATATTCCTTCTTCCTCCCTCTTACCTCCTTACCTGTTTGGAACACCTCTACTTTTTAAAATAAAAATGATGCAATCTATAAAGGCAGTGATGCCAGTTCTCTCAGAAGACAAGTCTTAAAATCCCTTTGAGTATGAAGTAGTAATACCATTTTAATATGTATAAAGACTCAGGTTTATCATGCACTAAATCAAGTCAACACTTCATACTGGTGAGCGCACGAACACTCATTTTGTCAGGAATCAAGTTTCAGGAATCTGTTTCTTAGATATTTCCTTGCTGGACTCTGGCTTGTTTACTAAATTCAAATTGAACGAGCAGTTTCCAGGTGGACGGGTTTGCAGTTTTGCTAACTGATACAAGCGTGGCTGTGCAGGAAGACAGCATGAGTATGACTCCACACGTGTCATATTAATCAAGAGATCCTATCAGGCAGCGATACAGACATATACTAAGCCTCTCACCAGTAAATCCATGTTTGTATTAATAAAAAGCTTTTTAAAGCAGTTCTTTTCATGAGATATTGGGACTATCTCAGGCTTTACGTATGTGATGCTTCCCAAATCTGATGAACATCTTCTGTCAAAGATATGAGTAGAACTCTCTGAATTTAATAAGTTGTGTACTATTTCCAAGAAATAGTTTGTAAGCAACCAATAACAAATCTGGAACCTCAGATTGCTATCCATGTTCTTCTTAAGTTTTTGGGGGAGGCTGTAAGGTACACAGCAATGAGCTTAAACTTTCTGTTAAAAAGGTATTGCCCTTGTCTGAGACAATTCCAGAAGAGGCCAAGGAAGGAGTCTGAAACTTGTTTATTGAGGAAGTGTTAGAGAAGTTAACACCAGCCTTCTCTGCTTAGAAAGCAAACTTTCCAACCAGTAAATGTTATTTCTTTATTTGCCAGCATCACTCTGCTAATATTTTGAAAATACATGTCTGGTAATAAGCAGTTCCTTTTCCTTCCAAATAAAATAATTTTAATGATGCTTATGTAGGACTCCTTTCTGTATTCAAGCCTTCTTTCATTTCAGTCAGGTCATTCAGTTTACAATTTATTAAGTACATTATAATACAAATATTTCAATACTTTTGACTTAAGAAACAGGCAAAGACCTGTAGGCTTACTGGACTAGGTTGGAACTCGATGATCTTCAAGGTCCCTTCCCACCTAAACCATTCTCTGATTCTATGACTGACGTTCCAAGACCCTGTATTTTCATTTGTTTTGTAATTGCTAGAATACAGCAAGCAAAAGCCAATTCAGTTTGAGAACGACCATGTCAATTTAGAAAGAACAATTAATTAATTGAAGGGGAAAAAAACCCACCTGTTTCAGTATTTCTGAAATAGTGCCCATGCGCCCACCAAGCCACTCTATCACTCCTCTCCTCAGCTGGACAGGGGAGAGAAAATATGACAGAAGGCTCATGGGCTGAGATAAGGACAGGGAGATCACTCAGCAATTACCATCGCAGGCAAAACAGACTTGGGGAAATTAATTAAACTTATTACCAATCAAATCAGAGTAGGATAATGAGAAATAAAATCAAATCTTAAAACACCTTCACCCCACCCATCCCTTCTTCCCAGGCTCAGCTTCACTCCCTATTTCTTTACCTCCTCGCCACCCCAAGTGGTGCAGGGGGATGGGGAATGGGGGTTGTGATCAGTTTGTCACATGTTGTCTCTGCTGTGCCTTCCTCCTCACACTCTTCCTCTGCTCCAGCACAGTGTCCCTCCCATGGGAGACAGTACTCCATGAACTTCTCCAATGTGAGTCCTTCCCACAGTGCAGTTCTTCCCACGGGGTCGCAGCCTCCTTTGGGTGCATCCACCTGCTCTGGCATGGGATCCTACGTGGGCTGCAGGTGGATATCTGCTCCACTGTTAACCTGCATGGCTGCAGAGGGACAGCCTGCCTCACCACGGTCTTCAGCACAGGCTGCAGGGGAATCTCTGCTCCAGCGCTTGGAGCACCTGATCCCCTTCCTTCTTCACTGACCTTGGCATCTGCGGAGTTGTTTCTCTCACATATTCTCACTCCTCTCTTCCGGCTGCTGTTGTGCAGCAGTTTTTCCCTTTCTTAAATATGTTGTCCCAGAGGCGCTACCGTCGTCACTGATGGGCTCCTCCTTGACCAGCGTCAGGTCTGTCTTGGAGCCGGCTGGCATTGGCTGTAGTGGACATGGGGGAAGCTGCTAGAAGCTTCTCACAGAAGCCACCCCTGTACCCCCCCCCCCCGATAACACACAAACACAATACAACTAGTCTTGGCATTTTTAATAAATATTGTTATTTACATGTATACAAAATTATTTTAATATTTTCCAGTGTCCAAGATATCATAAAAAAGTAGTCAAACAGTATAAAAACTTCTAGTCAATAGTAAGTTATGACTTGTGACCTATGAAAATGAAGCAATTAAATAATATGCCCCATTTGAGCTCTCTTTTTCTTCCTAGTAATAACTGTCAGCTAGATATATTTGATGATTAATCAGTGCTTATTCCTTTAAATGTCAGCTGCTCATGTCTAAAATGTCAAGCTAAAACTTTCTGTCTTGTGATCTGTTTGAAGAAGAACTTGAAGAAATTTGGAATATAAGTCTAAGATTAAAAATTAAAGAGTACTAGTTAAATGTTTTAGAACATGCATCACCCTGAGAAGATCATATTGTTTGTCATGTCCAGATGGGGAAATCGTCTTGTTCTGATGGAAATAATGTAATTCCAAATATTGCTGATTTTTTTTTTTTTAATGAATGATATATCCGCCATAGCTCTTTCCTTGTTTCCAGATGATATTATATCAAAGGAAAGAAAGAAAAGATTATATTGTAGCCAGGAGTAGTGGCTATAGAAATAGAGCACCTGAGTTACACAAGGTAGAATATTTCATAGACATTTGTATGAACATGAAAGTGAGAGTGGTAACTGAACTTATTTTGAAGTTTTACATGGTTATCTTTTATCTCAAATTCTTTTTTGTAGTACTTTCAAATGACATCCCTTGTTATACTGTTGAGGAGAGCTTCATCTTTTCTCAGCCAAATTGATGTCCTGCCGTAGTGCTTTTGTTTTACTACCTTCTCGTGCAGTAAAGCTGGATTCAGTTGACATTTCGAGAGCCCCTGATCTCTCAGGGTATTTTCTTTCTGCACACAATGTCACTCACCATAGATTATATCTTAATGAAGCAGGATATTAGTGCAGTGCTTTGTTAGGTAAAATATTACCTGTTTTTCATCTCTGTGCAGTAAACATCCAATAGATTATTTGTAATAGTCAAGGGTGAACAGAAAGTAGATGAGTAACAGAAGGAGTGTGGAGATAAGGAATGAGAAATGAGACCAAGAATGGTGTGGTGGAAATGGATAAAAGAGAGGTAGGTGTTGCGTATGGATATAGCAAGTTTGAATGTGTTTTTATTATTTTTCTTGGTACTGCTGAATGCAGCATCTGTGAGGCAATGGTCGTAAATGATATGGTGGTCATAAAATAAAAAAGGAGACTAGACATAAGGAAAATATTCTTCACCGTGAGGCAGTCAGGCATTGCAACAGGCTGATGAGAAAGGTCGTGCAGTCTCTGTTCTTGGCATTTTTCCAGGTAGCGCTCAACAAATCCCTGAACAATCTGATCTGAACAGGGTCTCTTGACCCTGCGTTGGTGAGGAGGTTGGTCAAGATGACCTTCTGGAGTCCCTTCCAACCTGAATGATTCTCTTTTCCCTTTTGATCCACTACCATAAGCCAATATTACTTTTCTGTGTAGCGTATACTTTTGTAACCTCGTTAGAAAATAGGTTACCTCTCTGCTTATTTTCTGCTTCATAGAATATACTATAGTAGTGCTTCCTCAAAAACAAAACTCGGGAAAACTACATAGAAAATACACTATTTTCAACAAATGTCCTTAATGTTTACAAAGTAAATGTTAAGAGCTGCCAAAATTAAATTTACTTATGTAAACTTAATTCAGTGGCTTTGGGTGTAAACATGTTGAATAATATTCTTATTATGTGATTACACGCTAGGATTTCCAGTGAGATGTGTGTTTCATTTAATGAGTAAATTGGATAGGTTCAGAGAAACTTATTCATGGTTATATATGAGTGAATATATAGCACCAAAACATTTTTTATGAAGAGACTTGAATGCTATGGAAGAGAGTCATATTCTGTGCATGGTTCTACAACAGAGTTCTTTTATGATAGTGTACAGATAAATCCTCTGAAGAAAAGTATTCACATGTAACCAGAAATTGTATTGCATATGTAAATAACTTGACAGGGTACAGTGTAGATTGAGAGCTGTAGTTGCTGTGTACTTGTGGCTATAAAGTGGAATGATTTGAAGAATGCAAACAATATCTGGAATTTTTTAAAATGTATCTTACCATCAGTTTACTCAGTAAGTAAGGATGAATAGCTTTGTATCAGTTCTTCAGTTCTTAACAGTGCTAATGCCAGTACAATATGTTTGCTATCTGGGGATTTTGTTAAGTTCAGTAATTTGTGTGAGGCACTTGGATATTGCTAAAGATCAAAGTCCAAGAAAATTAGTAATTCCTTTTTTCCTAATAATTTGTATTTGAAGACAAATGCAGATTATCACTGAATCAAAGAATGCCTGAGGCAGGAAGGCACCTCTGGAGACCATCTAGTCCAACCCCCTGCTCAGAGCAGGGTCAGGCAGAGAAAGTATCTCAGGACCACGTCTAGCTGGGTTTTGAATATCTTCAGGGATGGAGACTCCACAGTCTCCTGGGCAGCTTGTTCTGCTGTTTAGTCAGCCTCTCAGTAAAAAAGGTTTTTCCTCTTCCTGTATTTCCATGTGTGCCCGTTGCCTCTTTTCCTGTCACCAGGCACCACCAAGAAGATCTGTCCTCACCTCTATCAGGTGGTAGGATCCCTGGACCCTTCTCTACTCAAGGGTGAATTGCGGTCTCATTGTCAACTTTTTGTCCACCAGGACCCTCTGGGCCCTAAAGAGGGGGCAGAGCTGATTTCTAGCCAGTCAGCACCCTTCCTGCACTGGTGCATGGAGTTACTCTTGCCCGGGTGCAGGATCATCATGGAATCATTGAATCTTTCCTTAATTCCTGAAATGCCAGAGAGTGGTGAGGTCTGGCTGGTCCCTAAGGAACAGTGAGCCGGGAGCAAAGCAAACAAACACAGCAGGGGCCTCATCAGCCAGGACCCATCCCATGCTACACCAGCGAGAGCGCAGGCAGCCCTGGGGGTGTAAGCCACGCTGAGCCAGGAGTCATAGAATCATAGAATGGTTTAGGTTGGAAGGAACCTTGAAGATCATCAAGTTCCAACCCTCCTGCCATGGGCAGGGACAGCTCCCACTAGACCAGGTTTCCCAAGGCCATGTCCAGCCTGGCCTTAAACAACTCCAGGGATGGGGCCTCAACAACCTCTCTGGGCAACCTGTTCCAGTGCCTTACTACTCTCAATGTGAAAAATTTCTTCCTCATGTTTAATCTAAACCTGCCCTTTTCTAGTTTAAAGCCATTCCCCCTCGTCCTATCGCTACATGCCCTAGTGAAAAGTCCTTCCCCAGCTCTCCCGTGGGCCCCCTTTAGGTGCTGGAAGGCCACAATAAGATCTCCTTGGAGCCTTCTCTTCTCCAGGCTGAACAGCCCCAACTCCTTCAGCCTCTCCTCATAGATGAGGTGCTTCAGCCCTCGCGTCATTGTCGTGGCTCTCCTCTGAACACGCTCCAGCAGGTCCATGTCCTTCTTATGTTGAGGACTCCAGAGCTGGATGGTGGATGCTGGACCCCACTCCAGGTGGGGTCTCACGGGAGTGGAGTAGAGGGGCAGAATCACCTCCCTTGACCTGCTGGCCACACTTCTTTTGATGCAGCCCAGGATACGGTTGGCCTTCTGGGCTGCAATTGCACACTGCTGGCTCATGTTGAGCTTCTCGTCAATCAGCACCCCCAGGTCCTTCTCCTCAGGGCTGCTCTCCAGCCATTCCCCGCCGAGCCTGTATTTGTGCTTGGGATTGCCCCAACCCAGATGTAAGACCTTGCACTTGGCCTTGTTGAACTGCATGAGGTTGGTTTGGCCCACCTGTCCAGCCTGTCCAGGTCCCCTGGATGGCATCCCTCCCCTCCAGCATGTACCTCGCCAAACAAACCTGGTGTACCATGGTGTCATCGGCAAACTTGCTGAGGGTGCAACTCAACCCCACTGTCCAGGTCTGACAAAGATGTTGAACAGCACAGGCCCCAGTACCAACATACAGAAATGGTTGTTGTGCAACTTGAAGACAGAAATGTTGGTTGCTTTTGTAGATGGCAACATTAAACCTTTAGTTAATCCTAAATAATAAAATATGAATGTGCTTTAACAAAAAAAATAAATAAAAAAAAGAGGTTTAACATGACATTCTTTGTGCAATACGAGTAATGTAATTTGTATTTTTAACAGTACAGCCTCAAATAATACAACTTAAAAACGAAACCACATTTGAGAATGGGAAAGCCACACTCATCTGTGAAGCAGAAGGAGAACCTGTTCCAGAGATTACTTGGAAAAGGGCCATTGATGGAGTAACTTTCTCTGAAGGTGACAAGGTAAATAAGCCTTTAATGTCTAAAATATCTAAATATGTATTGTCTGGCTAATGTTTTTGTAAGCAGAAAATTAATTTACATATAGATTAATTCTAGATTTCTCTGAAATTGGAAGCAATTGCTATTTTCCAAGGTAATGAGAGACATAGAGATTCTAAATTTTAAATTAAAAACAAACAAACAAACAAACAAAAAAATAACAAACACTAAATCCCCCCCCCCGCAAAAAAAAGCAATTAAAGTGCTGAAAGTTAATTTATCTCATCAGACTTAAATTTTCATACATAATCCCTGCTAAGGGTTTGAATTTCATCTTGATCATAGTGACTGCCCATAGCCCTTCTAGACTATATTTGGACTCTGCATTTCTCAAAATGCAGTGGAGCTTATAGAAATCTGAAATAAAAAAAAATACTTTGGAGTTCTTTATTTCCCACTTCTGATGGCTTTTTTTCCTATTTCTTTCTTTTTATATATTTTTCCTCACGCAGAGCAAGTAAATACAAACAGCCTATTTTCCCATTTTGGTTTCCCATTTTCATGTTTTGTATCAAAATTAAGTTGAGTAGAGAAAGGTTACAGTTTGACAATGAAGAAAATCAGTTACTGTGGGAACAAGAGCTGTGAGTAGATGGAATGGTGAAAGCAAAAGGGAACAGTGTAATGTTATTCCTAACCATGCAGATATCAAGTTCTTTCTACAGACCCCTTTTTCTTTTTCCTTTTTTAAAATAATTTTCTTTTAGTATTTGAATAAGTATTTTCTTCTTAGTTTCCTGGCATAAATTCTCTACAGAATTTCTCTGTGCTGATTAAAGTATGGGATACCATCTTTCTAACAGGCTAATTCAGAATCCTTACTCCCAGTAATCAAATAGCAAAATACAGTCATCTTGCAGATGTTTGCATAATTATAGCTGTTGCTTAAAAAAAAGAACAATTTAAAAACCTATGCAGCAATTCATGCCACTGAGAGAATTAGATACATAGTAAGTCACTCATTTTATAGGGAATTGCTGTGTATTAAGGAATTACATAGTTCCATTATTGTGTTCTGAAGGAGAATGTCTGGTTTGGTCTAGTCTCTGACTTCACCTTTCCTGGAATTGAGGCAGTTTATGTGAGTCTCTGTCTACATTTTTCCTGCCATGTGATTTCCATTTTGGAGCAACTTAACAGTACATGTATAATATTTTTTTCTAATAGCTTTGCATTAAAACAAAGCAGTTTCTCTCCTCCTTAAATATTTCAAGTCAAAGGTCATCTTTCTGACCCACAAAGACTATACTTGGTTCAAATGTTACAAATGTAGCATTTCACTTATGTTTGGAATGTTCCTAAAATAACTTTGTTATATCAGAAATTGAAAATGAAAGCAAATCGCAGAAACAAGCTAAAAAATATTGGTGCAATTGAAATCTGAATTTTATCCAGTGCTTACGTAGGACAGTGCTACATTCTAAATTCAAAGTGCAGTTGGTTAAACTGTCTAGATGTGTTACCGTACCATTCTATGAATTGTGATTCAACTTAATAATACTGACAATCAAACTAAAACCTATGTTCGCTTTCTTAACAGTGTGCTGACATACTGTGTGTGGAAGATAAAAAGAATGAGAATAAATGCAGTTATATGTTTTTCTTTGTTCTTGCCAATGAAAGAACTCAATGTGTATTCCTCATGGGAGAGTTTTTTCTGAATATTGAATAAATGTTCTGAAATACTGTTTATGTTCTTGAGCTATAAAATATGCTGCTGCATTTGCCCTATGGACTTCCAGCTCTAGGATGCCAAAGCCTTGGCTTGTGTTTTCCTACCAAGTTAGGCGAATAGGGAACAAAACTGGCAGTGATTAAATCATTGAAAAATTGTTGAATAATACAGCAATGTTTTGCACACAGAAAGAGAAGGAAAAGGTGAATTGAAGGAAATAGGCTGTAACATAGTCTTAAGCTGAAATTGTTACTTATATGTGATAACTTTGGAAGTAACGTCCAATCACCAGACATACTTGCATAAACATAAAAATTATCATCTACATTCTGTGAATTCATCTTATGAATTTTTTACAAGTTTTAAAACATTTTTTGGTATAAGTCTGCACTTCATCCAACATTTTTGTTGAATTAGGGATATCTTTAGGGGGTGATTTTTTTTCTGCAGAAGATGGAAGAACTGCTCAAACTGTAATATTAACATGATGATGATTAAAAAACACAGAAAGTATTGTTCTTATTTTTAATTATACTTTTATTACTTTTAGTATGTAGCTCCTCAATCATGTTATTCTTGTTTTGCTAAAATGCAAGCATACCTCATGTGCATAAGGAAGAAGGCTGAATTTGAGATCATTCTTAGCCTGTATGGATTCAAAATGTTTTCTTTCAAATGTTAGATAGATCTTATAACCGGGACATAGGCTGTTCTAAGTTTTGAAATTATTATGTCCAAAAAGAATGGAAAATATACACCAAAGTCATAGATCAAAGAAATAACCCTGCTGGGCTTAAGGAGGATAATGCTAATGAGTAATAGGTCTATAATTATCTCTTAGGAAAATATAGCTTTGATAAAGGATTTTCAGTACATCAGAAGTGTGTATTTGAAAGTTGAAGCCAAGTGAGTTAAAACCAGAAGCAAAGAAGCCTTTTCCTCTCTCCTTTTATCAGTTAGCTTTTGGAACAATCTACCACACAGAGTGTGGTCCCTCTTTCATTAAGAATTTGAAATAAAGGGGTCTTTCCCCTTCCTCTGACCTCTCTTGAAAGTTTAAATGGAAAGTTTTCTCGGAGTTCACATTAGGTGACCTCTGTAATCCTTTTATGGCTTTATAACCCATAAATACACGAGAGTGGGTGAGCCTGAGTAAATGAATGATTATGCATGACAGAAGGTGTTTGGCTCACCCTTAAAGATTTGCAAATGGAAATGGAGGTTTAGTCAAAGACCAGAGCTTCATCTGCTCTTGCAGTGTCAAGCCAAAACTCTCCGCTTGGTCCATGTACTCTGCCTCTGCACTTCTAGTCCCTGTCTCCCCAGCATCTCACGTCCTTTCGCTAACGTGCCAACCTGGCCGTGCCCCTTTCGGCTGTGATTCGAAATGGCGTATTCCTACAGGCCTCTCTGCATCCAGCAGGCCTGGCCCTTTTCCCAGTGAAAAGAGGAGGCAGGAGAAGAGTTGCTTTTTGTAGAACAGAAGGAAGGATGGTGATTGGATTTAATTTGTTGTAATCACTTATAAAATGGATTGTGGACATGCTCATGCATATCTCCACACATCCCTGAAGGACAGCATATCCTGATCCTCCAATACAAAGATGTCATAGATTCCTGTGCATACTGCAGAAGTGTGAGGGCAGAGTTTCATGCTCTACTTTTCTGGTATGTAATTATAGCAGAAATATGAAAGCTGACCAATGTTGTTTGTAATTACCATTTCAAGCCCTGTTTTGGAATACAAATGACAGTAACAGATGGAGCTTGATATGAGACAGTAGCAACACTGTATGCAGCATGTGTCCAAAGAGACAATCATTACTCTGAAGAATTTATGATCTAAACATGTAAAATGAATGAAAGAAGTCAGTGCAGAGAGGTCACAGTCCAGTATCTGATAATCGGTTTTGATAATGCCTCATGTGGGGGGTAACTGGTTAACAAACAAACAAACAAATAAAAAATACTAAAGAAAAGAAATAGGATTTGCAGCTTGGGTGTTGGATTTGAGATATATGAAATGATACTGAATTTTGGATATATTTGATACAGATTCACCAAATGTCTTTGAAATACCTCACACTATTCTTCTTATATACACAAGTAAAAAAAAATCTCTGATTTTTAGCTTTATAATAAAGACTACAGAGATAGGTTGAGTTTGGCGTCTTTCCATCTACCTACCATTGCAGTAATCATCTGTGTGTCCCCATGAAATTTCCTATGGCATTGTTTCTAAATATTGCAGAGCTCAGACCAATAATTAAATTCTTTTCCAAGTTTAAATTCACTTTATATTGGTATGCAAATCATAACTATTTGGAGCTTGCAGAGTTTTTCATAGTTTTCATGATCAGGCAATAGGCAAAGGTAAAGGATTTGGGGTTTGTTTTGTGTGTTTCTTTGAAAGGTCAACTCTGCTTTTTCCCCAAGCCTCTTAGCTCCACTTCACCTATTAGAAATGTTAATAAAAAGAATCTGATTTTTTTTTGACTCCCTGTATATGCTGTTGTTACTGCACAAAAAGAAGCAGTGTCACAGCGTCAGCGAATTGTTGCCTTTCGAGATAGCAATGAGAGTTCTGTTACATTCTTGCTTGTCAAGGATAAGCTCATTATTTGAAATTAATCACCCCAAAAGAGGAAACAGATATATCTAGGGTATTTTAATTGATTCCAGGAGAATTTATTTCTTTTTCTGAGCTGTACAAATTCCAGTCCTATTAAATTAGTCTCAGGAACTTTTCTCCTTTGAATACTTGGAAAAAAGTAAGGGGCAAGTCTCCTTGACTTATTGAAGAAAATTGTTATAACCTATTTCACCTACAAATAGTGTGAACAGCTTCTACTTACAATATCATAGAATATTTTTGGTGTTGTAATAGTAGCACAGGGCTGCAGACTAGAACAGTTTATGTAGCCAGCTGCAATTGTGTTTGATTATGCAATTGAGACACTCTGCAAACAATTCAATCAGGCATCAAAGATTTTTTTTATTTTGTTTTTAACCCTAAAATGAATCATGGTGGGCTTCACATGTTAAGGCTATGAAATAGAAGAGTTAGAATATTGTGACTGGAAGGAGAAGGTAAATAAATGGACTTGAGAGCAAGCAGAAAACAGGAGTATCCTTAAAGTTTAGGTAAATAGTGCTGTTGAGAATATACAGATTTATGCCCTGTGACATATGCAAAACATGGAGCATATATGAGCACTGAATTGTGTACTCTCGCCAGTCATCTGATCCGTAAAAATCTGCATATGTTTTGGGGCTCGTTCATCTTCTCTATGGCATGTTCAGGTACACTAATATGTTGGGACAAACGCTTCAGTTAACTAGAAGGAGTGAAAAGTAGAGCGAAAATTTTGGGAGGTGACAGTATCTTAGTAGGAAGATTGATTTTTGGAGGGGTGAGATCGTATGCAGTTAGAAATCAATAGCGGCTTTCCTGGGAGAGTTAAGGAAGCTTTACAGTAGGAAAGCTGCAAGCCAACGTGGATATTTCAAAGTCCTTTAAGTAGCCCAGTCGCTCATCTGAGTTCCATACACTCCTTTAGGTAACAGTATCTGCAGTGATGTGTAAATTAAGCCAAAACTGGAGCCAGAAATTATTTTGATGTACCCTAGCCACTTCCCCTATGCAGGCTTGGTTGGTGGTTATATTGACAACTCAATACTAGATCTCAGTCACATGGCCAGAAGGCCTTTCAGATTTATTTCTCTTTTGGGAGAGAAATTAACACTTTGTTACCCAGAGTAGACCCAAATGGCTTTAAGTACACATATCCATATATGTATTCATGTTGTGTGGATAACTGTACTAGTATTACACTAGCTCTGAATTCTCTCATTTCTTCAATTTTTTTCCTTTCAGTAAAACTTTAAGGTCACTTTCCACTGGGACAGAGTTAAGTAAGCAGAGGCAAAGTTATTGATTCTTTAAAAATGACAAAAAGCCAATAAAATGTAAAATTTAATACCTTTTCTGTATTAAAAGCTTAAACAACCTAGGGAAAAAAGGATGTTTATTTAGGAACATGACTAATTTAGTCAGTTGTTTAACACAATACCTAAACTTAAATTAAGTACAAAGTTTTTATCCATTCTGTAAATGGATAATCCTATTTCTACTTAATTTATATTTCATATTTAAAAATTGTTTCCCATTTAATACATTTGCTTATGTACTATCTATGCACCAAGTAGATATTTTTGTGTACTTCCTGTGGGTTGTGGTGCTGCATTTACAGGCTGAAATAAAGCCATACAAGCTTGAAAAAGCCTTTTTTTTCCCCTTCCAATATTAGGTTTTGGGTTTGTTTTTTTTTTTCCATTTAGTCATCAGTGATGATATTCTGTCTGTTATACTAATGAAGACTGAAATTATCAGGGGACTTTTTATGGACCAACATTTCCTACAATACCAGTGCAGCTTGGACTTGAATATTCGCTCATTCCTTCCACTACACAAAAGATCATTTCATGAGCTTCTGCCTAAGTTTCAGTTGTATTATCTGTGAATGGTTTAATAACTTGCAAGAAGTTGATACTTCTCTGATGAAATAGAGAGCCTGCATCTGATGATACATTAGGCGATACATCCACACTTCATAAACTGGAGTCATTTGGTAGTGTTCACTGATGTACTATAGGACATTTTCCAGAGACTTCAAAATGTTACATTTTCTAGGTAACATGAAAACTCATAGAAAATTAATACAATCAACGGCAGAATCAGCAGTGGAGTGCTGGCAAAATGTCATTTACGCTATTAAAACCTGTTAGTAGTTTTCCTCACCTGAAAGGCAGTTTGAATACCCTTATATATTAGGAGAAAATTAGGCAAAACCAGGATGAAAGTGAGTGCCCTGGATTCTGTTTTTCAATTTGTGTTTGTTTTGTTTAACAAATTATCTAAACTCTGTGTAATAATTAGTTCTTAATAATTTATTAATGTCGTTAGTGTGCTGTTAAAAAAAACACATTTTCTTATCACATTTTCACTGTGCCATCTCCCACTGTACGTCTACTCATACACTATCTTCCTATTAATACCAGTTCTCAGATTTCAAACATGGTCAAGTTACGGCAGTTTTCTTTGCATTGTGAAAAGTGAAGACTGTTTGCACCATCCCTTACTGACAGCTTCTGAAATTCAGCAAACTATTTCTTAGGTTTGCTTAACTAAACCATAGGTCTGAGCTCTGATTCATGGTCAAAATAATCCCCATCTAATGCATGGACTCAACCCATGTTATTAAAATTTCTAAATGTTGCAGTAACATAAATAAAGGTATCAGCAATAAGATTTTTTTTTTTCCTTCTATAAATTTCTGCTTGGGCAAATCAAGTGGTAATCTTTACCTTACTGCAAATTATCTTATAGGTAGCTGATAGATAATGTTACAGCCCTCAGGGCTATAGAAGTTATTAATAATTGATTGAATTAACATAGTACTCTATAAATGTTCCTCTCCTTAAAATAGTAAACAAAAGTGGGTATTTTATACCGGAATTTACATTAAGAATACAGTTTTGTGAATATTTAGAATTCCAAACTGAATAAATACCATTTTACCAGCATATTTCAGAAGCCCCATTTGGAATTATGGTCTGTTGATCAATATCTATTTTCTGTTTTAATTTGGAAAATGTGAAAATAAGTACAGAATCTGATCAGAACCTGCAGTGGCTTCCTTTAGAGCTTTTAGATGGGGAGCAGGGCGGTGGAAATAATCATGTATACTGATTAGAAAAACATAATATTTACAGTGTGGAACATGCAAAGTTATTTAGACCACAGTTGTCAGTGCTTCCTTATCACAGTTTCAAAGTGATTTCAGTAATACCAAAACCAAAGTAATCTGTATTGAGATAAAAATATCACTATCTCACCCAAAAGCAATATTGTAGGCCTTTAAAATTAAGACATCTAAGAAATTTAGCATTCATGGATATTCTTTAAGAATTCCTGAATTCACAGGTCATTGTATTTAGCAAATACACCCTAATTATGTTAAAAAATCTTTACAAATTCTGTATGAAAATGTACAGATTTATATAAACAGATTAGTCCTTTTGTCTTTATTACCGTTATCATCATATTTGTTAAACTGAAATTGTGTGCTCATAAAAAATTACACATGCATCATTCACCTTGTAGCAAATGCCAAAATATTAAATAACTCCCCTTCCCCCCTTCCCCCCCCCCCCCATGATATATTCTCAGCAAAATGTATTTTTGGGCAATTTGATTGGTAACTTTGTCTGTTGGATAAGACCTTGAGAGGTAGTAGCTGTATAAAAGAGAAAAAACTCTTACCCCTACCAGCAGCCTACCAAAAGGCCATTTGCTGCCCACAGTCTCCTCTGCTCCAACATGGGTCCTTCCCACAGGCTTCAATTCTTCAACAACTGTTCCAGAATGCATCCTTTCTGCAAGGTTCAGGAACAGACTGCTCCAGCGTGGGTCCTCCATGGGCCACAGGTCCTGCCAGGAGCCTGCTTCAGGCTGCAGTTTTCTTCAGGGCATGTCTACCTGCTGCGGCGTGGGGTCTTCCGTGGGCTGCAGTCTGGATATCCACTCCACTGTGGACCTCCATAGGCTGCAGGGGGACAACCTGGGGGGACAACAGGGGACAACACCATGGTCTTCTCCAAAGCCTGCAGGGGAATCTCTGCTCGGGAGCCTGGAGCACCTTTTCCTCCTGCGTCTCCCACCTTGGTGTCTGCAGAGTTGTTTCACTTTCTTCAACAGTCGTTGTCTTCCTCTCTTTCCTCACACAGAAACTGATTACCTTCCTCCAGGTCTCACTCTCTCCTCCCAGTTTTCCTGCATACCTGAGAATCCTAGAGCTGGGACTAGGTTTTTTAGCTGTGATTAATTTTTCTGTATGGTCTCTTCAATTTATGTGTTGTTACAGATCTGTTTCTTCAGCAATAACTTCTGATAATTTAATTTAATAATATATACTCCTTTTGTTTCCTAACTTGTGCAGTTGAGTAGGAAATGCTGTAAGCTGACTGAAAACAAGCTATAGATTGACTCCAGGGTTTTGTTTCTCAGTGATACTTTCCCTAGCAGAATGACATATGCTTTTTTGTGCTGCCATGTTGCAATGTCTGCTTTCCAACTTGTTTCAAACTCTAGTAGCAGCACATTTTTCCGTAATAGTTTCCACCCAATTTGACTGATATGATCAGCATAATCTTTTACTGATACCTGTACATATAAATAAATTCAGAAATGTAAATAGAGAAACTCTATTGGATGATACTAATTAAGTAAAATAACTTGAAACCAAATATTTCTACACCCTTTGAGGTATGTTCAGGTTAGCACATTTTTTTTCCATTTTGCTTGCTACTGCAATAATTTCCTATTGTTTCTTCAGTTGCAAAAGACCCTACAGAATTATCTGGGTTTGTGAGCAAAGGCTTTTTGATCTGCCAGGTCTGGATCTGTGTCCTCCTGCAGACAATTCCCCTGCTCCTCATGACTCAAGTTATGCATTTCTGGCTTTCTGTGCCTTCCCTTCCCTTCCCTTAAGGAAGCCTTGTTGCTTATATATCCCCCTGCAGGGCTCCACCTCATCCCAGTTTCCAGACAGACTTCCAATCTGCTGTCTAGCCACAGTCATTTTAATAAAATATACATCACCTTTATAGAAAACTGGAAAGGATCCCACGCTGCGTACAACTACTGAACAAACCAGTAAGAGAAACTTATTGGTGAAACTTATGTGATCCTTTTTGGGTTTTTTTTCCCTTCCCCAGAGAAAGCACATCTTGTGCTGCTCTGTGTGGGATGTTCTGTTCTGTGGTATATAGCTGCATACCTTCACCACGTCAGTTATTCCCGCAACTAAAGCTTAACAGTGCCATGGTCTGAACCTGAAGTCTGTGAAAATGAAATCGATGTGTATACAAATGCATTAAGCTCAGTTTAAGATTCTCGGAGCAGTTGTTATTTTAAAGGTTATTTTATAATCTTACAGAAGAGTTTTGTGAACAAGAGCAGTGTGTGGCCCATATTTATCCAAGAATTTGTTATGGGTCCAGGTGATGTTTTATCAGTTTAAACAAAATAAAATGCACATTTATTCTTAGTCCAGTTACAATGATACAAACACTTTAATCCAAATTAGGTAAGTAATACAGGGGAAAAAATAGCATTACAGTTAAAATTGTTATATAAAATCTTCCTAGTTTTCTTTTCGTTGTTATACTTACCCTTCCAGTATTCCTCTGAGACCTGAGGTTGACAGTGCTTATTTTCCTTGGGAAAAAAAAAAAAGGGTTGACAATTTGTCAGCATCCTAAATTCTTCTCCAGGGGAAAATACAAATGACTTAATCTCCCACCCCACCCCTTAAAAAGAAACCTAACCAAAACTATGATTCCTTCCCTGCCTTGGGTCAACTTGAAGTTATTTTTGTCCATTTTGTACTGCAGTCAGGTTACATGCTTTGTCTCATGCTTTGTCTTCTTGGGTTTCCAGCTATGGGTTGTTTTGTTGGTTGTTTTTTTTTTTTTTTTAATGATTTCCCCTGTTAGTTATTGAAGTTACAGAACTGCCTCCTGCAGTCCCAATTAAGATAAAGAGCTAATGTTTGTTTGTTAGACCTTTGCCATACATGGTACTTAGCACAGAGCTAAGCAGAAACAAATTTGGGTAGTTGTCTGATGACTAGGGACTTGCAGTCATAAAGCAAACCAAAATCACCTCAGACCAAGGCAACCCCTTGCGAGTCCCAAGACCCTGCACTGCTGGAACAGTGCAGAGCCTTTACTACTAATAGAGGAATCCCACTCACTGGGCTACAATCCCTGCCTGAAGGAAAGCTGGGATCCTAGTGCTTGATGTTCCCTTGTTCTTTCACAGTGTTGTAACTTATTCTGTATGGGCAGTTCGGTGTAGTACAATGGTGTAGTTTCACCGCAGTAGTTGAATATTTAACTACAGCTGAAGTAATAGTTACTTCAGATTTGAACTGAGCCGAACAGAAATAGGACCTAGTGAGAATAATCATGCTTGTTGCTACTGATACTGAAGAATAAATTATGGCAAATCACAGTTAGTGTGAGCAGCCCTAGATCCCATATTGATACATATGTGGAGCCCTGTGCTTGCGCTAGTCTTCCCTTACTCATCCTTTGCAGGAAGACCTTGTGACTCCAATTTGAACTAAAGTTACAAATGCTTTGCAACCCTTTTAAAGATTTACAAAGCTGGGGTATAATCACCTGTGTCTCATTCCTATTTATCCAAAGAATCAAGTCGCAGTAAGATTTGATTGTCTAAACTAAGACGTAATTGTATAGTAAAACAATTATTTTTAGTGGCTCTTTTAGGTGAGGTCTGTACCGAATAAGAGCATTGTACTTAGTGGTCTTATTCCTGAGCATTTTGCTGGTCTGAATCTATCTGAGTCACCCATGTTTATGGCATCGTAGCAGTGTTGGAGTAGATTCAGATCAGCAAAATGCTTAGGAATAAACCCATTAAATACAGTATTTATGAGTGAATCAGAATTTCTAATTGCAAAGTACATATGTAATTATTTCAGCTGTAATATTTCTGTTATAAACACTCATTTGTGGTTACTATTGTTATTTTTTAAGGCCAACACTGTTTGTTTTCCTCTGCAGGCTTTTTTCATATGATGCTAATATTTTTGTCATTAATAACCATCAAGCATTTCTTTCTTGTGATTTGCATCTGTAGCGGGAGTAATCTTGAATGGCTGATCATCATATTTTCTCTCTTTATTATTTTTCTTTCATACTCTTCTGTGAGTAAAAACCAATCAAGGAAAGAAGTTCAGTTTTCCGTTTCATGTCTTAGTAAGTGGTTTTGGTGTATTGGATATCCTCTGTCATCTTATTATGTAACGACTTAAGTTTGAAAGAAATGCCACCGTGAATGAATCAAATATCAGTTCATAATTTCTAAAAGTTATATGAAGCTCTCAAGAATACATTTTTCCTGAGACTGTACATGCTGTTTACAACCTGCATAGAACCAGCTACTGTTTCCAATCTGAATTCTTTAAAAGTAACCACTATGTCTGCAGATGAACAGAAAATCAAAACAACGATATTTTTTCTTCAAGATTAGCTTTTTGTGACTTCCCTGGTGTTACACTATAGATCTACAAACAATAGGTTCTTCAATAATTTCTTCCTTGTGGAAAATAAAAAAAAAATCCTACCAAATTCAGGAATTTGCAGCGTGCTGACGTATATATTTAATGAGCTGCGGTTCTAAAAGAATCACAAGGTCTCCTGTAAAAATCACTGAAGTCCAAGACACTGCTGTAGCATTATTCTGATTCACTGGACATTAAGGCATATGCACGTAGCAATACTCTGGAATTTTCTGCTGTCTCCAACAGGTGCATGGATAGAATACATTTACCTGAAGAGAATGGGAAATATTGTGAATATACCATCCATAATCCAGAAGGGAGCTTCCATCAGCTTCTACACGATGATGGCTGTTGTGACTAACAGCCCTTTCTCAACATCAAAGGTAGATTTTCAGACTAGGAATTGCTGGTCACTTACATTTAATAGACTTCTGGAATTTTATCTTCATTTAGTATCAGCATGTCAGGTTGCAGAAGTTCTTGTCTTTCATGCTGCTTCGAGGAACAGTTTCATGAGCAATTATGATCTGCTTAAATCTCACATGTACGAAACATCAGCCTGAAGTATGTGATCTGAAGTTTTCCTCTCATGTGGGTATCAACACAACCCAAAATCAGAAAGCTTCCTAAAAAAATTGTTATTCATGAAATTCCAAAGACGATTCTATTAACCAGTATTTGTTTTCTCCTTGAAAATTCAGTGATGCGTACTCACAACATGACCAAGACAACGTAATGAGTTGGCAATTTTTCACAATTTGGTCTGAAGAAGGAAGAGCTAGGCATAAAATTAAAACAGGTTCTTTTTCCCTTTTTTTTTCCCCCACTCCTTCCTCCCTCCCCGCCCCAATGTGCGGCTCTTCTATCACATACATCTGCAGCAGCTCCTTTGGAGGAACTTGAAAAAGTCCTGCAGTTTTTACTCAAATTGTATGTTTTCACAATGACTGTTGAGTATGTTGCACTGTGTTTTACAAAAGAAACAACGCTCAATTCTAAGCCGCTGTTTCTTCACCTTTTCTGTTGTTAACACATGCAGTGCACATCCAAAATAGCAGTAAAGCAGAAGACATATTTGTTAAATATGTGACTGGCAAAACTCACCTCCAGTGGTGTAACTGTGGACAGTAATGGCGTTTTGATCACAAATAAGCTTTAAACATTAGAAGAAAACCAAATAAAGGTATTTCAACTTGTCTAAAGTTTGAATGTAGGGATTTTTTACTTGCAGTCTTGGATCAAGGGATGAAGGAGTACTTTGTCAGCCAAATGGTAAACTCTGTAGGAGAGAAGATAATCAACACAAAGTCACAGCTGCCCTAACCATCCAAGAAATATTATCAAAATCCAGCTACAAACGAGTCATCAATTTCTGCATCTGTTCTCACCTTCCACTCTTGCTTTCAGCCAACTCAAAATGCACATTTTGGCAGCCATACAGCTTCATCTCATTTGGTGCTACAGTTCCTCAGTAGGAGTTGGATAAATGGTTGATAAATCAAACTCAACCACTAATCACACCATCCACCTCTCCCCAAGTACAGCTTTCTGCAATTGAAAAAGGATGACAATTTCTAAGCATCGTAATCAGCTAATTTTCCCCTTCTAAGAAATTACAATTTTTGAACTACAATAGCAATGGAATTGTGCAGATTGAACCCTCCGTGGTACCTGAATAAGTCATTCTGTCCCAGAAGCTGTTCTTTCTCTTTGTGGATGTTGTACTCTCATCACATCCCTATTCTCCCTAGCAATCATACCCTGAAAACTGCATACCTCCTCTGCATGTGGAACCCTTGAAATACACTGTTATCATCATTTTGGTACTGCCTTGGGAGCTCTGGAACATGGGTTTGGAGCTGTGCATCGACCAGTCAGGACTTTGGGAATATTCACATGTGGAACTACAAATCATGTGAGAAGTTCGGGAAGCAAGAGCATGACAGAAAAAGTCAGGTAGTAGAATAACATATATAACATGACAGGAATTTTGTCAAAATTAAAAAAAAGTATATATTTGCTTTTACAGAATCTGTAGAATTAATCTCAAGTTATGAAATACCTCCTGTTTTATGATTATTGTAGAATTCATTTGGGTTAAGTTACATTTTCTGAGTAAGAATATTGCAAGTGGTGAAAGTTCTCACCCTTTGGTTTTTTTTTTTTTTTATTATTATTATTATTATTTTTTGGAAGGCACTTTTTGATACTTCAGAGTTGTCATTATGGATAATTTTACTTGGAGACCTGTATAGAATAGTTTTGCTTTCTTTGACAATGACAGAGAACTAGACTGCTATCAGCATGAAAAATAAAAGATGTTTTACTGTGAAATGTTAAATTCCTAATTTAGGGAATGTGGCGTTTATGTGGATAAAGTCACAAAGCCAGCTGCACCTATCAAAGTCTCTGCTGAAGATTTGTCACGTCTTAGCTTTATGCTGGTGATGAGGTTGAGGGCAGAGGGGGTGAAAGCAGCACCAAAACCCCCCAAAGCCCACATTTATTTGTGAATTCTATAAAATTCTGTGGTTAACATTAATGATGAAAAATATTTTGATTTCTTAAGATTTTATTATTATTTCCAAAGTGCTTTACAAAGGTAACTTCTGAAGAACTTGTCTGTCTTTATCGTTTTCAGGGCACACAATGGTTTACTTACTGAAATTATTCTTCCAATGTCTTAGAGTGTAAGCGCTTGTTGAAATACTTGCTCGTTGATCTTTCTAAAGAAATATGCGTATCTCTGTGGAACTGTGTTGACCACTTAAGTTTTCAGACCTCAGTGATTATTCACGCTCCACAGTGATACAGAGTAATTCAGTGAATGTGCAGAAATCATAGGTATGGAACCACAAAGAGTGTTCTGGTTGTTAAGGTTTTTCTTTTGTCTTTTTTTATACTCTTTATTAGAACTAAGAAATAAAAGTGTGTGTACTTACTCAATCTAGCAGAAAACACCATAGGACGTGTCTTACATCTCTCCCACTATAACATTTGAAAGGGAAAAAAAAAATCCAATTTAGTAGACGTCCATTATTATTTCAGACAGACTTGAGAGTTGCTGAAATTATTAGTTTATAGAGATTGTATCTGTATTTGTCACCAGCGGCAGCTCCAATGTTTTTTTTCCTGGTGGGGATTTCTACTGACGACTACTGGGCAGGTGCAGTGCATTCGTGTTCCCAGGTGTGCTGCCTCTTCCTCTTCCTGTTTTGGTGGTTACGGTGCCAGGCATGGTGCTGATGTGTGCTCTCCGTACTTAGTGCAGGAGGGAAATAAGCCTCAGAAAGATTTTACCAAGGATTATGAAGTTCTGGTGGTCGCAGATGCCAAGGTTAGGGCTGCCCCTGTTTGACACTGTGTATTTGCTGTTCAAAGTTAAAGAAGACGACTGACCTTACGGATCTGTATGAACGCAGACTTCTCCTTGCTTGGTACATTCTGGTTTTGATAATGCTCTTTGCAAGGATGGAAAAAGATCGCTAGCGTGGTTTCTGGTTTTGCTTCAGGGCAGCACAGCGTATTAAATTTTTGTCCCAGTTTCTTCATTGCTTTTTGCCATAGCCAACATGTGTGTCTCTGATGTGTTCCTAATGTTAGTTCTTAGCTGTGCTTTAGCATGACTGCACTGTTATTGTAATTTTTGTGTCATGATATGTCCTTGACTTACTTACCCAGATCTCTATTAACTGATTTATAGCATAGAATATAATACAACCACACGAGTATTTTTGAAGTCCTTGTGAAAATTCATCATGCTATTTAGCATTTTAGCACATGTTAATCTCCAGCACATTCTGGGAATCATCTCTAGACACAGGGAATGGCTTCAAAATATTTTCTTTTATTAATTTGTGTATTTATTGATCAATTGGTGGAATTTTCTTGGTCTGTATTTGCACGCTTGTGTTCTTTCATGTATTTCTGTGTTCAGAGATGTCAGCCAAATAGGATATTTTTAATCAGCTGTTGCACCATCTTTGCAGAAGAATTAATTAAATTGTACACTAATCCATCTGCAGAATAGGACCAGGGAACAGGACTTCTTAAACTGTTCATGAAGAAGCTACAGGACAAATAGCATTCTGAGCAATGCAGCAGAAAAAAATCTTATTATATATTTTACATTACTTTGTAAGCAATTTCAAAGAGACTTTTGTAATCATTTTAAGACAATTTTGAAAAAGTAGAAATTACCTTTAGTAAATACGTTTTTTTTATGATCCTTTGGGACAAACTTTCTTGCCTACAATTGTTACAAATTTTATTTGTTTTTGTGGACTTTGCTTAACCTCGTAGATCCCTCTCTTCTTACTATATATTTGATGATAAGAAGCTGATGCAGTCATGCAAAAATTTCCTATCCTTCAGAGCATTTGTTAGGTTATTTTTTACCCTAACTATAAACTTAAGATATATTATGTCATCTGTATAGGAATAAAGTATTTTTTTCTCATACATGAGAACATAGGAGAGTTATTTTGAATACAGACAAATGTGTACATATCAAAGTAATTTTTCCCAGTAGTATTAGAAAATAATTAGATAAACTAAAAACGAGATTGAGAAGTTACTGTAAAATCCATTTAATTTTAAGGATATTTGTGCTTATTTTCATTGCATTTTTTTTAACATCAATTAGCACTCATATCTGTGCTTTGGAATGCATGGAACTAATTATAGTGAAATATATAGTGAATTAGACAGTGAATGATAATATTTGGGATAAGTATTGAACTGATAAATTTTTCCTTTGTTATCAAATTCAAAATAGCACTGCAAAACTTATTCTTCTGTAAAAATAACTGTAGTGATTTAGTGAGGATTATAAATAATTTAATTCTTTTTGCAGGAATCTGTTGACCATACTGCTTAGAAGGTACAACTAGTACATGCTTGTTTTTCAGAGAGTGAAGAATTACCATTTTGAATATGTATTTTTAATTAAACTTTTTTTTCTCTTTTTCATATATACTTCTAATAACCTATTACTGGAAACAGAAAATTGAGCTAGCTGAATAATCTCTGATCTAATTCAGAAAATCAAGGTGTTGTTCTCTATTACGGCTTTCTATTGCATAGAGCTACCTTAGTGCTTTAGGAGGTCGGCTGTTAATGAATCACTAATACAGTATTTAGTACCATATCTGTTATTCACAGTCACAGGTTGTTTCAGCATATGTCTTCTCATAGTTTCAAATGTGACTTCTTAGGGAAATATTTGTAATCAAGGTAAAATCAGAAATATAATTGATGAAGTGTATGTCCATTTTAGGTACGAATAATGTAGATCTACTATTGTATTGCATACTTGAAGTTTTCAAAAAGATGCAAATAATCCATAGGTAATTGATGCTATTATTAACTGTGTCTTGCAAAGTACTTGTAATATATATATTATACCAGAAATTAAAAAACTATTTCATGTGTTTTTTTTAAGAAATTGCATTTGAATTATCCCAAGAAATTCCTCAAACACTCACAACACTCAGTACTGTAGCATGTTTACTAGTAACTTCATAACCTCTCTCTTTCCTTTTTTAAAGGTGTAACAAAAATAGAATTTTCAGCATTAGAAATGACATAAGAGATGGCTAAGTGGTCTTAGTTACTAATTTTTTCCAATCCAGAGTGTTTTGGTTTTGCTCTTGCATTAGAATTCCATAACTTTATTTTATGTACCTGTGCTGTGAGATTTTCACAGGAAACAAAATTCAGCGTTCTTGGATTCTGAAGGGGGATCAGAATACTTTTCTTTCCATAGGAACAATGATATACAGAATGCTTTATGTGACTGCTTTATGTCAGATATTTTAAGATCTAAATTGTGTGTATTTTTCCTGTATTCAGTGAAGAAAAAATTGTACAGAGTTAAAAGCTCAGTCACTTAAATATCAGCTGCCACTTGGTGAGTATTCAGTGTAAAAAGCAGTAAACTTGAGTATATGTATTTATAGGTTTGGACATTGAAGTGTGTTTCAAGTTTAAATGTGATACAGTGAAATAGTTACTGGTTTTCCCTCCCTTTTCCACCTTCCTTAATAATGAATGTAGGTAAATATCAGTAGTTTTTATCAGCTTTTTTTTCCCGTCAAATGAAAAAGTGAAATAAAGAATAAAACACGTTTCCCAAAGCTACAATATGAGTAAAGAGCAGAACCAGATTAAAAATAATTTCTTTTTCCTCAGGTATGCTACTCCATGAAGACTGAAGTGTTGAGCAGTGGATTTTTTTGTTTGTTTTATTTAGTTTTCTCTAATATTTTATACTCTTGAAATTCAAATAGTTTTTGGGGAGCGGATGGGGAGGTGTTATGGATAAGGACTTTTATGAAGTTGCTAAATATGAAATTCACGTTCTAGAAAATCAGAAGCCAGCATTTATTTTTCTCCCTTGCCTTTTTCCATGCAATGATATGGAAATAAAATACTAAAATTCCAGTTGTATTTATGGATCATGTTTTTTAACAATTGTGAGCTTCTTATAAGAAAATGTGAATAATGAAAATAAATCATGACTGGATTTGTGTTTTGATTATTGTTTGGGGGGATATTTCTATTCAGTTTCACAGTTACATTTTGAAGGAAAATAGAGATGATGCTAACTGTAATCTAAGGTACTATGATTTTATGTGTATGCATTTTCATTAACTGCAGCATCATAACAAAATGAGTGGGATCATAAACAGGTTTTGAAGTATGCAGTTTACTCTTCCAATCATAAGTGGATACATTTTGTGGTTTACCTTGACAGTGTTCCTTTAAGCATGTACTTATTCCCTTGATTATAGTGCCTAGAAACAGAACATCTTTTTCTATATATATTTTTTAATTTATTTGACAAATTTAGAAGTTGCTTAGCTGTCAGTAATAACTTCACCATAGGTGAAGAGATGCTTTCAGTCATACTTATCAATGATGTTTACTATATAAAACATACATAAATATACATATATATATAAAACCTTTCTTTTTCCTGAATCAATGTAAACAGAGCCCAGATGGCCGTATAGAAGTCAAAGGGCAGCATGGAAAATCGTCACTGCATATTAAAGATGTGAAGTTGTCAGATTCAGGGAGATATGACTGTGAAGCTGCAAGTAGAATTGGTGGGCACCAAAAGAGCATGTACCTTGATATTGAATGTAAGTTCTAATATTTTGTTTTCTCTTTTAAATTTGTTTTAAAAGAAAAAAAAAAAAAAAGTACATTCTTAATGGAAGGTCAGTTTTTCCTGGTAATTCATGTTTAAACTTGAGTGATTTATGAAAGCATGTCCTTCTGTAGTTAGTGATACTGAATTCTGTGGAGGAATCCTGTCTTTTCTGAAGTTGACAAGACCTTTGTCGGTGATTTAAGCAGGACAGGATTTCATCTGAGATCATATTCCAGTGGTATTACCCACTTACTTAAGGCTAAGCTTCGTAACTTCAAGTCTTCGGGCTACTGGAGACTGCTGTGGGTGAAAAGTATTCAGTGGGATAAGGTAAGGATTGATTTGAGCAACAGCTCAGTCTTAACCTTTTAAGATTCAGCTGTCTTCTGGGTTTGTTTTTTTTTTTTTTTCCTAGTTCTCTGTTTTACTAATCCCCAACAAGTCTCTAGCCCTTCTTATAACCCCTCCTGGAGTTCACAAGTTTGTGACAATATATTTTAGACCAGCTGCTTTATGGACAGGCTGCTTATTCAAAGCTCTTGAATTTTATCCAGGAGAAAGGAGATTATTTTTGCTTAGAGAAGAGTCTGATGCTGTAGAAGCTAGTCAGAGGATATAAATTTGAAATATACAAAAATTCATTGGAAAATTGTCTCTTCAAACTCTTCTTCAAATGGATGAAGCAAAGGTCTTCAAAAAATGAAAACAAACAAATCCTTCTTCTATATTTCATGATTGTTCTATTTTGCTAGAGATTTTCTAGATAAATTCGTTCAACATTTGCAATATGACTTGAGTGAGCCTGTTTGAGATTCTGAACGGAAAATGTCTTTCCAGTGGGAAGATAAAAGTTTGAATAGGATCTGTGGCACAGAAAAATAAGTAACGGTTGCCAGACTATCAGCTGAGTGATTTCCTGAGGAGTTCTGAAAGTGACTTTGGTATACAGTTGTGTGTTCCGTCTTTTTGGCGGGCAAGCAATGCATTATGAAGTAGGAAATAAATCTGAAAGAAAAATGAGAAATGGTCAAAGTGGTAATTGGATGTTAGGAATGGCGAGATTTACGAACCCAGAAGACCAAAGAAATAAATACATTATTTATTAATAGTTTTAACATAGCTATTCTTCAATAAATAGATACATGAAGGGATCTGAAACAGCAATATATTATTATTCGTTTGGGAGCATATTATTTTATTATATTTGTTTCTTTAATCTGTCCACTGGTGGTGCAATGATAATTATTTATTTTATATGTATATAAAGAAAAAAATATTTTACTAGATAAAAATGTAAGTTCAGTGATGTTCCTGTAAAATTTCTGTAAAATTCTGTCCTACTCTACACATAGCAGTATGAAATCTATTGTTTGATTAAGGTTATGTAGCCATTATGCTTTAAAATTAAATATTAATACCTTTTGTATTCAGAAGAGAGATATAGGATGCACCACAATTTATTAAACATGGGCAACTGAAATTTAAGAATTTATTTGCAGTACAGAATTCATACTAAAGGGCATAACAAAATCTCTGGTTTGATACAATACATTATTATATTCTAAGGCACCGTTCAGGGTGCAAGTTTTATAACAGATGCTAAAAATTTAAAAGTAACGTATTCTTATTACGGTGAGGCAGACCTAATTTTGAGTATGGGTGGGAACAATCAAATGTAGTCTATGAGAAAATGGAATAGCATTTTGGTTTAAGTCTAAATGTATGCCTTGGTAGACACTACAAATGCATTCTTTTGTGAAGCAAGTGTAGTAGTTATCCTTCATTCCAGTTATTTAACTTTGTAAGTTGTAGGCTAGAGACATTCAGCAAAACGTACAGGTTCAAAAACTAACTAACTAATTTGTATTCTTAGAGTAAAATGGGAAAAAGAGGGGGACTTGTTATGAGATTCTGTGAAGTCGGTATTGAATAAATTATTTGACTCTTGTTGTATTATTTTCCAAGTTATATTTTTTCAGCAAGTTAATTGTAATTGCAAACATTTTGATCAGGTTTTTTTACATTTTTTTTTTCAAATATTCATTCACAAAATTGCATAAAACATAAAAAAATATTTTATTTTTCACTTCATTTATTTTGGTTTTGTTCTCTTCAAAACTCTTTTTGCATAGTGACTAGTGAGCCATTTCAGCAGAATTTTTATTATTTTTAATAACATTGTAGTATAGACCAGTTTAGGTTGGAAGGAACCTTAAAGATCATCGAGTTCCAACCCCCCTGCCATGGGTATAAACCTCAATAACTATTTTAAAATTAAAATATAAATAAATGAGCAAGATTTAATGGTTTATATTGCTCCATAGTTCCTAGATAGGACTAATCAATGCACCTATGCCATTCTGTAAGTTAATAACAAAACTACAGCAGTTTTGTTTATACGTTTTAATAGATTTGACAGTTTGGGTAGTCAGGAGAGGAGCATGTTCCCATCAGATCCTTAAATGTCAGTGCAGTTAAACAGGCCTAATGGAGACATAGGGTACTCTGGCGTCACTGTCTCATCCCTTTACTTAGTGACCCCTATCAGAGACTTAAACTGACAGTAGGACTGCCCAGAGTTTCTGTACTTTATCCTTGTTCTCTGTTGGGGTTGCTTTTGATGATAAGAGCAGTTCTCCAGGACAGGAGGAGATCATCAGGTTTGATACCAACCGTGTACAGTTAACCCTGCCTTTTACGCGAAGTAAATGCTGTACAGACATGAAGGAAACCCAGAGACAATTATGAGGACTTCTTCCTACAAAGTCATCTTTGAATTTAGTTATGTTTAGTTTTCCTTATATTAAGCGCGTAAAATACATCAAAATTATGTGAAAAAGAGAGATACCGTTACAAATATTATTTACAAATGGATTTCATTAATTTGCAAAATTCGATTACATATATGAAGCCTAGTGTGTATTGGATAATAATAATCATCATCATAATAATTATGGAAGTAACTGAAAAGTTCCTGTGTGATGGCATATATTATGTATCCTCGGTATTGGGTATTAAGATGTGTCGATAGTGATTATCTGTATATTTACCAGAGATAAAGAAATAGATATTTCTTTTTTTAATAAAAACCATGATAGAAATAAATAAAAAATAGATAAAACAGGAGATACTCTAGGATGAGGTTTTCAGAAGTACCTGAGGAAGTTAAATGTACAAATCCCAGTGAATTACAATTTGATTTGTACATATAATACTATCAGGTGCCTTTCAAAGTTACAGTTTTCCTGTGCAGATGTTTACGTGTCTGTATTGTATTTTTTGTCTTTTTACCTGAGACATAACTATTCTGAAAAATAATATGCTTGGTATATAAAGAAATCTTAAAACAACACAATACAGGCCTGACTAAAAGAAGAGAAATTCTGATGAAAGGACACGTTATTTCTTGGGTTCCACAAATTACTCACTGCAATGATTGGCATTCGAGAATGAAAAATCATAATTTTTATATGTTCAATATGCTGGATCATCTTTCTTCATAGTATTATTCTCAGTTAGGATGCGCCGATGGCTTTTCTTAAGTTGGAAAGGATTTAAACAAGCCAGTAATGATCAACAGCCTATGATCCGTAAAAGTGGCTCTCTGCTTGCCCTTAAAGTTTTCCTTTGATTATGTTCAAACTGTCGTTAACACAGTCAGAAGTATTCACAGCACTTAATCGTGTACTCCTGGGTGCACACACTGGGTAAGGGGCTGGTCTCTCCGATCGCTCTGTATCACCAAGTGCAAATTCCTTTGGAGAATACTCCTGTTACTGGAGAAAATGTATTAAGCCATGTTCTTTGGAAAAGTCTGTTTTTCCATATAATGCCCGGGAAGCATCCTAACTGACAGTCTTTTGTAGCTGCAATTACCAGTTTTCACATCACTCTATTTCAGTTGAAACTCCCCAAGTGTCAGTATTGATACTGCAATTATTAGATATGTTGGATGGTGCAAAAATGCCTACTTCCTCCCTGTACTCAAAGACTAGTGTTTTGGGATATAATCACCTGTCACAAACATATTGCGTTCAGTAATATGGTACATTTTTGTATGATATCAACCACATGAATGCTTGACATATATGGTTTCTTAGAAAACAATTTCTAAAAAAAAAGATTTCCAAAAATTAGAAGTTTTTCTTACTTCTGGGTTTCATCCAAACCTGAATTTTGTAGTTATAGTTCTTATTAGCTAAGTACCAACATTTAGTGGGACCAAAAAAAATTGTGTAACATGTGCAACATAGTCTTTACCTGTAAAGAAACCTGTGCAATATTTATTATATTACTGTATTGCTTATCAGAAATAGTCTTTTTCCTTTTTTTTTTTTTTTTTTTTTGCTTTTCTTGCCACAATTTGAAATCAACCTCATTACTGTTACAATATTGACCTTTGTTTCCTGACTCAATTAGCCTTTTGGACTTTTCACTTTGTTTTATGTTAGTTAGCTCTATTGCACTGTGGTTAACGCAGATGCTTTGGATTCATGCTATTTAATTTTATATCTTTGCAAAAATACATAGCATTACTTAAAAGCAGGTTGAACAAGTTGAGCTACAAATTCTATTTACCTTCAAGGCAGCAAGGCTTTGAATCAGTGAAAATAATGCTACTGTGTGCAGGATGTCACAAATGTGACTAATGTCACAAATGTTTGAGCTACCTACTGCTATCATAAATTATAATAAATGCAGGCAGTTCATACTTTGGATTCAGTTTCTACTAAAAGAAATCAGTGTATCAACATCCCATCACTGCTCGCAGAGTCACAGAATTGTTGAGGTTGGAGGGGATCACCTCTCGTCCTGTTACTCACCACTGAGAAGAGCCTGGCTCCGTCTTCTTTACACCCTCCCTTCAGCTGTTAATCGTGGGGGCCCAGCCCTATCTTGTTATCACAGCCAGGAAAAAAAACCTAACAAACTAAATCATATGCCCTAAGAAAGAGACAAATGACAGGAAAAGCAATCAAGAGAAACAAAATGTTGAAAGATTCGAGAAAATTTTGCATCTCTTCTATTGAAAAGCTATTGCCTATAGTTAGATTTCTTCCTGACAAATGTATTGCTTAAAATGAGAAAGCAAAGGTGGAAGAGGTCAGTCTTTAGCATCATGAAATACACGTGATAATTTTTACCTGCCTTTGGAGCTCATGAATGTCACTTACAAGATTTAAAATTTTCCTTCTTCGACTACCTTGTGTACTCGCATAGAAGCAAATTTGGTATGCCATTGCAGGGACTTAAAGGGGATGAGAATATTGAATTCTGAGCAAAAGATGAGGTTTACTGCATAAGGTCACTTTGCAAAAAAACATTTCACCAAAACTCCCTGCACTGAAGCAGAGATGAGTGCATCTTTGTTGTCTTTTCCTGACATTGAAACAGTAAATGTGGCAAAGTGGCTAAAAATATACTATCTACCTATTCTTTAGCCCAAAATGGTGTAATTATATTTTAGAACAGAAATTCCATCTTAAAAACCTTTGGCCTCTATATGTTAATGTCTTGCTAAAATGTGATATTTGTGTTAGGAATTTCTCTAAATATTTACCTAATAGAGCTCTATACTGCATGTTTTTGTTGACCTTGCAATGAGCTTGATGGACTTTTAAGTAGCTTTTTAATAACGTGTTGGCTATTTTTCTTTTGATAGAAAAAAAATTGAATTAATATTTGAATAAAATATGAATAAAATATTTTAGGTTTTATTCTGTTTCTCTTCTAATAATTTACTTATTTTATTAATAGGTGTATATGCCTCAGCATCTTTTCTTACTGGCATTATTTTTCATGTATGCAATTGTGAAAAGTAAAGGTTAAAAAAAAAGGCAAGAAAGAGCTTTCTTATGTTTCCTTGAAGATGGTTCTGCTTCATGAGTTGGACCTACAGGCTAAAAATATTAAATGTTTACATTGGTAATTAACACGTAGTTTTCATACTTGGAAAATTCAACAGAGTTTTACAAGTCATTTCATACTATGTTAAGTGTAATTTATATTATACGATGATAACCTGTGAATGAAAAAAATGCAACATGGCCTTTGTCCTTCTCTATACCTCCGAGATAGGTCCAGCCGAGCAGAAGCAACGCACCTGAGAATTATGAAGAAAATAATTAGGTAGTATGATAAGTGTGATGCTACCACTTTGAAACTTGAACAAAATATCTTAATTTGAGATTTGTAACCGCAATTATTTTTTTCTCAATTAACTTCCCTTAACTGCATAATACTTGGCATACTTGAAGTTGGAATCTTCAAATAGTCTCCAGTTATGTGAGAGCATCCTGAAGTCACTAGGTTAGCGCGTGCTTGAGAGACCTCCAGCATTGTTTACAGTAAACCTGAGGCATGTAGCTCTGGTTGCAATATCTGAGGCTGGGTCCCTCTGCACCACAGAGCTGCTCTTGCCATACACGCTGGGAGCAACGTAGGGCAAAAGAGGGAAATACCGTGTGAGTTTGAGCACACTGTACTGGGGGTCTGAGGCATATAAGGTATAGGTTTAGGAGGACCACGTGTTGGAGTTGGATAGGCAGGGTAATTTCAGCAATGCTGTTTGGCTTGTTAGTACCTTCCTTAAAATCTCTTAGAGATTTGTTGTTGTTGTTGTTGTTGTTTTCTGGACAGCACTGTGTGTAAAAATTAAGTAAAGAGATAATGAGGCTGAGAGTCCCTGCTCCAAGAGGAACAATTATGATCTGGGAATATAGGGGTGGGGGGGAAGGAGACAGAAATTAGGGAATGGAGGGAAGATATTAGTAGGAGGCATATTATGGAGTTAAGGATGACCGTTAGGAAAATATGGAAGGTAAAGATATGAAGCTGGATTTTGTTCTGAAAATGTGACAAGTAGGATAGGAAGAGAAATGGGGGTTAGGATCCTGGTTTGAGAAAGACATCTCAGTTTTTCACTTATGGCTATAAGAGAGTTATGTGATCTAATGTATGAAGTTAGAAGTCTGGCCATCCTAAATTATTCCAGTAATTCTGTCCTCGAATGCATGTAACAATTGAAATTTTGATACAAACTGGTGCCATCCAAAAGTAACGTGTCAGTAATTGGCAACACCTGATCATTTTATTACTAAAATAAAAATCGCTGCTAGTGTGAGACATCTATAGGGGGAGTCTTCCTGTACTAGTTCTGATGGCCAGTGTTCTTAGTGATCTACTGCCATAAAAAATGACCGACAAATATATGCTGGCAGTTTCTTTTAAACATCACTATTGACATACTTAGCTTATTTTACCAAGCTATGATTTCTTTATAATTTCTTCTCCTGTTTTAGACAGGTTTAGGTAATTTTAAACAGGTTTATCCATTCACAACAGATATTTCTATGAAACTAAAATTTCTTGGGGTTTTTGCTTGGTTTTGTGGGTTGTTTGTTTTTTGTTGGTTTTTGGTTGTTTGTTCTTTTTTTTTTTAGTGATCAACCAAATACAATTCCTTAATGTCAAGTGGAATTCAAAGAAAAATAGATGCATTGAATTTCTATGACTCTGGCAGCACCAAGCACCAAAATTACGCATGCATTCGTTGCCCAGCATTTGTTAAGGTTGAAGGTGCTGTTATCAACAACATACTTTGCATCTAGCAGAAAGATACCTTATCTTCATGATAACTCATTTTTCGTTTATGATGATGGAAATGGAGAAATTAGTGTGGTGTTTGGATATTAAAAATAATATCGTAGTCAAGCTTATCAAGGACTAGTACTGCTTGCCAGTAAGAGGGGACTCTTACTCTTGCATAAACTGTATAATTAGTAGATAGTCCATCGTACTATTGAATACCAATGTTTTATTGTAGTGCATTTTGAGAGGAACCAAGAGAATGGGACAGGGGCAAGGAAACATTGCTGAGAGTGGCGTTTCCTGTCACTTGCTGTGAAAGAAATGTACCTCTGCAAAACTGCTGATCTCAGACTTTCAAAATGGTGAGCTGGATTCTAAAAAAAAAAAACAACCAAACAAACACAAACCTCTGGTTTTAGCTAATAATCATGGCCGTTTAAAACTAGTATATGATAAGTTTCATTTGCTTTTCTGTTTGGAAACTTCACGTGCAGATCTTGCACGTTTTTCCTTGCAGCCACATGACTGTGTGATAGTAGCAGTAAAACTGAAAGTTAGTAACCCTGAAGCTCTGTAGTTCCTATCTTCTTTTTTAACGATAATTATATATTAAAATCTAATCACCTGGTCTTATTTGTTACGTCTTTCCAAAATTATTTCTTGTCACAAGGAATATGTGGCAGTTATTGTCACTGTCTGGGGAGGTTCTTCTACTTTATCTCCAAGGAAAAGCTATTCGTTCCAAAATATTAACTATTGCCAAGCAGGTATGCGGTAGAAAATGCAAGAGAAAGATAGAGGGCTGTTAACCAAATTGTGGCAGAATCACAAAAAAAATAAGGTACTTTTACAGGGTGGATGGCAAGGAAAGTAGTGCATTTGCTAGAGAATATGGTTTATTAAAGTCTTTGATGATGGGAAACATTCCAATATTAACCATCTAAGAGAGAGGTTTCCAATAGTATGCTACACAAAATGTCCCAGCATCTTAGACCTGACTGTCTGTCCTGTATTTTCATTTTATGATCCAGGAAAACAAATTATTTGAGGAACAAATAGCCAAAAGTTTGAAAACCGATGTTCTTAAATTAAGAAGTGCAAATCTGATTCTGTACACGAGTTTGCTATTATAGCTGTCTGGACACGTGCTGAATCAGATAATTTGCCATATCCAATTTTCTGTATAATGCCAAACATACACCAGAGCTGTATCTTTGAAGTTGTTAATTGAATTACCTTCTGGATGAGACAGGTGATGTATTAGTCTGTTCTTGAATCACTCTTCTTGGACATTATACCTAATAAGGACACCTAAATGCTGGAGGCAGTTTTCAGGTCAGTTTGCTTTTCTTACATAGGCTTCTTGTACAGGTTATCGAGAACCACTTCTCCTAAATGGACTGCTGACCTATCAGTTTCTTTCCTGTTTGGGAAAAGGAACGGCTTGAGTTTAGCCCATTCTGGTGCCATAATATTCACCATTCTAAAATGCCATTCTAAAGTTATGATTTCTTATAGAATCCTACTGTGACATAGTCTTTGTTCCTTCTAGGCATCTTTTTCATTTGGATAGCTTCATCTCTCAAAAACAATACTCCATCTCTCACTGTTCAAGCTTATAACAGTACTCATGAACTTTATCATATCCCGGGCTGCATCAAAGGAAGCGTGGCCAGCAGGTCGAGGGAGGTGATTCTGCCCCTCTGCTCTCGTGAGACCCCACCTGGAGTACCGCGTCCAGCTCTGGGGTCCCCAGCACAGGACAGATAAGGACCTGTTATAGTGGGTCCAGAGGAGGGCCACAAAAATGATCAGAGGGATGTAACACCTCTGCTATGGAAGGAGGCTGAGAGAGTTGAGGTTGTTCAGCCTGGAGAAGAGAAGGTTCCAGGAAGACTTTATTGCAGCCTTTCAATATGTGAAAGGGGCTTACAAGAAAGATGGAGAGAGAAATTTTACCAGGGCTTGTAGTGGTAGGGCAAGGGGCAACACTTATTCCCCCTTGGCAGGGGGAGTGGACTAGCTGATCTTTAAAGGTCCCTTCCAGCCCAAACCTTTCTATAATTTATTGTGCACTTATACTAATATGAACAGTAGCTTTTGTACTTTTCTGCAGGTTTTTTGGTTTGTTTTTTTTTTTTTTTTCTTTTTTTCAGTAGAGCTCCATAAGTTTCAGATGTAATAAATTTCATCAGGGATGCTTTTTTTAAAAAATTTAGTGTATTCAAGCTCCTAGTTCTGTATTTAGCTGTTTGAAAGCCCAATATGTTGTCTTAACTGGTAGTACTTCATGTACAAAAGCTTAAAAAGAACAGTTCGTTTACACCCTGAACTGATTTTTTTTGTCAGGTGTAAATTAATCTTGAGTAACACAGAAACTAAGCAGAGCATATTTTTATTTTTAATGGTTTTAACTTTCTCACTGATCTGCATGGAAGATTTTTTTCTTTTTATGCAGTACATATATTGCATTTAAACATCCTTAACATATGAGAAGGTACAGCTTCTCATTTCTACTTGGCTATACTTCATTTTCAGTTGATAGAATTTCTTGATAAATGTTCTCTTTATTAACTTAGTTTTTTAGTTATTCTAGAAAACTGGAGGGGTCAGATTTTGTAGACATAAAATAGTCAATCTTGTTTTCAGCGCCTTGGCTTTAAGGTTTGTTATTTTTTCATGCTGTATTTTATATTAAATATATTGTGTGTTTCTGTTTGATAAATACTAATTCTGTAACCATTTAAGTATAATATACTACAGTTAGTGATGAAGAGCATGCAAAAAAAAGCTAGATCTCTTTATAAACAAATTATTTCTTTCCAACTCCTTTTTTTATATATATATAAGAAAGAGAAAAACAAAACAAAACAAAACAAAACTTTTATTTGTACTGTAAACAATTTTTCCAGAGTTATTTTCTTCATGTGAAAAATCGCTCCAGGTACCTTAACCTGTTGCTGACTATGAAATCAAAAATCATCTAACTTAAGATAATTTGTCTGAATCAAGCCATTAGCGCAGTCTTCCTGTGTCCCCCTTTTTTTTTTTTCTGTATCGGAGCTTTTGACTGCGGGGGAAATGGCTGCAAAGTGTTTTTACCCAGACCTTTTGCAAGGGAAATGTGAAGTTCTTTTTGTTTAGGAATGTTTATGTTTGGGAGTTGTAGATTTTGGGATATATCTTTATTTGATGGACTTTTAGTCCTATTTGTGTTTTATGATGTTAAAACTGTTAATATCTGTAGTCGTGTGTAGGTGGCAGTCCATAACTCAACTACTCTTTTAAAATATAAATATAAAGGATATAAAGGATACTATTTGCATCCAAAATCTACCTTTAGAAGAGAGAGCAGTCTGAACTGAAAGTCCCTATTCTCCTAAGTGCTTGTACCTGCAGTCTAGAATTGTACACTACTTTTTCACTTGTAAGACTTTTAAAATAGAATATGAGCTTGCCACATGTCTATTTAAATCAACAGAGAGCATCAAACCACGTGGTATTACCTGGGAAGGAAAGTCAGGTGCAGACAGAATAGCTGTCTATCTTCCACATTCATGCCGGTGTTCATTAATGGAGTGAACTTATTCTGAGAAATTGTGCATTGGAATGCAGTGCTTATCTAAAATTTGTTGTGAAATAACCACATTTTGTGCCTCGTGAACACTCTGATGAGATTCCTCATCCACATGTTGAACGCATTAGGTGCAAAAACTGTCAGCTAAGGAGAAGTCAGTGTAGTTTTTCTTCAAGCGGCTCCCACCACTAAATTCATTTCCAGAGGAAAAGCTGGGGCTCGGACTTGGTATTCTGAGATTCCTGACCATACTTAACCATATAACGGGCATATACACTTTGCTTTTTTCTTCATAGAGCTCCACTAGTGTGAGGTATCGCATCCTGAAGACTCTTTGATAGTCCGTTTTTGCATTAAAATGTTTAGATGATGAAATAGAAATTTTTTTAAGGTCTATGAACATAAAGTAGCACTAGAATTACTTACCAAAACATCTGGAAAAGAAAGATGAGCTCTTATATCTGGTAAATAATTCATAGGAAGGCATATTTTACTTATTTGGATGAAACCACTTGCTTTCCTACAAAAATAAGGACTGAATAGTTATTAAAAAAATGCTGCTGGCATTGAGCAACGTAGCAGCCTCGGTCTGTACTTTAAAACTTCTACTGATAACAGTTCTTTTTGGTCAAAGCCTGTATGCATGCATGCATGCAGCAGCATAATGTCACCAAAAGGTTATGCTTTTTGACAAAGGGAAACACAGAAAAAATTGAAAACATGCACTTCAGAAACAAGGAAGTAGTCTTAAACCGCTCCTGAAACTAAATTTTCGTACTTAGTTAAATGTGCTCAGTTCTGGTCTCTGATAGACCAATTAGCAATTTTCTAGCCTAAAGTTAAATTATTTGTGAGAAGACTAGAAAAGAATTTCCAGAGAAACATCGAGAAAAATTTAGGAGCTATTTATCAAAGTAAAAATATATACATGTATATTTTAAATATTAAAAAGAGGTACTGTGACAGCAGGGATAATTGATAATTCTCTTTTGGAATGAAAGCTAGAGTACATTGCAACATTTTAGGTATTCTTTTATCATTTCTTTCTTCTAGGTTTATTCACACAACTAAGCGTCTGTCTTTAGAAAGATTTCATAAAGTGTAAGACAGTCCCAGTGAGACATGGATTAAGGTCTTACACAAAAATTTGCAGACTGAATGTAATTTCTCTATAGCAAAAGAAGACACTATAAAATCATCAAATGAACAGATTGTATAAATAAGTTTTGTAGGTCACCTCCCTTTGTCATACAAGGGTCTGGCTGAAGAGTTTGTCATCCTCAGGAGGAAACGTTCTTTGTCATTTCTGAGAAAATATCTTTCAAGGACCTGATGATGCCTAATGCTAAATGCAATTAGCAGGTATTCTCTTCCTGAGAATTTCAGCTGAAACGGTTTCAGGAGAGGAGAAAGCTACCAAAATAAAGGCTCAAGAAACTCAAGGTTGAATACTGATGTTTTCATGGTCTGTAACAAATTGATACAGCAATCAATTGAAATTCCTGTGTGAGCATGAATGCTTGGATAGGGGTATGCAGCTTGTTTTACTAAAACAGTTAATGTATTTGTGTATTACTTCCTTTTTCCAGATGCTCCAACATTTGTGTCAAATCAGACCATATATTACTCTTGGGAAGGTAATCCCATCAATATAAGCTGTGAAGTGCTAGCAAATCCACCTGCCTCAGTTCAATGGAGAAGAGGAAAATTAGTGTTACCGGTAAAAAATACGACACATCTGAAGACTTACAGTACAGGAAGAAAGCTGATTCTAGAGGTAAGCCTTAAAATGGAAATCAACGTGGTGATATTAATTAATTTATTCCTCAGTTTGGCACCATTGCAAGTACTATAGAGTACATTTAAGGATAAGATTTACAATTTAATAAGCAAAGCTCTTTTTAAAAAGAACAGAGACAACTCTTTATGAATTTATTTATCTCCACATTTCTGGTAAGCAGTTAAAAAAATAAACCTAATTTTCATGGCTCGGGCTCAGTAGAAAACTGTGAACACTGCAGTGGAAAAAAATGCAACTTGTGTTTCTTGCAAGCAAATAAATACATGAATAAATATAAAACTAACCCATCGGGTTAATAGTAAAAATTAAAGTGACTACCTGGTAGATACTTGGTATATACAAAAAGATTTCTGTGGCTTCAATCAAGAACAAAGTGCAGGAGTAAAGCGATGATAAACTGCAATTGGCTTTGAAAACAACTGTTTCCTCACAGAGGCATTGGAGAAATAAGAACTAAGCTCCCTTCTGTTACCTAAAAGGTACATGTAAGAGAAAAACCCGAGAAAGGTAGAAGACAAAGAATGCACCGTAATTATCCATTTACTTTATTAACTTGACTAAACAGTGAACTACACAGTAATACGGTATAGCAAATCTTGGTCATTAATTAATCATTTCACAAAAAAGTGTAACCGGTGACTCCAGCCCTGGTGTCACCTGCTACAAGGACAACAGACTGTCTTCCTCCACAGGTGTGGAAGAAGTTCATTTTCTCCATTTCTATCTGGTATCAGGCTTATGTCTGAACAAAAGCTTCTCAGTTGCCATAGGAAAAAAGGTTGAGAAGCTCTAGGGCTAACCAGAGTGGGGGACCTACTTCAGATCCCAAGCAAGAGGTGTACAGTGCACTGAAAAAAAAATACATTTTTTTTCCTAATGTCCAAACAAGTAACCTCATTTCTTGTAGTAGAGGATATGTATTTAAAGAGAGACAGTCTTACTGTTGTTTGAACGTTATCTTTAGGGTTTGGGGTTTTTTTTTGTTTGTTTGTTTGTTTTTTATTTTAAATAAAGCTTAACAACACAAAACACACTCTACAGTCTGTGGTTCTCCAAGTGCTGACATGGGAGACCTGAGTTTACAGTTGAGCCACATCCCTTACATCTTCTTTCGCCCCCCAAATGTCTGGTGTATAGTGAATACTACAAATGATAAAAAATATTATCCTTGCATCATTTATAGGAATCAGCAATTTTCAGACCTTTCATTGCTTATTTCAGTCAAAATATCAGTTTTTGCAAATAGCAGCTGGGGAAAAAAAAGTGTAGTTTTTTAGATTTTCTTTCTTGTTTAAAAGTGGAATTGTAAACGTGAACAATGTCACCATTTTCCATTGTTTGATTTCCTCATTTGAATTTGAGAAGGTGGCGTCTAACATAAGAAAGTGCGTATTTAGCTCTGTATTTGGAGAATATACTAGATAGGCTGAAGTAAGAATGCATCTGCATCTTGGTTAAGGATAACATATTTACTTTTTTATTTTTTTAAAGAACTTTGATATTTGATTAGAAAGTAATGTTTACAAACTTAATTCATTTTAAAGATTGCTCCCACATCTGACAGTGATTTTGGACGGTATAATTGTACAGCCACAAACAGAATAGGAACAAGATATCAGGAGTATACACTTGGTCAAGCTGGTAAGTTAAAAAGTTGTTTCCTTTTCTTCAAATATTTTTTTCTATTTTAACCAAAATTAAGTTAAGACACACTTTTCTCTGTTTATTTTATTCCAATGGAATGTTAGCAGTTAATTTTAGTTACCTAAAGGTTGAGTTGCAATATCACGTAAAATAAACTAGTTCCCTTGAAATATTAATTTTCTTTGGATTTGAATTTAATGCCTTCTGAAATTTGAAAAAAATTGAGTTTAACTTTTTTTCCTTTGACCTTACCACAGCCTACATTTACAACAGTGTATTTTCATCACTTCAGTGGAGAGACATATGGTTTGCAGGCAGTAAAAATAAGAAAGAATTAGGAAAATATTTTTTCCTTTTTCTCTCTGGTATTTTCTTGATAAACCAAGAATGACAAAAGACTGAAGAACTTCAGCAAAGAATTACTATCTTTATTTGCACTTTTATTTATTTAAAAGCAGAATTTGACCTAGAGTGCCTGATGCAATTCATTTAAGCTGTGAGGTGTTCTACAACCAATTGTTACAGAATTTCTGAATATTTTTAGGTCCCTCTATTGTTGATTGGAAAATATAAAAATATGACTGTATATTTGTTCTTTGGCAGAAATACTTAGAGAGTAAATGAGAGTTTCTTAGCATTTCTTTCAATTATATTTTCTTGTGGAATGGACTAATGATTGTTCAGCAAGCTTTGAGGTTTCCCAACATTTGGATCTACATACTTAGATGAAGCAAATTGTTCCAGCTTTAATGACATCTGTGGAGTTATAATGCAGTTCACAGTAACAAAGGTACAGCCATACTGAAAGCTATACACCCCTTGTGATGGATTGTTATGGACCATTTTCATCACGTAACTTTCAGGTCATACCATACCGCCATACTGGCTGATACATATTTAAGGTAGAAATCAGGTCTTGTATAATATTTTTTTTTTAAGTAGGACTTGTATATTTTTTATGATCTTGAAAGTTTCAGCTGTAACTTTTGGTTACTTTTTTTTTTTTTTAAATAAGAAAATAAATTCTTTGGAGCCCTACTGGGAGGACCTTTGGAGGTGCCTTGCTGAAACGAGCACATTCACTTATAGGGATTCACTTTTACCTGGCCTGGTGTTTTAATTTTTATAGCTTTGCTCAATAGGGTAATTATTTTCTTTTGGTGTCTCAGTACTTATAAAAAAAATGTGTTTATTAAGAAATTTCTTAGAAGTTGTACACAGCCTTGAAAGTTTTTCCCCATTACTCTAAATGATGGACTACTAGCATGTACCTTTACCATGAATACTGTATAAACTGTGGTCAAAAGAGATGAGCTTCCTCAAATAGAAAAATGTGGGGGTTTATTGAGAAAACATCAGATTTCTATGTGACACAATTATATATTATACAGAAGGTCCGTTCTCCTTCATTTTACAACTTTTTGGGGGTATTGGCTGTGTTGCAAATCTGATCTTCCTTTGATAGCTTCATGCAACTAATGATAAATAAATCACCTCTTCCTTTTGCATGTAATCATCCTTAGTCCCAGCTAAGTCCTAATTTCAAATAATACATACATAATACTCTCCCCAATGTAAGGATTCACACAATCTAATTTGTACCTAAAATATTTTTTTTTTCTTTGAAAAGAAATTCCAGAATAGAATAGTTTGTAGAGTCTTCAGTCATGTTCATGATCATCTACCTGGTTGATCCCATTTATTTCAATGGAATTTCTTGAACAATTGAGTTTCTGTAATAGGGCTAAAATTATGACTGTAGCAGCTCATCAGTACCACATGTGTCATTAAATATGAAAAATGAATACTCCCTGTGATGTTCAAAATTGAGGTAGTAATAGAAAAGCTCTAATGAAAAACGCAATTAATTTCTATACCAACTGTTCTGTCTCTAATCTCAAAACTTGTAGGAAGTTAGCACTGATTTGAATAGGTAAACAATGTCTATTATGGGTATATTACTTTTGTCATTTAATTTGGGAAGTGGATTTAGCCCTCTAAAAATCTCAGGCCTTGATTTTCTAAACATTCATGACTGGCATAGGATTTGCAGAGTTACATTAAATTCGTCAAACAAAAGGACTGCCTTTAACCCTCTGATTTAAGTCAGTTATATCTATTTCTTTTCAGTGGCACGCTTTGTCTTTGGGGCAACACGTGCATCTGTTGATTCAGCAGCAGCACTGATTTTACCTGTTCTGCAGGGCTGGGTGCTACACTTGCCTCTGGAGTATCATCTCTATGATTTGTTACATGTGAGGCTCCACTGGAAGGGAAAAGCAGTAGAAGCACAATGTGAAAGCTGCTAGGATAATTTCTCAGTTCCTCTCAAAAACAGCAGACTTGGCACTAGAAGTCTGTCTTAAATCCATGAACATAAATGTTAGGAAAAAGAAGGAAAAATCCCACTTTCACCCCTCTGGTGTATTACCTCTCACGACAGAAAAAAAAAAAAAAAAGAAAATAAAACAATTATGCCAATGAAAACAGAAGAACTCAGGTTGTGGTTACTGCTGTGCACTGTTGTGTTTTTTTAGTTTTGTTTGTTTTGTTTTGTTTTGTTTGTTTTTTTTCATAAAGATGTACATACATGTAAGAGCATCTTAGCAGGTATTCTATATCTGCTGATTTTTCTCTTAGATTTGCAAACCAGTATTCCATCACAATCCGCAATGCTGCAATACGAAGTAATTCTCATTATTAATTGAAAAAGAACATGATACTTTGACTATGCATTGTGTTTCAGCATCCCTGGAAATGCAAGTGAGAGCAAATAACTCCATACAAGCTATAATCCTGTTTTGGTGTTTTAATATAACTGTATCAGAGATGTTACTGATGCCAGTTTGTCAAACAGGTTACTATTCTCTACTTTTACAACAGTTAGCTTAACATTTTTCAGTCAATTCTCCAGAAAACTTGATGAAAACTTAAAAAGAATGTATTGCAGCTATAAAAAGGTAAATCAGGGTATATTTAGTGACTAAGTAATGAATAAAGGATTGTGGGATGTTATTATGTAAAGCATGAACTATATGTTGACATTCTATATAATGATATAGAATGTATAAAATAGAAAACCTCAAATTTTGTAGTAATAATAATGACCAGGTATCCTTAACATAAGTCATTTGTAGTGTAGTATTTATATGGGGCTGGAAACACTGGGTTTGGGGGTGTCAGCTCCATCGTTCTAGGCATTTCTTACAGATTTCTTACAGTAATGTAATGCATAATATTCAGTATCCTGAAAATTTTATATTTTTAGTATCTGCTTCTAAATAGACTTTTTTTGGGGGGAAAAAAACAGCAAATAAAAATGTAGTTCACTGGTACAAGTTTTGCACTTAAACCAGCATCAGCTGGAAATGAAAAACAAGCAGGGAGATGGAAAATAAAACCATCATAATAATTACAGGTATAAAATGTCAAATGCAGGTTTCTTCCTAGTTTTACTACATCTGTTGCTTTGCTTTGGTAGATTAAGAAGCCCTAATGATTGATATTTTGCATGTTAAAGCCTATAAAATTTTTCATGCATTTCAATACAGCCTGGATTTCCTTCTGGCTTTGATTGGAAATATTAATGCTGGGGCGTAGCATAGTTTCACAATGGCTCTGTCAAGGAAGAATAAATACTATTTCTAGCTGGGAGACAGTATTAAGCAAAGTGTGCTGTTAGGGTAAATTTTACAAATAATGATCATTTTACTGAATAGTTTTCTCTTAAAATTCTGCAGGAATGACTTGTTGCTTCATGTTTTGTTCCAATTTTCTGCTTTGCTGGTTTTCAGCAGAATCAAACTAGCAAACTAGCCTTTTTTTTTTTTTTTTAATTTACTGCTAGTTAAAAAGTGATCATACTGTCACAATGCCATTATCATTATTTCTGTTGCCCTCCTTAAGAAATTAGGCTTATAGATAATAGAAGAAGGTTTCTTTCAGAATTTACATACAATTTGCAACCATGCCATTTTGTATGACAGGAAAACTATACCTGTTCACTCAAGTTACACTACAGAGCTCCTGAATTCCAGACACTTTAATTTAAACCTTTCAAAACAATTGGAGAACTGCAGCCTACTTAAGATTTCACACTGGAAGCTGCTGGCCATTACTGGTAAATGCTGAGAAACTTCAGCACTTTTTGAAATCTTAATCAGATGTGCTCACCACCTGACTTGCGGTGATCAACTCTTAAAAATACCACATGGTTGACCTCCTTCTTTTTCTTTACTTAAGCATTTAAATTGCTGCGTAAGTAGCATGTAGAATGTGAAAAGAACAACAGTCTTTTTCATTTCTTGCCACTGCAAATTAATTACTTCATGTCACAACTACAACTTTTATTTTAGAAGTCTGCTTATACTCTGGTTTTTTTCTATGACAGGCTTAGGCTTTGGCAAGCCAGGTGAGCTTGGCAGATTGTCCCAATGGCTTTCAGAGCCTGAGGTGAGCACAGGTATTCCTAGATTTGCCCAGATCTAGTTCAGTCATAGCTTATGTGAAATATCAGTATGCAGGGAGATGGTATTAACTGGCAAAGCATTCCTGCTTTTTGCAGAGACCTCCGTATCATTATTTCAAATCAATTTGTATAGATAAATGGAAAATTGTATGGCCATCATTTATTATCTTAAAATGGTAAATGTTAAGGTTGTGACACAGAAAGCTAAGCTGGATTTTTCAAGTAATTTTTTTCTTTAAATATTAATGTGCATTTTTCACATAGCAGGGTACAACTGGACTGTATCCAGAACCCCTAAAAAGTAAACCAGGATTCACCTTTAAGGCTCTCACGACCTTACTCGTCCTAGGCTTCCCTTTCCCCTTCTTTCTTCTATTCTGGGGCGGCAAAGGGGTTAAAAGTTCAGATAAGTAGCCTGATTCACCCTTTTGCCTCAGTCTTTCTTTCAGTCTTGGTACCTAGAAGGATACTTTCCTTGGTGATGAAAGTTGAGATTCTGATCTCACCACATCGTGCCTGGAACTGCAGCTCAGCCAAGAGACTTACAGTGACTAAGCATTAACAAGATCGACTGCCGGCAGAAACCATACTAATATATGTTAATATAGTTTACAAATTAGCTACATTATACAACTCAGATGACGAATTTCAAACTTGTCTTGCCAAATCACGCTTATTACATGTTTTGCACAGTATACTATAAAACATCAAGAATTTTACGGCATTTAGAGGTGGTGACATACAAGAATACTTAAAGAAATGAGACATGCTATATCTGTTTCCTTTTGACAGCAATATTGCAGGGAATTTAAAAGCAGAGTTAAAATACATTCTATGATGTCATGAGATATTGAGAATTCCCATGCCACTTTATTTAAATAAATGTATTTTAAGCATCCTGTATAGACAGAAAGTCAGTGAAGATGGGGAATAATGACATCAAGAGCAAATGAAGACATGGGAAAGACAATAATTAAGCTTCACAGAAATTACATCCTGTAACTTGTTTCACGGAATCAAGTCATGCTCAAAATATGATAACGTTGTTCGATAACTGACAAAGGACTACAACATCAAATTTAACAGTTTACTAATCTGGATTTTTGAGGCTGACACTTTTGTGCTGGTTAAAGGATAGTGTTCCTTTTTTTCTCCAAATATTTGTATTTTCACACAGACAAAATTAAATCAAAGTAGGACTTAATTTTCACTGAAAAATAATGTAATAAAAAAGATAATCATGTTTTGTTCCAAGACAGTGTTATGGAATCTTACTGATTTTTCTTTCAGGATTTTTGCATTGCTTTCTCTGCATAACTTTTCCCTTGCTGCTGCCAAAATCCCATTTACCACCACAAAAATATGGGCAGATCTAAAATGTAGTCTCTGTCCTAAAAACTTTCCATTCACATCTTTAGCAGCATCAGCTAAAGGATTTTTACTAAAAAACCCAAACAGTGACATATTTTCACTAAGCGTACGTGGGTAGCTATCAACACAACAACAGTGTTTTGCTCTGTGTGCATGTATCTTATTTTCATTTATTATTTATGTATTTATTCGCTAGCTGTGGTCCCATTTCCTAATTCGCTCCTTATTTTTCCAGAACTCCCAGTGATTACAGAATCACAGAATTTTCAGAGTTGGAAGGGACCTCTAGAGATCATCTAGTCCAACTCCCCTGCTAAAGCAGGATTGCCCAGAGCACATTACTCAGGACTTTTCTTGGTAAAAGAAATCTGTTGCAGTTTTGCCCAAGCAAGGACAGCAAGGCAAGACTGAGCTTCAACTGTCCATATAATATTGAAGTTATTCTTCATTCTAAGGATGTACAACCATGAACTATTTCATGGAGGTCTGTGACTCCAAAGGTCTACTCCACAGCCCCATCTCTTTCCCTACTGCGGTCCTGATACTACTTAACGTTCAACATTTAGACATAGTTAGTTTCAGTCAATATATATATGCCAGATATACAGAGACAGGAAAAGCTGCAGAACTGCACTAGGAACATATTGACAGGAGACAAGAGCTAACTGGAAGATAAATCCCTGACTTCACTACCTACTGTCACCATCACTTTGTTTTCTCCATTTACACCACTACTGCTAAACTCTCAGAAGGAAATTTCCTTCTATAAAACTACCCAAAAAACAGCTTGAAAGAAAATCGTCTGTGATAAATGGTGGTCATTTATTGAACAGGTTGGGTAAAACATAATACACTTGAAAGAGTGATTACATATCAGTGGAGATAAATAAGTACTCATAATTCTGTGTGTACTTCTCTATCAGCTGCAATAATGTTTTTGGAACAAAACCAATTCTACTTCATTTAGACCAATGTATCACAAAGTTCATTTGTGCTAACCAGCTTTATGTGCTGAGTACAGAATACATCAAGGGCAATTATACTCTTAATATTTGGGATTTTTTTAAATTTTATTTTTAAGGAATTCTTTTAATATTTGTGAATACAGTCGCATACTGAAACAAAGGAATAGACACTGTGGAAAGAAGATGAAGTTGACTTAATATCTGACACTTGGGTTTTTTTAATGATTTATTTTAATTCAAAGGCTGAACTTTTGGTAAATTATCCCTTGTTTTGACTGCAGTATAACAAAAATAGAGATAGCAGTGGTAGTCTGAGAAAAAGATAGACTGGTGGAACCATCCCCTGACCTCCCTGAGACAGAAACAGGAACAGCCACCAGAAAAACCCCAAGATCAAGGGAATCCCATAGCCTCCCCCCACCAAGCAGAAGGCAGTAGCTTAAAGGAAAGGAGTGAATGGAGGCAAGTCCACACTTGGAGTGGCAGGCGAACCCCCTCCTTACCTACCTTGCCTTCTCAGGTGACTCTGTACAACAGGTATGAGGCTCTGGATGCAAAAGTCTGTCAACGGATGATGTGGATGATGGTCCATCTACACCAGAGGTGTTGCCAAGGTATCATGACCACCTCCACGCGGAAGAAAAGACGGGTTATAATTGTAAGTGATTCCCTTCTGAGGGGAACAGAGGGTCCAATATGCCGGACAGACCCTTCTCTTGGGGAATCTGCTGCCTCCCTGGGGCCTGGATTAAGGAAACTCCCTAGCCTGGTACGGCCCTTGGACTATTACCCATTATTGCTCTTGCATGTCGGTGGTGATGAAGCAGCAACGCATAGTCCAAGGGCAATCAAAAGAGACTTCAGGGCCTTGGGACCATTATAAGGAAGTTTGTAGCACTGGTAATTTTTGCTCTATCCTTCCAGTTGCGGGCAGCAACATTGGAAGAAACAGACAGACCCAGTCTATTAATAAGTGTCTCCGTGGCTGGTGTCACCACCACAATTTTGGGTTTTTCAATAATGAGACAGTCTACACAGCACCAGGCCTGCTGGCATCAGATGAGATTCGCCTTTCTCAAAAGAGAAGGAGGATCTTTGCTCATGAGCTAGCGGGCCTGATTGACAGAGCTTTCAACTAGACTTGAAGGGGGAGGGGGACAATATCAGGCTTGCCTGCGGCAAACTGTGGGACAACATGCCAAGTTTAGGGGGACAGGATGCTAGTGAGGACGTTTTCCATAGAGCACAAGAGCTATCTATCCCCAGGTGTAAGAAATTGGGAAGGCACAGCAAGAGACCAGCATGGCTGAGTTGAGACCTGCTGGTCAAACTGAAGTGCAAGAAAGAGATGCACAGGCAGTGGAACCAGGGACAGGTATCCTGGGAAGAATACAGGGATGCTGCCCGGTTGTGTAGGGATGGGGTCAGGAAGGTCACGATGCAGCTGGAGCTAAACTTGGCAAGGGACTCAAAGAATAATAAGGACTTCTACAGGTATGTCAGCCAGAAGAGGAAGGTCAAAGAAAGCATATTCCCCTTGATGATCAAGACTGAAAAACTGGTAACAATGGACGAGGAGAAGGCTGAGGTAGTTGAGTACCTTTTTGCCTCAGTCTTCACTGGCAACCTATCTCCCCACACTTCTTGAGTGGATGGACCACAAAGCGGGGAGAAAAGTCCCTCCCCCTGTAAAAGAAGATCAGGTTCGTGACCACCTGAGGAACCTGAACATACAGAACTGTGGTCTGTGAGACCTGATGAGATGCATCACAGAATCCTAAAGGAAATGATTGATGCAGTTGCCAAGCCACTCTTCACGATATTTGAAAAGTCATGGCAGCCAGGTGAAGTCCCTGGTGACTGGAAAAAGGGAAACATTGCACCCATTTTTAAAAAGGAAAGGAGGACCCCGGGAACTACTGCCCTGTCAGCCTCATCTCTGTGCCTGGGAAGATCATGGAACAGATCATCCTAGAAGCTGCGCTAAGGCTCATGGAGGATAAGGAGGTGATTCAAGACATCCAGCATGGCTTCATCACGGGCAAGTCCTTCCTGACCAACCTAGTGGCCTTCTACGATGGAGTGACTACATCAGTGGACAAGGGAAGAGCTATGGATGTTGTCTATCTAGACTTCTGTAAGGCCTTTGACATGGTCCCCCACAACATCCTTCTTGCTAAATTGGATTTGATGGATGGACTGTTTGTTGGATAAGGAATTGTTTGGATGGTCACATCCAGAGAGCAGTAGTCAACAGCCCAATGTCCCAATGGAGATCAGTGATGAGTGGTATCTCTCAGGTGTCCATATTGGAACCAGTACCGTTCAGTATCTTCATCAATGACATAGTCAGTGGGATTGAGTACACCCTCAGCAAGTTTGCAGATGACACCAAATTGAGTTGTGCAGTTGGCACACCTGAGAGATGGGATGCCATTCAGAGGGACCTGGACACGCTCGAGAAGTCAGCCCATGTGAACCTCATGAGGTTCAACAAGGCAAAGTGGAAAGTCCTGCACCTGAGTTGGGGGCAACCCCCAGTATCAATACAGGTTGGGGGGTGAAGGGATTGAGAGTAGACCTGCTGAGAAGGACTTGGGTACACTGTTGGATGAAAAGCTGGACATGAGGCAGCAATGTGCGCTTGTAGCCCAGAAAGCCAACCATATCCTGGGCTGCATCAAGAGTGGCCAGCAGGCCGAGGGAGGGAATTCTCCCCCTCTACTCTGCTCTGGAGCACAGGAAAGACATGGACCTGTTGGAGTGGGTCCAGAGGAGGGCTGCAAAAAGGATCAGAAGGCTGGAACACCTCTCCTATGAAGAAAGGCTGAGAGAGTTGGGGTTATTCAGCCTGGAGAAGAGAAGGCTCCAGGGAGACTGTTTTTCAATACTTATAGGGGGGTTATAAGAAAGATGGGGACAAACGTTTTAGTGGGGCCCATTGCGATAGGACAAGGGGTAATGTTTTTAAACTAAAAGCAAATAGATTTACACTAGATATAAAGAAGAAATTTTTTATGATGAGGGTGGTGAAACACTGGAAGAGGTTGCCCAGAATGGTGGTAGGTGCCCCATCCCTGGAAACCTTCAAGGTCAGGTTGGATGGGGCTCTGAGCAACCTGAGCTAGTTGAAGATGTCCCTACTCATTGCAGAGGGGCTAGACCAGATGACCTTTAAAGGTCCCTTCCAGCCCAAACCGTTCTATGATTCTATGATAACTTCTAAGAAAGTATACCAAAATCTGTGCTAATACTAAGTGATCTTTGGATCATAAAAAAGAAATCTCCTACTTTTTCCACTGTATAGTCCTTCAACTTATATCTATAACAGTATATGAAAGAGTAATCACTGCCCATAGCTAATGTCCTCTAAGATTCCTTTGGTTGGTTGATTTTAGAAGGAAAAAGAACAAGAAGCATCCAGAGTTCTATCCTTCCAGATGCAGACTTAAGTGTACACAACTGCATATTGACCTTCACTAAACATTGAGCCCAAAGCCTTACAATTCTAACACAAAAATCATGGCAATGCTCAAAATAGTTTCAGCTGACAGGGGACAGCTCAAATGCTGGAATGTTTAACTAGATCAGGACCAGAGGGCTGTTTACCTTGCATGATCAAATTCATACTCATTAGAGAACTTCAGAATTAGATTCAGTTCATTATGCTGCTAATGATCTTCTTTAGGGAAAAAGTTATAGATTTGCGTAGTCTGAAAGAGATAGGTATTTTATTCTATCTTAATAGAATTGCTAGTATTTGCTTCTGATTTTGACTAGGAATGTGTTTCCTGTTGTATTTTTTTAAGGTGATTCACTCTTTTCTTAAGAACTGATATAGTTCAACTCTTAAACTGCAGAACAGTTACCTACAGGTGTGTGCGTTGCTTGCATTGTGGAACGCATATTTAAAATAGTAACGTGGATGTATTTCACGCTTTAATGAGTTTTAAACATAATGCATTGTGCTAATTATACAAAATATCTTACTGAGTTTTCACAGTAGCTTTATTTCATACTTATTACCAAACAGAATCATATCTTCATTTTGCAGAAATTATACTTGAATCTGCAGTAGAGAACACAAGATTCTTCCTTAAGGATGTCTTCTTCCCTATGCCATGTTTATTATAGTTAATCATATGCAGACATAAACACACAAGGAAAAGAGATCTCCTTAACATTTTGAAAGTCAAGAACAGAGTGGATAAGTAAATAACACATTTTGTTTCATACCATTGACCAAATAATTGTTTTGATCTAAACTGAAATAACAACGGATTGCTTTATAAAAAGAGCATGTAAAAACAACATAAGCATAGTCTGAGTGAAATTAAATATTCATTCATCCTTAAACAAAACATTTTGTTTCAATCTGAACTCTTTTAACTACCCATCCACAAGAAGGGCCAGAAGGAGGATCCAGGGAACTATAGGCTGGTCAGTCTGACCTCGGTGTCTAGGAAGGTCATGGAACAGATAATCTTGAGTGCCATTACATGGCACATGCAGGAGAACAGGGTGATCAGGCCCAGTCAGCATGGGTTTGTGAAAGGCAGGTCATGCCTGACAAACCTGATCTTCTATGATAAGGTGACCCACTTAGTGGATGAGGCAAAAGCTGTGGATGTTATCTACCTGGATTTTAGCAAAGCTTTTGACACCATTTCCCACAGCATTCTCCTGGAGAACCTGGCTGCTCATGGCCTGGACAGGTGTACTCTTTGCTGGGTAAAAAACTGGCTGGATGGCCGTGCCCAGAGAGTGGTGGTGAATGGAGTTAAATCCAGTTGGTGTCCAGTCACAAGTAGTGTTCCCCAGGACTAGGCACTGAGGCTGGTTCTCTTTAATATATTTATCAATGACCTGGATGAGGGGATTAATTGCACCCTCAGTAAGTTTGTAGATGACACTAAGCTAGGAGGGTGTGTTGATCTGCTTGAGGGTAGATTGGCTCTGCAGAGGGATCTGGACAGGCTGGACCGATGGCCCGAGGCCAATGGTATGAGGTTCAACAGGGCCAAGTGCCGGGTCCTGCACTTGGGTCACAACAACCCCATGCAGCGCTACAGGGTTGGGGCGGAGTGGAAAAGGACCTGGGGATATTGGTGGACAGCCAGATGAATATGAGCCAGCAGTGTGCCCAGGTGGCCAAGAAGGCCAACAACATCCTGGCCTGTATCAGGAATAGTGTGGTGAGCAGGACTAGGGAAGTGATCATTCCCCTGTACTCGGCACTGGTGAGACCCCATTGAGTATTGCGTTCAGTTTTGGGCCCCTCACTACAAGAAGGACATTGAGGTGCTGGACCAGAAAGGCTATGGAGCTGGTGAGGGGTCTGGAGGACAAGTCTTATGAGGAACAACTGAGGGATCTGGGGTTGTTTAGCCTGGAGAAGAAGAGGCTGAGGGGAGACCTTATCACTCTCTACAACTACCTGAAAGGAGGTTATAGAGAGGTGGGGGCTGACCTCTTCTCCCTGGAGACAAGTGATAGGACGAGAGGAAATGTGTTCAAGTTATGTCAGTGGAGGTTTAGATTGGATATTAGGAAAAATGTTTTCACTGAAAGGGTTATTAAACATTGGAATAGGCTGCCCAGGGAGGTGGTGGATTCACCATCCCTGGAGGTGTTTAAAAAAAGTGTAGATGTGGTACTTGGGGACATGTTTTAGAAGTGGTTTTGTTAAGTTAGGTTAATGGTTACACTTCATGATCTTCAAGGTCCCTTCCAACCTCAACAATTCTATGATTCTATGATACAGAATAGAAATAAAAGTGTTTAGGAACTAATTGTGATATTGTAGGTATCCACAGCATCTTTTAGCTTTCAATTAAATCCAAAGATCATTCCTCTTCAGTACTACAGAATTATATTCATCTTCCCAGGTGGTTGGTATTCGCATCACCCATACCGTGCCATGCTGCTTTACTTTACTGTCTATCCTGGATTGCTTTTCTGGCATTCGTTTATTATATTTTTCTCACCCCTCTCAGAACAGTCATTTGAGCTAGGGAGAGGAAGAACCTGTACACAGAATGATGCTGAAGGTACTGTCGCTAGTGGGGAAAAAAATATTGCTCTTGGTTGTAATGAGAATCTGGAGGAGAGGGGTCACAAGCTGGTTCTGCTCCTCATCCTCCTCTGATTTTGGGATCAATGCTTACTTAGCAAGTAAGTCGTATAACTGATTCTTCTTCCGTGTGATCACAGAAAAAAAATCTATCTAGATTTTTTAACATATTTTCTTTTTTTCTAAAGAAAACCAACTTTTTTGATCAATTTAGAAAAAAAATCAAAGCCCAAGTCTCTGTTCTCCTGGAAGCATAGCATACTGGTTACATTTGGTCACGTTCTGTCTAACCACAGCTCTTGAATTCCTTTCTGCAGAATAATTCAGGTTCACTGAGTAGGGTGAAAATTTCCTGCAACATCCAGTATGAATGAATGTTTCCTGGAATAAGAAAAGAGTTGAGGGTTTGAATCCCGCAAGCTGGGATTTGCATTCTGCTCAAATCTTTGACTTCATGGATTCATTTAGTTGTGTCTTCAAGTAAAAGAGAGGCAAATTGTTTCTCCATGTAAATAAATCTATGCTGCTTTTAACTGGATGGGCACCAAACTTTGGAGGTTTCAGGAGACCTATATTCAGAAATGCTAACTGTAAGAATTCACAGAGGTATGATACTAGCGTTAAGATATTCAACTCTGACAACTGATACAGAATTTTTCTGCAAAAATTTGAGTGCCTGATTATTTAAAAGTTATACAAATCAGCCCCTTTAGAACAGCTTTGGCAGGTGTCCTTTTCCTGACAATTTGTGGCTAAGTGTGTCCTTAAACCTGTTCTTTAATACTTTATAACAATTTTTGACTCATTTTCATTCAAGTACCGTAGTCGGTGAAGCTCAGATTGATTCTCTTTTTATTCCCAACTGTCTGACAGCCCTTGAATAACCACTACATTTTATGTTAATGGTTCAGTACCCACTAACCAAATGAGAGGTTTTGACTCAAATTCTTACATGTCCTTATAAGAATATCTTCCATACAATGAAGACAAAAACAATGTCAAATCTGTAAGCAGATGTGCAAATAATTGTCACGTGTTTCAGAAGAGAAGTTTTTAGTGGTGTTTCAAATCCTTGGTCTTCTATCCACAAAACTAAAATTCTTCTTAGTATTTTCAATACAATTTTTTTTTTTATTATAGCACTTCTAGTCTTTTGTCTTCTATATGTTAGTTTGATCATATATTGTAAAAGTGACATAATATTTCTGTTTTTAAAAATCTGCTGGCCCCAAGATCACTTTTGTTTCATATCTAGCATCTCAACACCTATAGACACCTACTTTATTTTCATAGTTCTTTTCTACTTTGAAAGATATGCACTTGCTTTTGATTTCAACCTATTCTGCGAATTATTTCTTAAACTGAAACTAGAAACCTTCCATTAATATTCCTTGCTAGTAGCTTGGAATCCAGTATTTCAAAAAAAAAAGAAAAAAAGGATTCATGTTTTCAGCTGTATTTCAGAGTTTCATAAAAACAGCCAAATTATTTCTACAGTTTTTTTTGTCATAATCTCATTTAGAAGAATTCAGACTCTGAATGTTCTATTTAGCCATGACTGTTCCTCTTGTTAAGTTTGATTTAAAGTTTGTAATTCTCTTTTACATAATTATATAGTAAACAAACTAATCTATTACATTTGCCTATGACAAAATTAGCTATTAAAAAAGATCATCTTATAAAAGGCAGAAATGGAAAATGTGTTTGCATAACTTCAGCATACAAAAAATAAATGGTTTTCTTACAGCTCTATATTGGGAAACTTAAGTTGTTTATCTAACGCAAACATTATTACATCACATTAAATGTTTTTTTTTCCTCCCTTCAAGCTGCTAAGGAGACTTTTTGGAGTGGATTATCAACTGCTTAGGTCTGTCTAGTTGCTGCTGATTATTAAATTGATGTTTGTACTTTTCTAGATGTGCCATCAAATCCTTATGGAGTACGAGTTTTAGAGTTGTCACAAACCACTGCCAAAGTTTCGTTCAATAAGCCAGATTCGCATGGAGGTGTGCCCATTCATCATTATCAAGTGGATGTAAAAGAAGTAGCCTCAGAAACCTGGAAAATAGTTCGCTCCCATGGAGTTCAAAGTGAGTATACAAAAAATAAATGGAAGCATTTTAACTGAGAAGAATACAAAGGGAAAAGAATGCAAGTATATATTAACTGATTCTTTGTTTCTCCATCTTAGTCTAGTAGCTGCATCTTCAGTTAATATTAATGAAGTCACACATCTTTACAGCAATTAGAAATCTTACTCTAATCTTGTAACAGTCAACTGTTACTTTTTAGTTTTAAAAAGTTTGGTGAACAAATTTACAGTTATTTTGCATTTTTCACTGTCCAGTCAAGTAGATTTGAAGAATATTTTTGAAGCTATAAATTTCAAAGAGAGTAGAAATCACAGAGGGGTTACTTTGAGAATGTGCATTACATATGCAGTTAACTTAAGGATTTTAAGTAACCAATTATGTGATATTTAAACCTGGGCATCAATTACTGATTTTGAGCTAGTTGTTAACCTTTCTACATCCTGTTAATATTCATGATGTCTGTTTCAAAAGCATGTCTATAAAGTATTGTTCAACAAACATTAAATGCGTTTGTTAGATATCTCTATTGTCTATCTAATGTATTAGCAGGATGCTACAAATGGGGCCAGTTCCTTGCCAGATCTATGCCTTCTTTGCATTTCTCTAAAGGCAGAAAAGAGTATAAGCCTCCAAAAACAGAGAGGAGTACATGCTGAGGTGGGGTGTTTATACAGAGTAACGTTAACAAAATACATTCAACAGATCACTAATCCCCTGCATCTATGTGTACCCCTGGGTATTTTTAACATAGTACAAGTTAAAGCAGCCCCAACAGTCTTCTGATTTATACAGCGGGAAGTGAATTGTTTTGCAGCTATCAGCAAGATAGATGGAAGAAAACATGTAGCAAATGATCTAATGTGTGTTATCTCTTTCTCTTTCGCATCCCATAAACCACGCACAAAAGTTCTGCACTAAGCAGAGTATGTTCCAATTTACAGAATTATTTCAAAGAAACATATAATGAACATGTCATTAGCATATATTCAAAGAAACATATGCCTTTTTATCTTTTCTTTTTCTTAACCATACACACTAACTGTGTGTATAAATGTAATACTGTATATCCTAGTAGTATTCATTTTAGTGCAGCATAGCTTGTATTTCTTCCAGTACAAGAAGATCTACAGAAGACAGTAGTTGCAGGACGTAACACACGAATGGACATTAGTGCACCTCTCCCCATCATTTCATGTTATCTTTCAGACCAACTTTGAGACTTTTTTTTCTCATAGCTACTTTCTTCAATGAATCGGCAATAAATTTCTCTGATGAGGACAACCAAATACTAAAACCTGAAGTGACCAGTCTGTGTAGTCGGGTGCAATGTACCCGAATGAGAACAAACCCAGTGACTACAGTGCAGTCACACAGATGCTTAATTGAAATGTAGTGCCAGAACAAAAAAAAAGAGGTCCTTGGTAGATCCTATTTACCTTAGTCTCCATAAAACTTTCTTTCCTATTATTTCTGTTAATATGAAGTTTGTGAAAAGATTAATTGATTACATTAGGAAAGATGTGTAACTTGACAGACCCTTGTTATTAGAGTTGACTAGAGCTGCTTTCTTCAAAAGTTCACACTTTGATTTTGAAACATTCTTTCATCATTACATGTTTTTAAGTTGTTGTATATAGCTCATTTTGGTGATGACATCAGTTGATCTTTTTGGAATTATTTTAGTACGATACCTGTTTGAGTTGCATGGTAATTCATTCTAAAAACAGAGAGTAGAATGGCAGGTACAAATACCTGCAGTCCTTATGAAAACAATACCACTGTGAAGCAGGTCGTGAGTATTTAGTGTCTCTGCTGCCATCCCTACTAAAATTGAATATACAGCTGCTTTGAGAAAAGGGCTGTATTAGTTCCTACGTGCTGTCATGCTATTTCCCCACTTCTTCCTTTTGTGCAATTTGCCTTACTTTTTTCAATTTATTCTCCTTTCTTGCCTCGGACAGGTTTGTAACACTGAGAGGTTTTGTTGAAAAAACAAAATAGGTCACACTGGGTTTGGACAACTTAAAAGTACCTCTTAATAGCATGTATTAACACAGACAGCTCCAACTGATGACAAAAACTAGTAAATATGAAAACAACCTGAAAAGTCATCTTGGTCTACAAGTTGATCTACTTAGTAAATAGATAAATATTGAGAAGGTAAACTTTACTGAGAGGGCAGTGGACAATATTAAAAATTAATTCATGATCCATAATTAATTCATGCTGTTTTGTGAAATCTCTATTTGTATACCTCTGCAGAGAAAGATTGAGATTGCATATTCTGTATTTCTCTGAATATATCTCTTAACTACTTTAGAAATAAAAAACTACTTCAGAATTTCAAATATTTGCTAAGCAGAAGGCATCTTGTTTTTGTAAATCTTGTTGGTGTTACACTATGTAATTTGTTAGAGAAATCAAAAGGGACCTGGTTGCATTTATAAGTTTTTTTCAGATATTCTTTAATGAGTTAAAAATGTGTTTTATTTGTGAGGTACTATAGGCCCAAACCAGAAAAATAAGATGTGTTCCCAAAACACAGACTGAACAGCCCAGAGCAGGAAAAGTCTTCCCAGATGGAGATGTCAAAAAAACCACATAAGTGTCCTTTTTTAATGAAAATATTGTTAAATAGTACTGGAATCTTTCTGAAAAGTTCAGCCTTTGCTTGTTTCCTGAGCATTCAGAGAGTTTCAGCACGTTTTCTAAAACATCTGTTTAAACCTCTCTCCATTTATGTTTTAGCCTACTTGCAGTGTCATGGTAGGATAACATTGAGACATCCTCTTCTGAATCCCTTTTTCAGTTCCTGAAAGAATTTTTAAATAAGCTTTTCTTAGTGTGAAGGCTTTTCTTTATATTTTTTGAGACATTTAGGATACTTTTAAGTCTTTTGAATGATTAAAAATACTACATTTTTGAGACAGTTTCTCAATGTGCCTGAGTAACTAAGGACCACTTTCCTACCATGCCTCAACATCTTCTCAGCTGGCTGGGAGGATATTTAGACTACACGCAGTCAGTATTCTGTATTAGGATTTGTATTAGGATTTGTAGTCGGGTTATCACAATTTCCATACTTGGTCAATATTCTTTAATGGACACAAAATCACTTTTTTCATCTGTTCCCATTTTGGGGACAGGTTTATGGCTAAGACTCAGATATAAATGCTTTCTACACAGGGACAGTTAACTGCTTGCACATCTCAAGTAATGATGCATACATAATGCACGAGTCATGATTTTTTTCCCAGCAGCCAGTGATAAACGAAGTGCTGAAGTTTTACAGGATGTCTTTTTATCAGACTGATTTAACTCAGGAGTGATAAACCAGCACTGCAACCCTTTCTTCCTGCAATATAGGTAATGTTTAAATTCCAGGACCGCCTTTTAAAGGAAAGAGGCAGAAAAACCTACATGAAGGAGAGAGTTGTGCCTGGAAGACTATTAGCCTTCCAAATACAGAGACTGTCAAGGCTAAACTGGGTTTTCTGGTCCGCCTCTACTGTGACGGGAAGGAATAGTGTAGTTGTGTTCCTACAGTAATGGAGAACAGCCATAAACTCATAAAATGAATGAAAACCGTATATTTAAATGAAACAAACATAATGGAAATGTGCCCACAGAAGTTACTTTATAAATAAAGTGTTAATTAATGTTTAACAGATGTTTCAAAAACTTGTTGAAAGGAATTGCTACTAATGCTAGCAAGTAATTAATTTTCTTATAATTATGACCCAATAACTATGTATAACAAGTAGGATTATTATTGTGTTTCTATTTATGTGAAAAATACAATAGATGCTTACCAAAGTTCTTAGGCATTCTTATATAATCAGTCATCCAGCAAATACAAATAAGTTAATCAGAAAAATTCAGCAGTATGAAATGGATTCTATGCAAAGCTGTTCAAACAGCCTGCAGTTCTCTTCATCTAGGAAGAACATTGCCGGTTTCTTCAAAGACTCCCTCAGAAGGTGGCTTTTCTCTCAAACTGTACTAGTTTGAGCTCTTTTCAGATCAAATTAAGGAGAAAATTCAAAAGTCTTGGAGCTGGAGTCAAGAATATCTGTCTCCCTATTCCCTCCCCTTTGTCTTTTATAATGAAGAAGATTTCATTTGAAAGCCTGTGCTGATTGCAGCTATTGAAAGAGAGCAGAGAAAGCGAAGCAATCATTCCGATACACCAACTTCAGGCTATTTAGGGATTTAAAAGTCATAATCAACACTATCATAGTTCAGCGAGAGATCAGTGAGCAAATGGTAGCCAGATTTTTCTGCACTTGTTAGATGCTGTTCTGAATATGACGAGCGTTTTGTTGCAAGCTAGCTGCAAACCTCCCTACAGCTTCACTTTACAGGCTGGGGGGGCTCTCTGCGGGCCTGGGGCAGGTGGGTGGGCAGAGGACAGCCAGGGCTATCAGTGCCCTCAGGGCTCAGACATCATGACCCTGTCAGCGGCGCAGAGAAGCCCGCTTATCTTGAAGCAGCAGAAGTGCAGGTCATATTGGCAAAGTTCATTCTTTCGCATCCTTTCAGCCAGGCAGCTGCTGAATCCCCGAGTGAGGGGTATTGCCCATCCATTGATAACAACCGGTGAAGAGCATTGGCCACGCTTTCCTCTGTAGACACAAAGAAACCAGTGAGAAGGTGTAAGATACCCGTGCTGGGAAAAATTGTCTTACCACAATCTTCTGTGCGATTTTATTTAAAAAAAAAAAAAAAGGCATTCACTCATCAGTTTCTGAGTTATCAGCAAAGACTTCATGAGAAAAAACCTTTTCCCTTTCAAGAAATATTGAGTTTTCCAAGGAAGAAACAGGATGGACTCAGAGGCTGTGAGATCCAGTTCTTCAGGTCCGTTCAGTCCTTCAGAAAGCACCGCTGGTGTAACTCTAATAGACAAGCCATCAACGTCTTGTTTTGCCCTAATAGAATTATAAACACTAATAATTCTGGTTCATAGGCAGCAAATAACGTATTCTAATGAAAGAGACTTAGCTTATACACAAACCTTGACCACAGTGGAGGTGTGTTTGAAACCTGAAAAAAATATCATCTTTGAAAAATTTTGCATGTTTTCAACGGGAATACTAAAAACTTTATTCCACAATCTGTCTAACTCAGCATAAGATGGGTCTGGCCACTAAAACTCAAGCAATTTTTCCTTCTTACTTCTCATTTACAGATAGATAGATAGAGAAATATGTCAATGGATCTTTCTTTTAAAAGCATATAATATTTATATAAGAATAAAATACCACAGAAGGTCAGTCTCTGCATTTCTAGTGCCACTCAATTTGCTGGTGATAGAGCAACATGAAGAATACAGAAAAACCCAGTCCCATATTAACAGTACTATGGAAATTCACCAATGGGATTATGTGGATGGTTGTCACTGTCATTTTAGAGATGAGATATACATTTTGGGATTTATGTAGCCAATAGCCTCTCTTTCTCTTCCTATTCTCTCTCTTGCTTCCTCTGAACTGCAGTATTATTACTCCTATATCTGTTTCTGTCATGAACGGGAAAAAATGCACTGTTCTATTAAGATGTATTCATAATGTTCTCGTTCTGTCTTTTCATTAGATCAAGAGCCTTGTGATGTGATATTCAGCTCATATTTGTAGCGTATTTAATATTTGTGATTTTTCTTGTGTTTGGAAATTCTCAGATATAAGAAATGATTAGGTTTTTTTAATCTGTTTTCATGTATTTCTTTTTATGAGTTTTTTAGGAAAGGTTTGGTAGAATTTTCAATTCTTGTATTTTTTTTTGCATTTTTTGAAATTAAATTATTAGTATTTTATATAAAACCTCAATAAATAGGGAAGACTTCTTAAAGAACAGGTAAAGGGAAAATCTCATTTCTTCAGATTGGCAGCATTTGAAAAAGGTTCTAAGTTTTCTGAAGTTTTAAGGAAGCTGCTAAAGTAGTAATACCTACTACCTAATTTAGAATTTCTTATATCCGTAACAAATTCTAACATCAAATTACTTTGGAGAAATGCACATAACAGGGCTTACAGACGGTAAAGGTGCAGCATCTTTACAATTACACCTTGCAAACCAGAGTATTATTTAAAATAATAAGGGAGGAGACAATTGTAGTTTAGAAGGGAAAAGTACTTTCAATCAGTCATATTTTTCTTTAAAAGTGTAAACTTCATAAAATAATGGTAGAAGAAATTATGGAATCTGTTTTGCATAAATTTGCATTTTTGGCATAAGGTGTGTTTGTGGTGTTTTTTTTTTTCTTTAAAGCATTTGCCCACTGATGTATTAATATAAAATTAAGTGTAGTCATGTTAGAGACTGGTGAATCTGAGGATGTTAATCTGTAGCGACGCCCTAAAAATAACATACTCAAAGAATGCCTGTTCTGACATAATTTTTAATGCAATAAGTTCAGGTAGCTACTCAACATGACAACCCTAAATTCTTCTTAACTTTGGATCTTAAAAAAGACAATGTCTTGTGTAATGTATTTTTAATGAAGAAAAGTGAAAACAAGAAAACAAAACATCCGGGCTTTACGAGTGTGTCCAGGTCATGTTTTTTTTCAGAATATATTCTACTGAGTTTCAAGTCTTTTAACCAAATTATTCCTGGACTTAAAATTCAGCTTTTGTAGGGTATTAACATAAAATATTTTCTACAATGGACAAATTATATAACGTACAGTTATATATAAATTTCCAAAAATGCGGGGTAGAAGAAAAAATACAGAAAATGAACATGTTATAAAAGCTGCTTTTTTTAATCTATTTATGCGTTTTGAATTTTAACGATCAAGGATGTTTTGCCTTTTGTCATTCGAGATTCTTCTTTAGATGACAGAAAGAAGAAGCTTTATGAAATCATGCGCCAAATATAATATGATTCTATAATGAATCTATTACTCGTAACTATATTTCATACAGTAATGTCAAAACACAGCAGAGATGCTTTACCAACATATGCTTATACTTTTTTATTGAATATTTTATTGAACGAGACTAATTTTCAAAATCTTGCAGCAGCATTATCAGGCTACGTACAAAAAGTAGATAAATATTTTTTAAATATAAATGTTTTTACTACTTTCCATTATAATGCAAAATGAAAGGATGAAAAATATTACAACATAAGAAATGATGAAATCTTTATTCTTTGTAGAAGAAAAGGAAATCCATTGACAGGTGAACTTCAAGTGCTATTACATTACATATCTGAAAAATAAGCATAACAGAAAGAATCAAAGGTGCTTTTTTTAAGAAAAAAACACTAAGAAATTTTATACAGCATCATAATATTATGCAATAAATTGAAGATTTCAATAAATGGAATACTTCGGATATAGCTATTAAGAAGTTCTCAAACTTCAAGCACCACTGCTAGTATTTGCTTTCAACATTTTTTTTTTTCCCTCTGGTTCTTGACATATTGGAGATGGAATCTGAAATAAGTAATTCTGTGTCATTTCAGATTCAAATCTCAGCAGGTTCAGTTCATTTTTTTTTCACCTAAGTTCATTAAATTTCATGTACTTCATGAAATCATAGAATAATTTAGAAAGAAAGGGACCTTGTGATCATGGGTTCCAAACCCCTCAGGTTGCAGCAGGGCCAGCTTCAAAGTTTTGTTAGGGTACCCAGGGCTTTGTCCCGAGTTTTGAATCTCTCTATGAATGGGAATTCCCTATTTAGTGGTTTGTTTGTGAAATTAGAGATTTTTTAAAACAGAGTCCTGTCTGTACTATTTTTACACATGCATTTAACTTTTTGGGTTTTTTAAGGCACGTTATAGCAGAGAAAGGTTTTTCTGTTACCCAAGATATATTTTTAAACTGCCGTGATGTGTGTTATGCCTGGTACTTACGGCCTTTTTACTACATGTGTCCTTAAAGTTACAGGAAGTTATGTACGTGCCAGTGTTGATGAGATAATTACAACTTGCTATTTGTTCTATCTCTGTCTTATGCCTTTTACTTTTGAATTGGCTGTACCAGTGAGAAGCATGCATGTATGTACGCAAATCTTATTATAATCCTTCTAGTCAAAAAATATTCAGTGCCTTTAAAATAAGGTCAATCCATTTTCTCTTTTATTTTTTTATAATATATATGACATTCCAAGCAATGAAATGGTGGGTTTTTTTGCATCTGTGCAGTTCTGGGTTTTGGGTAAACCTCCAGAACTCCATTTTCTGTCTTTAAGCAAGACTTTTTGATAGACATCACGTGAACAGACATTCTTTCAGAAGACTGTGGAAGTTTATAGTTCGTGGTTTTCCACCGAGATTTCAGAAACACCATTATGCAAAAAGATCTTTCTTATGCTAAAATATAGCAATTACTGTGTCCTGTTATTGTCATGGGGAGGAAATCTAATAGATAGATCAGTTAGAATTCTCATGTACTACGTTTTAGGTTATCAGTTTCGTACTTCCTGCTTCCTTTGTACTGGAGCGTGAAAGTGGGCACCCCATCGATTACTAGAACACTTTCCCAGTGTAACAATACTTCACCATTAAACTGGGAAGACTTTCGAATGGATTCCTGAGAGATGTGAACCCCATATAATTCAACAATTTCCTTAATGAGTTTAATGATTAAGTAGAGTATGTCTGTATAATTTGTAGATCAAACAGAAATAAATTGCAAATATTTTGGTAGGCTAAGTCAGCATTCAAATTTATTTTAATAGTTGATAATCTTCAAGGCAGAATTCATTAATGCCTGGTGCAAGCTGCTACAGCAGAAGGAAGAACGTGTTCATTAGCCTGTTGCAGTGGGAAAATACATTTTTAGTAAGTATTTGAGACATTGAATTCCTTGGCATATCTGTCAGATTTGGCTCCCTAGGACATGAATTGTGATCCCATTCAGTTCTAAAATGACACTTGCTATTCCTGAGGAGTGTTTCTGCATCTCTAGAATATCATGTATTCCAGCAATTTGGAAGTACCTGAAGTCTCAGAGATTTTTGTACATGTTAAATGATGCCATAAGCCATTCAGAAAACCTTTCTGGGTTGTGAATTCAGCTTTAGAATCTGGTTCTCCGTTTAACAGACTGTTAATCAGGCAGTTTAAGACCAGTGAAAACATGGGTGAAAAAAAACTAACCCAAAAAGTTTGTTGTCACTTTGTACCCAACTTATACCATGGCAGATGATGCACAATATGGAGAAACTTAAAATGTCACATTGATTGTCACATTGTCAAATTGACTCAAATGAATGGTTTAATTTAAGAAATAGTCTGTTGTCTGTAGGCAATAATTGATAATATTGTAAAAAAACCTACACAGATCATTCCTGATATCAGTTTATATGCTTATGATACTATTGCTAAGCCTAAACTCATGGGATTTCTTTTTCAAAAGAAACTGGATATTTAGCTTGAGTCAAAAATTGTTTTCTCAACTTAAACCAGCTTTGAACTCATAAGAATGCAGAAGTTGCACATATAGATGTTATTAAGCCGTAATGATGTTAGATGTAACAATACAAACAAGAAGAAAAATCCGTAATTTTAATAACTCTGAATTATTGGGGTAAAATGGCATGACACAATTTGAAACATGTCATACAATTAAAAAAAAAGGGAGAGAGTGGACACAATTTACAACCAATATAGGTTACTTTTAAATGGTGGGAAAGATACTGCTTTTTATCCAAATTAATTTGTGTGTATGCCTGCATGTAAGAAAGTTATTCATCCCTCTCATTCTGTCTGTATACTATTCTGGGCCTCCGTCCAGCTTAATCTTTGCTGTAAAAGTCTCATGTGGATGGAAAGGTTGGATTGTAAATAAATGTCTTAAACTAAATTACATGGATGGATTAGAGAGGCTGGAAAGTGAGATGTGTAAAGGGAAAGCTACGTTTAAACATTTCAGGTTTTTATACTGACCGGAATCATCAGGAGAATGAAATTAACTTTTCACATTCAAAGGTGAATAAAATGTCATGAGAAGTGAGGAAAACCCAGGCAATTTACTTCACAGCTTGAGTTCATAACTAAAAGCAACTGAGTGTTATGCAGATACAACCACTCCCGATATCTGAGGTTACTCTTCTCTTCAATAGCTTGTAATTCTGTTTGCAGTTGCATTGAGTCAGACAGTCAAAGCTCATTGCAAAATGTGGTTTACGTTCAAGTGTTGGGTTTTTTAAAAGACACAGACTTGAAAATCTGTAAGAAGAAATGCAAGATACTTTGATTGCAAGAAGTATGTAGCAAATATTTTAATAAGCAATTAAATGGAGAATCAGTTATTCCAAATATATTTCACGTGGTGTTCCTCTGTTGTGATTACTCTTGGCTACTCCCTATTTAGACCTTTCCAGGCTTTTTATGATGGCACACTGTCAAGTAAATTTGCAGTGAACATACTGATCTGATGTAAAGGTCTTGCTGATCTGGTTCCTAAGTGTAAATCTTCTTAAGTAAAGAGTGATGCAATGCAATATTGGATATGAATAACTGCTAAATAAGATGCATGTTGCAGCTGCAAATTTTGCCTTTCAAATCTGTATTGTATTCATCTGCATTTATTTTATGTGGTCAATCTGCTTACAGAAATGTGAAGTACGCTTATGGAATATTCATATGTATATAAACTTCTACTGCATTTCCTAATACAAAAAAAGAAAGTGTTCCTGAAGGATAGAGTATTCCTTAAGTATTTTCAAGGTCATCAAATGACAGAGTAGTTATGAATGGAGTTTTCCTTCTGCCACGTAGAACAATGAGCAACAGAGAGATAGCATAGCCCTAGCTGTATCACATTTCATGGTATCATTAAATGAATCTCCTTTCTATATTTTTTTTTTCTCTGTAGTCTCTGCTTTCTCCATTGGCAAGAAAAATTATAGTATGCAGGAGTAGGATGGGGATGAGGAAGAAACAGTTGTGAACGAAAATTACCTTTGCATGTAAGAAGCAAAAGAACTGTTGTTGTCAGCCTTGAGGTCTTTGCTTTTTCACAGTGGTGAATGTCACGAAAGAAACCATTGAGATCACATTTTAGTCCCTTTCCTTGTGACCCTGAGGATGGCCTCTGATGATAGCAGTCACCAGGAGCTGGTTTGTTCTTACCTCAAATGGTGGTGGTGGTGGTTAGGTTTTTTGCCAGCTTCTCCATTTGTCATTTGGTGACAGAGTCTCTTTTTCTCACACTTTGCAAGCTCCAGAATTGAATATTGCATGGGTTAGAGGAATGAAAGGCGAAACTCCCGTGTCGTGACCTCCTTTCTAGGTAGCTCCTAAGGCTGCAGCAACATACCTTGATCATGGCACAGTTAGTATTAATGAGAATTTCCGGTTTAAAAAATCTGATCAGTGATAATGTACCATTCAAGAGAAGCACATCGGAGACTACTTTTGTTGGCATTCAGACTAAGTGTCTTGTTTGGAATATAAAATTGAGCAAGTAAAATAAGTAGTTTAGAAAAGAGAAAATCTTGTATTCTATTTTGAATAATGAATTCTGTGGTATATTATAGTACATAGTTCTCCATACGTAGGTAAAACTTAGAACAGACATGTAGATTTTATATATGTTGTTCTGCTTATTACTACTAGTATGCAGATTTATAATAAAATTGAAAAGTGCTGGAATTTTAAATTGTGGTCTCAGCTGAGATGAAAGGCCTGCTAACATATGTTAATTTGCCTTTAAAAAAGAATAGCTGTTTCTCTGAGGCCAGTATTAGAAAGTTTCATTCCTTTGCTCTCCGCAGATATTCCTTTGGCTTAGCATTAAGAATTCCTGAATTCTTAACATCTCTCTTGGAGTTTTCTAAGTGTACTGATGTATTTGTAGTAATCAGTAAAATTAATTTTCTTAGGTATTTTGGGTCCATCTGGTTAAGAAAGGCCATCTCTTATTTGTATCTCTAACACAATGCAGTTTTGTAACGACATAAGAAAACTAGTGAATTGCATGAAACTTCCTAAATTTGTTGCAAAGTCTCAAAGGAACAAGAAAATAAGCGTAGCTCTGCAGAACTTGACTGATAACAGGAAGAAGGTGCAGGTATTAAAAGTGAAATGCTGTCATTATTGTCTTAGACTTTGAAGGCATTTTCTGTGAGGGTTTTTTTCCCTTTTTTTTTTTTTTTTTGTGTGTGTGTGATAAAAAGGGAAGATATTAGGACCAGTAATGAGTTATTCATTTAGGATAAGTTGTTAGTTTAGATCTGAGTTATACCCTGCTCTATTAAAAGCAGTCAGCAGGAGCTTACCCAGTCCTACCAGCTTCAAGTGGCAGCTGTATCACACTGAAAGAAACTTGCCTGCTCAGCCTGTTGAAAAAAGCCCTGAGCTCACTCTGTGAAGTCTGTCAAGCAGACACCAGCTCCAACTCAAGCTGCGCACCTGGGCACAGTTGTGCCCTCAGATTGACATTGCCCCTCTGCCAGTGACTATGGCCATGCAGAAGTGTGAAGTCAGCCTTGACTCAAATGGGACGGCTCACAGACCCACCAAATGTCATTGTATTTGCAAGAATGTATACCAAGGTCTCCCATTCCTGTCTTTCTCAAACAGTAATATAGTCCTCAAAACTGTGTGGACCCTCTTACCGTTAGCCTGCATATACACATTCAACCTAATTTATTCTGGATGCACCACGGAAACTACTGTGGACTTCATGCTTGGAAGATACAACGTTTGTCTGCTATGAAGTCAAGTGAAGACTAACTCACATTTTTTCTCAAGATCTCTCAGTAATGAAGAACTCATGGATGGAGTTTTCAATGTAGGAGACACTTTTCAACTCCAACTCTGTGTCGCAAATTTCAAATGGGATATTAGCTCACATCAGGATCTCTATTATAGGAACAGCAGAAAAATGGGCAGGAAAAACTGAAATAAATGTCATTCTTTCTGCCCTACGAGGGAGTGTAAGAGAGTCTAGATTCTGGCATATGTGAGATAGAATGGAATAGGATACCGTTTGATTTATACAATTGGAGAATGAGAGTCAGTGGTGTAACTGTAGCAGGCGTAGAAGAAAGGAAGGTATGCGCTCATAGCTAACCCCCAGCCTCCCCCCTTAAAATACACTCCGTTCTTCAATATTCCAGGGTGGATTCCAGACCTTGATATAAGGCAGGGAATAAATAGTGGCATTATCTAAAATGTAACAACTAGCATATTCTGTGTAGTATCCTAATAAATGGAATCCCTGTTCCCCTTAGAAGACCCTGTTTTAGTTTCTGGGTCATCTGCTGGTATGTGTTGTTTTCAGCCTTGATGGGTCTTCAAAAAGAAAAAAAAAAAAAGGGATAAATGAAATTTATGAGATTCAGCACCTCCCACCACAAGAGAAGAACATGCCTCCAAAACGGTCAAGAGCTGCTGCGAGAAAGAATGTGGGAACTCAGACCGAGTTCCCACGAAAGCATGTGGCTGTGCAGATTTCGGGCTGCAATGAATGCCGGAGCCTGGCACTGCTCTCACAGGGAGCCAGTGACACCGCCTGCATACGGTGTGATCAAGTAAATGATCTGCTCAGGCAGGTGGTCGAACTGAAGGAAGAGGTAGAAAGGTTAAGAACTATCAGAGACTGTGAAAATGAAATAGACTGGTGGAGCCATACCCTGAGGCCAAGGCAGCAGGAAGAGGCTCCATTGGAAGTGGTTGATCCCCTTCCCTCCTGTCACCAGGCGGAAGGAGAGAACTTAAGGGATAAGGAGGAGTGGAGTCAGATCCCTCGCCGGAGAGGCAAGCGGAACCTCTCACAGCCCCCCTCACCATCCCAATTGCCCTTGCAGAATAAGTATGGGGCTTTGGAATTCGAAGACCAGGCGATCGAGGATGGAAAGGATGATCCATCCAGTGAGGCGCCCAGTGCTGGGCACTCACCCCGCCGCCTCAGGACTTCCTCAACCAAGAAAGAAAGGAAGGTAATTGTGGTAGGTGACTCCCTTCTGAGGGGAACAGAAGGCCCTATCTGTAGACTGGACCCATCCCACAGGGAAGTCAGCTGCCTCCCTGGGGCCAGAATTAAGGACATAAGGAGAAAACTCCCTTCCCTGGTTAAGACATCAGATTACTACCCACTACTGATATTTCAGGTAGGTGGTGATGAGGTAGGTACCAGAAGTCTAAGGGCAATGAAGAATGACTTTAGAGCCCTGGGACGGCTGGTTAAGGGATCGGGAGCACAAATAGTGTTCTCCTCTATCCCACCATTTGCAGGGGTTGACGAGGGGATAAATAGGAGGAGTCAGGAAATTAACTCCTGGCTCCGAGACTGGTGTATCCGGCAGAACTTTGGCTTTTTTGATTATGGGCTCATCTACAGGAAACCAGGCATGCTGGCAACAGGTGGGGGAAGCCTAACCCGAAGGGGAAGAAAGATCCTGGGACAAGAGCTAGCAGGGCTCATCTATAGGGCTTTAATCTAGGTTTGAAGGGGGATGGGGATGAGACCAGGATTACAAAAGTGGTGCCTGGGCGAAGCGTACCAGTGCTTCTGGGTAAAAGTGTTAGCAAGGTCTTGCAGCCTGTTCCAGTGATGGTGGGGGATGGTGAATTGTGTGACAGCCAAGACATGAGGGGTAGTGATAATTTGGTAGCTACAGTAGTGTCGGAGTACGATCAGGTGAGAATTAGGGCTTGTCCCCCCAAGAAAGTGGCAGGGCAATTAGCCCAGCTGAAGTGCATCTATACTAATGCACGCAGCATGGGAAATAAACAGGAGGAGCTGGAGGCCATTGTACAGCAAGGAAACTATGATATAGTTGCCATCACAGAAACGTGGTGGGAGGACATACACAAGTGGAGTGCTGTAATTGATGGCTACCAACTCTTCAAAAAGGATAGGCAAGGAAGGAGAGGTGGTGGGGTGGCCCTCTATGTTAGGGGCAGTTTTGAATGTCTGGAACGTAACAGTGTGGATGACAACACTGAGTGTGTATGGATAAGAATTAAGGGGAAGGCCAATAAGGCAGACATCGTGATGGGAGTTTGTTATAGACCTCCTAATCAGGATGTAGAAGCCGATGAAGTATTCTATAAGCAGCTGGCAGAGGTCTCACGATCATCTGCCCTTGTTCTTGTGGGGGACTTCAACTTCCCAGACGTCTGCTGGAAATACAATGCAGCAGAGAGGGAACAGTCATGGAGGTTCCTGGAGTGTGTGGAAGACAACTTCCTAACACAGCTGGTGAAGGAACCAACTAGGGGAAGTGCACTACTGGACCTACTGTTTGTTAACAGAGAAGGTCTTGTGGGGGATGTAAAGGTTGGAGGTCGCCTTGGGCAGAGTGATCACGAAATGATAGAATTTTCAATTCTTGATCACGTAAGGCGGGGAGCCAGCAGAACTGCCACGTTGGATTTCCGAAGGGCAGACTTTAGCCTGTTTAGGAGCATGGTCGAGAGTGTCCCTTGGGAGGCAGTTTTGAAGAGCAAAGGTGCCCAGGAAGGCTGGGCATACTTCAAGCAGGTGCTCTTAAAGGCGCAGGAGAAGGCCATCCCCTTGTCTCGAAAAACGAGCAGACGGGGAAGACGACCAGCCTGGCTAAATAGAGAACTTTGGCTGGACCTCAGGAAAAAAAGGAAAGTTTACATTCTCTGGAAAAGGGGGTTGGCAACTTATGAGGACTATCAAGATATAACAAAGCTATGTGGGGGGAAAATGAGAAGGGCAAAAGCTCAGTCAGAACTCAGCTTGGCCACTACAGTTAAAGACAATAAGAAAAGGTTCTTTGAATATATCAATAGAAAAAGGAAGACTAGGGAAAATGTAGGCCCACTGGTGAATGAGATGGGTGCCCTAGTGGTGGAGGACGCAGAGAAGGCAGAGTTACTGAATGCCTTCTTTTCTTCGGTCTTCACTGCTAAAGCTGTCCCTCATGAATCCCACACTCTGAAGGCAAAGGGGAAGGTCTGGAGAGTGGAAGATTTTCCCTCAGTTGAGGAGGACCGTGTCAGAGACCACTTGGCCAAGCTGGACATTCACAAGTCCATGGGCCCTGATGGCATGCATCCGCGAGTGCTGAGAGAGCTGGCGGATGTTATTGCTAGACCACTCTCCATCGTCTTTGAACGGTCATGGAGAACAGGAGAGGTGCCTGAGGACTGGAGGAAGGCCGACATCACTCCAATCTTCAAAAAGGCAAGAAGGAGGACCCAGGGAACTACAGACCGGTTAGTCTAACCTCTGTCCCTGGGAAGGTATTGGAGCGACTCATTCTGGATGTCATCTCCAAACACGTTGAGGAACAGGAAGTTATTGGAAGTGGTCAACATGGATTTACCAAGGGTAAATCATGCTTGACCAATCTGATAGCTTTCTATGATGTTATAACTGGTTGGCTGGATGAGGGGAGAGTCATGGATGTCATCTACCTTGACTTTAGCAAGGCTTTTGACACTGTCTCCCATGACATCCTCATTAGGAAGCTGAAGAAGTATGGGCTAGATGAGGTGACAGTGAGGTGGATTGAGAGTTGGCTGTGGGACAGATCTCAGAGGGTTGTGATCAGCAGCACAGAGTCTAGTTGGAGGCCTGTAACCAGTGGTGTCCCCCAGGGGTCAGTACTTGGTCCAATTTTGTTCAATATATTCATTAATGACCTGGATGAGGGGACAGAGTGTATCCTCAGCAAGTTTGCTGATGATACCAAACTGGGAGGGGTGGCTGACACCCCAGAGGGCCGTGCTGCCATCCAGCGTGACCTGGACAGGCTGGAGAGCTGGGCAGAGAAGAACCTAATGAGGTTCAACAAAACCAAGTGCAAGGTCCTGCACCTGGGGAGGAAGAATGCTAGGCACCAGTATAGGTTAGGGGCTGACCTGCTGGGAAGCAGCTCGGAGGAGAAGGATCTGGGGGTTGTGGTATACAGTAAATTATCCATGGCCCAGCAATGTGCCCTTGTCGCCAAAAAGGCCAATGGAATCCTGGGCTGCATAGGGAAGAGTGTGGCCAGTAGGTCGAGGGAGGTCATTCTCCCCCTCTACTCTGCACTGGTGAGGCCACAACTGGAATACTGTGTCCAGTTTTGGGCTCCCCAGTTCAAGAGGGACGGGGAACTGCTGGAGCGAGTCCAGCGAAGAGCAACTAAGATGATTAGGGGCTTGGAGCATCTGCCTTATGAGGAAAGGCTGAGAGAGCTGGGACTCTTTAGCCTGGAGAAGAGAAGGCTGAGGGGAGACCTTATTATGGCATACAAGTATCTCAAGGGTGGGTTGAAGGAGGATGGAGCCAGGCTCTTTTCAATGGTTCCCAGTGACAGGACGAGGGGCAATGGGCACAAGTTAGAACACAGGAAGTTCCGTTCAAATACACGGAAACAGTTCTTTACGGTGAGGGTGACAGAGCACTGGCACAGACTGCCCAGGGAGGTTGTGGAGTCCCCTTCTCTGGAGATTTTCAAGACCCGCCTGGATGCAGTCCTGAGTAATGTGCTCTGGGCAATCCTGCTTTAGCAGGGGAGTTGGACTAGATGATCTCTAGAGGTCCCTTCCAACTCTGATGATTCTGTGATTCTGTGTGATTCTGTGAAACAGCGTAAACGATCTGAATAAGGGCCTTAATTGCCCTTCTGCAATGTGATTAACACAGTTGTTTCTTTACTACGTATTGTAGTATTGTATATTCACTCAATAAAATATTGCATACTTAGAAGACTTAATTCTATTGTCTTTATGTGTTCATATTGCTAATGGAAGTTCAGGTGTATTCAGTGGCCTAGAAATTTTTATTATAGGAGTATTTTAAAATCAATGTCTACAGAAAATAAATTTGATTTAGGAAAGGTTTAACTTCATCAGATTTTATATTTAGCAGTGTAATTTGTACTATTAAAATTGCAGCAATTATAGTCATATAAATATTTAAAAATGAACCCTTGTGCTGCTATACTGAGAACATTAGTCATATGTTAGAAAGTATTTTGAACAATACCTTCTTTTTGCATGATTAGGGGAATATCTGGTAGCAGTCCAAATCCCCATTGATTTTAATGTATTGTTTTATTGTTTCATAAAAAGTTTTAAGTGTAGCCTTTTCAAGTGGCTGGCTGTTTCTTCAAGCAGTAGACTTTAAAATCCTTGCATTAAGAAGTGCACAATAGTTTTACAGCAGGGGAGAAAACAGGGTGCCAAGAACCAAAGTAGTATTCCCCTTTAATTTACAGAATCTTAGAAAGATTGGTTGGGAGGAACATCTGGAGTTTATCTGGTCCAACCTCCTACTTGAAGCAGGACTGGTGCCAATCCTAGATCAGGTCAGGCATGGCTTTGTCTAACCCAATCTCACCCCCAAGGGTGGAGATTCCTCACCCTCTTGTTGTAACCTGTTTCAGTGCTTCATTTATGTCCCAGTGAGTAAGTTTTCTAATATCTGGTCTGAATGTGCCTAGTTGCAGCTTGTGACTGTTGGTCTTGTTATGCTGTTTGTTGCCGTTGAGAAGAGTCTTACGCTATTGTTTCTATTTCCACTTTGAAGGGCTGGTAGGTGACTATTCAGTCACCCCTTGGCACCCTCTTCAGCAGGCTGAGCCTCAGCATCTGCTTATTGTTCGTGTGCCCTAGAGTCCTCTTGCTAGCTCTCTGCTGGACCCTGTCTGGTTTGTTTGTGTTCCTGGACACACAATCCCAGGTTTGGCCTTACCAGCACTAACTAGAGGGGGACAATAAACTTCTCTCAATCTGCCAGCTCCAAATGTAGCCCAAGTAGGCCGTGCTGGTGACAATGAGCTATGCAGCCTTGTTTAGATGTGTTGGCCTGATGCATGCATCTGCTCCTATGTGAGCCTTTCAGCCTGACCTGAAGGACCCTTTCACCCTTGCCCCAAAGACCTACAGTTATCGTTGAACTAGTTGAGGTTGCATCTTCTTGGAGCCCGCATGGGTGAACATCAATGGGTAGGGTTAACCAGATGGGACTCTGCAATCTCTGCTTCTGCAACTATTTTTCCTTCGGTTGAACTAGAGAACTGGGATTTGGGCTTGTGTGTTTCAAACTACAAGTGTGATCAATTCTTCTAAGGACTGAGCCAAAGTTCACCAGTCTCGAGGGGATTCATTTTCACAATTTTGATTGACTTAAGTTAATGTTCTGAATTTTAGTATTAGATTAGCCATCGATGAAAGTTGTTTAATTTATCATCAAATAAATTTCAATGCTTCAGAACACCCACAATCCTATGCACAAAAATAAAAAAAAAGGTATTTCTTAAAATCTGGTTCTAAAAGAATTATTTATTTAATCATATAATGAAGGGGTAATGAGTACATGGAGAAGACCTGACATTTTAAAGGTTAAGTTATTCAAAGAGCATTTGTTTTTGAAATGCATTTAAATTGAGTGATTTTAAAACTCAATACATATTTCCATTTTAACCTATTGAATTGTGTAAAGAATCGTTTTATTAAGTTTTGCTTAACAAGATCTTCTTACAGGGAATAGCAACCGTTTCAAGAACTCTCTCTCCCAAACTTTACGTATAATGACAGCTAGTAAGGTTTTATTTGTCCATTCTTTCTTTCTCCTCTTCTTTTCCCCTTCCCTCTCCTTTGCTCTCCTCCCTTTCTTATTTCCTACCTTCCATTTCCCTTCCCTTTAAGAGATACAAGTACCATTTATGGAAGTTAACTCCATTTTTAAAAATTTGGTATTAGACAGTTTGCTTTGCTTATCATAAAGGTAATATAGAAAATTTTAAAACTAAAAACTTGGAGAAAGACATAAGAAAGGCAGGGTTGGTTTGTTGTTTTTTTTTTCAGAAGAGATATCACCCCAATACTCAGTAAAGCTTTGAGTATCTGTGTATTTTCATGTGTGTTACTGCAGTTGAGGAAAAGAAGCACATCTTGTTAGAATGATAAAAAACATATGTTGGCTTTGTTCTCTGCTGACAAAAAATATATTTTTTTAAGTAAGATACTTCTTACTGAAAACTGAAACAACATCTAATGTATTTGCTTAAAGAAATAGAATATAATAAAAATAGCAAAACAAATTATTTATAAAAGAACAATACAGAAACAATTGAACAGAGGCAGTGCTGTGTCAAAGACATAGAGGTTCTGGAGCATGTGCAGAGAAGGGCAATGAAACTGTTGAGGGGTCTGGAGAACAAGTGTGATGAGGATTGTTTAGCCTGGAGAAAATGAGGCTGAGGGGAGACCTTATCACCCTCTACAACTACCTGAAAGGAGGTTGTAGGGAGGTGGGGGTCAGTCTCTTCTCCCAAGTAACAGGCAGTAGGACCAGAGGAAATGGCCTCAAGTTACACCAGGAGAGGTTTAGATTGGATATTAGAAAAAAGTCCTTCACAGAAAGGGTTGTTAAGCACTGGAACAGTCTGCCCAGGGAAGTGGTGGAGTCTCCATCCCTGGGGGTATTTAAAAGATGTGTAGACGTGGTGCTTAGAGGCATGGTTTAGTGGTGGTTTTTGGCAGTGTTAGGTTGATGGTTGGACTTGATGACCTTAAAGGTCCCTTTCAACCTAGACAATTCTATGATTCTATGATTAAGAAAGCAAAGCTGACTTGTGGAGCAAAGTGTTGGTTTATATAAAAATACGATGAAATTAAAGGAATTAAACAGAAAGGAAAATTCACCTACTTAAATTTTAATGCTGATGATAAGAAAAATCAGGAGAGTTAGGACAAAAAAAATTATTTTATGTCAGTATATCCATTACATACTCATATATTCTCATTATGTATTTATATATTCTCATTTTATACTGTTAGAAGGTTTCTGTATGGAGAACAAGAATAGCAAGTTGGAATTAATAGTGATAACTCGTGTTCACGTAGAAATCTTGGCAGTTTATAATTATAGAAATTTTGCTTTTGCTGAAAATGCAGTAAAATCATTAGCATTAGAAATATTTTTTTTAATAAGAATCTCTTCTCCTGACCTACCCCACCTTGCACAGACATCAGACCAAGGATGTGGAAATATCTTCAAACCTTTTCTAAGTAAAGAAAAGCCACATATAAGTACAGGAAGAACAGAGCTTGATTATAGTAGTCAGATTTAAATAAATAAACAACAGAAGCAGATTTACTATAGAGGAAGCTGAAACGGCAAGGGATAGATAGCAAGAAGAAAACTCTCTTAGGATTTACACTGTGCTGTAGGCAGGGAGAATTAACTGCATGCATTCCTATCCTTTGGGTTAGTGTATGACATACTATTATCCAAGTCTTCTGCAGCTTCACTGAACTAGAGAATACAGCAGCTAAGCAAACTTTAGTCAACAAACAACTGAACTACAGATACTTGAATTGGCAAGAAATATTTTTACAGTAATCAAAAAAGATTTTGCCGTACATTGAAAGCAATGGAGAAGTACAAAGCGTTTTAGAGCTACAGGATAACAATAAAATTAGCATGTTTTTTTTTTTTTCATTTTAAGTTAGACTGTGTGTTTGAAAAATAAATTCCATTTTATTGATGATAAGAACCAAAATCTACTAAAGCTAGAACCTGGTTGCACAAGGTTGTTGATAGGATTAAAGACTAAAAGTGGCAGAATTTGTTCATAAAATATTCTATATAATTTCCAAATATGTATAACACAAAAATTTAGAGAAGATATCATGATAATATGGGCTCTTTCATCAATGAGAGTACAAATATATTTTCTAAGCCTATAAGCTAAAAATATTACACACAATTAATAGTTTTTCATTTTTTCTTAGCACTAGTTTGTGTAAATGGATTCTTTGATATGCAGTTCACGCAAGTATGTTTCTGTTCTGAATAACGTCATGAGACCAGTTTACTGATACAATGATCTATCTCAGTAAATGCTTTTGTTCCAGGAATGTTTCTCCTAGGATTTTTTTTCTTTTCCTAAACTGTGTGCTATGCTGTGATTTAGATTAAATACAGGTTGATTGAAGGTTTCTTTTTAAATAAATAAACTAGAAAATGAACTTCTAAAGAAAACCTATTCATCGTTACATCCTAAGTATGTTAAATGACTAAACCCATCTTCTGGATTCATGCTGATTCAATATATTATAAACTATGTTGTCAACCCACAATTTTGCTCTTTTCTAGGGGCTTTGGATTACACTCTTGCTTGCTTTATTTTTATGAATTCATAGCACTGTGCATTTTATAACTATAATTGTCCCATAGATTACTCAATATTTTCTTATTAATTTTATTTCAATAAAAATAGGTATCAAAGGTAATCTTCTGAATGACTATAGGGTGCTGATGCTAATTCTGGTTCAGTTTGTATATCTGGCATCTCAGAATCCTACCCAATAAAAATAAAAATTAAGTATATGGAGAAAAGGAGTTTAACAGGGTAATTGTATTTTGGGGGCTGTACACAAAATATTAAAGCAATTTTTTTCCAAATGCATTTTTTATATCAACTACTGACAAGTATTTTATAAGGAAATTATTCATGTTAGTGAACATTATATTATCTTAATTACACCTGATCTACCACACTATGTATCTTTATTTGCAGTTAATTGTTTATATTCAAAGTTAATTAAGCCATTACAACTTTTATTCCAAAATAATGCAATAATTATACATTATAGTGCAAAGAATGATGGAAATTCCTGACAGAGCCATTCGTCTGATTTTTAAAATGGTTACATTTGTTTCTGAGTGTACATTTTAGAGAATGACTCTCTATATATTAATGGAAGTTATGCCAATGATTTCACTGGCAGTAGGATTTGCTACCATTATGTTTTTTCATAGTGTGCAACTTGAAATATTTTCATTGTTAAAGTTCATTTATTTGTGTTAGTTGAGTTCTGACATTATAGACAGATGCTGGAATGAGTATTTATGAAATTAATTGTTATTTGGGCAAGGCAGACAGATGGAACTGAGACAGTGTGACTGTTTTTTGCATATGAATAAACATTTTGCCTATTGTGTAGCAAAATCCTTTATTTTCTTTCCTGTATTTTTCCCCTGTGGCAATTTCTAACTTAATTTTGTCAACATTTCTGTGAGCTAACCCTGTGAGGCTCAGCTAGAAAAAGAGTTTTTATAGTCTTCCTCCTGTTGTGGAAAAAAACTGTGTTGCTTATCCCAGGCAGGCAGAGGTTTGGGGAGAAGTTCCTCAGGTTGTGTGGCATCTACAAAAGTCTGAGACATTTGTACAGAACCTTAATGGTATACTACCATAGGTTCCTCACCGTTCTCCTGTGTCCTACTACTATAGGTTCCTCACTGCTCTCTTCCTGTGTCTTTTTCTTCTGTATTTAACATGAGTCATCAAAGAGAAACGTGTTTAAGCTTCATAAAAATGCTGTTCATTTTTTCCTCTGAGATTCAGGTATTTCCAGGGGACTCAGTTTTTCCTTGAGAGTAATAAAAAAATGAGTAAAAGATGCAGCAAAATTCTGCTAAATCCAAATACACTGCTTAACCTGCACTGTATTTGATCTGCATTCAGTCTGCATAATAATAGAGATTCAGATTAGAGGGAAAGAAATAGGAAAAAAAAAATAATCCTAAAATGTGTAATGCTTCTTTGACAGAAATTTCACACTGCTGCGACTATCTGAAATATATATGAGTGAATATGATATTTCAGCAATGATATGCCCCAGCTGCTTTGTTTCAAAGTAAATTTATATCCTACTTTAGTTAGATCTGACATCGTCAAGGGATTGAGTTTGGAACTGTAAGAGTGTTATTCTGTGCAACAGGTAGCTCTCCAATAAGAACAATGTATTGATATGATATTTCTCTTAATTAACCTCATATAAGATCTACTTTGGGTCTAATGTGGTGTAACTGTACTATTAATTCCCCTAAACTTCCGTGCTTTGGTGATGGTTTATGTAATATATCGCAGTGCTTAGATTTCTGAGGTAGATTTCCTTTGGTGAAAAGACATTTCCTCTCTCATTCTATGGTAATAAGGTAATATAAACAACCTACCCCTGGACTAGAAAAGCAGCTGGGGATATTAGTTTTGTTTTTACTGACTCAGATTTATGGTATAAATTATCTCACAGCAAATCTTGTGTCAGATGTTGTTTTCCTATGGTTCATCCTGACAGTAGTTAAAATTCTGCAATAATAATTTCTAGCTGAAACGCTTACACTCTGTATTTTAAATAGTATGGAGTTCTGCATTGTTATCTATCTAATCTATCTATTTTTGTGGTTTTTTTTTCTCTGTACTGTGTTTGTCCTTTAACATTTTAGATTTGCTTGTAAATTGGAAGAATCTATGTAATAAAAAATAAAAACTTTAAATGTTCCATAAACTTTAGGATTCTTGCCACAGAATAGATTAAACTGATTTTGTTATTTGGTAAGGCTTAATTCTTTTTGGCTGTTGTGTTCATTTTAAAATTCTGGTCTACAAAATTAGTAAAAAAAATGTTCCTTGCATATCCTGTAAAAAAAAAATATTTATAATTTTGTTTAAAACTCTCTATACAGTATATTAAACCAAAACCTAAATAACTGGTAGCTTCTTGTGCCATGATCTCCTCCAAGGGTACCATGTGATTTGCAGCCTCCCTGTCTATCTTGTCTATCTACTTGTAAGTGAAAAACACTGAGATCTGAGCTGCTGTGCACCATGTTAATTCAGCCCAGCAATACCTGCAGAGTTCACAAGAGAATCTTCTGTTTCTTCCTCTTCGGAGTAGTTCTTCGAAGTCTACTCCTCAATGTAACCAGTCACTATGTGAATAATCCCAGCAAAATCAATTCGTCTACAAAATTGAATTCTTCAGATAAAGCATGCAGATACTGTGATTAGGAAGACAATATAAAAACGGAAGCAGATAGATAGGACAGGTAGAAAAAGACTGAAAAAAATCAAATTGTATTCTAAAACAAATAAAGGGATTTCATTTTCATTATATTTGGGACTTGATATATGCCAATGAATATGCCAATGGCATAATTCACGTATACAGTGGACCGAATTTTTTGACATTCATATACTGAAAGTCCTTTATATCTTTCAGAATAGGATTTGAAATTTTACGGCCAATTACTTCCGTGAACATTGAAAATTGTAATCAAAATATCCATCGTAGCCAGGGCTGTGAGCTATGGACTCCTGTAAGAGGGTGTAATTTGTATATGGAAGATAAATAAGCTGATTTTATACTTAAATGACGGATACCTACCTTTAAGAAACAAACCCAAACCCAACTAGTTCATTGAGTATTTTCTTCCATTTTTAACATCTTTCAAAAATGTAAACCACTTAGCAAGCAGGGACAGTTTTCACTACTCTTAGATTATTTTTAAGCCTTGCACTTTTGCTACATACTGTGGCACAGTTCCCTAATCTTACTTAATTATTCTAAACATTCTTTTAAAACTGGACTATTTGAAGTATTCTGATCAGGAATGGTTCTTTTCTTCATTTCCCAGGAGGACATAGTTATAATTTTTTTCCTGTGTATGAAATATATCCACATCATACCATCACTCACACCAAGTGGTTCCAGTTTTTGAGGACTTATTATGCTATCAGATTTAGTTGGGTTAATTCCATAAATGCATTTGTAAGAGTTGTCGTATCTAGACACATAGTGCTGTGCAGGGGATTCTAAAGTAGACACTGATTCTTTAAATACTGCATATATAAGTAATTTTGTTCATTTAGATTGGCCTCAGGAGTCACTCAAGTGTTTATAGAATCGGATCCTTAGGTTTTATGTAGTTAACACATTTGCGTTTTATTAAGTGTAAACTCATAGTCATGCTTTTATGTTGTTTAAATTTTAAAAACATTTACAGTAACACTAATTTTTAGTATGCCCTAAGGTTTGTTTTCAGTGAAATTATTCAGCCTTGGAAAGTAATCATGGCTGAAAGGCAAGTCAAAACAGTGCTACTACTTGGTTCAGGCTTTAAATTTCATCTTACCATAACAGAATGTTATATATCATAATCCTTCTTTTCTCCAACTTCTATTCTTATTCTCATGATGGTACTTTGTTTTTTCATGACATGGTTATAGTTTGATATTTTTAAATCTCATGAAAATGATAACGCTAAAGTGTGCTGGAAGACACACAATTCTACTGTTTTGTTTGCAAGAAAGCAGTTATCATGTTTCAATGGCAAATTCATGCAGAGTGCTCATAATAGAGTGTGAAATGTAACAGTTACTGTTTTTCCAAAATTCATTAAATCCCTTTAGCTCCACATGTAATGGGACCTCTATCTGTCTGTTGCAGAAACTAAAGAAATAGAAATTCTAATAAATCTGGACTCAAAAGAATATCAGAGAGTACTGACAGAACTAATTATACTTTCATTACATATATAACTTGAAAAGCAAACCTAAAGTAACTATTAAAATACTTCTCTATAATGAAAAAAACCTAGGCTCCCTGGAGACTGAGAAAGAGACTACTGGCTCTTTCTCAAGACACTAAAATTCTTCATCCCTTTGTAAGATAATTGAGCCCCTGCTTTTCTGGGCAATACAGATACCGATATGCTTCAAGTAAAGTCCATTCAGTTTATGTCCATTCCCCAGTACGAATCTGTCATCTGAGGATCACAGAGCTGGCAAACAGCAAGCAGGAGATTGCTGTAGAGACAATAAAATGAAGCTTTCTTGTAAAGGCAGGGTAATGGTCCAAGAACTCTGTGTGGATCCAAGCTTCCAAGTGCGTATTCAACATTGATATTAGTAATATACAGTACTATGGTAATATATAATACTGCATTCCCACAAAGGATCCTGGAATCCGACATCCTTTTACTGGATTTTGTTTCTAGATTTGCTGCTGTTCATAACAGCAACAATATTCTTAGTGCTGTACGATATTCTTTTTGGCAAGCTTTTCCCCCTGTTTTCTGCTTCTGATGGCATCTCCAGGTGGAATCATAGACATAGGTTCAGGCTGTGTGAAACGTTGCTGCCAGGGATACAGTTTTGATTTCTGAAAGCATGTCCTAAGTTCAAACCCATTTGCTTCCCAAATCACTTTTTTTTTTTTTTTGTTATAACTTAATATGCATTTCCATACGCCTGCTCTTAAATATGTACAAACAGGCCTAATTCACTTTCAGGTCCTTAGTAGAACTGATTATTTGATTATCATAGCTACATGTCATTATAGGTCTTGAAAACATTGTTGAACTGGCAGACCGTAGCACCAGTAATTCACCACTAACGTGCACATAGCTGCATCCAGAAGTGTAGATCAAGGATCACAGAACTGTAGAATGGTTAGAGTTGGAAGGGACCTTAAAGATCATCTAGTTCAACCCACCTGCCATCACCAGGGACACCTCCCACCAGACCAGGTTTCTCAAAGCCCCATCCAGCCTGGCCTTGAACACCTCCAGGGATGGGGCAGCCACAACTTCTCTGGGCAACCTGTTCTGGTGGTTCCACCACCCTCACAGTAAAGAATTTCCTCCTAATATCTAATCTAAATCTACCCTCTTTCAGTTTAAAACTGTTGCTCCTCACCCTGTCAGTACACTCCCTGATGGTTGATAGTGCTCTCCAAGAGGGAAAAATGGCAAGTTATGAGCTGCGTGGAGGTCGCTTCAACATGCATCAGATGCCCATTGCCAGCTAGGAGAAAGGAAACTTCCATAATTTTTTGCCAGATTCATGTCTCCTGTGCTCACATTGTGAACGTAAAATATCAGTTCCCATCAAGGTCCTTAATTGTTGCTTATGGCTTCTGTAACGCTGACATTAAATTCCTTCAGAAGCATAGCTTGCTCAGTCACAAGAATGATTTCATGCAGATGAAATAAAAGGGACTATTAGCCCTCAGCAAGACCACTAAGTTTGGAACCACTGGACTATTAGAAAATGGGACTCTAACTTGCAACTGAAGCAAACAAATTATGAAATTGCCTGACTTTTAAAAAAAAAAATTGCATCATCAAATTTTGTTCCTATATTTTTTCTTTCCCTTCCTTTAGCAATGGTTGTTCTCAGCAATTTGGAACCAAATACGACCTATGAAATCAAAGTAGCTGCTGTAAATGGAAAAGGGCAAGGAGAGTATAGCAAAATCGAGATCTTTCAGACCTTACCTGTCCGTGAGTAATACTTGGGCTATTAAATGAAAATGTAAATGATAATTAGAATATGCTATCTCCAGATCAGCTAACAATTTCAAGTATGATTCACTGTGAATAATATGTTTTATATTTACATACTACTTCCCAGTGTATAACATCGGTCTTTACATTTCTCAGAAATCATGTTTTGTGCCTCTTATTTCCCCCCCACCAAGTAGTATGAATGAACTTAAATTGGCAAATTTATTATTTTTGAGACTTAGACAAATCTTTGTTTTATATTCAAGAGCACAAACCAGTGAAAGTTATTATACTTTTTGTCATTTACGCTCAGGGTGTTATAGATATCTGTGAGAAATTGAATTGGCCTTTTTGTGAGACATTTCTTCACCAAACTATGCTGCCACAAGTTTTGCAATTATCAAGCCTCAAACAGAAATCTTAAACTATGGAAAAATTATGAGAATAAATTGGTTTAACTATGATTACATGCAAATGATAAATGCTACAAAACAATTCTGTATTTGTAATAAACTTTATACACAAGAAACTCAGATTTAAATATTAAGGGCTAATGAAAGATACTTTTTCTCAAATTACTTTTAAATAGAAACCATAATAAATAAATTAAACACAAAGAGAGAAAAAAAAAAAAAAAGGAACTACCAGATGGCATTGTATAGTACTCAAACATATATACCAAAATACATCAGCAACTATTACAAGACTGGTGTCTCATAAATCTGTTGTAGCTGAAATGTTTTCTGAGTAGGGCGTTACTCAGTATAGTTAAGAATACTGGTGCTAATCGAATGAGCAATAGAAGTCACGTGACTAGAAAGAACACAAAATATTTCTGTGTTATTATATAATGTTCATATTGATACGTTTCTTCTGTCCAAAATTGGTAACTTGGCAGCTTTCAAATTCCTTTTTATTAAAGTATATGCATATTCTAAATATGTTGAATGAAAGATAAAATAATTTGCTATTATTCATATGGAACATCATGCCTGATAAAAAAGTGATAGAAACTGATAAAAATTATATGTATGTTACATGATAGAAAGCTAGGCAAATTCTATTTGCAAGTCAATTTATCTTTACTATGATAAGGGTTAAATATTACAAATATTTCTAAAAGAACTGAATCTTTCTGGGTGAATGCAAATTTGAAGATATTTTGAAGATAGACACTTCAGTATGACAACACATGTTCATTTAGGATCTGATTTAAAACTGAAATAGTCATTGTGTATAGAAATTATAATTATTCTGTGACTTTCCATTAGCAAAGTGGCTTAAGCTAGTTATTAACCCTTCAATTATACGTTTACCATTATTTTTATGCCTTCACTACAGAGAAAATCGGTTATGCTTTTGAAAATTGTATTCTTTACACTTATTCTTAATATAGACTACTCTAAAATCCAATTTTGCCTTGGCACATTTATTGAAGAGTTAATTTACCAAATATCTGTATTACAATTTAGATCTCCTACATGGGACTAAAGCTCATGCCTAATGTTAAGGTTACTCTGAAACATCATTGTGACTAGCAGCTCACCAGCCTTGCTGAACGGACGGCTAAATCATTTCTGAAGTAAATTACCTATGAAAGTGTCAAAAGTAGGAAAATCTCGAAGAAACGAATACTTTCATACTTGATATAATTTTCTTTCCTTTTGTGAGATAATTAATCTACATCAGAACATACTTTAAGCAGAATGTTTCACACACTTATTAAGGATATTCTGCAGTGCTTGGAAGGACCATATTAATTTTAAAAATTTTGATTAATAATCTTGTGGACAAGCTCCAGGCTGTAATTTAAGACTTATTGCTGTATTATTATTAACAACTATTGTTTTTTCCCTTGTTTAGGGGAGCCAAGCCCCCCTTCAATTCATGGGCAACCAGGAAGCGGCAAGAGTTTTAAACTTAGCATAACTAAACAAGATGATGGAGGTGCCCCCATTTTGGAATATATTGTCAAATACAGAAGTGTAAGTATTTCAGTTAATCAAAATAGGTGCGTTTTGCTTAGTAATATCTCCTTTTAATGTAGAGAAGACTGCTGATACGATTTGAAATGTAACAAAATTGTTTGCATTTTTCCCAAGAAATGAAGATATAGTACGGTATGTTTTATATTGTGACTAGGATGCTAATGCCACATTATAAAAAAAAAAAAAAAAAAAAGAAAAGTGCCCTGCTCTTCCTAAATGTATAAGGGAAAGTTCATTCTAACAAGAAACATTGTTACATTGTAAATGAAGAACAGTCACGTTCAGCTCTCAAAAGTGTGGTAAATTAGCAGACGTTAGTTACATGATTAAAGGTTTCTTGAACAGCAAATTATTAATCTGTTACAAATGCATCTGTATTGATAGATAGCATCCTAGAGATAGAAAGCTATATTACAGTGCTCCTTATTAATTTTAAATGAGATTAATTATCTGATCATGTTTCATATCTTCGATCTTTCTAGATTCCAAGGGTCAGCTTAAAAAAGCCAAATAAGTGACAAACTTTTCAGACTTTCATGAGTTTCAGTGTACATATCAGTTATTTAGCAGCCGTCATTCAGGGTTTATTGGTCCTCTGCCAGCTAGAGTCTGATGTGGTCTTCTCACCAAATCTGACAAGTTTAGAAAACAGGCTTTTCCGCAATGTATAATTTCTTTTTCTATAAAAAAGTGGGGTTTTTTTATTATTAAAGTAGTTAAAATATCCTTCCTTTCCTGATGCACTATGATTAGAAATGATTAGGTTGAAGAAGTAACTGTACAGCTGGCAAAAGCAATGAATTTAGTTAAAAAGTGTGCATTTTCTAGTAACTTCTTTGTGTTCTTTTAGGAAGATTATACTGCTTTTATCTGACTAGCCCCAGTAAAAAGACATTTTACCAGAGTGCAATAACATATTTACATGTCTGTTTTGAGAGTTTAAAAGAGATTGGGAATGTAACATCAGATATTTGGACATGTTAGACAGAAGGTATTGAGGACTGTATTTAACAGAAAAAAGCAATCTTTGAGAAATTAAATGTAATAGTTTTTGTCACGTTTCCTGATGTTTCCTATAATTTAGCTTTTTGATGATATTTCTGGGATTATCCAAGTGCTAAACCTGGCATGTAAAAAGATTTTCCTAAGTTAAGTATAACCGAAGAAGATTGGCAGCTCCAAATCAATTGAAAAAAATTTGGTAGAGCTTTTAAGAGTAGCCTGAGGGAATAACCAGCAGTTATTCTGGTATCACTGATCCCTAAATCTTAATTGACCTTCTTAAATGACTTTCAGTCCAGTGAGTACAGTTGGCATAAAAGAAAAGTAATTGTAAAGAAGGGAGAAGGTAGTAAAATATGCAATACAAGATACAAAGCAGTTTTGTGGGACTGAGCTTCCTAGTTAGATTACAATGCCTCTAAGTATTTATAATTGAGAAGATAAGAAAATAAACCATTTGGATATCATATACACATGCGGTATATGGAATTTAATCTGTTTCTATGATTTAAGCAAGCTAAATGATTTTGGATCTATCGTGAATGTTTTTGGAAACCTGACTTTGATCTAGTATTTTGACTAAGCTACAATATTATAGTATAAAAGATGACTTTTCATGTGTATTGTTGAAAGATAAATGTACAGTTTAAGCAGTAACTGGAAATTTAATAGGTTAGTGAAGAAGATAGCTTTTACTTGGACCTCAAATCCATATCTCCTTAAACTTCCAATTGAAAAAGCAATTTGACTAAATTAAAGGCCTTCCTACAACAAAAAAGCACAATAATTTTTTTGGTGTTTTAATCAGAATGAATGGATGCTATTTAAAGTTCTTAATTATCTGTTGACTGCTTCTCTTCTATCTTCCCCATTGGTTGTATTTAATTAGCTTTCCTATAACTCTTGCCAGCCTCATTATTAGCACCTGGACCAACATATTTGCTTAGATGTTTAAAGAGCATATAGGATAACAAGCTAGACATCAGTGGCTTCTTCTTCTTTGTGATTCATAACAACTTATGTCTTATTAAGAGTCAGTTCCCTCATATTTAAGTTTTATACAGATAAAAAAAAAAAAGGGAAAAGGACAGCCTTGAGGTATTATAGCAATATTATAGCCTGGTTTAGGGCAATTGTAAGTTTTCTTTTTCTGAAAATCATGTGTTTCATTCTGTCAAATATTGCTTTCCTAACATCAGTTTATTCATGTTGCGAGCAGGGCTTACTAACTATAATCAGAACCTTCACATTTTGTCCTGTATTCCAGAGAAATAGACACTATTCAATTTTTATGAGTAGCAGCCTCAAATTCGTTCATGCTGTTGCACAAAGAAAGTCAAGACAGTCTTACAAAGCTTCACTGATGGACCCCAAAGCTGATGTCATACATTGACTTCAAAGTTACCTTAGGAAAGAATAGGAGGAGAGGAGAAGAGAAGGGAAAACTTCTCCCCGGGAGCCAGAGAGGAAGAGCAGTGTTGGAGATTCCCTAGACAAGCACCTTGTCCGATGCAGGAGGTGACCCCCTAGCAACATTTCTCATAGCAACTGTGTGATTGTAACGGGGACCGACTCAAGCTCCCTTTTGGTTGTGCCTGATTATGGTGCTATTAACAGTGGTTGGGGCGCACATGAGGAGGTGTTGGTGTTGCACAATGGATGTTAAGCTTCATGCATCCAAATTACTGGGGAGATGTAAATGGCTATTATCTGCTGTGTTATTTACCAAGTACTATAGTGATAAACTAAAAGCTAGAGGGGAGGGTTGAAGAGACTGTACAGACTAAGGGGAAGGTGAGGAGATAAGGAAAGCCAGAAGGAAGGAGCACTTAATACAGAGGAGAGACTGCCACAGCAGCTCAGGGCAAGTGGGTGACCAGGCACAGATCTACAAGAGAAAGGCAGGCTACAAAGCAGCCTTTGGAAGGAATTACACAGGTTAAGCTTAGCACCAGAAAGAGCATGCAAACGACGTGTGATCACCATACAGGTGTAATCACTTACACATGACTCACATAGTCACGAGCAAAAGTTTGTGCTTACTGCTCAAGTGGATTTTGACAGTGATGTGTATTAGCTTTCCTAACCTGATCCCTGGCTACTCAGACAGTTTTTCTGTGTTCTTCCCAGGCTACCTGTCCTTGCTTCCACCCTCTGTAAGCTTCCCTTTTCTGTTTGAGTTTGTCCAAGAGCTCCTTGTTCATCCACGCAGGCCTCCTGGCGTTTTAGCCTGACTTCCTCTTTGGTGTGATGCGTAGCTCCTGAGCTTGGAGGAGGTGATCCTTGAATATTAACCAGCTTTCCTGGGCCCCTCTTCCCTCCAGTGCTTTATTCCATGGTACTCTGCCAAGCAGATCCCTGAAGAGGCCAGAGTCTGCTCTCCTGAAGTCCAGGGTAGTGAGCTTGCTGGGCGTCCTCCTCTCTGCCCTAAGGATCTTGAACTCCACCAATTCCTGGTCCCTGCAGCCAAGGGTGCCCTTGAGCTTCACAGTCCCCACCGGCCCCTCCTGGTTGGTGACGACAAAGTCCAGCATAGCACCTCTCCTTGTTGGCATCTCTAAGTTTCACTTCACCTGCCAGATCCTTGAATTTCCTCTGCACTTTAACACTATGTACACTTTTAGCCATTTTGTGCTTTGTTCAGTATTTGTCCTGTATTACTCAGACCTACAAAGCACTATCCAAATGTAATGAATTCTTGTGAAGTCACCACTTTAAACTATCAGATTGTCTTCTGTGAGGATTTCTTGATATTTTTTCCTGCCAGCTTTCAAGATAGTGTGGCATCTCCTGACTTTTTTTTATATAAAAAAAATCTCCTGATTTTTTTTTATCACAGGGACCACCATAACAATAGGTCTGTTTGAGCTGAACTTTCAGTGAAACAATTTAGGGAGGATGGAGAATAAGGGAAAGGGTTGAAGGGGGTTAATAACTTTTCCTCACTTTTTATGAGTTCCCAGACAACATGATCTTGGGTATAATGTAAAATGACCGTTAAAGAGATGTTATTTTCTAGACTAGTAAATAGTTAGGTGCCTAAACATTGCATTGGCTTTACTTCCACTGTTGTCAGATGTGCCCTCAGTTTTGAGAGACAGCCAAGTCATAGTAGACTGGAGTGTCAAACTGCTTTGTTTATGGTTTGTTTGGTTTTGGGGTTTTTTTTTTGTTTGTTTGTTTTTTGTTTTTTTTGTCAGGCTATTTAGGTGTTTAGGTTACTTACAGCTATCTTACAAATCCCGCTCTCAGTCACTTCTGAGATAAATTTGGCTGATGATTATATTTAAAGCCAATATACATGCAATTGAGAATTATTTTTTTCTGTCTGTGTTATTAGTCTGTGGCATTGTGGCAGGTTTGTTTCAACCAAAGACTTATACTGGGAAGAGGACAGTGAATCTAAGGCTTAAGAGTAATGGAAGTGGACAGTGAGATCCCCAGAAATTGCCAGTTGGTTTGTCTCACAGCATCAGTGACCTTCTGTACAGGGGTATTTCTGCATTATATGATACAAAACTAACTGCAAAGAACGAAACAGTTTAATCTCTGAGGTTGCAGATCTGATTGCAGTTCCTGAAAATGTGCATTTGTTGATGGATATTAATAATACAACCGCTACTAATAAATGATTATTGAAGACGTATGTTAACTTACCTCTCAAATTAGGCTGTAGTTTGTGATTTAGAAGTTTCTTTCCTTTGTTTTAGAACATTGTGCATATGTAGAGCTTTCTATAAATTTTAAGCAATATTAATAATAGAACAGCCTAACAAGGGATGAAGTGTTCTTTTGTAGTTCTGATTTCTGCTCCTTAAGCTACCAATTAAAGGGTGTTAGCATAAACAGGGAGATATGTAAGAAGATTTACCTGACAGACTCTCATTTTGTTTTCTCATCCCTCTCTTTCCATTTCTACACTAGTAGTAAAATTAAGCTGGACACATTACTGAGCTCTACTTAGTAAAAAGTACTTGAAAATACATGTAAAATAACAGCTATAATGAAGGACTTCGCAGTTCTTTTTTTAAGATGCCAAAACCAGACTGTATTCTGGAAGACTTCATCTGCTTATCTTTAGAAGACAACTTGCTTTCAGATTCTTTCTTTATTCTTCTTCCTCCTAACTTGTGTTTGTCACTCTTCATAAAACATTTTGTTGTCTTTGAGTCCAGGGCTTAGACTTGGGTTCATTTATCTCAATCTACCTGGTTGGCTTCACTTTCAACTAAACTTACTGTGTCATTTCTCTGGCATAGCGTCCAGGTATCCTGTTACATTTCAGCTCTTTCATTATTCTTCACCTGACCAAACTGTGGAACTACTGCCTTTTCACTTATTCTTATGTCTGCAGAAGAGCAGCCTCATACAGAAATCTGTGTAGTTTTCCTTCCAAATCTTAAGCTTATTCTATTAATCGTATATAATTCTACAGTTTCGTTTCAAAATATAGTCATATATCTGTTTGCAATGCTGTCTTTTCCACACGCAGGAACCATATTAGCCTGAATCTTTATTTTCAAGTATTTTTTTCTCCTGTGATTCTGAATCTCTTTGGAATTCCCCAGTGTATTCATACGGTTGTACGTGCACACACCAAGATCATGTATGGATCTTCTGATTTCTCTCGTGTTGTTGTTCTTTGGAATTTAGTTGTATTATTTTTTTTTCCTAACTCCTCCCAAAGTTCACGAATTTAAACAGCCATTAAAATATTGTGCTACATAAATAACATTGCTATTCCTATTATTGCTAAGAAATATTTGCATGTGCATATTGCGATCATTATTAATTCCTTTTATTTTAGCAGTGCTATACAAAAATATACTTTGTAAGAGTAGTTTGATATAGTGATTATGTAAGTGGATTCACTCAGTGGAATGTAAATATAGGTGGATTCACTCAGGGGCATGCCGGGTGATTGCAACAGAAATTATCCACGAGGATATGGGAAAATATCCTTGACAGTAAATACCAGTTTCACTGTATGATGACTGAACTGTTGTTACTCCAGTGTCTTTAGGTTTTTTCATGATTTGTAGTGTGACTACCACTCTGATGTTTTTTCATTGGTCTACTGCTGCACCAAGTAGGCACTTTCACCTTGCTGCAAATGTTCCTGAAAAGATGTTTCACTGTATTTTAACCATTCTGAGGACTATCATGTGTCAGTACCAATGCCTGTGCAGAAGCAGCAAGAAATCTTTTGAGAAAGTGTGAAGTCAGTATGAAAAAAACATCGCACTCAGCCCTGATAGCCAATAAGTTATTGCAGCAGTGCACACAAAGGAGTTTAGTGTGTCACTCTATTTTTTCTGAAGACTGGGGACAAAAAACCCTGCAGGCATAAGGAGCATGTTTGGGCCCTGACCTGTCTAGTTCAGCTGGTATTTTTTTGACAGTTGTATCAGTCAAGAGCAGGATGCTTCAGCGAAGAGCATAAACATAAGGTGCTGAGAAGCATAGTCGTCTGCAGCAAAAAGTTATACTACCCTGTATTTGAAGTTTGGGGTTTTTTTCCCAAAAGTTTATATCCACTGACCGGGTCTGTGTTGCCTTATAGGTTGGATGGCCAGGATTTGGCTCTCAGATTAATTTTTTTTTTACCTCAGCGTTCAGTAAGAATAGGACTGCATGGATTCTTACTGACTGTTATTGATACTCCTTTGAACAAAGTGGCTTTTGTGTTTGACAGCATATATTGTTTTATACTATTACCTATTAGTTTATAACTCTAATTTGTATAAAGAATATTTACATATATTATGTACAAAAGGAGTGATTGCAAAGGTAAGCACTCTAAATTTATGAAATGCCAGAAGATTGCAACTGAAGTCCTCATTTGTTCCCTATGTATAGGTGTCTTAGATAGTTATCTGAATTATGAGAACCCTTTTTTTCTCTAGAACACCATCTTAATGGTTTACATGTGTCCTCTCACCACTGTAGACACAGGATTGCATACTTTCTCAACAGTGTTTATATTGTTGCATACAACCTGGTTTGAAAAATGTTAGTATATGTTTTCGTTACATAACCAATGTATGATATAAGCACAGCTTGCATTCGTGAACAAGTCAAGTTTGAGTTTAATGACAAGTTTCTTTTAAGGAACATTGATCAAAATGTAATCGAAACATATATATAAAATAAACCTTTTACAGAATTTATTCTTAGCAGCATTTGTAAATAATTTTCCTGCTGTCCCTGGAGATAAAATTCAGTATGTGAACAAAGTATAAATTGAAGCCAAGAGGTTAAAAGTGATTGCCTACAAAATCTGTAAAGGCACATTGTGGAAGCATGATTAGGAGTGGTCAAAATTACAAAAAGCCCAAGTACTCAGAACTCTCAAATTAGATTATTTGAACGTTCATAACCTCTGTAAATGGAGCTCCATATTTTTCGTGCATCATGTAGACACATAGTTTAGACAAATAATACAAGAAGTTTTCAGAATTTAACTACTGTTTGCATCTTTACAGAAAGATAAGGAAGACCAGTGGCTAGAGAAAAAAGTGCAGGGTAGTAGAGACCACATCATCTTAGAGCATCTTCAGTGGACCATGGGTTATGAAGTACAAATTACAGCTGCCAACAGACTGGGTTACTCTGAACCAACATTGTATGAGTTCAGCATGCCACCAAAGCCCAACATTATTACAGGTAAGTTAATTTGAGAATTTTTTCTCTATATGAATTGTTTGTTACTCATAGTACACTCATGCGTGTAGTTGAACATAAGGTAACTGAAGACTTCTTTAACTGACAAAGCCCGAGACCCCATACTCTTATTATCAGCAAAGACTTGATTCAAAACCCTTAAATGGAACCCCATGTCCTACTTTTCTCATACTAATAAAGCAATTTGGAAGCACAGAATAAACATTAAATCTTCAACCCAGATGATGACAGTTAACAAGGAATATAGTCTTTAAGATGCGCCTGCTATACATTTTTTAATTGCCTTGTACTGCCTATTTGTCTGCTGGAAGCAACTTAATTATTAGAATTCCCGATTTCAGTCCAACTCAAAATATCTCTACATGTGCTTCAAGATACACATGTAATAAAGGTATTTATTTTAGTTTCTTATGAGGTTAAAACTTCAAATAGTCTTGTTTAAATACCATCTTACTAATTCACCCTAACACGGTGAACGTACTGTCTTCTATTAGGCCTATTTACAAGCTTTGAAATCTATAGAAATGTTCATATTTTTGAGTGTGTAAATAACAAGGTTTGGAATTTATTTAAGGAATACTGCATAGCATTTAAGAGTGAGTGTGTTTCAGTAACTAATTTGTCAAGTTTTAACGCTTCCCAATGTAAAGCTATATTTCAGTGCAACAATGCCAAATTATTTCATTCAGAATAAACCTAAAATATTATAGTAATTTCTGATATATTATGGGTAATTTTATTTTTTTTAGAAAGCAAATGTTATGAGGAAGAGAATTCAGGCTTTTTATCTAAATTATGAGCTGATATCTTTGACAATAAATTCCACGTTAGATCAGTGTCATCATTACCGTTTTAAAATAAGATGCTAAATCCTCTAACGTAGTATTTTCTGTATGCCATATATTACACTATTAGAGGATTAGAATCAAATTAAAATCTTGCCAAATAAATATAATGGAGAATATATTAAAATGTAAACCATATCAATATCTGTGTTTCAGTTCTGACTCACATTGATCTATTAAGATACTTTATTAAATAATACTTTATTAATAATACTTTATTAAAAGTAGAAATGAGTTTCAATAAGTCATAGACTACTGTGTCATTGGCAAAGTTTGAAATAACTGACTTTTTTTTTCAGTCTATTGCAAGTTGTCTTCAAATATAGTTTCAGGGAAGTTATCTTAAGATCTCTGCAAAATTTGTTAGTATTCCATAGAAATTTGTTGATATAGGAAGCATTGTTACTTGCATTTATAGAAAGGAATAGGCATTTGTAATTCTTCAATAGGTTCAGATCAGTTCTAGTACAAATATTTGCTTTATGCACTTGAATTGCAGTAGTGAGAGCTGATTTGCATCTTGATGGAAATTCAGGACCTCAATAGGGTCTGTGTTTCTAAACAGATAGTGCCTTGTGATTGCCATCATTCAGAAATAAAATTCCACCACCTGATCAAAAAATAAAAGGGAAAAAAAATGTAGGAAAGCATATTGTCCCAAAGAAATAAAAATATCTATCAAGTAGAAAAATAAATAAAACCTCATTTAGGTAAATGGAAAGGGTAAACCATTCTTAAATTTTGTATATTTGAAACACAGATCTTACTTGTTTTCCAATGCAATCTAACTTTAACCTTTTATTATTATTTAAAGTATTCCATATTATTGCCACAGCTTCTGTAACTGACAGAAACATGACATGCCTGCATAAATGATAATGTTGATGGCCTCTAGACATTCAAGTAAAAAGCAGCTTCATTAATTTAGTTTCAGAAGATAGATAGAATATTTTTGTCTGAACACAATTTTATAGGTATTTAGGGGCTTTTTCCTTTCAGTCCTCTCCCATAACCCCGAAGTAGTTGCAAGAAGTCTGTTACACTATTTAACATCAGATCTTCTTTGTATGAATCATTATTGCAATTATGATTGTGGAACTAATTAGTTTCCTTGACAACTGTTTTTGCAAAGTCTGAAAAGAGGGTGAAATTCCCATCATAAAAATACTCTGTAGGCAATTTTTAAAAGTGTGTCAAAAGACACTTAGAATCAATGGAACATTAATGTTCATACTCATGTGTCAGTACGGGTATCTTGTTTTGAAATGACATAATATTATTATTGCGATATATATATCATTGTTGCAAAAGCATGAACCTACTCTTAAAACTTGATAGATAATGTATATAAAATGCTTAACTATGAGCAGAATAATTCTTTCTGATATCAGTCAATTTGGATGATGCACTATTTGTCTGGTTTGAGGCTTATGTATTTGCAGCTAGGCATCTACAGCTAGGTCCAAAGAAGGACATAGGCAACAAGAATTAAATTAGGCAGACTTTTGAATGAAATCTGCATCACCTGTCCTGTGCTCGCTTAGCTGCTTCTCGTGACTGAGATTCCCTTCCTGACTCATGTAATCATTAGAAAAGTTTCTAAGACTCCTGAAGGTTTCCATCTTTATGTGCTCAGATCTATGGCACTTCAGCTGAACTGAGTGTTTCTGTCTTGCTCTAAATGTAATTAAAAAACAAGATATCTGTAGATCCTATGTATGCAATCTCATAGATATAACTTATCCCAAGACAATTTTCGGATCCCCTAAGTATCATGATGGTTAACTATTACCTAACATACTATTATGGTGAAAATATGTGCAAGCTAATGCAATTAATCAGAGAACTCGAGAGAGATGGAGGCAAGTATACATTTGTTCTTGTCCTTTGATGGGTGCTTACTAGTGAAATGGGAGTTGTCATGAGAAATAAACCTTTGGTTCTGATTCCTGCAGAAGGAGCTTGGCTATGTTTTCAGGAGCCATTGGGTATAGGGCAGAAGTAGTAATCCCTGAGGGCAGCGACTGGAAGCCAAAACCCTACTTAACGTGAATACACAGCTCCCATGGGCACCGAGGCCACAACTTCTGCTTGCTATATAAGTGTGAGCAAGTACGAGCTCCTGGCTGGCAGTCAGATTCTATAATAACACAATATGATGATCTTCCGTTACCAGCCTTAGGTCTAGGAAGGAGTCTGCGGCTACAAATTGCTGTCTGGCATCAGTGAGGTGTATAAATGTGACAGACGTTCCTTTAAATTTCACGTGGTTGGCCTCAGCAGCCTCCAACTATAGATCTATTTGATTTTGTAATTTCTGTTCCTAGGCCTGTAACAGTGTCCATTCACTGAATCACTCAAATTTCTGATTAGTTCCTCAGAATTTGTAATCCTTTCAATAAAAGTGTCCTGGTTTCCTAGTTTTCTGAAGGGTTTACCAATGGAAGCTTGCACTGACTTTGAATAATACTCAGCAAACCAACTTCTTAAAATATATTCATGTGTGTGTATATGTTTATACATACATCACTGCATATTATATATATATATGTATATATAATTTTACTCCCTACTTCTTGAGTTATTTTTTGCAGTCAGCAACTCCATCTTTGTATTTCACTTTCTATTTAAGCGTATGAGCATGTATTTAAGAATCATCCTTTGAAGAAAGAGTGGCATAATCTTAAATGTAGTATTTTATGTACTCCAATATCTCACTAGGGATGTTAGTTGGCAGTACTTGCAGGCAGGTGCATCTCTTAACATTGATGTGCTTGCCTCTAAGTACTGATTTGTGATATTTTAGAAAACTTTGTTCTGGCTCCTCTATAGCGTTAAGATTCTTCTAGTCCTGTGAGAAAAGAGGAGATTTTCAAAGGAGCTGTGTGCCTTAGCTCTGAGCTCTTTATCAGTGCTAGGACAGCACAGCGTAACCTCTGCAGCCATAACAAACCCTCTGACTAGGTGTCACTGGGAGCAGCTGAACTCCATCAGCTCCCACAGCCAACACTACAGTCCATTTTTATGGGTCCATTTATTCTTTCTCAGCAGGACAGAGATAGAGACCCTGTCTTTGTACCATGCAGCTGGTAAAATGTGTCCAAATCAATCAGCTGTCATTCTGAACCATTACTATTGCAACCTAAAAACACATCGACAATTCTATATCAAATGAATCTTAAAAGAAAATGAAATGGAAGGTGTTAAAAGAGGATAGATATATTTTCAGAAATTAGTGGCGGAAGATTTATGCAGGTGCTGTCTTCCATAGGCTTTTATCCAGTCAGTGCTGTTTCTCTGGGAGGCCAGTAGATATATTAAAAATGGCTGCAAGTTGTGTTTTATCATAAGTTTTTTCTTCTTCATTATAAATTAATAACTTGGCACAATAGTGAGAAAATGAGAAAAGCATTTGGGTATAAAAAGAAGCCCTTAGACCTATTTTCCTCACTTTCTGATATTGGTTGTTTTGGGGTTTTTTAATTTCCAATACTGTATGAACTGTTGGAATATTTTTTATTAACATCCCTGGATAAGTTTTAATCCGTTGTGCATCTAATTTACTTTTTTTTTCAATGCACAGCTGTCATCAATGCTTTAAATCATGTAGTGATAGGGAAAGAGGGACAATCTAATACTTGGTATTTTCTCTTGTCATCACTAGTAGAAAGATGATACTCTTCATGCCAAACATGATTTTTATCAGTAGTTTTTACAAAAACGCAGCTTTAGGATCTCTGGGGATGTCAAAGTGAATGAAAAATAAAAATGGCTCCTATCGATGCTAAAGGGGTGGGTGTGTGTATATATGTATTTGAATTTGTGTATGTACTTTTTATGATGTATTACATAGACAAAATAGGGCTTTTGAACTATACAGACAATGTTTTATTAGAATAGAAGCTAGGATAATGAACTTTTTAATCCAGAGACTGAAAATTATTAAGTACAGAAAAACAGAAATCAGTCTCCCTGATGCCCATAATTTTCCCTCAGGGCAAGTCCTTTTCGTCAGCTCAGTCGAGCAATTAATTGACTTTTTTTTGAGGGGGTAGAAATAAGTTCTATATGATCCCATCTGTGTAGCTGGGGTAGGTTTTTGTTCCTGTCACGTCTTGTTACCAAAGATCGGACTCACTTGCTGCAGGCGCTCTCCTTGTCTCTCACATCCCTTCAATCCTGACCCACGGGCTGCAAGAGGCTTCCTGGGGAACAATCTCCCTTGCTTTGAAGGGAGGCATAACCTCCCTTTTCTCCAGAAGGGCTGACTTGACCCTGACCATGCATCAGCTAAGAAAAGGTAAAAAGCAGCCTTCATTCTTGTTCTGTACCCCACCACAAAAGTATGTAACGTTCGTTGACTTACCGTAACTATGAATAAACTTCCAATCTGAATAGTTCTTGTGTCCTTTGAAGCATTTTCCTTATATTTCAAATAATTTCAGATCTGTTTGAAATTAAATTTTACCTGATTTCAACCAAGCCTCAAGGTCAGGATACCACATAAAAGTGTGCCTGCACGACCAAGTCCTCTGCTGTCATCACCATTTAGCCTTTCTTGCTGCAAGAGTACATTGCTGGCTCATGTTCAACTTGGTGTCCACCAGGACACCCAGAGCCTTTTCTGCAAAGCTGCTTTCCAGCTGGGTGCCCCCCAGCCACATAATGGTGACTAAAGTTGTTCCTCCCCAGGGGCAGGACTTTGCATTTCCCCTTGTTGAACTTCATGAGATTTCTGCCCGTCCACTTCTCCAGCCTGTTGAGGTCCCTCTGGATGGCAGCACAACCATCTGGTGTATCAGCCACTCCTTTGAGATTTGAGTCATCAGCAAAGTTGCTGAGGGTACACTCTGCTCCATCATCCAACTCATTGATGATGTTGAGCAGGTTGGACCCAGTAGTCATCCCTGGGGTACACCACTAGTCACTGGCCTCCAACTATACCTCATACCATTGATCAGCACCCTCTGTGCCCGGCCATTCAGCCAGTTTTCAATTCCACCTCACTGTCTGCTTATCCAGCCCATATATCAGCAGCTTCTCTATGAGGATCTTATGGGAGACAGTGTCAAAAGCCTTACTGAAGTCAACGTAGACAATATCCACAGCTCTCCCCTCATCTACCAAGCCAGTCATTTCATCATAGAAGGTTACCAGATTGGTCAAGCATTACTTTGCCTTTGTGAATCCATGCTGACTACTTCTGATGGAATAGTTCTTCATGTGCCTGGAAACAGTTTTCAGGATTAGTTGCTCCATTATCTTCCTAGGGACTGAGGTGGGGCTGACTGGCCTGTAGATCCCTAAGTCCTCCTTCCTGCTTCTTCTAAAGACAGAAATAACACTTGCTTCCCTCCATTCTCAGGCACCTCTCCCAGTCTCTTCATTATAATTCAAAGGTTATTGAGAATGGCCTTGCAATGACAGCTTCCTCAGCTCTTGAGTATTCCCTGACCTGATCCTTGCTCCAGAATTTCATCATGTGTCTGGGTCCTTAGATTTCCAAAGGATATCTCTGTTTTGTTTATTTTCTAGGTTTCTATTTACAGCTCTTTTTCGCATAAAATCAAGCCAGATTTCTTCCTTCCTCACTTTCACTTTGGTAGCAACAACAGCATTCTGCAGACCAGGTTGGCTTTCAGTTAAATTTGTGGTATTTTTTGTCTCAGTAACCCATCTGTTACCTCAGTAACCCATGTGCTTTTCCAGATATAAACTGTCTGGTTTTTTAACTTTAGTCAACAATTCTGTAGGTAATGAACAGGGAAAAGACTGTTGATATTCCCTCATGAGCATTTTGCAGAACTTCTGGTAACCAAAATTAGTCATTAGTGATCACATGTAGCTCAGTTGAAGAGAAGCCTTTGCCAGGTACAATGTGTTATTTCAGAACAGGGCCGTGCTCTGTGGCAGAGTTAGCTATGGGGTAATGTCAGCAGTTGGCTTCTGGTACTTATTCTTAGTTCTAGGAAAAGTTATGTTGCATCATTAAAAGTTAAATCAGGAGAATTGTGAGGATTTGAAGTCGTCATCTTCTTTTCTATTCTCTTTCCATAGACAAAGCTAGGCAGGCTGCCAGTAGCTACTTGAGTCACAACTGAAAGTCATTACTTGTGGCTTTTAAATTGCCTGTTTAAATCTCCAGGAAAAGACTGTAGAATTATACTATGTACTGATTCTTCAGGAATAACATTTTGGCCCGATTTTCAACCTATGGCTTGTGACCACACTGCCTGTATGTGTGTATGTATACCTGCACAAACATCCCTCAATTTGTGGCTTGTGATAACTTTGGAATGCAGTTGACAATTTCACTGAATTTGCCAGAGAACAGATGCTTAAAAATAATACGTTCCTGTCAACTTTTTTTAAAATAGGTATCTGAGGATAGAAGTAAAATTCTTTGTAGTCTAGTAAGGAAAATACTAGAAATACTAGTAAGGAAAAGACATTTTCACACTTCTAACAGTTGGAATCATTTGGGAAAGAATAGTTGTAACATTCTGACCCTTGATCCTTGCACCAGCTTGGATAGCAACAATAAATTTAAACCAATAAAGGAAAAGAAAATCACAGAAGGAGTTTGAAGATATTTCCAAAAGTAAAATTTTCATTCTAAGGATCAGAAATTTTAAGGCCGTAATGGGTACCTCTTTTGTATAACTTTGTGCATTACGAGATTCCTCAGTCTGTCTCTACAGCTTTGACTAGTTAGGTTTTTAGTTAAGTCTAAAATGAAGAACAAAATGCAGTAGTCAAAAAGGAAAACCTTGAAGATGCTAGACTCCTTGCAGCTCTGATCATATTCCCAAGGCAAGGAAGAGCTGAAGCATTACCCTTGTGAAGTTCCCTGCATCATTTTCTCATAGGCTGAAGGATATTATTATTCCAAAATCAGAACTTGAAAATGAAGACTTTTGCCTGACTTTTGTTCAGATCATAATTCTGAGCTAAAAGTGTAAAGCAAAGTCTTCAGTGTGCATTGCTGTATTGGAACAAGAAATTTTTATTTTTAATTTTTTCTGAAGTTCTGAAGAGGGTAGAGAGAAGAGATTAAATGTGTCTTTGCAATCTCATGTTTTGAGAATAGGAGTTGGTAGGAATCACACCAGTCAGATAAATTAATATCCAAAACTTCATAAAGTTTATAGCCCCCACAAAACTTATTTCCTTTTGTTTTGCAAGCTACTACTAGAATTTGCTGTGTAGGAGCCATTTCTCATCAAATCCTGGAGACAAACATTGTTGTAAACGATAGGGCTTGTTCTTACTGTAGGCTAAAAGCAGCTGTGTTTGCTCCATTCCCTGCAAAGACTAACATTTTTTACATCTAAAGGGATAGTGTTTGCTTATTAAAATTGATAGAACTTATTTGATATGAATCAGAAAGAGACAAAAAGTCTCACACTGTCAGTGCCATCAGAGATGTTCATAGGCAAACAAAAACCGCAAAACACCAATTATTTTATAAAATGTCATTCTTACAGTACAGCTATCACAGAAATTAACCACCACTGAATACTAGAAAAGCAGTAGAATGCTAGAAAGATATAAATGTGAAAGAATTATTCTGTATTTACAGAACTTCTGCTGCAAAAAGAATTGATTTTTTTTTTACCTTGTGAATTTAAGTTTACTTATCTTTTTGAATGCTACGAGAAAAAAAGAAAATCATAGATGTTGAATGTTGAAGTGCTAGGCTACACTTTGCAAGTATGGTACTCTTATTCAGCTAGAATATTTATTATAAGTAATCGCTAGCATTATGTTGCTCTAGAATTAGAAAAAACATAAGTGCCAATTCAAATATTAAATTGTTAGATATAGTATCTAAAAATATTTAAAAGCTGTGTTATTAAACTGACTGTGCAAGGTTTAATGTGTCAAAGATTTTTTTGCTGTGAATATAAGGACCAAACTACTTAAGTCTTAACAAAAAGAACTGGTTGTGAATTTTGAACAGCTCAGTCATAATTTCTCTAAAAATGTGTTGCATTGAAAACACCACCAAAGTTAGACCACAGAGTTTACTACTTTGGCTGCTGTGGAGAACCACATGTTGCTGCTATTAAGGTACATCTTTTATACGGTTTGCATACTTTATTATCTAGATTTGTCCAGAGCACTTCAATGGTTACAATTCATCTACACTTTAATCGTAATTTGATGCTTCTGTTAGAGTAATCTCTTTGCAGTGATTGCAAAATGTAAATATGCAATTAATTATTTTTTCTCTTTTTTTCTTTCCCACTATCACTTTTTTTCCTTTTGGTACTTTATTTTTCATCTTTTATCAACTTTTTCGCTTTTTTCTTGAATTTACTTCTTTTTCACACTCTTGATTTTCTGTAACAATTCTTGTCCACACAGATAGATGCTGTGAAGCTACTAGACGTGAAAATGGAGGCCAGTCCCTGCAGCTGAACGCTGCTGGTTTCTCTTTCATTGTAGTCATAAGTTTCTGGTGCATGTTTTGGTGCTATTAATAAGGCAAGCAATATGTTTTCTTCCTTTCCCTCTTAGTTTTACATATACAGGAAAATAAACACAGACCTGTATAAAAAAATTGTACTTTTCTATAGCTCTTCTAAAGTTTCCATACCTAGTTAAGAGCCTAAATAGTGTAATTACTTCAGTCTGTGCATGCAAAGTTCTTCATCTGGCTTTTTGGAAACCTTGTAAGTTCTGTGACAAATTCACAGATGATGCTTGCCTCGTCTGTCTGCCAGAAGCTGGAGAATGTGACTCATTGAATCTGATCAATGTGATTTGATTCTGTTTTCTCAACTATATTTTGATTATATGAAATCTATGCATAGACCTCACTGTTGTGAGTCACGTGGCTTTCCAGGCACATCATCAATTGGTCTCTCATGAGAGCATTTTGATTCTGTATTAATCCTTGTCACAGAGTTGTGCTTATACTAGCTTCTTCCATGATGTACTTAAAACTTTATGCTTGATATAGACATCTTTTGTACTTTTTAGTGGATTTAAACAAATATTTCTCCCCTAATTTATAATCTGTGAGTTGCTTTAGTTCATAGTATTTAATTTCATATATTTTTTCTGTGCCTCTCTGAAGCCATGCCTCAGGACATAAAATAGGTCCCTGCCCACCAAACTCACTTCTTGTGACTGTAACGGTGCCATGTTCCATTTCATGGCATTTGTTGGTCTTGAAGATCTAGACGGCTCAATTTTGACCTTTAGTAAAGAATGGGAAAAATAGTTTCCCCTGTTTTACAAGTTAAAAGAATGGCTTACAAACTCTGCAACTAGAACGATGTATACAAAACCTCAGAAAAAAGTTTCTTTAGTAAGAGTCCACATAGACATTTTACTGCATATGTTTGATTTTATGGATTTGACTAAGTTTATATTTCATTCCTCTTTTGGATACAGAATAACCCAAGAAAGCAATGCACTTTTGAGCTAAGGCAGAATTAAATATTTATTTTAAGGTACTTCCCTTCAAACTGTTACTAAAAATAACAAACATAATAAATTAACAGTATATATTGATTTTTTTTCCCCTTATAGTTCATTTCTGTTGTGGTTTGATACCATTATCTTATAACTTCGAAATTATTTGGTCAAATTTAAGTTTTTACGAATCTTCACCAGTGTAAAGGATATTCTTATTTCTTTTAAAAATGGTGATTATGGTCAGTTTTGCCAGTTCCAATTTATAATTGTAAGTCTTTAAAACATCACTAATAAAACCTCTTCTCAGCTAAAACAAAAACCAATCATTTTAAAAAAATGGCTTATGTCACAAGTAAGACATCTTCAGAATGCATGTGTGTAAATCTGAAGACTTAATTTATTGACAGAAATACTTTTTTAAAAAAAAATTACATATTTAGCATAATGAAGTATCTGGGATTCAAGCAAATGCCATTCTCAAAATGTTGACTTTATTGCGACCTGTAGAAAATCTCTCACTGTATTAAGTGGGGCCACTATTTCATCCGCGGCCCTTGCCACTATGTTCTATCACTTTAACCTAATGTCTTGCCATTAATTTGAACTGAATTACATTGACATGTGCCTGACATAGTATGGTAAAGAAACAGAATTTCTATTCTAATTTTTTAAGAGTCGAAACTTTGGATTCCCAGTAAGTCAGTTGGGTGAAAGCTTGTTTTTCAATGCACAAACAATGTCAATATATGCGTTGACTTTGTTATTTAGTTTTATGAGTGTTATTCTTATAAAAAACTCTATGTATTTGTTTAATGTTTCAGTGTTTATTGAACCTACAGACAATAATTACTTAACATTAAGCTATCATTTTTTAATGAAACTTTTCTCTTTAACTGTGACATAGCAGATTTGGAACTGCTAGCTGCGCATAACAATTATCAAAAACCTTTAGGTGTGAGAACGTATTTTCAACTGAGTATAATTCTGACAAATGCTGTTGCTTACGCTAATTTTCTTTTAGGGGAAGAATCACCCTGGGCAGGAACTTTTGCAGGAGGCTTTACTTTTTTCTAACTCTTTCTAGAATTCAGATAGTGAAAATGTTTGTTGTTGTCATTATTGTCACTCTTTTCCCCTGTGGTAAAATAACAAAAATCCTGCAAGTACATCTCTACTTACGATCAGAGAACTGCCATTTGGCATATATGTAGTAAATAGATGCTGCTTGTATTCCCAAGGCGGGGGGAAAGAAAAAGCCCTGCTCAAGTCTGGCCTCATTAGAAGCCTCTGAAAAATTCAGTTCAGAACTGGTCAACAGTAAATTGTTTGATCTCCACTCAGCGTGCTTCAGCACAAGCACACCAGGATCTGCTCCAAGATCTTTCTCAGTTTACAGGAGCACAGTGGTGCACAAACAGTGGGGCTCCTTCTTGGACTAGCAAGAGGAGCAAATTCTTTCAAGAAGCTGTTGTCTGCGGTCACGTCCCTTTTGCATTCTGATCCCATTGTAGGATAGGGACTGGATGCATATAAGGAAACAGAATTTTCTCCTGTGGACACAATGGAGGTAGAGTGCTGTTCTGAATATTAAAGAAAACTAAATTGCAGATACAATCACAGAATCACAGAATGATAGGGGCTGGAAGGGACCTCTGGAGATCATCTAGTCCAACCCCCCCGCCAGAGCAGGGTCACCTACAGCAGGTTGCACAGGACAGTGTCCAGGCGGGTTTTTGAATATCTCCCGAGTCGGAGACTCCACCACCTCTCTGGGCAGCCTGTGCCAGTGCTCTGCCACCCTCAAAATAAAGAAGTTCCTCCTCATCTTAAGATGGAACTTCCTGTGTTCAAGTTTGTGCCCATTACCTCTTGTCCTATCACTGGGCACCACTGAACAAAAAACTGGTCCCCTCCTCCTGGCACCCTCCCTTTAAATATTTATAAGCATTGATAAGATCCCCCCTCAGTCTTCTCTTCTCTAGACTAAAAAGATGCAAGTCCTTCAGCCTTTCCTCATAAGAAAGATGCTCCAATACCCTAATCATCTTTGTAGCCCTTTGCTGGACCCTCTCCAGCAATTCCCTGTCCTTCTTGAACTGGGGAGCCCAGAACCGGACACAGTACTCCAGATGTGGCCTCACCAGGGCAGAGTAGAGGGGGAGGATGACCTCCCTTGACCTGCTGGCCACACTCTTCTTGATGCACCCCAGGATGCCATTGGCCTTCTTGGCCACCAGGCCACATTGCTGGCTCATGGTCATCCTGTTGTCCACCAGGACTCCCAGGTCCCTTTCCACAGAGCTGCTCTCCAGGAGGTCAGCCCCCAACCTGTACTGATGCATGGGGTTATTCCTCCCCAGGTGCAGTACCCTACACTTGCCCTTGTTGAATTTCATAAGGTTTCTCTCCGCCCAACTCTCCAGCCTGCCCAGGTCATGCTGTATGGCAGCACAGCCTTCTGGCATGTCAGCCACCCCTCCCAGTTTGTGTCATCAGCAAACAATCACAACTGGTAAGCACCTGCCAAAGAACTACAAGGTCTTGAGTAAAACTTAGATGGTCTCATAGAATGAAACATAAAATAGGGTCTCATTAAGGTTGCACAGAAAGTCCAATTTTGGTACTTCCTTATTTTGCAGCATTTTCTTAATCCTGAAATTTCAAACCTTAAAGCTGTTTTATTAAATATTTTATTACATATTTTACCTGTCATATACTTGTCTCTGTTCTTATTTTTTAATAAAGAAAGACAGGAGAGTAGTACAGGCGTGTATAAAAGTAGAAAAATGAACATTTCTAAATCATTTTCCTATTCTGGTTAAACATTTGAAGTACTCTTTATCAGTTATAAATTTATGATCTTAGCAAGTCATTCTAACATTGCAGATAGGTATATAAGAAGACAAGATAGGAATTAGGGCACAGAGTGATCAACTGTGAACTCTCCAGACATATTGTGAAAGAGCAAATGAAAAGCCTTGAGAAATTCTAGAAGCTAAATATACATTATAAATGACAAGTTGGCTTTTATCCTCAGTGTCACAATGCCAGCGGGATAAAGAGACGGATTTGGATCACTTATCTTTTTTCCAAGTGATAGTAGTTTCTGCTGGAAACTACATAGGTTCCCATGTTAAATGAGAGAAATTTTAGGTCTGCTGCAATTTATATTCTTTTGCATTATGCATTTTGAGGTTATCGGGTAGTTTGAATATGATCCTTTTCTTTTGGCCCTACCCTTCCCATCAAGGTCCAAAGAGGATGAGTTAAGCCAATTATTATAGGGATTCTGCGACAGTAGAGCCAGGCAGTTCATGGCAGTGTCCCAAACCCTCTGTAATAAGAAGGAAAAAGAGGAAGAGAATAATGTCCTCGCGTTTTTACGTATCTCCTGAGATCAATAACTAAAACAGTTTTGTTTGTATCTCTCTTTAAGAATGTTTCATAAATCCATCTTTTAAAACAATGAGAGCAAGATTATTTTACAATATTTTATACAATCTGTAGGAAGATACAGAAGATTTTAAAATCTTGTCTTCCTACAGATAAGAATGAGGAAAAACTGAAAAGAGACGTTTGCAAATTAAATTATACTTGGTAGGTATAGACTGAACAGCGTTAAAATTGTCGTTTAAACTGTATTAAAATGATAAATATGTCTTCACAAATTGAATTTAATAGTCTGCTGTCATTAGTACTTAAATGTTAGATAAGTAAATTTTTTCCTTTTAATGTAGTAATTGTAAAAGGGATTTTAGGTCTTATGATTGACAGTGTAAAATGTTACCATTTTTTCAACAATATGTCACGTATTTTGAAATGCTAATATTCAACTGTCTCTAAGACTGAAGTCCTAAAATACCCTACGTTGAACTTATGCCTTAAATCCAAAATGATGGCAAAGAGACTTAAAAAGGATAATGATTATTCTGTGATATAGCAGTATATCTCTGAGGAACAGTAGTTTTAAAATGTTTTGATTTACAACCTTTTGAGTCTAAGTCTGGTGTCTTTCCTAATCAGATTTTACTTGTTGTCTTTCTGGTTTCCAGAGTTTTGACAAGTTCCTAACATTTGCAAATTATTCTTGAATCAAAGTATTTACATAATACGACTTCAAATGTGATTCTTGATTTATTACAGTAGAGTTATTAGAATATAAATTGCGGTCTAGCTAAACAGGAAAAATATTGCTCAGAAAAAGACACATATACTGCATATATTGGAAATAAAATATGTCTGTCTGTGTGGTTTTATTTGTGATGGAAATATAAGGCCAAGCACTGATGTAAAAAATACAATGTGCGTAAGAAAAATGGATATTTAGAAGATAAACAGATATAGTGTTTTAATTAAGTAACTAACCATATGGCCAATACTTGGTTAGATTCCTGGGCCTTACTGCGTATTATCTTTCCAGCATGCTATAAGCTCAGGCACTAAATTTGCTAGCTCCACTCACATGTGTATGCAAATGTAAAGTTAACTAACTAAGCCAAACAAAACAATTTATTTTTTTTAAAAGAGGTAATGGAGACTCAGGTACAATTTGTGATTGTGCTGTTGGTCTCCGATCTTCTACCCATTGTCTAGAATGCTGATGATTCCTAATTGCTCATTTTTTCAGGATTTTTAGGAGAAAAGGAAATAAAGTCTTAGGAAGTAGTTTGAACAATATCAGGACAAATATAGCTTCTAAGGTCTATAAGGACAACACTGAAGTCTTTGCTCATTTGAGCTTATCACATTGTACTTCATCCATCCCATTTTTCCAGGCACGTAAGAAATCTTCAGTTTTCCTTTGGTACACAGCTATCAGGCTTAATGTATGATGGAAACTCACAGGGGAAATCCTATTCCTTGTAATGCCCATGACAACACACTAATAAAGCCAGTGGTGACAAATAATCAAGTATAGAGAATCTACCAACTTTGCCTGTTTAGAAACAGTAGCTTTATGGAAGCTGTATGCTTGAGAGCTATGTTAAGTTTAGATGTTTTACAAGAACTAGATCAAGAAACTGAAGTAGGAACATCCATTTTTATTCATTTTTATATGGTCTAATGTCCTGAGAAACTGTAGTAGTAATTCTTGCCACCATAGTCCCATTACGTTATATGACATTTTTATTAATAGTTCTAATTATTTATTTTATGTTTAGCATTTTTGTAGAGTCAATTTCTAGTGAATATTATTTTCTTATCTTTTTAATTATGACACATTAAGTGAACAAGTTAAGTGAATACAAACAAAGTAAATCTTACTGAGTGCATGTTCCCAACAGAATTACCCTTGAAAATATATACAATGTATTACAAACTACTTCTATGAAAAATATTGCAAACACTGCAGTTTCTGTAAGTTTCTGTTTTCAAAAACAGTATGAAAGTAACGAAAAAAATCTGGATCTAAAGTAGTTTATTTTAATTTATGAAACAATGGCATATTTTTTTCATCTTGTTCATGTTTCATTACCATTTTGCTCCACTGATTTCTTTTGTGCATGCAGTACTTGCTGTCATTTGTCTGCTTTCTCCCTGAAGAATGTTTGCATAGTGTAAATGTAATGTCCCTCAGCATCTTTCCACAGCATCAAGAAATGTATGTAACTTTGTGCCTTTCATCTGTTGTTCAAAGTTCATTTTAGTTTTTGCAACTTCTGTCTTCATTTTTGTAATAAAGAAAACTAACTTAAAGCATTTCTATCTGTATTTTCTTTATTACTGATAAATTCTTGTATTATCTACATTATGTATTTTGCAACTGAAGAGGTTTTTTAACATTGCATAAATATTTTTGTTTCGACAGTAAACCTCAGTGTTTTATCCAATATTGAATATTTAAAAAAAAAAATAAACCAAACAAATAAACAAACACAAATCATTAAAATTAGAATTCCCAGCTTTTACTTTGATTCATATTAGGTGGCTCCGTGCTACTCCACTATTGGAGCAAGTATGTGAAATGTCTGTATAAATACGCAGCCTGAGCACTTGATCCATACTGGCTTAATCTGCTTGCTTGAAACAGTTGTATCCCAAAAGGCAAGTGTTTTGTACTGGGAGAAACTACATGGGTACATGACACTTTCACACCAAGTACAACTCTGCTGACACTTGCACTTGTACCAGCGTTGACTATTTCAAGTAAAAAAGTACACTATATACTGGCAGCACTCTGTTCTTGCAGCTAATGCTATAAAATAATCATACATTTAAAATATTATTCCAAATAATACTTCTCAAAACAATTGTGTTTGCATTTACCTGTGTCTTAAAGAACTAAAAGAAAGTGCTGTCAAGCCTAAAATGTTTTATCAATTCAAATACAATCCCAACATAGTTGGACTTCTTTTCAGGTCTCCTGACTACAGTGCTGTGGTTACAGCTGTCATCCAATATAAAGATGCAAAAATCTCTCAGGTCTCTGTGGTATGTGCACAGTGTGATTTTTAATTCTCCCAAATAATGCAATTAAAATAATTTCATCTTTTATGTAATAGCAATACTGAAACTACACATAAGTGTGTTTTCAATACCCATGTCAATCTTAATTAATCTGCACAGGTTCTTAGAAATTCCTCTGAGAGACACGTTCAGTAAATCTGCTGTCAGTTTGAATGGAGGATCCCGGGACACAGAAACTTAGTCGTTTCCCCATGGCCTTCTAAAACCTGGGTGCAGAGCTGATGCCACAAACTCCACAAAGCCGCCGTTGTTGCGCAGCTTCTCCCCCCTCAATGCTGGGCTTTCTCTGCCCTCCCCATTAGCTGTTCCTTGTTGGAAGCAAAAAACATTGTTTTCCAATACATGTAAAGCGTTGGGGTTTTTTCCCCACTTTCTGCCCCAAAAATACTGGGAGAAGTGTATTGATCGGCTGCCTGAAGTGTACAACAGCTTGTCCTGGAAGTGTAGTTCCTCTCTTGGCCTTGTGTGGCTGCTGCTGCCGCAGAAAGAATGAGGACTTCTGCCTAGTTTTCTCTGGGGCTTCCCACAGAAGTAGGCAGTGGTAGAAGAACACTCTTTACTTTGGTGACTGAGTAAATACATGAAAGAATGGTCTGTAGCTACCTGGTAACTATTTAGGAACATTCGAGATGCCTCTGAGGCTGCTTGGAGATAATTTGATGATGCCAGGAATAATTTTTAAAACTTTACTTAAAAAATGATAGGCTAGAACTCAAAAAATATTTTCACAACCCAGGACACTTTTCCTACTTAACATGGTCTTCTTTCCTTTCCTTTCTTGTCCCTTAGCAGACATGAAGAAGACATCATTGACAATCAAGTCGCTATTTACATTACAACATTTGTTTTATTTAGCTATTTTATTTACATCTTGTTTAAGACACCTTCATATGAAAAATGGTGTAAAGGGGCATTAGAGTAAATGAGAATTCAAGTCGTACTTAGTACCCAGAAAGAGCCATCATAAAAGAAGTTTTCCTATAAAATTTAGAGGAAAAAAGTCATTTCAGAAAATATGTTGGCAAGAGGATCTCTGCCATAATAAAGAAAAGCTCCCTCACTCAGATAAGGATCAGAAAAGCACAACATTTCCAAGAGATACCATTTTAGCCTTGCTTATTTCAGTAGCTCACATCTCATCGTTGATAATCGTGGTGGCACCACAATATCCCTTTACTGTGAGTACTCCTGCGTGTCGTTGCCTATGGTGTACAGCCTCCTCTTTATGGCCCCTCTTGCTGCCAGTGGAACCATTGAAACTCCACTGTTATCGGGCTCAGATTTCATTAGAGATGGTAGACAGTGAAGATATGTCATTTATGGGTAGAAGAAAGCTAGAGGAAACCTTCTCTTTAGTTAGTTAGTTACATCAGGATCGATAATACTGTCCCCTTATTTTTCAAAGCTATGTGTCAAGCGTATCTGTCAGAACATATTGCTCAGTCGTGCAGTACAGAGCACATATCCTTGTGTGCTTGTACACTGCCCGTCAGCAGTATTTGTCCGAGCAGAAAGTTCTAGGAAAAATCACTGAGGAAGAAAAATCATTAAAATTAATGTAGATTAAAACCTTATTAGCATCTTTTGTATTAAGTAATGGGATAGAAAAGACCATGACCTACTGTCATGGCCTCCTCTGCCTCATACATTTCCCCAGTAAATGTTTGCACAGAATCATAATATTTTTTAAAAAAGTTGATGCCTGCAACTGTATTGATTTATTTTTTTTTATCTCATTTGAAGGTAGACATGTAGCTGCTGGGCATTTACCTGGCTCAAAAGCCACGTTTTATTGTTTTAAATTGCTAAAAGCAGCTCATGCAGCTCTGGCTGTGGCAGCCAAATTATTGGAGCTTCTTTGGGTAAGGGGGAGGCATCACTGGTTCTTTGCTCTTTTTTGCCTCCCATGATTTTCATCTCAGTAAAGCACAGGAGGGCGTAGTAAGGGAAAGCTCTTGTACAAAGCTAAGAAATGGTTCCTCTTCTAATGAATACAGTCTTCCAGTGTCATACCGTTCTCACTAAAAAAGCTGGGTACGTGGGACCCTCACGTGCTACCCAAGATGGAGTTCATTCTGGGTACCTGTAACTTGTGAGGTTTGCTGGGTGCCACACGGTCCTGGCATCCTGATCACCCACACCAAAGGAGTTGGAGCACCCAACAGCTTAAACCTCTCTTGGACATTTCCTGTTGGAAAATGAAGCAGGAGTATATTTTGACAGGCAGTGAGCACAGCTATGCAAGTCCCACAGTTTAGATATATCCATTTTCAATACAAGAAAATGCAATACATTAAAAGGCAGTGAAATATAAATATCAAATATAATTATTCTTAAAAGAGGAATAATGGGGTTTTTTAGCCTCTATCAATTGAGAAATTATTTCTGTTTACTATGTACTTATATTCCCAAAGAGAAAGAAAAAAAAAAAAGAAAAGGAAGCATTTCAGGACATCTGGAAACACATGAGTAATTTGCAATGATTGAAATGAAGAAGCATCCTTTGGCTATTTGCCATACCCTGCCTCCAGCATGCACCTCATAGTATTTGTATACATTTTTATATCTGGGATGGACCTGTATTAGACATGCATGTTACCTGTCTGGATTTCTGTAACATTTCTGGTAAATCCTTTTGTTGTTGCTGCTTCTGTATTTCTCATAATGTGCTTGTAGTTTGGATGTGTATCCTGGACCCCACTCCAGGTCTTTAGCTTTCCAGTGCTTGTTCTGGCAACGGTCTTGGCCCTCCACCCTTATAAAAACTTTTTAAAGCTGTTTGGCTTTTTGGTACTAACTACATTGTGACTGTTTGGGTGCTCGTCAATGGATACTAATTTTTAAGATCCAAGTAGTCTAGGTTTTTAGAGGTTTTGAAGAAGTATACAAATCTTGGAAGCCTTTGATTCTAAGAAACATTCCGGATCAGATGTAAAATCAAAGACAACATTCATAGGCAGTGCAGAAATAACTGTCATGATTGGACAGCCTTTGTAAGAGTCAATACAACAGGGCAGTTTGAGAAGGTGATGGACAAGACCGTTCTTTTTTTCTGCCACTATCCGGTGCAATATTTTCAAATTCATCCTCTTGTTCATAATTTTCAACTACTTCAGCTCAAGAGCAGTTCCTACTTTAGCTTCAGATTGACCTGAAAGAAGGGACAAGCTTATGCATAATATCCCTGCACACTCATTCACACCCATTCAAATGTAGCTGCCAGGTGCTACCCTAAGAGTGTAGGGAAGTGTTTAGTAGCATTGCTTTTTTGCCTTAAAAATGTAAATGACTGTAAAAGGCTACAGGCTATGTAGAATCATCTGTCTTTCCTTGAATCCATGCCTGCTAAGGAGGAGGGGAAGAAAGGCACAAAAAAGGTGTTAACATTTTTTTTTTTTTTTTTTAACAAAGCTTAGAATCACTGAATGGTTGAGGTTGGACGGGACTTCTGGAGGTCATCTCGTCCATCCTCACCTGCTCAAGTGAAGTACTTATAATAACCCTTGCAATTATTATTTTATTGTCCCAGCATCTGAATATATACGATGTAATTCTGTCACATCGAAGGACATACATTCATTGAAGATCAGTCTGAATATATGAATGTTGCATATTAAGTGCCTGTCTCTGTGCAGAAGCCATAGCTGTAGCTTTCTGTGTACGAAGTGTACCTGAACACTCTGTGTATGTATGTAGATGGTGGCTCTCTCTTCAGACCTGCTTCCCTTTAGACTATCTGATACAGATTCCTTAAAGGAATTCACTCTGAATTTACATTTGAGGCTCCATAAAATTTAATTTTCCAATTATTTCTCTTCACTGGGAAATTCTGTTTTACTTGCCAAAGTTCTTCATTTCTCTCTCCTGTTATTCGAATGTTTTGTGCAAAAATGTTCAGCTATTTTATTAGAAGTTAGAAATACAACTTATTGAATGAGTGAGAACTTGAAAATTGCCAATACGTTCCATGACGTTTATAGAAATTTGCTTCATTTTTTTTATTGCATTTCTGAAAGTTTTGTAACCTTATTTCCATAAGTATTCATTGATAAGCACTTATTTGAAGAAGTGGATGAATGCAGTGACTTTGTTTAAAGTTAGCAGTTTCCTTCATTATCATGACAAGGTGTATTATATTATTTATGCCATATTCTATATGACAAAAAGCATATTATTTTAAATTTAGCATATTTTTGACAAATTATAATTAAAACTCATTCAGAACTGGGGAACTTGGACTTTTTTTTTTCCAAGCAGTGTTTTAAAAGGCTCCACTATGATTAGATTACTAAGACAGGTATACAATAAACCTTTTCACAAAATTGTTAAGAACTGATTCTCTCACATGAATATTGAACATTGATTTCAAAGTGTGTTTTCAGCCAGAAAAAGAAGGTATATAATGTATAAATACTTTATTGTTGTAGAGCACAAAGTGGAACTATTATTTTGAGTCCATTTTGTACATACTGAACACTATAATAAAAAATAAGACCACATTTAAAATCATTGCAGCTTATAATGTTTTTTTTTTTGTATTGTTAAAGAACTGGCGCGGTAAAGCTAGTCCAAATTTAATTTAGGGCAAAACTTTTTGATAGCAAAGGTATTTTTCAAAGTTGGTTGAAAGGCTGTGTGAAGTATGACATTAACATTTCATCCAGTCACAGAGTTAGTACTTCTGTTGATGTCATAAGATATTAAGACAAAATTTCACATTATTGTGATACCATAGGTATATTAAGATATGATTTTTGAAAGCAGTCGGGACAAGCCTAAATCTTCTTTTATAGAGCTTTTATAGATTGGCAGTAGTTTTACAACTGACTTTTGCAGGAGCAGATAGACCAGTACAAAGTCTCAGTAATTTAAGCAAGAACAGAACTAAGCCGAAGATGAACTTTTAGAAAATGAATTTTATATATTTTCAATAATATTAAAAATACACCATAAAACACACTTTTAGAACACAAAACAGTCCAATTTCTGCCTATCTTTGGAAGAAAAAAGGACATAAAGAGCCTAAGAGCAGCAAGAAGGCTGATGACAGCCATGGTCCGGGCCCCACCACAGGTTGTGGTCAGGTTCCCGTCACTCTTTGGGGTGTGGGAGCTAAAGGAGAGAAATGTAGATGTAACGTTTGAAAACGTGTTGGCAATCACAAGAAATCAGACTTTCAAATGTTGTGAAACAGAAACCTGTAATTTGCAAGTCAGGTTGCAAGTAGCAAAAAGAGCACTTGGGACAAACAGGGCAGCAATAAGGATGGGGAATGCTGAATGAAGAGGAAATTATCAATCATAAAGAGATAGAAATGTATGTAACAGCCAAACCCTTAGGTCTCAGGTGTCTCACCAATACCAAGAAGATTAACAATGGAAAACAAAGTCTCCCCTACAACTGCAGCAAATGAATATGTGTATCATTGTACAAAGGAGCAATATTGTTACGATAAATATTTCCTTCACTTGCTAGTGAAAATATTCTGTAGGCTTTTCTGTCACTGTATCACTTGGGGTAGGAAGCTTGCCACATCACAGTGTTCCAGTGACACTGGGAAAGCTGCTTAGATCAGTGAAAAACATGTCTCCGTATGGCAAAGTCTTCTTAACACTGTATTAAAGAAAAAAGAAAAAAAAAATCCTAAAAATACAACAGCAACAAAGCAACTCCAAATCGCTTTAAAAATGTGGATTAAAAGACTCTAATAATTCTCCTCCACAGTTCTATTTAGTGGTTAAGAAGGTGTAGAGACGAAAACTTTCCTGTATAAGGTCTCTAGAACTGGACTGTATAGAATTTATTGGTATTCTAACTGTTGAAACATATGAGCTTTTCAATAAACTGGAATTAAATATCTATTTATATCTTCCTGGCAATTCAGACTGGTAAACACAAATGACTGAAGTTTAGAAACGAAGTCATGTAATAGATGGTTGGATGTATGGGTAAATTAAGTTTTGGAAGATGTATCAAAATTATACTTAAAGAAAATGAATTCACGTGAAATGTCAATTTCCAACATTGCTGATGGGGCAATGCATAAATGATACATCGTTTCATCTCTATGCCATTATTTTTGTTATTTATATAGCGGTTTTTAAGTATTTCTGAAGAGAAGAAAGGAAAATAACTTTGAAGTAATATCTGTCTGTTTACCTGCCTATCCATCCATGTAAATATATACATTGAATTCTGGCTTATTGCATAATAGCGTTCTGAAGAAAAGTCCTGTAATAAAACAACCCATATAATAGACAAAGAAATCAATTGCATAAGAAGTAAAACGTTCCCCTTCTTTTGAAAAAAGGTTTTACTTTTCCATCTGAGTTCTATCACATAGACTTACAAGACGTATAATTCTGTTAGCATGTATTGATTTAGAAGTCCTCAAGGAAATAATTTTCAAATTATATTTGAAAGTGTAAATAGATATTTTCTTAAAAATTAGTTAAGCAGAAATATGAAAGCTAAAATGATATTCTTAATCTGAAAATGATCCGCTATGTATCAGGGAGGTGGAAGAGAAGGAAGGGGAAGATGACAGTAGTAACCCCATTAAAACCTTTATATTATATTACATTATATTATGTTTTGGCGTCTATTACAACAGTATTCAACTAATTCCCTGTCAGAAAAATCTTGCTCTTATTTTGGCAACGGGCATAGATACAGCTGCAAATGGAAATGTACCGCTGCGCTGCTGAGTCATGCGTGGCTCTAAGGCACGGTAGCGCTGAGTAAGCAGTGCTGATGTGCCACACCAAGGTGCAGAAAACCCACTTTCAGTCCCCTGTGGAGTTTGCTCGGGACATAGCATCACACCGGGCAATTGTCACTTGCCAGCTTCTCACCTAGACTGACGCTTTCTTGAACCAGCATGAACCATTACTGAGGTGGCTCTCCCCCCCCCCCCCCAGTTTATCGGTCAGATACAAGTCCTCTCTTTTATAAGGGTCATCTGAGTTCACAAGCACAATAGTTGTTGTTCTTCTGAGAATCACACTATTCAAAACGATCTGTAGCATTATTGTCTGTTATGGAAATGTCAACCGAGTCAAAACATTAAAATATTTTTTCTGAGATTTGTAATGAAGTAAAATTAGCTAAGCCTCAGCTTTCAGAATACAAATACGGAAAGCAAGATCAGGTGCGGAATACGTTTATGTTGAAGTGCGTGAATGTATTTTCAAGGTACAATGAGGTCTTAACCCTATAATCATTTAACGATGTGCATAGTTTTCCTCATACTAATTTATTTAAGACTAAGGTATGCAACTGTTTGCAGATTAAATAGCTTGAATTAACTTCTTTGAAGACTTTTTCATTCTACTTTAATTCAAAAAATGACCTTTACAGTAATAAATACTGTTTTAGCACTCCCTTGAACCTTTCAGTAATTCTGCTGATTGATTATAATTGAATATATATTATATTTGAAATGTGGAAAATGACAACTTATATCAACTATTGTTATGCTGAACATTTTAAATGCTTTTCATAGGCTACATACTGATACTCTCAGTCTTGGAATGTTAAGATGTGATGTTATTTGTTATTAAATAATGTTATTTATGCTCTGTGACCATATTGGAATTATGTCAATGGGAAAATATTATGTAGAAAAGATTTTTTTTGTGATTTTTTTTTTAAATCAGATTGTATACGTGCTTAATCTTCAGGGCTGTTTATTTCCATTAATTTCTGAATGGTTCATTTCTAAACATCCTTTAGACTCCTGACCTACAGCTTAAAAGCTTTAGAAAATGCCATTTTTTTATTCTTTGATAAAATAAATTTTATTAATAAATTTTAATTTTCTTTCATTCAAGACACTATTTTTAACGGTCTTGGACTTGGTGCGGTCATTGGCCTGGGAGTAGCAGCCCTTTTGTTAATCCTGGTTGTGACTGATGTTAGCTGCTTCTTTGTACGACAATGTGGATTGCTAATGTGCATCACCAGGAGGATCTGTGGGAAAAAGAGTGGTTCAAGTGGAAAAAGTAAAGAACTGGAAGAAGGAAAGGCAGCTTACTTGTGAGTATTAATCACATATTTTGGGAACTTCATTAAAAGAAAAGGGTTGGCTATCCAACTTGCATTAACTTTATGGCCATTTTGTGCTGTGCCAAAGGGAATTTGTAAAATGTTTCTATCACTTGGAAAACGGTTCCCCTGAAATGTATAGAATTGTTTGCGGTCAAATGTTACCTTAAAAGAAAAATGGACTAAAAAAAAGGCACTTACCATACCTCACTATAAGATGGCCTCTTTGTGCAGCTTGACACAAAAGAAATCGATCATAATTCAATAGTAATTATAGGCACATTTTTGGTCCATGAGGAACAGGTAACAGGTCATTTCTAGCAGTCCATCTTTGAGCTGCTAATACCCAAAAACGCAGCATATGGTTGTGGTACTGCCAGTAAATCTGGGAGTAAAAGGCATAGTATTATGGAAAATCTGTGAAAAAAGTTTTTCTTCTCAGAAATAGCACTTGATGGACAATCTTGTTTCTTGCTGATAGACTTCAGGAATAAACAGTGTTGTTGATTTTTAAAATAGGAGTGCTGAGTTGGATGTGGGTGAAATGTTGATGAGCGTGATTGTTCTTCATAGCAACAGTTAATGATTGCTAAACCTAAGTGGGTAAAAAACAATTTTATTTCTTACAAATACCCTTGTATAGTGGCTACTTCATCAGGCAAATGAATGAACTGATCATTTATGTGCAAATATGTTTCCTTAAATGATAAGACTGGATAGCGAGATCTCTGGCAAAGCAGTTCAAGTACTGATTGCATAAATTAATAGTGCTTTAAAGACCCGGCATTTACAGGGCTTTCAAAAAGTAAGCTGCAGAGAGGATTACTTATGGTCCCTCATTTTAGGCAGTTTCATTTTTTCGACTAAAAAACTAATCATTTCCTCATTATGTTCATCTGATAGACTTCTCATGCACATACTGTAATATCTGTGAGAATGATGCCTTTGTGTGGTGTAAGTAACGTTTACTAGTTATTTACAGCAATTCCTGTGTGCTGTAGCCCTCCCAGTTGTCAGGCCTTGCAGTTCATTCTCCTGCAGCTTCCCATATCCCATCCCTCCCCAGATGCCTGTAGAGCAGATCAGATTTCACAGCTGTTATTATTCAAAGCTGTATTCGGCTTCTTTGTTGCTCGTAGTGGAGGTGTCAGTGTCTTTTTTGGTTTTAGTTCTGGCTATTGGGATTCAGAGACTGTGTCTTTCTTAGGTAACCTGATTACATTTCTTGGTTGGGTTCTCAACCCTTTTGGAAACAGCTCTGTAGAAAAAAACCAACCATAAGCAGGAACACAATATTTACATCAAATAATGATTCTGAATATAAGTTATGCCATAAAATAGCTACTTTGTAATTCTCTGCGGCTTACAGTAAGAGAAAGAATAGCATCTTTTTTTTTATTGTGTGAAGCCAGCACGTCCAGGTCAATAGAATTAAGATGTGAAGCTTCTGGCTCTGACTCAGCTGTCCTTTCCTATTGAGCAAAGCACTTCAGCTTATGATTTAATTTCACATTCAAGAAGTGACCAAGTATGAATTGGTGTACAGACCCTTTCTGAATGGGAAGACCTCAGGGAGCTAAAGTTGCAAATGTCACTTGACAGCAGTTTATACCTTGCTTTCAACATCTCATACCCAAATGCCATTCCGTGCTGTCCCAGAAAAGCATAAAGCTGGTCACTTAATATTAATTCCCCAATGACACTTATTTTGCAAGAACAACTATCTTACATAATTATATTTCATTTCCTTGTTGGGGTGATCTTCAGTCAGTCAGATCTTAAAACATTTAGGACTGTGCTTGACATAAATAAACTGTCAGGCTAAAATTTCAAGACAGGCTTGAAGAGTCAAAATTTGAATTTATTTCATGCCGACTGCTGTTCCCTAAAAGGCACTGACATTTCCCTCTTTTAAATATGTCGGTTTGCATTCTGGATTTTTGAGTGGGTTTATGGTACAGTTCTTTGTTACATTTTGACTATAGGATATATATAGTCATTAGTTATGTTCCATATGTAATGAATGTAGATGATACAATGCATGTCACATACATGCAGTCACCTGGAATAGAAATGACATAATGTGTTTCCTACAAATCACTTTCCCATCAGTGCAATTTTTAATTGTTATGCAGTTTGTACTTTCTGTACAGGTAAATTTCTCAATTCCCAGGTGAATGCTGTTTGCTAATAACATAATTTTTAGGCTTTTGGTTATGCAGTAATGTATGTTTGTCCATCAGACAAACCAAGTAGAACTTACCATTCCCTCCACCAGTCCTACTATGATCCATAATCTTTTCACAGATTTGAAGTAGCCAGGACAGGTATGTGCATCATCTACAGAAATGAGCATTGTATCCATTTGCGTATCTTAAAGTCAAATTTCACTTGCAGAGGTGAATCATGCTATTTAAAAAAAACCAAACAGAATCTTTTAGACTTCTACCCATTCCCTAGTCAACTTCTTGGATACACATTTACATGTGCTACATTCTTATTACCCTACAAAGATTTTCCTTGAGGATACCTACCAGAGAATGGTAGAGTTTTCCAGGTACTTCCTGAATAGATGGATTATTGTAGTTGTAACAGCCTCTTTAACTGTTATCTTCTCAGAAACAATACAAAAATGTGAGATATTAATTAGACAAGGGTTTAACTAGATCTTTGCTATGGAACATAGCAGTCTAACTGTTTTCTAGAACATCATGGATCCAGAAGATAGATAGTCTGTTAAATATAAAAGTGATTGTTCATCTCTAACTCAGTGACCCTGTGTTTCCAGACTACAGCAGATGAAGTTCCAGAATACAATTCCTGACCTGAAGGCAGGAATAGGGACTAAATATTTACATGGAAAGAGGTTGTGTTAAAGTTAAAGAGTTTAAGTGTGAAATATCAGATATATCTTGGGAATCCTTTGATCTTTCTTTCAGGAGTAAAATTATATGCAAGTTTTTAATTAGTAGTAATCTTGTTAATACTTCTGTAGCAGCAAACAGTGCTTTCCATATCGTGGACATATCATCAACAAAAGTGTAGTGACAATACTCACTGCTCCATCTTCCTTACAGTCAATGTCCAATTGGCACAACGTTTATTCATTTACTTACACGTGAGAAGCTAACATTTGTTCCTAAAATGGGGGGAGTACAACATAGAAACAAAGAGTTTCTTCTAGCAGTGCAAACAGAAGGGGGTAGGTTCTTATCACACAAGGGCTCTTTACCCTGTTCTGGCAGCTGGGATTGTCACAATCTCAGGGAGATTAAAGTACACTTCTGCAGTGTGTATACTAACATGAAGGCTCTTTATACTGCCAGAAAAGTTCAAGCACAACTAGGCATCAAGACCTATATTTATTATACTAGGTTAGGAAAGTTTTCATCTATTCCCATGAAGAGGCCATCATCTTATCATTTAGTCATAAACAAAATGCTCTTTTGAGATGCTAATCCATGATGTTTGCAGAGTTAGGTAAGTAACCATGGATACAGGATGCTTTGAAGACTTCAAGGAATTGGGAACACGCTGTTAAATGCGTCTCGGTGGTGTTAGTCACTGATAATTAGTTCTGCCTTTTCTTTGCCGGCTTGAGAGAAGGGATCTTGGTAATTAGTTATGTGCAATGTATGTGGTTAATATGATGATATGAGACTAAGACTTTTTTAATACTTTTTAGGAAAGATGGATCAAAAGAGCCAATAGTGGAAATGCGAACAGAGGATGAAAGAATTACCAATCATGAAGATGGGAGCCCAGTAAATGAGCCAAATGAGACAACTCCCCTCACAGAACCGGAGTAAGTAGCCTGACATTCCTCAGCATTTCATACAAGCTCCTCCTGGCTGCGAGGACGAACTGGGCTTCCTACACGCTGGGAGGGACATACACAGCATTGGCAGAATGCAGTTTACCAGTGTAATTTTTTACAATAATTGATTTAAATCACGGTAGCCCACTGCTGTGGTTTAGCCCTAGCCGGCAGCTAGGACCACACAGCCACTCATGCAGTTGTCCCCTCTTCCCTAGAAGGTCAGGGAGAAGAGGGAGAAAAGGAGGTAAAAGGGAAAGGAAAACAACCTCATGGGTTGAGATAAAGACAGTTTAATAAAACAATAACAGAAATCTTCAAGGTCCCTTCCAACCTAAACCATTCTATGACTCTATGAAAATAACAATAAAACCAACAATAATAACAATAATAATAACGAAACAAGTCACTGTCACCACCCAGTGAATTGGCACAGTCCAGAGCAGTGATTGCAGAGTCCCGCCTACCCCTGGCCAACCCCCATTTCTATACTGAGCATGACATCTATTGTACAGAATATTCCATTGGCCATTAAGTTGTTCTGTATAAGCTCCTTCTCAGGTTCTATGGGAAGCTGAAAAGAGACCTTGAAAAGTATAAATATTGCTTAGCAACAACTAAAACAATATACGTTGTTGACATTCCTTTCACATCAATCGCTAGAAAGGAAATTAACTCTTTCCCGGCTGAAACTGGGACATCCACATACAATGGCTAAGGTTATCTAGACATTTTTCTCTTCTTTCTGTGACCCAGAGTACAACCACATCTAGGTGTTATCCAGCCCTTGGATGGCAACACCATGATAGTGGCAATCGTGAGACATATCTTTACACCACCACTTGTTTGGAGGTTAACAAGCGTCCAGGAAATTTTCTGCCCCACTGCCCCCCTCCCGCTGTCCTGACTCCCCAAGAGATCCTCTTGTGCTCTTGGTGAAAACAGACCTTGTGTCAGGGCTGTGGGGGGCCAGGCAGCCCTGCCCTGCCCTCCCTGGCCCACCCATCCTCTCTGACCAGGGTCCAAGAACCCCACATCAGCTTCAGCCTCATCAGCAGCCCATGCCCAGCCCTGGCCCAGGTGGGACAAGGACCCACATCCTGCTGCCACCCCACCTCTGCCCGCTGCATTCAAGGGGCTGGAAGGTGAGGTCAGGGCCCTGCCTGCAGTCTGGCTCTCAGGCAGCTCCAAAGCTTGCCCCGATGCTCCCCTGCTGCTCCCAGTTAACCTCCAAACCCCGTGGAGGACCAGGGCTGGCAGACACAGGTCACGGCCCTGCCTGCTTCTCTCTCAGCCCTGACAGCTACAGTCACCTCACCCCCCAGCCCTCCTCACCCTGTAGTAGTGGCTGAGCAGGAGAAGGATTTTTTTAGTTGGGTGCAGCTGATTTTTACCACATACCGAGGGCCTGCCCAGAAGTTATTAACCACTCTGCGGGGATAATCTCACTCACAGGAGTGGCCTTAGATTGGGTTACACTCACATCCCCCCACACACAGAGTATGTGGGGCACAATGATCTCGTGCTCCAGAAACCCAGCTCCTCACAGGATGTCCCCTTCCCACTTTCCCTCACATAACTGAGAGCTTAGCTCAGTATTTAAGTCTACGTGATAATTGGATTAACAATGCTGCTTGGCTCAGTTCCCACATCCCCCCTTCCCGTCCCTGCAAAGCCGTTCTCAGCACAGAAACCGCAGTGGTTCTTCCCTTGGGCTTGCAGGCTCTGGCCGTCTCCTGAATCGTAGGGACCACCGGCCTTGGGCTCGGGGATCCCAGGTGCTGGTGGTCAGGTCCTCTCCTCCGTATTGCCGCTGCAGCTCTTAGAACACATTAAACTGTGGAGAGGGTCTGGTGCTTGTACCTGAGTAGCACTTGTCAAAACGTGTGAAGGGTAAACTAACATTTGTGATAGGGCACAAGGAAGCTGGTATTTTACTAATCTTACCGTCACAATGAGAGCTTCTGATGTGCTTTTTTTTTCTGAAAATTTTGTGTGAATTAAAACTTCTATTTCAACACAGGTGATGACAGTACCATTCTGTCTATTGAGAGCCCACCTAGTGATGTTAAAGGACATGAACTGATTGCTCAAGTGTTTCATTTCTGGGCCTCAAAAGTTGATTGATTTGAAATTACTAAAGAAAACTCCCAGGTTTCTTTGGTTTGAGCCCAAGGCTTTTCATGTGTTGTGAAAATCTCCTACCTTATGAGATCTTAAAGCTGTCGGGGCTACAAAGATACTTCTGTAGCAAATATACAAATTTATCTTACTTGATGGAATCACAGTTGTTTTTTAAAAAGAGAGGATATTCTTATAAAAGTCTTTTTCTCTTTCTGAAAATACAACAAAATTGTCTTCCTTGCCATTACCTAGAAGTGCAAATGCCAGAACGTTTAATAAGAAAAAAGGCTGTGTTATTGGCTGTCATTGGCATTTGTAGTAAACAGGGGGAGGTGTTAAGTAGCTGCATATTAAGCTATAGACTTCATTAAAGAACCTGTACCTGAAGACTTCAAACTTGTGTTAATTAAATATTTATGGAATTTGTTGAATGACTAGTGATATGTTTGCTCTTCATATTAGCATTCGTACTGCGGAGCACTGTAGAGAGCCCACAGTTATCTAAGGAGTCAGGGGAATGTAGTTGTAAACATTGTATGAGTCCAGCGGGCCTTGGATATGTTAGTGGGTAAGGCACCAGGGCCACGTGTTTTCACGCTTCAAGACTATTTATAGCACCAGATCTTGCAGATATAAATGAGATGCATCTAGCAAGGGACATGATACAAGGAAAGATTAAGTTCAGTTCTTCCTGCTTGTCCCAGTCATTAGAACAGCTGACAGGAGTGAAATATGAGAAAGTTAAGCGCAAAAATGTTTTATTATCTTAGGGGAGGGGGAAAGAATCAGTCACTGGTGGCACGAAAAAATAACTAAATCATAGGAACAACTGATAAGGAGTTTGATGGGTATTATGTCCTTGTGAGAACAGGACTGCTAAGAGTTATTAATAATGATGGCAGTTTCCTTCTTGGTAATTTCTTCTCCCACAAGCAGTGGCAAAAGGCAGCGGTCCAACGTACATCTGGATGGAGGTCAGCTAAAGATTCTGGACAGTGTCACTTAGGAAACCAAAGATAAATAGAGCACCATGCGATCAGGACATCTGAAGGGACACTGGTACTAGGGGAACATGGAAATACCTTCTGCTCAGACAGAAGTCATAACAGATGAAACAGGGAAGCAGTATAAAGTGTGGGCGAGAAGCCACTGAAGGAAAGGAGGATGCCACAGGGTAGAACTAAGTCTCTCAGTAGGAATAACACAAAACCACATTGTCAACAACAGGTGCTATCAGCCAGAAAGGCACGCACTGGGCAGGGCAAGGATGACCAACGGGGATGTTACAGGGAAGAGTTTAGCTTGCAGGAAGGAAGAGTTTCAAGGATATTCCAGGCAGGCAATGTTCATACAAGGTGGGATGCAGTCGGAGTAATTATGGCTGTCTTAAAGGTATACAAGATAAGCCTTCAATTTAAATTATAGTAAATATAAGTGTGTATATATATATATAAAAATAGAAGTAGTTGAATTATTTTGAATACTACCAAATTACACTCAGAATTTTAAATGCCGTTTAAGCATTGGTGGAAAATAGTTAACAAAGAGATGACTTCCTCTTCTAATAATGAGTCTTTTCATTATATTGCTCAGCATATAATTCAGTAATCTACATTTTACCTTAACTCAGATGATTCTTGTCAAAGCCAGGTTTGGGATCCATGTGTGATGGATGAGCACAAAGCACTTTTACCTGGAAGTCAACAAGTTTTATTAATACTGGCAGGAAGTCAATATAAGATGTGCATTTCATATAATGTTTTTGTAATATGATTAAAATATCACATGCAGTGTGGTACTATAATTGCATTCCTAGTCTGATATTGCTGTGTTTCCAGTATTGGTTGAGTTCTTCTTAGTATTAATGAAGCTGAGTGAATTCCAGTATCAAAATGGCTAGGAGCCATTTTCCTATAAAATAGGAAAGTAAATATTCTAGCTAATATTCTACCCATTTCGTATGGGTAATATCGGCAGACTATTGCAGTTAGGCCACATGCAGTGCTAGAGGAAGTCAATATTATTAAAGATTGATAACACCCGCTATCTGATTAAAGCAAAAGAGCCTTTTAAAGTTCTCCAGTCTATTTTTTTTATTTTTTCAAAAAGCTTTTTTAATAAAATGCTTTGAGATTTGAAAAGATTAGTCTGCCCAGCTGAAAAACATAAAATTATTTCAAATAGGCGTAACTTAAGAAAAAGTAGGTGTAGAAAAATGGGTGTAATTAAGACATTTAAACTTGATTGAATTGATTAAAAGAGGAAAATTATTGAATCTGTTAATAGATATTGGATATTAATTAATATTTGAAACAAACGGAGAGAAAAATTCCAAAATAACAAAAATGTAATAGTCAAACAGGACAATCTCTAATGATAACTGAACTGATAATTTCACATCATATCTAAAAAAAACCCACAAGTTTTTAAAGACAATAAGGTCAAAGAATGGTGGATGGACTTTTTGATGAGCAAAACTTGTAAAACATTGTATTTGTTTGTAGTTTTTTTTTTCCCTTGCATGCATTGAAAGCAAGGCTAATTTTATCACACTGCTGGCATGAACATAGATTTCACAGATATCTAGTATTCTTCAACAGGGTTCTAGCAAATCTTTCTGTTTCAAATAATTTGAAATTATTTGTAGCATGCTCTTAATCCACTTCACCAAAACCAATTTATTTTAATTTCCACACAGTATATTCTGTCAATTGCCCAGTTATTACTGTGACTAAATATTTCCTCCCTTTCAGAGACACCTTTTGAGAAATTACTCTGCCTTTATATAAAACTAGATTAAATTAGGTGTGGGTTTTTTTTAATACTAGTTTAAGTGCTTTGCATTATCAGGCCTTTAACACAGCTGCCTGCTTACCTAAAATGTGTCTCATGGGCCACGCTTCCTCTCCCACAGTGCTTTATCCTCTTTTAAAAAAAGACTTGCGTTGATTCTGCTGTTTCCATTCTTTCGGGCATTGTGTTGTGGGCTGAAATCTGTTTCCTTTGGGTGCACCATGTGAAACAGACAGTTACTAGAGACCTCCCTCTGTGCTCAGATCCAGACAGCTGATACGTATATCCCACATATTTTACTGTAATAGAACAAGTTAGTCTTCTCTTTGATTTCTCTCAGATATAGGTTGTGCAGGTTGTTTAACCTCTGGATAAAAAGCATCTTTCTTTGTTTCAGACAGCCTACATTTCATAAGACTGGGAATTTGGATATCGCTTTGGTTTATTTGTTGTTATTAAACACTGTTATTACAAGACATTCCTAAGGGATTTCTCAGACAGGTTTTGAACAGTATATTGTTCTTTGGGACATCAAAGCAATCACAGTGGAAGTTTACTGAAGCATTTAACAGTTGTTATGAATAAAAAAAGGCATATGCATACTATTCCCTAGTTAAAAAACAGAAAGCAAACCCAAACTGGAATCATGATTAACAGCTATTATGCCCAGGAGAAATTATTACAGGAACATCTGAGTAAACCATACGTATTTTTGACAGCTATATTTTTTTGACAGTTAACTACTGGCAGTAGGGAATCAATGATTTTCAAGACCTTTTTGAATGAAATCAGTGTTTTGTCTTTCCTGTAAAGTAAAGATAGGGACTCTTTTGCCATTAGAATTAAGGATTATTAAACCCAAAGGAATCTTTAGACAGTTTCTGAAATTAAAATACCATTTGAAGGTCTTCTTGCATTCAAATAAGAACAGCTTCTATTACAGGGATGAATGTAAATAGCCAAGCTCCTTATTGTGTCATTTCTTCAGTTTTCACTAAGTTAGTCTTAAAAGAGCTATAAATTATTAACACAGCTAGACTGTGTGGTCTAGCAAAAATAAATTGTAGAAGTTTCTAGATAATAAAATAACTTCCATTACCTCCTTGTGCTATAAGAAGTTCTTTCCTTTACCTATGTCTTGGCATAACCTCCAATGATAGATGTCTTCTTTTGTATAGAAATAAATTTACATTTAGAAGGAGACATAAAAAAAAAAAAAGAGTATAATCTAGATTCAGCAAAGATTCAACACTTACTTGACTGTAAGTGTTTCATGGTATCCTCGGGAACACACACCTCTGTACTGTCTTGAGTCAGGTTATTTGGCGTTCTATTGTTTTGTCTTATTGAAGAAACTGCATTTTGGGCAGCAGCAATGTTCTTATTATGTGCCATTTAGCTTTTTCTGACTTTACAGAAATGGAAAGAGTTAATATGAATTTCTTTAAAAGCAAAGAACCTCAGTAATTATACATTATTTTCAATAATGTTTTTAGAAACGCTGTGGACTGTGTAAAGAATATATACATTGTAGACTTTAATTCCAGAATATGTGTTATTTATGTGCTACCATGATTCCTCTTTTCTTCTGATAGGAAGCTGCCACTAAAGGAGGAAAATGGGAAAGAAGCTTTAAATCCAGAAACCATAGAAATCAAAGTTGCTAATGACATCATCCAGTCAAAAGAAGATGATAGCAAAGCATAATAAGATAAACTACAGCTGTCTGGAAAATGCATTTGGATTGAAGTAACCCCGTGACCAAAACTTTACAGCTGACCTTAATTTCTTGGGAAACTTAAGCTTGGAATAGTTAGTACATGTGTACATATGATTAAATAGTTTCTGTCTACAGTTCCTTTCTATTTTTTTGTTAATGGTTTTAGTATGTAGTTTTGCTGACACCAAGTCCCATGGTATAAGTTTGAAAAATCTGCAGAGTAAGAACTGTAATTTATTATCTGACAAAATATGTCTATTTAGAAGAATACTTTACAAAGCACCCCTAACCACAAACAACACATCAGGTCTCTCCAGATCCTACAGTGCAAGCTACATACATAAAGTGCCATACACTACTGTATTTCTCTCCATTTATAGTAAAGCAAAAGTTTAGGTTGCCTTTAAAAAAAACAAAAAAAAAAGAGAAAAGCAGTCTCAGTATAATGTTTAAGCCCTTAGCACTAGCAGACACTCGGTAGTCAATCCAGCTGTGCTAATCACTTGAAACAAACAAGCAAAAAGATGCTTTTCAACATAGAGCCAGCTCCACCTGCAGTTCCACCTGGGTTCTTCAGTATAATAAAAAGTTGATAAACGCGATGTCCAGATTTAAATAAAATTGGCTAAATATGTTACAGCAGTGCATTGGCCTCATCCTAACTACATAACTGTGACTCTGAAAGGCCCCAGGATGTCCAGTGCTTAAGGTTTTCTGTATTAATGTTTGGGAGGTTGCATGTAAACTAAAATGCAAAAAGGTGTGAAAAGAAAACTCTTTCTTGATCATAATCTTGGCTTTAAGTGAAACGTTACAATAAACACAAGCTCAAGTTATTTGACCCAACATATACACATATACAGTATTTGTTCTTCTTTTAGTTCAAACCATTTAGTCAAGGGATAAAACTGCATTTTAATGCAGTAGGTATATTTTCTCCCTAAATCAGTACATGAAATATTAAAAGTTCGTCTTATTAAAGTAGCACTTGTTCCTTTGTGATTTCATACCCTTTCTCTTAACAGGAAAAAAAACACCATAAGAACAGATGGAAAGGAGGACTTTGGCTAAACAGTTAGGAACAGTTTTAAATTATTAATTAATAGCATGTTGTATTAGTTCAAATACATTTTTTCCTGTTAAGCATTCCTTAAGATAATACTTTTTATTATTCTGGCAGCACTCTGGAATTTGACTGATTTATTTGATAAAAAAATAATTCTTATTTATCATCATTGATTTAATGGTGCCACTAATTGGAGCAATATATTTTGTTTCCGTTCCAGCATAGTGTATCCACTTGTCACGAATAAATTGTAGAGTACCTTATGGATTTTCCATATCTAAGTGATACTTGAGGCTTAAGTGTAGCTTCACTCAGAAAATTACTTTCTTTCCATGCCATATCTGAATTTTGCTCATATTTGAAGTCCTTTTGAAATCCATATTTGAAATCCACATTTTGAAGTCCATATTTGAAATCACTTCCTGATTTCCCACAGAACATCATCCAACCTCAGCCCATATTTTGTAGTCATGGCAAAGTAGTTGACTTTTGTGCAGTAAAGCTGCAAGTGAAATGTAAAACCGTGTCCTTAAATTTGGGGAAAATTGCAGGTTAACCTTCTTGTTAACCCAAGCTTTAGTGCATTTCAAAGAGCTGAGAAGGATATATTTAATTCATAGATCTTTCTTGGTTTTCAAAACCAAGTCATTTTTTTGTTTTTTTTTTTACAACTTTTCCTCCCTTTTGGAAATACCTACAGTGACCCAAGTAGCTGAGGACAGAGACGTACCAATGGTGTGGCTAGAATAAGAAGCCAAATTCCCACAAAACCAGAACCAAAGTGAAAAGAATAGGTAAAAGGAGATAGCAATGTGGGGTGAAAGTCATGAAAGAGGATAATTAAAAACTGCTGCAAATAAGTCTCTTTAAATGCTAAGGCACTACTTCTGGGTGAAGCAAAGATGAAGACATTCCTTTATGGCCTCCCACTATTGCTCCCATGTACTGAGCAGGCAGTACTACCAAATAGCTGCTGGTCTATTAAATTTCTGTCCTGTTTCTTTCTGAGTAAGTACACAGTGAGCAGGACTGCCCCCTAACCTATACTTAAGAGAACCAGTTGTCTCGTTTATCCGTATGAATAAAATTTCTTGCTGCAAGGTGTGTAGTTGCAATTCGACTTTCTCCCTCCATCAAAATGCAAGGAAGGGACATGGAAAATTCAAGCAGTTGAGAATAATGCAGTTGGTGTGGCTTGAACATCTGCACCCCACATCATCTCGCACAGTATTTTTACCTGGATGAGGATGAAGGCAGGAAACATCCTCCCCTACCTGCCATCACAAAGTTAGGTGGTGCCACGCATATTCACACAAGTCGGGCTTCGCTAGGCAAACGGTGCTTTTTCTGAAGCCAGCATGATTGTTTGCACAACAAGGTTCCTATACAATGTGGGCAGAGCTAACAGTGTCTAGGCTCAACTGTAGATGCATTTCAAATTTTGGTACTTGTTACTGAGGCTTACACAAGAACCTTCATGGCCTATCGGCTATATATTGGGGTTCTGTTTAGGTTTTTTTCCTAATATGGCCTCCAATTACAGTGTGAAGGGATTAGAGGATTTAAGAGGTCTTGTCAGCACATTTATTATTATTATGCCTGTGCTACTCTTTACAAGTAAAATATACTGCAAAATTATTTCAATATTGGAAGCAAAAGCATTTCCCACTATATTGGATTACAAATCAAAAGCTATTTCCAGAAGTATTTATTTTCTTCCTGCTGTTAAGTCTCTTGCCAGTTGGGCTATGTGAGAGCTGAGAATTAAACAGTTCTAAATTACTGATGGACTGTTCCAAGCATATTCTTTGGTCTGTGGATTAATAGGTTATCTCTTGTGCTTTGACTCTATGCTGTGCAGGAGAAAGCCAAACTGTAACTATGAAAGAATGCTCAAAAACACTGATATTTGCAAATATTTCCAAATGAGGGACAGCGCGTAGTAATTTGTAAGATATGTGTAGAACTGGAATAATAACATCACTTCTTTATTTTCTTTTCCTATTCTAGACTAAAAAGAAAAGAACAGGTATCTGTATAAATGTCACTTTTACTGTCTAAAAGTAATTTTAAGTGTTAGTATGAAATGTCAGAAGAGTTGACAGAATATAACTATTTGTAAAAGTAATCTGAATTGTTACACTAACATACTCCAGGGATGAGGGCGGGAGGGAGCCATTAAAATTGTTGACAATACGGAATGTGGCAGTGACAATCTCTCTTCAACAAAAAATAAGGAGTAAAATTAAGTAAAATGACTTCGAGATTCTTGTTACTATTTTTTTTTAATAGACGTGCATTCTGATTTACCACTTTAGTAAGAAAAGTTTTAATTAATGTTTGGTTTAAAATTTAGTATACAAATGTACTCTGGAGAGTTTTTTATGGTTTTGTTCATTCATTTGTTTTTTCAACTTCTAAGATTTTTTTGGTGGTTGCAGAGATATTTACTATTCTGGTGATGCTAATGCCTAATGTGACAAAGATTAATTTATTTAGGCCTCGGTCTTGCAAGAAATTTTGTGTGGCTGAACCCACTCCTCAGATGGCACCCCACTGACATCAGCGGGGTCGATGTGAGCAGGAGGATGGATGTACTTTCACAGGAGAGCTTGCAGGACTGGGCCTACTTTCTCTCTCTTCATAGATATATACAACGTAGTTACACAGTGACAGTCATCCACAAAGGCTGTTTGACGGCAGTCCATGGTATAGTAAATTCCATCTGCTATCTTCAGCCTCTGCATTGATGTTCATCCAAAAAAGTGGCTTTCTTTTTATGATGGTAATTACTTTGATTATTTATTTAAGTGCCAATCATCAAACTGTAGTATAATAATCACGCCATTTTTCTGTTTCCTAGACTGGATAATGGAAATGTATTTGTGCCTTTTGATAGCATGCCACTCTGCTTTATTAAAGAAAAATCTTCAATAATTTGTCTACAAAGCCTGTTTAAAATATTTGAAAGCTTTATCATGACATACTTTTCTGCTCAAATATGCTCAAATACTCATCTAAAGTAACTGGAGATATTATTTCCAAGTCACATAAATATTTTAAACACACAATTTGCAAAAATCTATTGAGATCACAATTCTAGTGAGGGTTATAGTAGGTGTATTACTGCTGAAAACATTCAAGTAGATGGAGCACATGGTGGGTGTGTAGGGGTGTTTTGACCAATTTATCAAGTTGAAGAGTCAGATAGAAAGTCTCCTTAGTTCTGTTTAGGTACTTAGACCTAAAACATTAAAATCTTTTCTCGAATGTTAAAGATGATGTGAAGCATTGTCCCACCATTTTACCTCTGGAGTAGAACTGCAGTGAATATTCAGTCATTTGTAGCCTCACCATCTCTGTGTAAGCTGTCATAGAAAGTAATATCTTTGTAGAGTAAGTGTTGTGTCTGTTGAGTGACATTCACTCCTGATTAAAAGGCCTCCAAAAAGATCATTTACTGAAAAAACTCAAGACCCCTATTATGAATTGATCAACAGGTGGGTGCTGAGAGCGCTGAAAGAAGGGCAACAGTGGAATCCAGGTCTCACTGGGGTTTAAGACACAAACTGGCTTCAGTGGGGCCTGAATTTCAGCTACCCATCTCAGGGCAGCTCTGCATGTCCTCGGCTGATAGAGTCACTTCTGTGAATCAGACTTCTAGGTTTAAGTGGAACTTAAACGTCCTTCCAGGGTCCTGCTAACATTTTGTACAGGGGAGGTTTTACACAGTTTTATCCCATACATTACTATATGCCCAGAAATAAAAGAAATAAAACATCCCTCTAAATAATTCATAGGGATTGCGGTAGTTCTTTAGGCGAAGATGAAAACATTCTAAGAAGCAATGCTTCTTCTTAAATCCCTTCGTTTAACTTCAGATACTTGTGCTCATCGATGCAAAGCTACCATGGTGAAATAAATCTTTTTTTAAAAGGATCTACTCCCTTTTTCAGGTTTTTTCATATAATTTCCCGGAGTACCCAGTCCACTTGACAGTAGTTCTATAGTGGTGGGGGAAGACCACTCACTAAGTTTTAAGTGATCTCCAGTATTTCTGCTACACATATAAATGTGTTCTTATATCGTTTTATTGGAACCTGACCCCAAAAGCAGCCTTTCCATTACAAATTTGGCTTTGGATCAGGTTCTGAGAAATCACAGTTTACCAGTCTATCTTTCCTCTTAACAGGCATTGTGAGCCTCATGATGTTTGACTTTCAAACTTGAATATTGGCCATTTTTAGCCCAGAGAAATGAAATAAATACTTATTGCCAAATTTGTATTGGCAGCTTTTAAATCACAGGTGAGATTGGGAGCGGGCAAGATGACCAGATGCAGTGCCGACAGAATTCAGGAAAGCCACTACTAGAGAGAACAGGTGCCAAAGAATGAGCCAGGAGAGGGCTCAGAAAGTGGGAGCGTCTCTCGTTAGCAGTAACAAGGGAAATGGGGAGCTAATGAGACAAGAGAGGCTGCTGGAGGGCATTGCTAAAAGGCAGAGTACAGCTGGCTGTGAAAACTGCAGAATAGGGGACATTAGTCCTGCTGTATCCTTTAACTTTGCCATGTAAGTAGGCTATATTTTTACACCTAAAATGCAGGGTTGGGAGAAGGGAAAACAAACCCTCAGAGTCTCTATAGATCAGGGACAAATACATAAAGCAGTCAGACCCCCCAGGAAGATAATTTTGTTGCTCATGGTGTAGAGTTCTCACTAAGAATTTTGAACTACTTAGACAAAGTTTGATTTTTGTTTGTTTGTTTGTTTGTTTGTTTTTTAAAAAAAAGGCTTTCCTGCTACAATGAGCACTCAGTATGTATTTGTATGCTGTGTACAATATAAGCTAAAGCATACCATATATTGGTTTTGTTATTCCACATGTTGTCAACAGCCCACTTGCGATATATACCACCTGAATTATATATTGATAAGTTAGCTACCACTGGAGCTAGTTTGTTTATTGTTTCAAAATCTTATGTCCCTATGAAATGCTGTGTATATATATCTCTCTCTATACTGTAAAAAGAAGTAATATTGCAGATGCTGGTTTTGTATTTATGAAAGACATTGAAAGTATGGCTTAAAGTATATCAATTATTTGTCACTCTTCACCATTTGTATATTAATAGTAAAGATACTTTTACTTTAATGAAGTGTTGTACTTACATTTATTTTTGCTAAGTGTCTTTCTGTCAAGGATGTCTGATTCATTAGGACTCTTATTGCCAAAAAGAAACATATCAATTATTTTTCCCTCCATTATAGAAGTGCTGAATAATGCTCAAGCTGCTCTGCAATTTATTATTCCCTTTTCTGTCAAAATACATCACTGCTGTTAAAAACTACTATTGTAGCATCCTGAGTCTCCAGCTGAGCTTGAGGCCCATTGTGATCAGCCCCCTAAATGTTAGTGTTAAAAGATAATCTTTTTTTTTTTCCAGAGAATATGAGTGCAACATTTAAGAAGTATTTAGTATATGCCAACAAAAGATATTATCAGCAGAAGCTAGCTTGTTTTGCCAAACCAAAAGTCTTATAACCACGTTAGCACCACCAGGAGCTGGTCATAACAGGTTGGGCACAGCCTGCAATGAAATGGTCTTTTACTTCATTGATGGTTTGCATTCTTCTAAGCTGGAGGATGGGCGAAGCACACCCCAAACGATTCAGCTCAGCCACTTCCCTGAGATGGCAGAGGAACTTTTGTGACCTCTGCTTCACCACCAATAAAATGAAGCCTCCTAATTTGCATGGAAACTTGCTAGATTGTGTATTCATGCCTTCAAAAAGTATCAGTGTTCTGAGTGCCACCTAAGCTCGAACAACCCACACCAGCCAAAGAACGGAGGGGTCGTACATAGGAAAAAAATAATGTTTCAGCCAACGAAGTCTTCTCAGCTGTATCTTCTTCTTTCCACAGACTCTTAGTCTCTGATCCTGTAGATGTCTTAGGCATGTGCTTCCCTAAATGTCAGTGGCAGCACCAACAGTTAGCAAAAAGGTTTCCTTGTACTGAAAAACTGAACCTGAGGGAGCGGGTCCAGTGTCCTGTTAACATCAGTGCACCACTGAAAGTTTTTCATATAGTCATGTGTCTTTCTCAGAAAAAGCCAGTCTTCATCAAATGATGTGTAAATTTAGTTCAGATATCTCAAAAGTCAATCAGTTCAGTGCACGGGCCACAAGATAGGTCCCCCTTTAATTTACAAGTGAGCAGTAAGTACAACTATCACAAATAACTGATAATGCAAAGATAATGTGTTACATCTTTAGAAACAGACTCAACTTTTTAAAATTCAGCCTTGCCACTGTATATCATGCTTTGATGTATTTCAAACACGTTACTCAAAATACAAGATAAATTATGTAAAAGTATATACAGATACCTTGATAGGGACAATGTATTTACCTGTGTCATTGCTAAATTAGACACAGGTAACACTGCACCAAATAAACAAAATGGAAAAACATGTGTCACTTTTGCACTTTGGATTCTTGGCAAAAGATAACTAACTTTCTCATTTGGGCCCGAACAGGTTCTGATAAACAAACTGTATTTGTAAGCTCATTCCTATGAAGAAAATGCTTATGTTTGGAAATGTGGTTTAAACTTCACTGGTGATTTATTAAATACTTACTAAAAAAAAAAAAAAAACACAAAAAAAAAACAAACAAACAAAAAAAAAAAAAACAAATTGGCCTTAGTGTTATACTTAAATTTCTGTAAAAATCTTTTATGTAGCAAAAAGATGAAACTATCTTTCAGTCGGATTAAACAAAGCAATGAAATATGTCCAGAGTTGGTATCAATAGAAATCATTGTCAGTGGTATTGCTGGAAAAGCAGAATGAACCACATCTGGCAGCAGGTTGATCAGGTCAGGCCACAAATTCCTAGAATTAATTTAGGCATTCTGACGATAAGATGAACAAAACAGTTTTGAATCAAAAAGTTTTTTCTGCTAAGCAAATGCCATCTTTTAGGACTAAACTGGTGAGGGACAAACTATATCTTACTATTTTCAAATTAAAAAGGAGTTTCATTGTCTTAGTCCATGACATGGCACTTATTTTTATCACAGAGCAGGGAAAAAAGTATTAATTTGCTTCTATCTCAAGGATTACAACTTTAACCACAAAAAATAGCAAGGTGCTGTGTAGTGCTATGACACTTTCCAAACCAAGAAAAAATAAACATTATGATTTTTTAAAGAATTGCTTTCAAATGGATTTGCAAAGTACAGCTATCTTTAAAAGTAAAAGGATTTGGAGAACGTAATGACTCCTTGCACAGAGTGTACTGCAAGTTTAATTGAAAGGGCGCTGGCAATGAAATTCAAACTACTGTGTGATAAGTAGGGCAGAATGAAAGCGGTGATGTATATTAGAGGTTTCCTATGCAAAGCTTTTCATTATAGACAAGTTTTGTAATGAGGCCATTTCCTAATGGGATGCAAGTGTTAATTGTTGCACTGGAGTAATGGTTCTGCCCTCCTTGGTATTCATGACATGCCTGGCTGCAGCATTTTGTTCTATCCTTCTATGTATAAAGTATATATTCAGTAGAATGTAGTATCTTTTGAAAAATTAAAGAAATTTAGTCTGTAGAATATGATTTTTGCTTCTGTGAGTGAAGGATAACAAATAAGCACCACTTGCCTAATCTTGTGATATAGTAGACAGCTATAATATCACTGCTGTGTACGGTGTCACTTACATTCTACATCAAGACAACATAAACTCCTTAAGCTGAAACACCCTATGGATCCACGTTGTTTTTATGCTGAAAGACGGGGACTGGAACATGCTGCATATGTGACGAAGGAAAGTGTTTCATTATTTTCTGTGAGTTTGATTCCAGCATTGGTCCAGGATTTCTGAAGATACTGCTCTCTATCTGCTGGATAAGGGCATGAGGGGGAAGCAGTAATGAAGAGGCATAAGAGTAACTGAAGCCACCCTATCGATTACTGATGGATTTACTGCTAAATCTGCTAAGTAAAAAAAAAAGCAAAAAACAAAACCCAAAGCATCTAAAAGTTATTATTTGAGTTCTCTGATGCTATTGAAAGATAGCCAGTGTCAAGGTGCCGCGAGCGCTGGCATCTCCCCGGGGGTAGGGTGTTGGGGGACCCATGTGGGGTCTGCCAGGGCTTGGCAGCCAGGGTCCATCCCACCACTCCCAGCCCGGGAGCAGGGCAGCCAGGGCGGCAGCTGGGACAGTCCCAGCCCCAGTGAGCCCATGATGGTGATGCAGGGCCAAAGACAAGCCGGGAAGTCAGGATCAACCTGGTCTGTGGGTGACAGGGGGTCCCAGGCTGTTGGCAGAGGTGGGGGAGCTCCAGGGTGTGGGCAGGGATAGTCAGGGCTGCCAGGGTCCAGACAGTCAGCGAGAAAATTCACAGACAAATAAGAAGTTTATATATTCCCAGGTTAAAATTTTAGAAGAAGAAAAAAAAAAAAAATACAGTTTTGGAGACGGGAATTGGGCAAGTGCCCATTGCCAATGTATTAAAGCAGTAAGATGTTGATCACTCAGGCAATTCAGTTTAAGCATGTTTCTCAGCTGAGAAAAGTATTGTGCTACAAGTAGAGTAATCGTACTCTTTGCAGATTGATTTCGTTGCGTTTTGTATGAGATCTTTGGGAGATAAGCTCCTTGTAGTTTGTAATTTTTCTTAAGTGGGAGAACAGAAGACTGACAGAGAGAAAGGCTGAAGCGCTGGATTAGGGGTCAGAGGATCCAATTTCAAATTTGGGTGCTGGTTGCTTGGATTGAGCAAATCAATTGCTGGGGAGAGTAATGTTTCTTTTCCTCTCCTTGTCTATTTTGAGCTAAAGATTTATGGACCCATTTATCTTACTGATTTCAGTGAAACCACTTGCAATAAATATAAGAACAAGCATAAACTGTTTGCAAGATTTAAACCTTAGATTAAAAGTGGGTTTTGTTTGGTCTTGTGGCACAGAGATTTTTTTTCTGCCACTTCATGCAAGGTTAGTATGCTTGTGTTTTGATGTATTAGAGTATTTAATTCTTGCAATACAAATATTACTGATCACTGGTTTAGTACCTGAGTTGTTACCACTATTTGAGCACGAGGGCAATAGCCAAGTCCTGGGTAGAGGGTGCATTCTCCATATGACGTTCTGCTGGCAAGCTAGACAAAGCAGACCTATTAATAATAATCATGATACCGTTAACTTTACCCCAAAGAACTCTGAATTCTTTATCAAATCATGAAAACTGAATATCTATGCTTAGCTTCAAAAACCTATGCTGTCTTGACAAATTATGCCGTCTTTGAGACATTGCTCTGAAATGCAGCCAGTTACTTCTATGTGAAAGAGCAATCATGAATTAGCTTATTGTTAAAAAAATACAGAAAATTTCTTCCTTAAAACAGAAACCCCAAATTTCCCTAGAAATAATTAAGTAATGTAACAGACAATGGAAACACTAAATTAGTAGCAGTATTTCCCAAAACATCTTTCTTGAGAACATCCTTAACTGTCTGTAATTGCAGAATTAACCTTTTCTAGGATTTTTTTTTTCTTAGTAGGTCTTCTTGAGGGCAGCACTACAACTTCAAAAGGGTTAAACAAACGCAGGTAAGGTGTGGCCATTTTGCAAATGGCTAGTGCTTGCAACTTCTCTCTTTCCTGGAGGTAAGTATGTTTAGGTGTTGTTATAGCTTTCTCTCTTGCTTCTAAGAAAACAAGTTATTGCCAAAGGGATTGTAGCAGGTAAGCTTCTTTCTTGTTAAACAACAGGCTTTGTTGTTTTTTTATTTGCAGCAATATAAGCTGCAGTATCTAAAAGCTCGGAGCAGGCTGATGTGGTATGGAAAGAATTACAATCACAGAAAGTCAAGAGTCAAAAAAGAGAAAGCAGAGAACGGGGGAAGAGGGAAAGCTGACAGAATAAATCAATAGGAAATCTGTACTGGGGGCAAGAAATATGGGTTTAATAATTCTTTATTGCATTTTATTCTGAAGAGGAGTGGGAAGAGTGAACTGATTAACAGAAAGATTTTAGTAAAATAGTGTAGAGTTAAGCAAAAGATGTATTAGAAGTTTTGGGAGAGAAATAAGAATAAAAGTTAGGCAGAGAAATAATAATCATCGAATGGTTTAGGTTGGAAGGGACCTTGAAGATCATCGAGTTCCACCCCCCCTGCCATAGGCAGGGACACCTCCCACTAGACCAGGTTGCCCAAGGCCACGTCCAGCCTGGCCTTGAACACCTCCAGGGATGGGGCCTCAACAACCTCTCTGGGCAACCTGTTCCAGTGCATTACCACCCTCAAAGTGAAAAATTTCTTCCTAATGTTTAATCTAAACCTGCCCTCTTCTAGTTTAAAGCCATTCCCCCTCATCCTATCACTACATGCCCTAGTAAAAAGTCCTTCCCCGGCTCTCCTGTAGGCCCCTTTAGGTACTGGAAGGCCGCAATAAGATCTCCCCGGAGCCTTCTCTTCTCCAGGCTGAACAGCCCCAACTCTTTCAGCCTCTCCTCATTGGAGAGGTGCTCCAGCCCTTGGATCATCAAGAATAAAAGAGAGAAGACGTTTAAGTGAAACTAAAAGAAGTAATTTGCTTGCAGAAAACAGGTTTTTTTAAACAATGAACAACAAGTGATAGAGAGAGATCTACCATACTGACCTGGAGTAAAGTAAAACATTAGATGGACACCATAGGAAGCCTTAACTTGTTGTGTTACTGTGTTGGGGCGTGGGGACATGTTTGTGTAAATGTTTTTTTTTGGAGGGTGTGTGGACTTCCTGATCTGATACTTTTCCCTGATAACCACAGTTAGTGATTAGAATCATAGAAGAGTTTGGGTTGGAAGGGACTTTTAAAGGTCATCTAGTCCAGCCCCTCTGCAATGGATAGGGACATTTTCAACTGCACCAGGTTGCTCAGAACCTTGTAAAACCAGACTTTGAACGTTGCCAGGGATGGGGCATCTACCACCTATCTGAGCAACCTCTTCCAGTGTTTCACCACCCTCATCATAAAAAATTTCTTCCTTATATCTAGTCTAAATCTACCTTCTTTTAGTTTACCATTACCCCTTGTCCTATCGCAATGGGCCCTGCTAAAATGTTTGTCCCCATCTTTCTTATAAGCCGTCTTTAAGTACCGAAAGGCCGCTATAAGGTCTCCCCAGAGCTTTCTCTTCTCCAGTCTAAATAACCCCAACTCTCTCAGCCTGTCCTCATAGGAGAGGTGTTCCATCTGATCATTTTTGTGGCCCTCCTCTGGACCCACTCCAACAGGTCCATGTCTTTCCTGTGCTGAGGGCTCCAGAGCTAGACGCAGTACTCCAGGTGAGGTCTCACCAGGGTGGACTAGAGGGGAAGAATCACCTCCCTCAGCCTGCTGGCCATGCTGCTTTTTATGCAGATCAGGATACTGTTGCCCTTCTGGGCTCTGAGCGTGCATTGTCAGGTCATGTCCAGCTTTTCATCCACCAGTACCCCCAAGTCCTTCTCCTCAGCACTAGTCTCAATCCCTTCATCCCCCAGCCTGGATTGATACTTGGGCCTGCCCTGACCCAGGTGCAGGACCCTGGACTTGGCCTTGTTGAACTTCATGAGGTTCACATGGGCCCACTTCTCAAGTTTGTCCAGGTCCCTCTGAATGTCAGCCCATCCCTCAGTTGAGTCAACTGCACCACTCAGCTTCGTGTCATCTGTGATTAGGGGAGGTTTATCCTAATTCTTCATAACTTCCTGGATAGAGCTTGTCACTCTGTTTCTAATCTTGAGTGAGAATGGGAGGCATTCAGGCAGCGGTTGTATTTCCTGCTTAGCTGTTATTGTCTTCCTGAGTGTGCACAGTGGTGGTAGCTGTCTCAAATTCTCAGTACAGTCCTGTTACAGCCTTATCTCGGTACGCTGGTGAAAACTGACAGGCCTGCAGTATGATTTGTTAAAAAATTAATATCAGAAAAGAAGCAGAGGAGAGTAAACCCTGTGTTCTCACCTTTTCCATTCTTCCGCCTCGATTAACTCTGAAGCCACTGAAAGGTATGATTGACAAATTGTACTAAACCAAGCTGGTTTTTGTGCAGTTCTTTGGTTTTGGTGGTTTGTTTGTTTGGTTTAGGTTTTGTTTGTTTTGTTTTTTCCAAATATTCCTTTGGGATTCTGACCTGCATAAAGTGGGCCTATTCCTGTATTACTAAACACGGAACTGTCAGCGAAACATTTTCTTCCTTCTGCAAGCAATTTGTTTCCTTCCTCTTAGGCTCTATTTCTCTAATTTTTCCAACAACCATGCAGCATCTAGGTGTGCTGCAAAGCCCTGCCTCAGGTGGAAATTTGCAGAGTTCAGATAAATTATATTCCCTGCAACTTGCCTTTTTATGAATGTTTTTTAGAGTAGCCTTAGAGGTGGATTAAGCTCAATTTTTGTAATTGGATATTTATACCGCTATGTATGTTTTTCTCTGTCAAACTTGAATCACAAAAAAGACAAACACGAGAAGCATACTGCTGCTCCTTTCTTCCTCTCTCTGTGCACAGGCCCTTTCTTGGGGCTTTGGACTATCCACAGACCTATTAATTTGTGACCTATTGCATGATTTCCAGTTCTTACCATACTTGTGGTCCTAACAGCTCCATGGCTTCAACTTCAAAAATGTATGAGGCGGGCAGGTTGTGTTTGAATCTGTGTATTTTACTTCAGCCATTTAGCTGAGCAGTTAGGCAAATCATAGAAGTGTGCTGGACAACATTGCAGCAGGTAACACTGTTAAGATAGTAGTGGGAATTGCTGTTTCCTTGTAGCCAAGGGTGTTTATAAAAAAAAATAAAAATCAGTGTATTTAGTAATACAAAATACTCTCTAAAAATTGGCTCCATCTCACATTAAAATTTGTTTCTGTCCTGTGTCTTCTTTATAACCAAACTGATCACTTTTTATTTGTCTCTTACTAGGTGTCTGTGAACAAGAGATTGGCAGTCTCATAGGTAGGTGCTACCATGTGCTAATCAGGAATATATTAGAATATAGCAGAAACTTGCAATGACAGTTACAGTCTCTTCTTCTTACTACCTTTGTGCTACTGCACTAGTACACAAGCTGCCATCGTGTCATGTTACATTTAAAACTGCAAGGAATGATAATTGCCTTTAAAAGAAAAATCAGCTTGTAAATGAAAATATAACATATATCTGTATGTCATAGTTTATTTTGGTTAAGATTAAAATATAATAGCATTGTAATTTAAGTTTTTATTAGATCTGAGTTGGGATGGATGCAGACTACTTACACATAACCTCTAGGTGCAGCTTCCCTTTTTTATTTTTATGTTCCACTGCACATTACTCTGTCATAGTATGAAGAGACAGCATTTTCCTAAAGCAAAGGTTTTCATCTTGTTGGGTGCAGACACATAGATATTTATTGTTTGTTTGGGGTTTTTTCTTCACAGTTTAATTTCTTCAGTAAGAAAAATCTGTACTTATACATGAATTAAGATAGATTCATCACTCGTTAAAAAATATTTCAGAAATAAACATCATAATTGCTTCCTTTTCATCACAATATTGTACCAGCTTGACACCTTTTGCCAGCCAATCTCCTCAGACCATCCAGAACTGCCAAAACATCTCAGATAATACACGTTCCATTACAGTATTATAAGGATGAACCATCTGTGCTGAGGTTTGCAGTGTCGGATGGGAACAAAAATAGGAATATGCAAAATCCCAGATAGGTTTGTATAAATCCCAACATGACAGAAGTGAATTGAGTTAAGTCAGTCCCTAGCATTGTTACATAGTCATGATAGATTCTACCACCTACAATTACAACCAAAATTAGAAAGACTATGTTGGATATGCTGTGGAATCCACTGACAGTGAAGGGAAGTAAATTGCTTCAGTGCATTCAACAACTAGTAGTAATTTTATGAAAGCTTCACTTTTTTAATGGAACCAAATTGAATCCACATTTAAGGAATCTGGAAGTAGAGGTTTTTTCTGTAATGCCTTAGTCCACAGGCATGGGAGGGAAAATGGACACTGTTCACTATTAATACTTATTCATCATACTTGTTTTCTCTTATGTCTTGAGCTTAGCTTCATTAGATCTGTCTTTATACACGTATAACCCATTCCTTATACTGCAATCTCTCTGAGATAGGAAAAAATCTGTGTGCAGAAGATGAAGTACTGTATGCCCCACAGTTGGCACTTTATATTCATTGATGGCTTATAAATAGGTCTACCTCTCAGTGCAGCTCTTGCCTAAGATATTTATGTACATATATTTTGAACTAAGTGTGCTATATTTGTTAAGCTAAAATAAATTTACTGGTAGGCAAGAATTAACATATAGAAAGTATGCTGATTTAAACCCATTTCGTTTTTCTTAATGTTCACTGGAAGTTTTTTACCTTTTGTTAAAGATAATTAACATCCTCCACTTGTGCAACAGCACAGAGGGCTGAATAGAGGGAGAAGAAAAGTTTTCACTGCCTAATTAGTTATCATCCTAATGACATTCCCAATCACTTAAATAGAAATGCTGTGTATACAAAATGTTTGCTAGAGATACAAAACAATTTCTGTTACACGCATACTGTGTTATGTAAAAAATGGAGCAGGAAGGCAGAAAGAAAAGCTAGATAGTGGGCTACAGGAAAGAGAGTTGTTCCATAAGAATCAAGTTTTTGGTTGGTTTGCTGGTTTTGGTTTTGTTTTTTTTTCAGTCATAAAGTAACCTCCTCTTCTGTGATCCAACGTTAGCCCATGTCAAGATCTGTTCACTTTGTATGTGATTTAAGGAAAAGTTGATCACAGTATCACAGTATCACAGTATTTCATATGTTAGTGAAGAGAGGATGATGAGGTGCCACAGCTGATAGATCCATCCCTCTTTGTATGGATAAGAGGACTCTAGATACAGACTGGGGGGTGCCCCAGCTGCTCCTATTGAGCCTTGGATTTGGCTGGGAACACAACTGACCATCTCCAGCTCTGTCTGAACCCATTGGTGACAAGATTATCAACAGGAATTCCCTTTCTTCTCACCCATTTCTTCAGCACAGCACAGTGAATCCTGCATCCCAGGTGTTTGTTCTCAGTCTGTCTCATGGCAAGGCTTTCCTCCATCCTTGTTAGTGATTTCGGCCCCTGAAGGGACAGTAAATGTGCAGGTTAGAGATATCTGTTTTGTGCCCTAATCAGATGATTAAATTGTTGGTGTATGCTGATACAGTCCCACCCAAGTCTATCTAGATCCAGCTGACTGCTCCAAAAGGATCAGGCATTTTCAAGTCTTAATAGAGGCCTTCTACTCCTCTGACACAAAATTTCATACCTAACTTAGCCTCTTCACAGAATCACAGAATCACAGAATTTTCAGAGTTGGAAGGGACCTCTAGAGATCATCTAGTCCAACTCCCCTGCTAAAGCAGGATTGCCCAGAGCACATTACTCAGGACTGCATCCAGGCGGGTCTTGAAAATCTCCAGGGAAGGGGACTCCACAACCTCCCTGGGCAGCCTGTGCCAGTGCTCTGTCACCCTCACCGTAAAGAACTGTTTCCGTGTATTTGAACGGAACTTCCTGTGTTCTAACTTGTGCCCATTGCCCCTCGTCCTATTACTTGGAACCATTGAAAAGAGCCTGGCTCCATCCTCCTTCAACCCACCCTTTAGATACTTGTACGCCATAATAAGGTCTCCCCTCAGCCTTCTCTTCTCCAGGCTAAAGAGTCCCAGCTCTCTCAGCCTTTCCTCATAAGGCAGATGCTCCAAGCCCTTAATCATCTTAGCTGCTCTTCGCTGGACTCGCTCCAGCAGTTCCCTGTCCCTCTTGAACTGGGGAGCCCAAAACTGGACACAGTATTCCAGTTGTGGCCTCACCAGTGCAGAGTAGAGGGGGAGAATGACCTCCCTCGACCTACTGGCCACACTCTTCCTTATGCAGCCCAGGATTCCATTGGCCTTTTTGGCGACAAGGGCACATTGCTGGGCCATGGATAATTTACTGTCTACCACAACCCCCAGATCCTTCTCCTCCAAGCTACTTCCCAGCAGGTCCGCCCCTAACCTGTACTGGTGCCTAGCATTCTTCCTCCCCAGGTGCAGGACCTTGCACTTGGTTTTGTTGAACCTCATTAGGTTCTTCTCTGCCCAGCTCTCCAGCCTGTCCAGGTCACGCTGGATGGCAGCACGGCCCTCTGGGGTGTCAGCCACCCCACCCAGTTTGGTATCATCAGCAAACTTGCTGAGGATACACTCTGTCCCCTCATCCAGGTCATTAATGAATATATTAAACAAAATTGGACCAAGTATTGACCCCTGGGGGGCACCACTGGTTACAGGCCTCCAACTAGACTCTGTGCCGCTGATCACAACCCTCTGAGTTCTGTCCCGCAGCCAACTCTCAATCCACCTCACTGTCACCTCATCTAGCCCATACTTCCTCAGCTTCCTAATGAGGATGTCATGGGAGACAGTGTCAAAAGCCTTGCTAAAGTCAAGGTAGATGACATCCACAACTTTCCCCTCATCCAGCCAACCAGTTATAACATCATAGAAAGCTATCAGATTGGTCAAGCATGATTTACCCTTGGTAAATCCATGTTGACCACTTCCAATAACTTCCTGTTCCTCAACGTGTTTGGAGATGACATCCAGAATGAGTCGCTCCATTACCTTCCCAGGGACAGAGGGACTCAGGACTAACCCAGGACTAACTGGTCTGTAGTTCCCTGGGTCCTCCTTCTTGCCTTTTTTGAAGATTGGAGTGATGTCGGCCTTCCTCCAGTCCTCAGGCACCTCTCCTGTTCTCCATGACCGTTCAAAGACGATGGAGAGTGGTCTAGCAATAACATCCGGCAGCTCTCTCAGTACTCGCGGATGCATGCCATCAGGGCCCATGGACTTGTGAATGTCCAGCTTGGCCAAGTGGTCTCTGACCCGGTCCTCCTCAACTGAGGGAAAATCTTCCTCTCTCCAGACCTTCCCCTTTGCCTTCAGAGTATGGGATTCATGAGGGACAGCTTTAGCAGTGAAGACCGAAGAAAAGAAGGCATTCAGTAACTCTGCCTTCTCTGTGTCCTCCACCACTAGGGCACCTGTCTCATTCACCAGTGGGCCTACATTTTCCCTAGTCTTCCTTTTTCTATTGATATAAAAGAACCTTTTCTTATTGTCTTTAACTGCAGTGGCCAAGCTGAGTTCTGATTGAGCTTTGGCCCTTCTCATTTTCCCCCCACATAGCTTTGTTATATCTTGATAGTCCTCATAAGTTGCCAACCCCCTTTTCCAGAGAATGTAAACTTTCCTTTTTTTCCTGAGGTCCAGCCAAAGTTCTCTATTTAGCCAGGCTGGTCATCTTCCCCGTCTGCTCGTTTTTTGAGACAAGGGGATGGCCTTCTCCTGCGCTTTTAAGAGCACCTGCTTGAAGTATGCCCAGCCTTCCTGGGCACCTTTGCTCTTCAAAACTGCCTCCCAAGGGACACTCTCGACCATGCTCCTAAACAGGCTAAAGTCTGCCCTTCGGAAATCCAACGTGGCAGTTCTGCTGGCTCCCCGCCTTACGTGATCGAGAATTGAAAATTCTATCATTTCGTGATCACTCTGCCCAAGGCGACCTCCAACCTTTACATCCCCCACAAGACCTTCTCTGTTAACAAACAGTAGGTCCAGTAGGGCACTTCCCCTAGTTGGTTCCTTCACCAGCTGTGTTAGGAAGTTGTCTTCCACACACTCCAGGAACCTCCATGACTGTTCCCTCTCTGCTGCATTGTATTTCCAGCAGACGTCTGGGAAGTTGAAGTCCCCCACAAGAACAAGGGCAGATGATCGTGAGACCTCTGCCAGCTGCTTATAGAATACTTCATCGGCTTCTACATCCTGATTAGGAGGTCTATAACCTCTCTATAAGTCTTCTCTTTCCCTATTGTGGAGAACGTGATTTGATTTTTTTTTCATAGCTGACAAGCTGTTGTGCATGAAAAAGTAATTATGATGGTGATGAAGCACAAACTTCTTAAACTGACCTTATATTTGAAAATGCCAGTTAATAATATCATATATATAATAAGAATTGAAAGATACAGGAGAGAAACCATCAAACTAGTTTCTCAGTAAGTTATATGTTGACTCTACCATGTTAAAACACAGGGATTCTGAATCATTTTATAATGCCTCACTACTGCGAGACTGGAGGTGACAACACAGACATGGCTCTGGATGAGGACTTAAAACCTTGAGTTCTATTTTATTGCATACTTTTTTTTTTTTTCTGTAAGGCAGTTTATTTAATCTTTTTTTCCTCAGTTCAGTAAATACAACACAGTTTTTGGTTTTCTTAATATCTTATCCTGTCCTTTGCTTGTCATATCTAATAAGACTGCAGCTTTGGACTATCTAATTGGGCTGCAGCTCTTCTATGTCTATGTGCAGAACCCAACACATTGGGACATGCAGTTCATTTGAACTGTGGCACTATAGTTCAACATAATAAACCAAGCTGTACATAGTTACAAGTTACTGTTATGGATGAGAAAGAATACACTGTATGCAAGAAAGGGAGAACTAAGAATTTATTGTTAAGCTAACAAAAAATCATTAGACCCTAATCACAATATGACAATTGTAACTAGTCCAGCAATACAAACACAGTCCAAATTAGTACAAAAAAGCCTCATTTATAATAATGACATTAAAATTGTTAAATAAGGTAACTTTTTTTGGTGTTATGCTAGCCCATCCATTAACTCTCTGGGTCTGATGGTCAAGTGTTTGAGCCTTCCCCAAGCAAAGAGATGGGGGCTGTCACAGCCACTCATGTGTCTTCACCAGAATGAAAGTGAACTTCATGGTCCCTTCCTCCTCAGTCCTGGGGTACACTTGGATTTCTTTTTACATGTTTTCACATTCCCCCCTGCTCCCTGGGAAGGGGTGAAAGCTGCCCCGCAGCCTCTCAGTATCCCGGGGGCTGTTTGTCCCTCACAGGGACTGCCTGGGGCTGTCAGCCCCTTCCCTGGTGGCACTCACAGAGCTGGAGCTCAGACAGGTTGGGCAATGGGCACTGGGCCACGGGGCACCAGGCAAACCCAGCTCAGCCCTGCTCAGGCCAAGGGCAGCCCAGCCACCCCCTGAGACCTGGTCTATGACCAAGGGATCACAAAGCCTGTGGAATTTCACAACTAATGACAAAATTATATTTATTGGTCTTAGATGTGAAGAAGAATGCTCCTGCCTCACTTTACGAGGGGGGTATAACCATTATTACTGCTGTTTTTAAATTGAATTGACTGACCCTTCTCTCCCACTTACTAAAATATTTTTGTAACAGACACACCCACACACTGCTGCTGACTTAAGAAGCTTTCAGAATGAGGCGGTGAACCTGAATATAAAGATATTTTGAAAGGTGATTGAATCAGCAGCATGACCCTGAGGTTTCCAGAGGCACGCATTAACATGCAATGGTTAATACTAGTCTCTGAATCTCCATGCAAATCAAACATTGACTGATAGTTCAGGATAATTATCTACATTTATTACATTTAGATGTATATTCCTTGCTGAAATGAGGTCGACTGCTGAACCAAAGCTTCAGCATTGTAAAATTCACACATATTATGGTGTGATAGTAAATACTGAGCTGAGCTGGTTAGAAAGCTACCATTTATTTAATTGATAGTTTAGGGAGGTAGAAGCTGATACTTCATCAAATCATACCAGTATTTTTAGGTGCAATCAAGTAGCGCTGATATAATGAGTGATAACTGTAAGAGTCATAATTAGTCCTCATTGTTTCTCAGGAATTGTTTTGTTTTGTTTTTCTTGTGTACTCCTATTTTTATTTAAGAAAGTATTGATAATCTTTTTTTATATCTGTTAACATACAAAAACTATTTTAAATTCTCTTTATTATTGTGCTGTTCTATAATTAATGATCTTGCTAAGCTACTAGGACTTTATTGTCATCCACATTTGAAATACAGGATATCTTACTAATACAATCTCAAATAGAAACCGAAGCTATGTATTTTTTTAAGGTTTTCCGTAGTAACTCTAGTTGGGTTGGAGGCATTGGACCCCCTGGTGCTGGTTTTGGCTGAGATGATAGAGTAAATTTTCTTCAGAGTAGCTAGTATGGGGCTATGTTTTGGATTTGTGCTGAAAATAGTGTTGGTAACACAAGGATGTTTTCATTACTGCTGAGCAGTGCTTATGCAGACTCAAGGCCTTTTCTGTTTCTCACCCTGCCCTACCAGTGAATAGGCTCAAGGTGCATAAGAAGCTGGGAGGGGACACAGCTGGGATAGCTGACCTCAACTGACTAAAGGGATATTCCATACTGTATGATGTCATGCTCAGGAGTAAAAGCTGAGGGAAGGAGGAAAGAAGGATGTTTGTCATCCCAAGTAACCGTTATGCGAGATGGAGCCCTGCTTTCATGAAGATGGCTGAACACCTGCCGGCCCATGGGAAGTAGTGAATGAATTCCTTGTCTTGCTTTGCTTGTGCAAGTGGCTTTTGCTTTACTTATTAAACTGTCTTTATCTCAAGCAACAAGTTTTCTCACTATTACTTTCTGATTTTCCTCTGCATCCCACTGGAGGAGAGTGAGTGAGAGGCTGCATGGTGCTTAGTTGCCAGCTGGGGTTAAACCATGATACCTCTCCATTTTCTTCTGTATGAATAACTAGTACTTTGTATTTGTTGCAATACAAACTGTGGTACAGAAGAAATAACAGTAAATAATTGCAGTGACTTGGTTCTATTCATTAACCAGATGAATTACTTTCAAGTCTCTTTCCAATTGCAGAAGATACTCCATGCTAAACTTGCTCCTGTTCATACTTCTTTCTTTGGAATTGATTAACTTCCTAGATACTAAGTCAACCTGAACTAAAGCGTTTGAGCATGCAGGGGGACTTCTGTGTACTTTTGGGTGCACAGTTTCGGGATATGTTTCCATGTATCTTTTTCATATGTTAGAAAAACAAGTTCCTTCTCTCTGAACATCCCTTTTCATTTTCTCTCATGAAGAAAAGTGAGAGGGGAAAACAACTGTCTCTGCATGGTTCCTCCACGGAGGTACTGCAAAGAGGTACAAGGAAGGGACAGGCATGGGTGCTGCAAGGGGAAGAGGCAGGCGCATACGGCCAGCGCTGCCTTTGTGAGAAGTGGCTGTGGACCCATATAATCAGATGTCATCAGGATCTTCACTTTGCAAAGAGAACGCTCTTGGTTGGCAGTCTAAAGCTTAATGCTCTAAGGATTTCCAAAAATATTTCCATTCTGGAGAAATCTTTAATGTATATATACTTAAACACTTGCCAAGTGCCTGTACTCACTGACCATTTTGACTTTCTGGTGGGATCCTTACTTAAGATGACTTGGATCATGGTTCATCAAGGTAGAAAAGAGAACGGCAGGAGAATCTACAGGGATGTTATTGTATATTTTTTTACCCTCACAGCATAAATGTCCTATTTTCCAGCTAGCATTCTCTCTGAAAATGACTTCATCTTTGTACACTTCAAGAAAAACAGTATTTTCAAAATCTATAATCTCTAAAATTCAGTGCAAACTCAACTGTAAGGAAATGTTTCCATACATATTTTTTTTTAAAGGTGAGATAAGCAGGCTTCATGTTGTGAGCAGATTTTCTCATATGAAAATTGTGTTCATGGCAACTGTATAACTGTAGTAGGTCCAAGAAAAATTTGAACCCCTGGCTTCCAAGGGAAAAAGAGAATTTAACGACATTTTTAAAAATCTGTATATGTCCATTGGGACTCTGGGAAATCCTGAAGTGGAAACTTCTGTTAAAATACAAGAAGGGAGAGAAAAACATTAAAATAAAAAAAATACAGCTTGAATTCAGGAACATCAAACCATTTTCTCTTTAGGTAGAGAGATCCATAAAGAGAATTAAGTGTTTTACCAGAAATGGAGGTGGATGTTTTTTCTATTAATTAGTTTTGGTCTACTGGAAGAAATGAATTCTCCAAGAATATCAGGAGAGAAAACACATATTAATATTAATTCATAGCGCATGTTGACAGGACTGTATTGTCAATTAAAATGTCTAGATTTCATATTTTTGGTGTGAACTCTTCCAACGAAATAATTTTTAAATTGGTATACATTTAGTGTGTTACTCATGTAACCTATTATTTTGCTTTCTTTGGTTTGAAAATTTTTGTTGATTCCTGTCTTTTATTTAGTATTACTTGGTCCTACTGCGTACTTGCTCTGGCAGGCAGGTAGTGCTGACTCTGTAACCTGCTATTAGGTCTGCTTTTTTTTCCCCTCAGCTGAGTAGTAGTTTGTTGTGGTTTGACCCCAGATGACAACTGGGACCATGCAGCCGCTTGCTCAGTTCTCCCCTTCACCAGTGGGATGGGGAAAAGAATCGGAAAAATAAGGAAAACCCATAGCTTGAAACAAAGACAGTTTAATAAGTAAAGCAAAAGCCACACACGTAAGCAAAGCAAAACAAGGAATTCATTCACTGCTTCCCATGGGCAGGCGGGTGTTCAGCCATCTCCAGGAAAGCAGGGCCCATCACAAGTAATGATTACTTGGGAGGACAAATGCCATAACTCTGAATGTCCCCCACTTCCCTCTTCTTCTCCCAGCTTTGTACGCTGACCATGACGTCTTATGGCATGGAATAGCCCTTTGGTCAGCTGGGATCAGCAGTCCCAGCCATGTCCCCTCCCAGCTTCTTGGATGCCCGTTACCTTCTTGCTGACAGGCCAGTATTAAAAGCTGAAAAGTCCTCGACTGCTTAGCAACAACTAAAATATTAGTGTGTTGTCAACAGGATTCTTATCCTAAATTCAAAACACAGCGCTATACCAGCTGCTAGTAGGAGAGTTAACTCTATTCCAGCTGAAACCTGGACATAGTTCATCAGGAAGAAAGACTCGAGAAACTGTGTGTGTATTTGTATATACACATACATGCATGTGTGTGTGTGCATGGATGTACATATATATCTGTATATGTCTACATATATACAATTATATTGTTTTTCTGTTTCCTCTCACTTAAACATCCTGATCAGTAGTCGCACCACAGAGCAACACTTTGGTATAGTCTGTTTCCTGGCTACTAATGAACTTCTATAAATTTTAAGCTGCAGTATGAAGAATGTCAAATGAAAATGTGTATTTGTACAGCAGTTTAATGGTGAAGGTTTCCTATCCAGGTTTGGTTTAAGACCATTCTAGAGTATTTAATATATAGTCTGAAATTCAGTGTAAATGCTATTCACAGTCTAGATCTTCTATCCCATTTCCCAAATGGTGTATTCAAATGTCATTGAAATAAAAGAAGCTTTTGTGTGTCTTGCTTTGCCCCTCCATTTTTTTTAACAGAATACTTTAGCCAATGGTAACTTCCAGAATGAAAATTACCAGAATGAAGAGTACGGTATAAGAGAAACATACACATATGTAAGTAACCCTAAGCCAAATGTTGCCAGCTGTGTGACTTCAAGTTCCCCATCAATTTGTAAAATGCATATATTCATCTTATAATTTGAAATAGTTTCCAGAGACAATTTCAAAGTTTCAATGCTCTTATAAATCAGCCATAAACATGTATATATGCCCTCTACTCTTAGAACTTGGTGACTACTTTCTAATGAATAATTTATTTGATTAATGTTTTCCCTTTTGCCTTTTGAATTGATCAGGGGTACAATATAAAATAACATATATTTATTATTTGAATATATCAGATTAATAGTTTGTGCTAACATACCTTGTTCTGGAATGAATGTTTGACAACAACTCACAGGTATTTGATTACTGGGCTGGATAGTACAAACAGAACATATGTTCAGAGCTGCCTATGACGTACCAAAAATAGTGTGTGTTTGTTTGTTTGTTTTAAAGCAGTAGACATTTTGCAAAATATCATCTAAAATAATAAGCAGAAAAAATAAATTTGAATGGCATTTTTTAACTGTTTTTTCTTTTTCTTCTTTCATTATAAGAGCAGGTTGTTTTTATTGTTCTTTTCTTTCTGTGATTAGAAATAACAGCTTTTCAGGGAGAAAAATACAACACGATTATTTTGACTATCTCTTTACAAATGATTTTTTTTTTTTTTTCAAAACTAACTTTGTTTTAACTGCTGGGTTTCTCATTAGGTTGTTGAATTGCTACAAATACTTGTTATATATTTTGGGGTTTTTTTCTTAATTTCCAAACTGTTTGTTTTGATGAATCAGCTGCTGCTAACTGCACCAAATGTCTCAGGAGGAATTAACATTTAACAATTATCCTATAACCTAAGTTCCTGAATCCAGTTACGTATTTTCACACTTATGTCACAGAGACACAGTACTTCTTTCCTCCAAATGTGGATGATGTTGTTCTTCAATGGAATAGTGATAACCCGGGTTTAACATGTACAATTCAAAACTCACCTTTTATTCATAGATATTTGCAGGTTTTTTCAGCGTTCCAAGCTGCCAATAGGTGCAGTAGAATTTATCAATAGCCTCATACCTATTATGCAAGGGCACCTGGGAAGGTGGGGTAGTCACAGAGGAGAGGCTGCTGCTCTGCTGGGCAGGAACTTGTCACCATTGTCCCCCATCACTTAAGCCACTGTGTTTAGCCAGGCAGAGAGAAGACAGGGAATCCCCCATGTCATGTGTCCTGGTTTGCAGTAAAACAGAACCAATTTTATCCAGTAACTTTGCTTCTTAGCTGGGCCTCTTCTAACTACTGAAATTATCAGCATATTGTACAGACACTGTTCGTGCTCCCCAGTTCAAGAGGGACAGGGAACTGCTGGAGCGAGTCCAGCGAAGGGCAACTAAGATGATTAAGGGCTTGGAGCACCTCCCTTATGAGGAAAGGCTGAGAGAGCTGGGACTCTTTAGCCTGGAGAAGAGAAGGCTGAGGGGAGACCTTATTATGGCATACAAGTATCTAAAGGGTGGCTTGAAGGAGGATGGAGCCAGGCTCTTTTCAATGGTTCCCAGTGACAGGACGAGGGGCAATGGGCACAAGTTAGAACACAGGAAGTTCTGTTCAAATACACGGAAACACTTCTTTACGGTGAGGGTGACAGAGCACTGGCACAGGCTGCCCAGGGAGGTTGTGGAGTCCCCTTCTCTGGAGATTTTCAAGACCCGCCTGGATGCAGTCCTGAGTAATGTGCTCTGGGCAATCCTGCTTTAGCAGGGGAGTTGGACTAGATGATCTCTAGAGGTCCCCTCCAACTCTGAAAATTCTGTGATTCTGTGCTCAGAGTGATAACACCTATGTTTATAGTTGATGCCAAGGCATCAAGCAGAGAGGCTCCTGCTTATATTTATCACTACAATACCCAAGGCCGGATAACTTTGTTATTTGCCCCATTAAAGGGTTGGAAGAAGAAAAGCATAGTGGTGTCCCACCTGTGGGGAGGAGCGGACAGAACAGGTGACCCAAAACTGACCATCAGGGTATTCCATCCCATCTGCCTCATGCTCAGTATAAAAGCTGAGGGATCAAAGGGTCAGCCCTCTTTCTTCAATGGCCGATGTCTGAGGAGGACTGACTGTTCATCTGCCTCTGATCCCGATCTTGAATCCAGATCCAGAATCTAGTTCCCGTCCATTACAGAGTCCAGTTTGGGACTTCCCCAGTGCCAGCCGGTGACGTGATCATCATCCTGGGAACTTGACATGGTTTTGTATATAGTTCATTATTTTCTTTTTATTTTATTATTAATATTTCATTAAAGTAGTTTGGTTCCTTCTAAACTCATAAACCTCTTTTTCCCTCCTCTGCCTCTCTCTTTAAAGAGAGGTGGTGGGGAACATCTGTCTGTCCCATCTGGGGTGCCCCCAGCTTAAACCACGACAGTCCTGTCTGCCTGTTGGGCCTGTCCCAGTGAAGGCAAGGTGTGACACCAGTAGTCTCTCTCTCACACTCCCTGATGCTCCTCAAACTACTTGCCTCCTCCTTAGCTCTGTCACTAAGTGGAGTTCCTCTACCTGGGCGCACCTTCCACAGGCATGCTCACTGCTGCCTTCCCGTACTGGTGTAAGAGCAGGGCACTCCCTGCTGCCTGACACCTGGGTGGCAGCGTGTACTCATCGGACCTCTGCCTGAGAAGCTGTGTCAGTTGTCAGTTAAGCCTGATGGATAGGAAAAAAACACGCTCCTGCTGTTGGCAGCTGCAAAATGCTACATTCCTGCTGATGCTCCATGCTCTGGTCACTGGTGCTCTCTAAGGGTTTCTTTTATACTTGTGGAGGGGGCTTGGCCGCCCTCGCTCCTGGCCCTGCACAGGTCTCACCAGCTGCTGTTGTGCAAGCTCTGGGCTCCTGGTGGCTATCCTGGCTCCCCTGAGGTTCCCCCGGATTGGGAAGCCCCTCCTGGGCACTGCGCTAGAGTGCTCCGCTGTGGATTGTGCAGGCACTGGAGCTGCTCACCTTGGCGACATGTTCCAAGTCTGTCATGTGAACAACTGAAGCCAAATTCCAGCTGGAGCTTCCGTTGTTGTGTAACTAAAAGTAATACACTGCTGAAATGTCTACTGTTTACTAGCATCCTTCTCATGTCTTCAGACTAAAATGTGGGAAAGTTTTTATTTTTCTCCTGGCATTCAGTATCCCTTTTCTATATTTTTAATCTGTTTCATTCATTTGTTTATTTTTAGTGGTGGTGGAGTAGATACACCTTTTGAGGTCATGCTTATGTGGCACGACAGTTACTCACGTTAGCTTTGAATGAAGCATGATTTCTCTGAATCCTTAAATTTACTCTGTCCACAGGTAGAAATGACATAGGTGATGGAAATGTGATGCTTTGGTGTTTATTTTTTAAAACACCCAGTTTGAAAGCTGCCTGGAATCTGTCTTTAAAAGCAGGCAAGGAAGGGGGTCTGAAAAAGCATCTTCTCCATGTTAATTTGCAGTTCTACACTAGCTAAGGTGTGTTATTTGACACAGCAACCTTGAGTCATTTATAAGATTTTATTGACAACTGCAGCCCTTTGCCAAATCTCTCTTTATTTTTACACAACTTCTGGCTGTCCTTGTTAGGATACATTAGTGTCAAACTGAGGAATGCTGATTAGGGAAGACAAGTTATGTACCATACACAGGCGTGCTATCACAGTCCCCTTTAAATGAGGGTATAATGTCTTCTGGCTCTGTGGAGCAGATATAATTTAGATGCCTTCTCCTGCTCCCTTCCTTCCCCCTTCCCCCCCCCCCCCCCAGCTCTCCTCTTTGATAAGCAGTAGTTTGTTCAACCACAGGTAATAGTGAAAAATAAATATCTGCCAAGGTTAAAAATAAGTAAGTTGGCACAACTGGCTTGGACTCAAAGCAGGACAGCAGAGAGGAATAGACTTCTTTTGGAAATGTGCAGTGACTGAGACTCAAACCTCTGTGAATCATTCTTAGAGATGAGCTAAAAGCTTATACCTGAGCAAAGGCCTAAGCCTGAAGGTCAGGAGAGTTGTACCTGAAATGCTCTCTCCATGGAACAGTCTGCTAGTTTTCTGACTTCACATTTTACACAGGACTCAGTAATTGCTCTCTATTTTACCATATTACTAAGACTGTTCTACAAAACATGTCTGTTGGAATATGTGTGTGTGCTCATATATGTATATGTACGTACATACACATATAAATATTTGATTGCACAGTGCCCCTAATTCTAAGATAGCAATATGGTAGGGCTGGAAAAAAGTAATTGACCTAGAATAGACCTAGAATAACAGAACATTCTTATGATGCCTTTCTGGTTTTCACAGAGTTTTATTATGTTTTGCTGCTAGATAACTCAAATTATACTGTAGTTAAAGATGAGTGTTCATATTCTTGTTTCCATAATGTATAAAATCTCAAGGTGAAGGACCAATAGTGAAACCCTTTAGAAATTTGTGTAGCTGAAGCTTGCTTGTACTCTGAAAGCTTAGCTTGTCATACAAATTGTCTTAGATTAAACCTGTATAAGGACAATTTCCTGTGTGAAAGGGGAACTAAAAGAAATAAAGAGCCCTTTGCAATATATGGAAACAATAATTTCCACTACATTTAACAAGGAGGATGTGTAAAGCTAGTGATACTAAGCTAAATAGGTGGAATAGGCAGAAAAGATGCAAGGCATCAGATTAATGATAATTTTGTTATAATCCTGTACTATACGAAGTAATTGTAGGAACGTTGGGTTGGTTCCTTCCCTTTTGTTCCATAGAGAGTTCATTGAGGGTGTCCTGGTTTGAGACAGAACAAAGCCAATTTTCTTTTCAGTAATTTTAATTTTCAGTTAAGTCTCTGCCAAGTGACTTCACTCTCTGAAATTAACAGCATGTTTTTCAGACAGTGTCTGCTACTAGCAGCAATAACGTCTGATGTTTGTAGTGAATACCAAGGAATGGTATGGAGAGAGACTCCTGCTTATATTTATTGCTACAACAACCAAAGTCAGCTGTTTGTTATGCACCAGGTTGGAGGGTCGGAAGTGAAAAAGCATAGAGGGGTCCCACCTGCAGGGAGGAGTGGACAGGACAGGTGACCCAAAACTGACCAACAGGGTGTTCCATCCCATCTGCCTCATGCTCAATATAAAACCTGAGGGATCAAAGGCGTCAGTCTCTTTCTTCTATGGCCAGTGTCTGAGGAGGACTCTGTCCGCTCTTCTGCCTTTGATCCTAATCTGTATGTTTCTGAATCCAGTTCTGTCTGCCACAGAGTCCAGTTCCAGTGCTGGCCGGTGAGGTGATCATCATCCTGGGAGCTCGGTATTAGTTTTGTATATATTTGTATATATTTCATTATTTTATTATTATTATTATTATTACAATCTTTTATTTTTATTGTTAATATTTCATTAAAGCTGTTTTCATATTTTATTTTTCAACCCATAAGGCTCTCACCCTTTTTCTCTCTCTCTTTCATTTAATGGCCAGCCCAGCTTAAACCTCAACGGAGGGCTATATGAATGCTGGCAGAAGTGAACATACATAATCACAACATTGGATCTCAACTTTTTATTGCAGTGCTGTTGAAATGTTGGTAAGCGATTTTCCAGAACCAGATGTTAGTTTGAGGGTAGGTTGTAAAAGGATGCTGCCAGAAGACTGTCAGGAAAAAAGCAAAAGTATTAATGAAAAAAGTGTGAAGAAAAAGTTGTAGTGGCAAGGATCCAAAATTCTACAGTTTAAAAAGTTTGGTAGAATAACAGGAATTCAAATTTGTGGATGTCATCAAACTAATGCTAGTACATGCATCTTCTTCCTCCTGTCCTGCAAATGCTTAAGATGGTAAATTTTCTTGGTCTGAAAACCTCAAAAAGTGGATTTTGCAGTTCATTGTGTTTTGTGCAGGGATTCCATTTAGTCCCTTTCCCAATCATGTTAAGCACCACATATCAAGTCATCAGCTCTTTCTAATGTTAATGGAATTCTGAAGTTCAGAGGCATTCCAGCAGTTTATACTCTTATGTTGTTCTGCTGCATAATATAGCTTAGCACAGAAACTATGCTTCCAAACAACCCATCTGCAGGTAGTGATGTAACTTTTTAGCTTTTCACCTTTTCTTTTTTTTTTTTTTTTGAATGTTATTCTAAGAGGATACAGGATGTTATTGAAAAATCGTACACCTGTAAATGATTGAGCATTATCTATAAAATAGTAAAGAGCCCACTTAGAGTTCACAGAATGACTGAGGTTGAAAAGCATCTCTGGAGGTCATCAGGTCCAACCCCCACTACTCTCGCAGGGCCACCTAAACCCCCATGCCCAGGACCACATCCAGACAGCTTTTGAATATCTTCAAGGAGGGAGACTCCATAATCTGTCCAGGCAACCAGTGTCAGTGCTCAGTCACCCTCACAATAAAGAAAGTTCAGACAGAGCCTCCTGTGTTTCAGTTTGTGCTCATTACCTCTTGTCCTGCCACTGGGCACCACCGAGAAGAGCCTGGTTCCATCCTCTTTGCACCCTCCCTTCGGGTACAATGATAAGATTCCCCTGAGCCTTCTTTTCTCTATGTTGAACAGTCCCAGATCTCTCAGCCTGTCCTCTTGGGAGAGATGGCTCTAGTTCCTTAATCATCTTTGTGGCCCTTCGTTGGACTCTTGCCAGTATGTCCATGTCTCTCTTGCAGTGGAGAGTACTGGACACAGTACTCCAGGTGCAGCCTCACCAGTGCTGAGTAGAGGGAGAGGACCACCTCCATCAACCTCCTGCAACAGTTCTCTTAATGCAGCCTGGGATATCAGTAGCCTTCTTTGCTGCAAGGGCACATTTCTGGTTCATGTAAATGCCTTCCATGCCTTATGCTAGCTGCATTTTCCACTTATTTCTTTTTCCTGTCTACACAATTGGAAAAAAATCTGCTCATTTTCTTACTTCTGAAGAATCAAAAGATATCTGAAAAATGATGAACCTTAAACCCTTACTCAGACAAGACAGAAATCAAAGATAAAATTTTGAGGGTTGTTTCACTGTCTTTTCCATGAATAGAATGCATATTATTACAAATATAAGAAACCAATGCAAAATTTTCAAATTACAAGAATTTTTTATCTGGTTTTAAAACAAAACTAGAGAGAACATAAACAGACCTCAAAAATATTCCGATAAATTGGTTCAGAAAAGCATCTGCTTTGTAGTTCTGCTCTTGAAAATTCAGAAATTCAATATTAATGGAGCTATTGTAACATTTGTCAGAAAAGTAAATGGGGGAACAGGAAAATAAGAGAAAATTGCAGTAGCCTAATGGCAAATTGAACACCAGTCACTGTCCTAATCAGTCTGTGCTGATGACATCTCAGTGCTGAACTTCCCAGAAGGATTCAGACATGGCTTTTCAGGAGCATCTGATTTGTAGATGAGAAGATTTATTGCAATAATGCTTCTGCAGATAATATGGACAACTGCAGAAAACAGTACTTCAGTGATCATGGCTTTGTTCCTGTTACTGTCAACTTTGGTTTAGAGAGATTCCAGGTGAGTTGCAAATGTCTTTGCTACTCAAGCAATTTATTAGTTAAGTTTCAAAATATAAAAGCATCTGTACATACTTGAAAATATATAGAAGACTTCCTTCTTTGCTAACTTAATATTTAGAACTCTAAATTGGCAGCTGTTTACAGGTTGAGGCATAAATTACAAACTGAGTAAAAATTGTATCTGTCAGTATTCATTGGTACGAATAAGCAAAAATAAATTTGGGCTTTTCCTGGCAGAATTCAGCTTTTCTTTTCAATAAAACCTGAGATGTACCTTAGTTTAGAAAAGTTCTTGTCTTCCTTCTTGTGCTTATGGTGGTTGTTTCAAACTCATTGCTGCTTCTTGAATTCAGTATTTAGAGTCTAAGTATTTACAGGTGAAAAATTTTGATACCACAGTAAAAAATGAATAACTTTGACTATTGTCATATGTTTGTGCTCTGGTAGTGCATGAAGGCTAGAGAAGATATATTACAGGGCCTCATTGTATTATATACTGTTTACACATGCCTCAAAAAAAAGGTCAGTTATTGAGAACTTGGTCCAGTTTTGACAAGGTGTAATTGTGCATTTTATTGCTATGTCTTCATCCATACATTATTATACATTGGGATTCAAGTTGAAAAATCTACATGCTGGCTACTTTTTAAAATTTTAAACTGTACATAGTTTTACATTAAAAGGAATTCATGTCCTTTTCTATCCCTGAGGACGTTGTTGATACAAATCCTGATACTAGTAAGGTATGGCATCCCAGCAGGAGTTTTATTAGAAAATATGGTAATTCCACGGTGCAATGTAACAAGTATTATTGCTGTCATGTTATATCCTGATAAAGGTATATAGTTGTGTCACTACAGTAAATACACTTCATCAGACCTGGCATGTAGAGATATTTTCTTCTGTTGTTGCTCTTCTGATAATTTGCATCTTAAAAAACTCATTTGTGTAAATTTCTGCTTAAGTAACTTCAAAAAATAGTTCTCATTTTCAAATTGCATCTTAAGACATTTTTTTTGTTGACACAAATGGAAAAAAAAATCTTTGCTCCTGCAGATCATATGCTGCTCAGTAATCTTAACAAAGTAGGTATAAGAGGAGATTTTGCAGAACAAATTGCTACTCCCCAACTAACATGCACCAGAGACCCTTCCACCCTTGTATCTTGTTTACTTTGGAACTAACTAGTTTGTATTCCTTGATCTCAAATGTGGCTGTGTCTCTGAAAAAGGTAAATGAACTCTCAAGTTATTGGATTCCAAATCATTATATTATTACTTCCAGTGACTGCTAGCTTATATTTATTGAAGAAAGTCCTTTGGGCCTTGCGTCCAGTTTGAGAGATTATTTCCATTTAAGAAGCTGCTCAGGCCACTATGGAGAGAGGCACCTAAAATATGACCAAGAATACTATTGTACCCTTTCCTATCTTGGAATGTTTCTATGTTACCTAATAAACAGATAATTAATAGAATATCATATATAGACCTATTGGAAGCTTAAGCTGACAGGTAGTGATATTCAGGGATAAGTTTTGATCTGATGCCCAGTAGGAGTTGAGCATTCATTCTAGCAAACGAAGCAGGAGGAAGTATGGATGCCCAGAAGCCATTCCTTGTGCCCATATAGTGACTCTACAATGAAGGGGTGTTTCAAGTGAGCAAGCATTAGCGTTTTAAAAATTTTATCATCAGGAACGCGATAAATACTGAGTAAATTACTTTTTTTTTTCTCCCCCTATACTCCACTTTAATTAAAAATAGATATTTGTGTAGTGCTGCAGTTCTTCAAATTTTTGATAACTTTGAGCTGACTTTCATTTCTGTTCAAGTAAGTTCATCATGGTAATAACATTTTATAGTCTTTCTAAGTTTTCATTTTCACCTATTTTATGAACACCTTCATAACAATCTAAAGGGCTCTTCTTCTATGCCAAAATGCTAATCAAATACCTCTTCTATTGCTAATAAAAAATGTAGGATTTTTTTTCCCTTTAACTGAAGCTTCTGTGTATATGTATGTATATATAACACATTTCCTGATGAGACTATCAGGAAAAAGGATAAAAGAGTCCACAAATCCTTCTAGTAGCTTGTTAATTTAATATTTCAAAGAATATGAAATCCATGCAGCAAAGCACGTAGCACATAAGTTTAAGCATGTGCTTATGTTTCCCTCTATTCAGCACAGTACTAAAGTAATGAATTTAAAATTAAATATATACTTAAGAGTTTAAATAAGTGCTTAATCACTGTTCCCATTAGCGATACTATTTTGACAGGCGGGCACTAATAATTAAACACCTTGCTGAATTAGTGTCTTAAGCATCTGCCTAATTTAAGCAGTAAATCCTATTGAAACCAATGGGACTTATCCTGATTAAGTCTCTTACCGAACTAGAGTGAAAGTGAGAGACTGATAATCCTTAGCAACCATAAAGTCTGGCAAGCAGGTGCTGAAACTAGTTCAGACAGTGAAATATGAATTACAGCTCCCCAGCTAGTCATGTCTAAAAGCACAAATTTCAAATGGTGCCAATCTTTTTATTTAGCTGATGAATCAGACTGGAGAACAGGTCTAGAATAAATCTGTTAAAGCAGGTAGTGACATGTAATCTAAAAGAGCAAAACCATGTTAAATTTATTTCACTGAGTACCTCTGCTCCATGCTTTCTTCTCCTGTGCTCTGGAGTTTGTCATGATTCTTAAGGTTAAGGTACTTGACTATGTTCAGAGGAGGGTAACAAAGCTGCTGAAGGGGCTGGAAGGAATGTCCCATGGAGAGCAGCTGAGGATTTTGTGCTTGTCTAGTTTGGAGAAAAAGAGGCTGAGGGTAAACCTCATTGCTCTCTGAAGCTTCCTGAGGAGGGGAAGTGGAGAGGGAGGTGCTGATCTCTTCTCCCTGGTATCCAGTGATAGGACATGTGGGAGTGGTTCAAAGCTGTGCTATGGGAGGTTCAGACCACATTAGGAAACACTTCTTTACTGAGAGGGTGGTCAAACACTGGAACAGCCTTCCTAGAGAGATGGTTGATGTCCCATGCCTGTCTGTTTAAGAGGCATTTGAATAATGCCCTTAATAATATACTTTAGCTTTGGTCAGCTCTGAAGAAGTCAGGCAGTTGGACTAGATGATCGTTGCAGGCCCCTTCCAACTGACAAATAACAGAAGGTTAGTGGCCTTATACAGATAGGTAGAGGCAATATGACCAAAATGACTATCCCAACATAGGTGGAGCTTCAGGAGGCTAATGTTCTACAACCCAGCAAATATGATATTGACACTCCTTGGGGCAAATATCAGGTCCTGGGTGTGGCTGGGCTGCCCTTGGCCTGAGTGGTGGGTTTACCAGTCGCCCCATGGCCAGGTGCCCATTGCCCAGCCTGTCTGAGCTCCAGCTCTGTGAGTGCCACCAGGGAAGGGGCTGACAGCCCCAGGCGGTCCCTGCGAGGGACAAACAGCCCCTGGGATACTGAGAGGTTTCAGGGCAGCTTTCACCCCTTCCCTGGGAGCAGGGGGAAGGGATCAAGCAATAGTATGCAAATATATGCAAAGAAATCCAAGTGGACCCTAACACTGAAAAGGAAGGGACCCCACCACCAGCATCACGCCCCTCCAAGTGAGAGCTGAGGGTACTGATGAGTGCCTGTAACATCCCCAACTCTCTGCTTGGGGAACACTGAAATTGTTGACCGTCAGACCCAGACAGTCTTCAGGAGCATGGGCATAACAGAAAGGAAAGTCTAGGAACATCTTTTCTAATATAGGCATACATAAATATATGTACAACAATTTTCATCATTGCAACTTTTCTGTATTAGATAATTTGGGCTAATAGAATGCCAAAACATTAACTAGACTGATAATAAATTCTTGGCTCCATGTATACAGTGTGCTCACTTTTACCCATAATGATATTTTGAGTGTAAGATTTCCTCCCAGCAGGTGTTGGAAATGCACACTTAATCTTTTGCCATCATGTATGAAAAGCACCTTATTCTCAATTCACAGGAAAAGTGGAGAGAAACTCTGCAAATTCTGTTTAGAGAAGTTAAAACTGAGAAGGTTGTCCCATTGCCTGATTTTGGATCTTTTTGGTGTTAAGGCTTCTTTTTTATTTGGTAAAGAGGAGTACACCAGCTGAAAGCTGTCAGGAGTCTAACTACCATCTGGAATAACACTTTCCATAGATGTTTTGTTGTCTATTTAGAGTTCCTAGGGAACTTAAGATGTAATTACAAGATACATGGTTTTGGCAGCTATTGCTCTTGTTCTTCTGTTCTGTTCTCAGAATGACATTGAATGCTGTGATGGGGATTTTTGTTGTTGTTGTTTTGTGGGGCTTGGGGGGGATTTGTTTGTTTTCTTTTTTAATGTAACTGTTTTTGAGGGTGGATGTGGTGTTGTTTGTATTTGTAAAGTATCTGTGAGTGCTGTTCAGAGACAACTTTCACTTAAATGATCTGGTTTGAGAGTTTTCAACACTTTTATAGCTCCCCTTGCCTCCCCCGACACAGGACATAGTGTCTGTTGTTCATGGAGATTATTTTAACCTAGATCTTTTTGATGATCTACTCAATAGTTCAGCCCCAGAGGGAGCTGGGGTTTTAGGAGCTTTGCAGAAAGAGCTGTGGTCTTTTTTGGACTGCATATTTATTTTTGCTGCTGTAATCTAGAGTATATGGAAATTCCTGAAAACCTTTAAAACCGTCTGTTAGGATTTCTTTTTTTCCATCAAAAGAAGCAAAGTTCCCTTATAATCTGGACTCAGTTGCTTTGAGAGATCACCCTCTGTCCCATTTTCCTGCCTTGGTGTGTGACGCTTAATTGAACACCTGGAGGGACAGCAAGTCCTTTCTCTCAGGTTCAGGTTAAGAACTCTTAGCTTGCGCCTAACAAAAAGTTGAGTTTCAAGTGTTTATGTACGTGCATGTGTTCTCCCCCATTCCCCTGACAATTGATAGTTCCCATGTTTTAGTTTTAATTAATTCCATTTTTCCCATCACGCAAATTTAAAAGCAGACCTGTTTCTATTTAAAGTTCTGTATGGGTAGTAAGAGACAGGGGAGAAAAACACACAAAATATCAAAAGCACGGAGAAAAATCATGACGTCTTTTGAGAAAGTGAGGGAAGAATATCCTGGTAAAAGCTTATTTGTGTGTGCTCCCAATAGGGCTCTTGGAGTAACAGAAATATCATCCAAACCATTCATGCCTGCAAAAAGTTCTTATATAATCTTGTTTTGGAATTTTATTGGGGCCTAATATTTTACCTTTTCATTTTATATATGGTACTAAACTGCAGTGCTGGTTTAGTATTTGTTTCATTTTTAGCATGACAGAGTAGAGCTGGAAGGTGGGGTAAAAACATTGGTTCCAGATTAGAGAATTTGGATTTTTTTTCTATCATAGTTGCATATTGCAAGAAGCTGAATGCTGACTGAATTTAGGAAAAATAACACCAAAAATACTACCAGCTTCTCAGGTCAGATGTAAACATATCAATTCAATAGTTAGCTGTTGGTTTGCCTTTCTTCAAAAACTGAAATTCAGACATGTTGATATGCATGTTTCCCACCTTGTAACCTGTTCTGTGGGAAAAAGAAAACAAAGCTTCCTGACCTCAGCTCTTATTGGAGGCTTGTATTTTGATGCTTCACACTGCCCTTGTTTTCCTTGCGTCCCATGAAATCAAATACTATTTCCCAATTATGACAGAAAGAGAACAGCTGAGCTACTGCAGGCATTTCCTCTTGTTGAATTTAGTAAACAAGGTACTCAATGATTGTAGCAGATGTCTCTGATTTGAGCCTTTGAGACGTTTACCTCTTTCCATAGAGCAAATGCTAGGGATGATCAAAACCTGGAGACGAGCCCACAAATACCAGGAACAATGCATTAGCATGGCCAGCAGCCCTAGGAATTCAGCCATTATTCCCAGCAGCTTAATTTTATGATCAACCATGCTGATCGTATGTTTCTTTTTTTTTTTTTTTAATAACATATCCTGCCATTCTCCCTCCTGGCCCACTGCTCTTCCCTCTCCAGATTTTTTTTTTCATTTATAGTTGAATTTACCTTTCATTCAGTCACTAAGGGTCTTGCCTGTACCCTCACAATCTCTGTCGGGGACATGGGAGATTGAGTGCACCCTCAGCAAGCTTACGTAGGACACCAAGCTGAGTGTTGTGGTTGATACTCTAGAGGGAAGGTATGCCATCCAGAGAAACATTCATGGGCTTGAGAGGTGGGCCTGTGTGAGCCTCATGAAGTTCAACAAGGTCCTGCACCTGCATCAGGGCAATCCCAAACATGGATACAGGCTGGGTGATGAGTGGATTGAAAGCAGCCCTGCAGAGAAGGACTTGGGAGTATTCATGGATGAAAAGCAGAATATGAGCTGACAACGTGTGTTTGCATCCTGAAAGCCAATCGTGTCCTGGGCTGCATCAAAAGAACTGTGGCCAGCAGGTTGATGGAGGTGATTCTTCCCCTCTACTTGGGTCTCATGAGACCCCACCTGGAGTACCATGTTCAGCTCCGGGGATCCCAACATTAGAGGACATGGACCTGTTGGAGAAAGTCCAGAGGAGGGCCGAAAAGATGATCAGAGGGCTGGAGCAATTCTATGAAGACAGGTTGAGAGAGCTGGGGTTGTTTAGCTTAGGGAAGAGAAGGGTCTGGGGAGACCTTATAGCAGCCTTCCAAAGGTAAAGGGAGCCTACAGAAAAGATGGGGAGGGGCTCGTTAACAGGGAGTGTAGTGATAGGACCAGAGGTAATGGTTTTAAACTGAAAGAGGGTAGATTTAAATTACATATTAGGAAGAAATTATTTACTATGAGGGTGGTAAGACACTGGAACAGGTTGCCCAGAAGGGTTGTGGATGCCCAATGCCCGGAAGTGTTCAGGGCCAGGTTGGATGGGGTTTTAAGCAACCTGATCTACTGGAAGGTGTTCCTACACATGGCAGGGAGGTTGGAACTAGATGATTTTTAAGGTCCCTTCCAACCCAAGCCATTCTATGATTCTGTGACTCTGGTGCCTCTCTCACTACCTCCATAGCACAGGTGTCCGCTCTCCATGTGACACACTGACTGCGACAGAATGCCCTGTCACGGCCACTTGAATAAGCCACGCCTTGTCATTCGTCAGGATCAGTTTTGAGGTGCAGGGGAGGCTTTGGGCCAGCCAGCCCAGTTCCAAGAATGGGTGTACTCATGCTGTTCGTGGGTGCCTGTTTCTTCTGCCACTGACATGGTGAGAGGGAACACACCCTGTTCGCGACGCCTCCTCGCTCTGTGATGGAGGTGGCAGTTGGGGAAGAGGGCCTGGGGTACTTGACTGTGGGTTGTATGGCACATGTTTACTCTCAGTTTGGTGTCTTGTGGAGGGGGGAAGGGGGAAGAGGTGAAACGTTACACTTGCTACTGGTGAGGTTTTACTGCAGCCTTTTTTACGTCCCACTGTCCTTCCCCCTCTGCCCCCAAATCCACTGATTTGGCAGCTCTCCTGGTGTCAGGGGAGAGAGTTCTGAGAACACTCAGAGTGTTCTGAGTGACAGCTGTGAGATGGTAGTGCTTGTAGTCCTTAAGCAGTGTGATGCTTGTCATGTGGGGTTGGTGCGGTTTAGTTTTTTTATTTGTTTTTTCCTTTTGTAAATGTTGTGCTTGGCCTAAGTTTTGGTGATGTAGCTGTGCTGATGGGGTGGTCAGCTGAGTGTGGGGAACCCCCAGATGTTGTTACTGCTTAGTATTTACTTATGAGGCATGGACTTCTGTTCAGAAAAAGATACTGATTGAGGGGAGAGAACACGGGACTGGGTAGATGGGGAAGAAGACAAGAAAGTACAAGTGTGTGTGTGTAATATATGAAAGGGAGATGACAAAAGCATGGTATGCAAAGACAGCAAGTAGTCATGATGGGAGCTGAGGTGGAAGAATGGCCAGATTTGCTGATTGAATTCAGTTTCATTGTGAGCAATTTGCATTTTATGGTGAAAACTGGAAAGCATAAGTGAAATGACAGTATTTATATAAAGTGGCTAGGGGTGAAACAAGCCAGTCATGGGGGGAGAGGCGCCAGTTTACATTCTCTAAACCTTTCTTGCTGAGCCATAGAAAACTAATTGCAATCTATATCTGCTGTCTTTTATTGATGTTTCAGTAGTAACTGTTCCAGGAGGACGCAAGCAGAGCATATAGACTCTTAATAAATTTGTTACTACTTTGAAAATATTTTCACCCAGTGTTACGGTTCAAACATAGAATGGTGAGCAGTTATGTACTCAGCCTTACCTAAAGCTCCTAGCAATTTTGCCCATTGGGTCAAAAGAAAATGGCTTTTGAGTTTTTGACATCCACCTGGTGAATTTTAGTCTTCCTTTCAAAGGAGGAAAACAAACATCTGTTTTTATGGCTGACAACTGAAATTGGGCTAAAGTTGACTCATGCTTCTGGTTAAGCTGCTGGCTTTTGTAAATGAAATGCTGCCCCTGAGCAAAAGAAAGCTGAAGGGGTATAACAGAGGGTATAGCAACTAACAGTTGGCTAACATAGCCCCAGAAGAGTGTGGTGCTGGTGGCGGTAGGGATGTGTTTCACATGACTGCTTGACTGAAATGATTAAGGCTGCCATTGAGTAATTGTACAGAGTGATCTTCAACAGAGACACTGAAGGCTTTTTTTTCTCCTACTAGAGCCTTCAGGAGACGTGACAATATATATGTCTTAGTATCCACTGTTTACAAATTAACATATCATGTAAGCATACTAAGTTCTGGCAAGGCAACTCTTGTATGTCAAGTAGCACAAAGAGTTAGCTGCAGGGTTTTGGCTTTGCTGTGAGCTTCACGGACTGCAGGCAGTTCACTGCTGATCTGCTGGGCTCGGCAAGCTGGGATAGATGCAATACGAGACTCAGCTATGTGAAGTGCTAAGTACTGTTCTGCAGTAAACATTTTTTGCAGGTCTCCATTTGTTTATTAATGACATTTGACTGGACGAAATTAAAAATCGTGTTCCGGGTTATTGTTCTTAAGAGTATAACAGCCGTTCCCTGAGCTGGTGTGCCTCTAGAGGAATGATAAAAGTACCACAGATAGCTCATGTGAGGCACACTTTTATATTTACAATACTGTATAAAGACACATATACTCATTTGAAGATTGCTTCCAATTTGGAACTTTCTGACTTCTCTGTATGATCTGAGAAATATATTATTTTTTTTATGATCATCAGACTTTTGAAGCATCAGATTTTCCAGTCAGTAGTTATTAGTTGCCTTGAAGGATTTTGAGAGACATAATTTCTGTCATGTTTACAAACTTCTGTGGCTCCTCGAGGTTATATATTCGGCAAAAATAATCTAAGTGTACTACTCCTTCAAGGAGCAAGGATAATGAAAACATACCTTTCTTTTCCTCATGAATATCTTCGTTTGGTTTTGTTCTCTTCCAGTTTATGTGGTCCTTGTTGACCTGTTAGTATTACTGTAGATCACTTTCAGATAGATATGTGGGGGATATAAGAGACAAGAGAGGAAATTAGACTACTTATAAAAATAAAGCAGAGAATTGAATTGTAGCTCCTTCAAAGAGAATATCCTTTTTAAAGTTGTTGGAAATAGGATCATGTGTGCCACTAAGTATGACTAAAATAGGGCAATGAAATATTGCAGTGTTTGCTACCCAAACTCTTTTCTTATTCCTTTTTTCTTTTTCTTATTTTTCCTATTTTTTTTTTTTTTTTCTGGTTTAGGATTCGTGTTTTCTAGGTAAATCACATGTGCTTAATGAAGTCCATAATGGAATCTTAGAGCCTTGTATCTTTTCCATTTCCTAAATCTTGCATTGCGTTTTGTTTTTATATGTATACTGGGAAACAGTGGTGTTTGTACTGCATGTCTTAATTCAGTCATTATTCTAAAGATTATTCTCAGTAGCACACATATTCATAAAAAAGCTTTTGCTTTCTTAGTCTGCTTTTAAGATTTATGTTGTGCAAGAACTAACAACATGTTGGGATGGGAATGACAAGTGATATTGAATATGCTCTTTAACTGGAGAGAACTTTGTACTAAACACAGCTAGAAGGTGTCATAGGGATTAGATGAAATAGTTGCCTGGCCTAGCGTGCAACTATAGCATACTTCTAAGTCATGTGGCCCCTATACTGTTGCTAATTTTTCCCCCTCCAACCAGCAGGTTAATCTGGAGATGCATTACCTACTTTGCATAGAGCTTTTTTTAGGTAAAATGGGAGGTGTTCATAACAAGCTGAGGTTTGATGTGGAAATATTCTTTTTCCACTGATATTAGAGTGTTGATGATAACTGCTGAGCTAATTAATGCTATGAGGTTTCCCAAGCCTTTCTTTACAGAAAGGGACAGGTAGTGCCAACCTGTTAGACACAGAGTGGATGGAACGTAGCGCGTCACCTGGAATGCTTCCCTCTTTCCTCTTGAATCAGTTTGAGTCTGTCCAGAGATGGCATGGGCTGAATTAATACAGGAATTACTATAGTTTGGAAAATAATGAGCAATATGGTTGGAAAGCATCATATCATTCACGGTAAAGAATGTACTCTCATTACTTCCCTCATTGGTCTGAGTGATGTTGAAGGTAAAAGGGAAATAAAATATGTGTTTGAGTGACTCTTTGGAATGGTATTCTGGAGAAAAATGGGAGATTATAAATAGCAACTCACAGGGTTGCTTAGATGCTTAGATGAAGGAACATTGCAGTTGTTTGCTTTTCTTTTCCATGCTTATGAGCTATGCATATGTGCAAATGTTATCTTGTCTCACATGGGTGGTGTATGAAAATTGTGTCCATAGATGTAGTTTCCAGGAACAAAAAATTGTCATCTTCAGTGCTGTCTCAACTATCTCATCTGTGGGTTTTGAGGTTTGATGTAGTTATCTCCAATTTGTAAAGTCATTTCTCAGAAAACAAAACTGTTAATATTTTAAAGTATCCAAGGAACTTAAGGATTTTATTTTTTTTTTTTAGTGAATGGATAGTTACTGTGTTCTTGGATATTTTGCCTTTGTGAAGTATTGCATGGAGACACTTAGAATCATAGAATTATAGAATGGTTTAGGTTGGAAGGGACCTTAAAGATCATCTAGTTCCAATCCCCCTGCCATGGGCAGGGATGCCTTCCACCAGATAGGGTTGCTCAAAACCCCATCCAGCCTGGCCTTGAACACCTCCAGGGATGGGGCATCCACAGCTTCCCTGGGCAACCTGTTCCAGTGTCTCACCACCCCCATTGTGAAAAATTTCTTCTTAACATCTATTTTAAATCTACCCTCTTCCAGTTTGAAGACACTTAAAGACACTTACATCTGAGTGGATGTGTGGTTTTTGAGTACTGGACTTAAGGATAATATTATCCAGAGATTGGCAAATTCATTTGTCCAAACCTGTTTTTAATCAATTCCCTTTGGTCAATTTTTTGTCCTACTTCCATACACTGAGAGAGGAGACCTATGATTGTGTGTTCTGCTCATCAACTCTTCTTGAAACCACAGTTCAGTTTGAACCTAACTTAATAGAAGGCTTGCAGATACAAAGTTATGAAACTCTTGGAGGGAAACCAAGACTGAGGATTTAACTGGTGGAAGGGCAGTTACCAGTTGGGTCCTACCTAGGAGTAAAATCTGGCTGATGAAAGCATGTGTCTTGGCCAGCCAGTCAGCATACACAGAGCTCAGTGTTGTGCCTGCCTGCAATTGTTCAAACTTGTCCCAGCATGCAAGGACTTAGGGCTGAGTTGGCAATACTGTGAGGGACTGAGGGAAGCGCTAGTTGATATGAATCCATAAGAACAGTCTTGACTGATTTTGCATCATACAAATATCTTGCTTTATTGGTGTTTGCTAGTGCAGAGGTAGCTGGATCTATTGTATATATAATGACTTGACTGTATTTCTTACAGTTTCTGAGCTTCTGTGATTATTTTGCCTAAAGAGGTGATGAGAGAAGGTCTAGAAACATTATTTTCTGAATCTTGAACGTTTCTGTTGGACCTTTTACAAAAAGCTTAATTTTGCTATTCCAACGTCGTGACTTACATTAGTTATGGGTGCAATGATGAATCAGTTGAAATGTGAGTCAATTTCATAAATCCATGGCATGTAATGAAAGGAGCTTCTTGTGCTGTAAGTATAACAAAAATTGATGTTGGGAATATAATTCTATGGAAATGAGTCATTCAGGGTATGTTGTGAAGGATGAAGATATTTCTACAACTTTCAAATGTAATGTTGGAACAGCAAAAAAATTGAAATATGGTGAAAATTTACCATTTTTAAGAGAAAATGAATTAAGCTTTCTTTAATTCTGGCATGTTTGAAAAGGACAAAATAGGAACTGCAGATAAAATACTAACGGTTGACATAAAAATGACTGATAGTAAAACTTTACTTGATAGTAAAATCTTTTTCTTCTGAAATGACAGGCTAACATCATTTCTAATACAATTCATGTTTGCTCAGAAATTTTAGAGTTTTTTGTTTCAGACCTAATATACAGGTATTTAGAATTTTTTTTTTCCCCTGCGAGGAAAAATTGCGTTCTTTCAGATGTCTTCACAACTGTGTGGTGCAATATAAAATGCTGGCCTACAATATATTAATACAATGAAAAATTAACACAGTTGTGTTGCTTCTCTTTTTTCCTCAAACTTTGCTTGGAAAACTGAACTATATTATGAAGAAACAAAATATTTGTTGACAAGGAGCTTTGAGGGGAAGAGGAGCGGATTATAATAAAGATGAAAATTGAAGAATAGAACTGTCTGTAGTACTTTGAGGGGTAATTGTGTGTGTTTGTGTATATATTCATAACTCTGTCTGAAAGAATAAAAAGTGAGAGAATACGGTGAGAGAATCAGGAGAGGGGTGAAGAGGTTCACATGTGAAAAGGAAAGAAAACATTAGGTTTCATGATTCCCTCACTTATTGTCTGTTAGAAATACTTCAAGCAAAGACTGAATATCTTTGAAGGGAATTTTAGCTCCCATTGGCAGTGAATTTTTGTAAAGAGGCTTCTTATTTTCCCTGTGGAAACATATCTGATTTTAATCACTCTGGTAAGCAACTGGTTTCTTTTATGGGCTTTAATTCAGCATGCTTTATGAGTCCAAACCTTTCTTCCTCGTGTGAGTTTTGGCTGAGTGAGGCGAGAGGAATTAGGCCCTAAAATACCATGATACTCAGTTTAAGGGGGTTCTAAATCATACAATAAAAGCATTTAGAGGTTCATGCTCTCCATGGCATGCATATGTAATTCCTGTAGACATTAATGGAAATTCTTACCGTTACTTTCAAGGTCAGGGTTGTATTAAATGCTGAATTGGAGCCCTTGGAGTTTCTTTGCACTTCAGTGGTATCTCTGTGACTTAAGTCGAAAGCAGTTGCCGGTAGCTTTTTGCCTGTGAAGGACGGAAAGTGTAAATTACAAGGGGCAGTTTGAGTGCTGTTGAATTAGACTGTGTGTAGATTTTCCTCTTAGGCAGAGACCCTTCAGTCTCTACTGTCTATAGGAAAGTGAGAAGAGCTTTTGACCATTCCCAGGGATATTCCTTTATTTATGTGGCTGTTGGAGCTTCTAGGCAACTTATCCTTATGTAGAATAAGCTGCTTTTGTAAACCTTCCTGATACCAGGTGAATCCGCCTGTTAAGTTCTGGGAATCAATTAAATGCTCAGCTAGATCACAGGTGAAAATTTGATGGTTATTAAGTATTATGCTTGTGAAGAGAAAAAAATCTAGGAGCTGATGCAGTGAAAGCATGTATTTGGGACTTTTATCTTGTGTGTTTCGGGAGAAACATGCAGTGCTGTCAAGACCAGTGCTCTCCACCAAAACCAGAACCATCTATCCCAGATTTCTGGGATCACAAAGCAATGTGGAATATATGCAGTTGTTGACATTCAGGCTGAACTTACTTCTGTTACCTAAAGACATTTTCAAAATGTATTGCTTACTGTTGACTGGCATGACCAATTATACCCATGCTGCTGAAGTTGGCTTTTATTATGTAACAAAAAAATATTGTACATTGTGTTGTTTCCTTTGGGCTCCTGAGACTAATACCACAATTCATAATGTAACACAGAGGATATACTTATGCAGTCAAAGCACTTTGGTTAGAGGCACAGAATGAAAAACTGTGCCATTTTTGTGACAATGCTTCAATTTAACACTGGTGTTTCTGGAAAAAATCGTGTGTGTCCCCATCCCCCCCCCAACCTTGCGGGAAAAATAAATCCTAACAAAATCAAAATTGCATTTCCATATTTTTATTGCACTCCAGCAGTTTGAGTAAAGGAGAAATAAGCCTATTTGGCAATAAACTGAGTACTTCCCAGTAGCTAGTTAGGAAACCTAGGCACGGCACAATGATTAGTTGTATGTATAATTCATCATAACAAAATATCATGCGTGAAGGTAAGCATGTAGAACTAAAAATAATTTTTCAGTATCTAATATACTTAAGGAATGAAGACACTTCATATGCCATTGGCAAAAATAAGCAACAATGATTATGAAAAAGACCGTTTTAAAAATAATAAAACACATAAACCTCATGTCCCTGCCACCTTGCACTACAGCGTCTTCACAGTAATTGTCAAAAAGGTTCTAAAGAAAAGTTCAGGCATGGCGTGGGATGAAGGAATAAATGTTTGACTTATCAGGAAGTATCTGATTATATATGCTGCTGGTGAAGAGCTTGATGCTGAAAACTGTACAGACAGTATCACCACTGAAGTTATCAGGAGGTTTGTCTGTGAAAGAACAGAAGAAATCCATATCTTGATTTTTAAATCCTGTGTGTTGGAGTTAAGCCACTGCCATCAATGGCAGCATGAAAGTTGCACTGTACCTTCAGGAAGATGCAATGTTCTTAATTCAGTCTAGTCGCTGGAAGTGGATGATATTTCACGCTTCAGCTCAGATCTATAACCAAGTACAGGAGCACGAAATATGGCTTGTACTTCTATGCTACCCACCAGAGAGCCTGAACGTTTTTCAGATTTTGTGCAGAGCAGGGGGGATTATTTCTGTTAACAGTTTCAAATGGTGGTAAGCGAGCCTAACCCTTGCATTTCTCTTAGAGAATATTTAAGCATATTTTGAAATATCCTATCTCAGTGACTCACATTCAGTGTAGATGACATGGATGAGATTAGTTAGTATTGGAATAGATTGTGAAACATGACATAGTCTGTGTGAATGTAGGCAATGTGCTTTTACATTTTTAAGCACTTACTCTGTATGCCAGCTTCAGCTGCTTGTATTGCTTTTGTACTGGGCATATACTTTAAAGCCTTGATTATATACAGGAAACTCAGCAAATAAAATGTTCTGTGCTTCAGCTACAGCAGAAACATCAGTACACTGCATCTGTACCGGGGCTGTTGACTCCTGACAATGCTTTTAAAAGCCTAGCCACCAAAATGTTCTTCTGAGCAGGATAAATGCAGATTGCTTTAAATGTCACTTGAAGAAAGCAGTGCATATACCTTTTGGTTTGTAATGTTATTGTGACAATCTGGGAGAAGTATTTATCTACAGTATATGACTTTTTCTTGATGTTAGGTATTCTGTGTATAGGTGTCAGACTGCAAACTCTGTTTTTAGCATGCATTTTGTTTTCTGCCACGTCTGTCTTCTGTTTTCATATTGAGCTAAACTCACAGGAGGTGCCAGAACAAAATCTTATACCTGGCATGGAGCTAAAAACAGTCTAATTTTAACTGTCTATTCAAATGAAATATGCTTTGGAGAAAAAGATGGCCATTGCCCTTCCCAGTTCCTGCATAAGCTAAAATTTCAGGTCTGAACTTTAAAGTCAAGGTAAGCAAACAGTGCGTCACCTGGCAGGAAGCTGTGCTCTCTCTTGTCTAGAGAATTTCTGATCAGCTTTGACAGGTCAACTGGAAAGTTTTCACAGCCATGTTTTAATAAGAAAATGAAGATGTGGTTAGATGTATATGCATTCTATCTTTAGCTTAATTTGATTAGTATAGATAACAGTTACACTGGACATTACCAACAGACTTCGGTTTGTACTTAGTGGTCAGAATTCATTGCATCATCACCAGAGAGCTGCTGCTGTGTACTGGTGAATGTTAAGACACGTTGTGACACTTCCAGTTTGACATTGACGGTGCTGTTGCGTGATAATCTGTTCTTCAGGTACCCTTTTACTTCTCTTAATTGTGGCTACAGAGATTACCTAAATTCCTTTCTAGGAGAGAGATCCAGTGCTTTGTAGAGTTAATTTCGCATAGGGTCAAGTGCTCTGACTTAAAGGACTCAGAGGATGATCAGAAATAGTAGCTGAATTGAGGCAAGGAAATGCATTTGTATTTTTGCAAAACTTCTGACTTGAAGTGGTTATTGGGATTTGTTGCACACTCCTGTGCTTATTTGCTTTCATTGATGCAGACCCCCAAAATGTTTGTAAGTGACAACTTAGGGCAGTTAAGTGTCCGAGCAGCGAAGGTGGTTGGATCTTGGTGTTCTTGTGGATCTTTGACAGGTGGAAAGTCTATGTCTAGGAAACCTGGGAATGCAAGACAGGTTGCAGCCTGCTGAGATTGGTGGAAACTAGTCATGCAGAGGCTCTGATGGAATGGTAGTAACACTGGTAATGCTCACCACAAATACATTTGCAAGCATCCTGGCGTGGTTTTGGGACGAGAAAAATCATTGTGCTCTGACAGATTTTTGTTCTTGTCTTTTTAATTAAAGGTCAAACAGTCTGAAAATACCCCCTCAATGTTCAGATAAGTGCAACAGCATGTTAAGCTGAAACTGTAGGAAGGAATTTTAAAAAGAAAGCACTGAATGCCGAGTTTTCTGGTTATAGAAATCCCTGGGGGAGGGTGTTGGGGGAAGAGAACATCAAATGGACTAAGTTATCCAGTCTTTTGATATACATGGAAGAAAACTAAAATATTCTGGGGTTTTTTTTAGATTCCTGTTATTGTTCCCTTTTAAGGTATTGATTAGATGAAAACATCTGTGGTTATGTAAGAGAGCTGGGGAAGTTGTCTGTCAGGGGATGTGCTGTTGAACTACAGATGCGGTCTGACTAATAAATAATTTAAATGCGTAATCCTGACTGTTGTAGAATGACCTTTGATTGGAGTTCTAACAAAAAATCTAAATGACAAAATTATATACGTTCTTATAAAATGATATAGTTCTTATGTCATCTGGCTTTCCTGTGGATGTTGTTGCCATGTTTATTTTAAGATGTGTTCATAGTAGTATGATTGTGGCTCTCAGTTTTCCTTTTCAATTTTATCCCCTTCAGCTTTTATGCTGACTGCTGAACCATAAGCAGCCTCTGTTTAAGCTTCCTGGCTCTTCTAATGAGGAAACTCAGGCAGATTGGCATCACCTGGATCACTAATAAGACTCAAAAGGATCTAGACAGACTGTGTTTTTTCTCACTGCTGGTCCCATACTGCCACTCCCTGCCACCCAAAGGAGGATGTCTCCTCCTTTTAGCTTTTTATTTAAAAAAGCTATTTGCGTATGTAGCCATACAGTCATCCAATTTCTTGTGCAACTAATGCATCTTCAGGTGTTCAGAGAGGAGTGAGAAAAATGCATCTAACTTTCATCTGACTAAGGTATGTGCAACTGTACTGCTGACTGGGTTTAACATAATAGGCAAATGGTGTAAATTCTGAATTGGGAAAAAAGCCCACAGAATTGTTTACACTTCAGGTTGTGGCTGGTCTTTTAGGGCAGCATGTCAAACCTATCTTTGTCTGAGGACCTTCAGGATCTATTTTAAATTCATCCAGGACCTGAGAGTGTTGTATGCTGCTGGAGTTGTGTCTCAGAGGCTCCTTCAAAGTCCAGTGAGCCTTGGAAATGAGGGTAACCTTTTGTGTGGTGGGATTCCAGGGCCTATCCTCAACATCTGCAGTGATTAGGGAAAGCATAAACACAAAGTGCGCAACCTTCCTAAAGGCATTAGACAGACCATCGGTTGGATCAGAAATATTGTCCGGTGTGTTACCCATATGAGTAACTCGTATTGGTTGGGGAAGAGGGGGAGCTGAGGAGACTGTGTCAAACATCCTGTTAATTTCTCTTGAAAGAACAGAGCAGGACTGTTTTCCAGAATAACATCTTTCAGTGAGCAGAACCTTATATTCGTTGAGTCTTCTGGTCTCCCACCTCCTTCCAGCCTGGGACATCCTGGAGAAAGTGGTGTCCCTGTAGTCTATAGGAGTGTTCTGTGCTCTGACTAGATGGCAGAAGTGGTCAGGTACAATGGGCAGGAATTTCTGCTTGGCAATTAGGATTAGTAACAACATCCGTGAACGCAATTGAGCAGTAATTTTCTAAAATAATGTGGCAACACTTGGTATCCTTTACTTTTTTTGTTTCATATTAGGTTGATCTATTGCCTCATTCTTCTTCTACTTAACTATTTTTTGATCCTGAATAATTCTCTAAAGAGGTACCAACCTACCTACATTTTCATAGTGCAATTGTCTTTAATGTATTCTGAATCTTTTATCTTTGAGCATCAATGGTATTCAGTTGTCATGTAAGAAGTATGCATTTACTTTGAGTGAATAAATTCCAATAAACTTTCTTCGGTAAAACAGTGCATTTCAAATATTGGCTACTGCGCTCAAGATCAGTGTGTCTTGAGGACGTACATAAAGCTAAATAGTCTCATGCATCAGAGTGAAACAAGCTCTTCGTGTTCCAGAATTTTCAAAAGGCATCATCAATTCTGTGATAAGAAAGTGGTTTTTAATAGCACAAGTATATTTACTAAGGAGGGTGGGGATAGGAACTGTCTAGAGGGAGAACTTGAATTTTTATTAATTTGAGGTAAACTGTTCTCACTTCCTTTGTATTTGCTATAGCAGCTGAAGAATGACAGCCTATATTTTATGTATATAAAATGTAGGTACATGTCTGTGCACTTGTCTGTGTATTTTGAAAGACTGACTAAAAATTAAGAAGGATAAGCACGTGAAAAAGTGGGGACAGCAAGACTTTATTTATTTATTTATTTATGTTGCAGTAAAATTCTCACTGTCCTCCCTAAGTTGTGAATGTGTTTAAAGTATGTATTTCAGAGATGCTATCCCGGAAAGAGAAAAGAGCATGATACATTTCAGTTACCTGACATATTTTCAAATGCATTTTTCCAGATTAGCTAATCATGTAGGCTCCGCAAGATCAGTGGAGAGTAAGAGAAACCTCCAATTGAAGGTGATTCATTCTGTTCTTTGATAGATATTTAAAGATAGGTAAGTTAGGTGAGATGAATTCTGCCCAAATAGTAGAAGTGATCAAACAAGATCTATGGGTGGTAATATTTGTTTAGTCCTTTATAAAGACTACTTTTTACTCTTACACCTGTAGTATGTCACTGGAGTTGGAAACTTGCAGGAAAACAGAAATGGTGACTTTGTACTTGAAATAAAATAATACGATATGAGTTATCCCTGAGCTAGTATTTTAAATAAACCAGGATGTTGAGTAAATTTTAGACCTGTTGTGTTATGCTGTTTAAGACATGCAGTAAAAATAAGTATTGCACTAGCATACATGCTGGGATGTTTAGGGACCTTTTCCTGTAGAAAAGAGTCTATTTTTAAATGTCAAAATGGTTACCCCTTTTTCTTATAATACTTGTTCTTTACCTGTCTTTTTGCATGTATTTGGAAAGTGTTTTGATGTTGTGATTTAGTAGAATACCTGAGATCATCATGTCTGATATATATGTCATGTCACCCTGATAATACTAGCTATAAATGTTATGATTCCCTTCTAAGTCGAAATGACTAGCTCTGTAAGTCGACAAATGCCTGTAATGCTACAAAATGGAGCGACTACTCTGCATTCAAGCCCCTCTTACATTGAGGTAGAGATAGTATTCAGACTTTCCTATCAGAAAAAGGCAGGAGAAAATTCTCTTGCCATCCTTGGCAGGCTCCTACCGAGAGCACTATGCCTTGCCATTTTCCTCCATTTGTCTGCAATGTTGGAGGGATGCTGGAGGTTGAAGGAAGCGAGCCCAGGGCATGCTATCCTCCAGTTTTCTTGGGCTGTCCTACTGGCTCCCAGGGGAAATAAGTCAGTTTTTCTTTCAGCAAAAGAAGGGCTACTTTCAATTGCATTAGCATCAAAGTTTTTTGAATGTTTTCTGACAGTGCAAACCTGCTTTATGCTCTTTAGGTAAGCTGGGGTTCTGGGAGAGGTAGTCCTATCTTTACAAATAGAAAGAGAAATGTTTTGTCACCAGTAAGATTGACGTAGTCAACACTGAGCTGTCAATGACGGAGGGCTGTAGCAATGACTTATTTTCTGTGTTCTCAAAGGGCATTTTTTCTCACTCAATAGTTAAAGGTGAGGGTCTTTTTATATGAATATAGGACAGGGAGACTTATGAGAGATGCAGGGCATTTACAGCATGTTTATAAGTCAATTGTCAAATATCAAACTGTTTCAAAGTTTTTTTATGGTAGTGTATTTTTAATGGTGAGTAGTTTCTGGATTACTTAAATTCTTAATCAGTTACATACACTACACCTTTAGCTATTTTAACTTACTAAAAGTACTTTTTAGTTGTTGCTCATAATATTTTTGATTAATTGTAACTATTTTTTTTATCAGTAGTTTCTGAAGAACAGGGAGGTCTGAGGTTTGAGAATTTGAAAAAAAAAAAAAACCTGCCATTTTGTGTAGTATTCATAAGGAGGAGACTTCCTGGATAACCTCAGGAAAGATTAATTTCATTGGCTTAGCTCCTCTTAAATGCTAGTTTAAAATGCAGCATCCTGGTAAGGTAAGAGGCTCTGTTTCTTTCAGGTAACTTGGCTTCACTACCATTTGGGAGAGCTAGACATTAGGGACATCTCTTCCATGAAATTCATCTTACTGATGTAGTCACCTTCATTTCATTGTGAAGCTATTAATTGATGAACCGTTTGGAAGCCTATACTTCTTGAACCTTTTCGTAAGTAGCACAGATATGCACTGTGCTTTCACATATGTATTATTGCACAAACAATGACACTGCCTCCTCCCCACTTACAAGCCCTGAATGCATCCCAATTCACTGAAGACAGGATGGAAAATAGTGGAGTATGTATAATCTTGTATTATGCTCTTGAGAGTTTAGGAGAAATTAATGAAGCAATGTGCAATAAAAATGCAGGAGACCACAACAAATCAGGCAGTGTTAAGGATGGTGGGGGCGGGGTGGTGGGGGATGAACTTTATATATCAAATTTGCAGTGTCCTGAAAATGAGGAGCAACTTTATACCCATTTGACAAGCTAGCATCCTCAAAGTACTTCACAATAGCATAAAGCAGCTGAAGTGTTGACATAGCCTTAAAGAAAAGCTTAAATGAATAAAGTATAACATATTTTACTATCTTTGCTTGCATGACTGGCTATAATAGCTGCCTGCTGTAGCTCCTGAAGAGTTGGTGCCAGTGGTGCTGCATTCAACTTGCTGCGGCACAGCTAAAGCACAAGATAGTTTTGTGTGTAAGAATGAGCAAGCGAGCGTGGTCCTGAGCACTCACATAAGTTGTCCCCCCCGTGAAATACAGGGTGCCCTCAAGGGCCATATGCTGCTGGGGCACCCAAGCTGATTGCTTTCATGCCACGTGTTGGATGCCATGTTTGTAGCTACTCCAAAGGCTGCTCTGAGGAGATGACGAAGGAATGTTTTTTAAGTGTTTTTCCTCTTCTCTTTTTCCATTGCATGCATGGTATACAGTTCACATGACAGGCTAATACATGTATTTTGGTAGGGTAGCATACATATTTTGACATATCTGACAGACCGTTTAACCTCTTCAATCACATTACTTATCGGTATATATTTCTACCTTCTTTCTAGTTCAGTTTATTAGAACAATACATATTAAAAGCAATAACAAAGCTGCCAGTGAATAGTGCTGCATAAAAAAAGTGACTCAAAGCTGAGCTAAAACTTAATGATCCTTTGTTGGCTCATTATGCTTGGATTGCAGTTTCTTATACCCCCTGCAATATATGAAAGACCAGTTCTAAGTGTGCGAAGACTGCCAATATGAATTTTGTCAATTACTTGATATTAAACACTTTGGTGTCCTCCAGAGAACAAATTCTGGAAGGTTTTTAGCAAACGTTGTTTTTCTATCAGTACTTTTATGATTAATTGAAAAGAACTTCAAATTTTTCCGGTTAGCCACAAATGACCATCAGTGTGAGGGGTTGGTTTCTGAGATGCATCTTAAGTGACAGACAAACTGTTATCATCTGTTACATGACTACATATGCTCAAATATCTTATATCAACTACATGAGTTAATGAAACCTAGCAGCATACTTACTGGGGATGCTTTTCTCACAGTAGTCAGTAAATGAGTCTTTGATTCATAAAAGGATTGTCCTTCTGCCCATTTCTGGAAAACTGAGGGAGAAGAGGACAAAAAATTAAGGACAAAATTAGAAATGTTCCATGGAAAATGGATGCTTTAAGAAAAGGTTCATTCAAAACCCAAACCAACAACCTATTTGACCAGTGATCTGTGCAATTCTGGTGGGCTGACCCTGGCTAGATGACAGGTGCCCACCAAAGCCACTCTATCAATCCCCTCCTCAGCTGGACAGGGGAGAGAAAATAAGACAGAAGGCTCATGGGCTGAGATCAGGACAGAAGGAGATCACTCGGCAATTACTGTCATGGGCAAACAAACTCGACTTGGGGAAGTTAGTTTAATTTTATTATCAACCAAAATCAGAGTAGGATACTGAGAAATAAAAACTTAATCTTAAAACACCTTCCCCCCACCTCTCCCTTCTTCCTGGGCTCAACTTCACTCCTGAATTCTCTACCTCCTTCCCCCAGGCAGCTCAGGGGAAAGAGGAATGGGGGGTTGCGGTCAGTTCATCACATGTTGTCTCTGCTCCTCAGGGGCAGGACTCCTCGCGCTCTTCCCCTGCTCTAGCATGGGGTCTCCCCCATAGGAGATAGTCCTCCATGAACTTGTCCAATGTGAGTCCTTCTCAAGGGCTGCAGTTCTTCATGAACTGCTCCAGTGTGGTGTCCTCTGCGGGCTGCAGGTGGATATCTGCTCCACTGTTAACCTCCATGGGCTGCAGGGAGACAGCCTGCCTCACCATGATCTTCATCACAGGCTGCAGGGGAATCTCCGCTCCAGTGCCTGGAGTGTGTCCTCCCTCTCCTGCTTCATTGATGTTTGTGTCTGAAGAGTTGTTTCTCTCACATATTCTTACACCTCTCTTCAGCTGCAGTTTCACATGTGTTTTTTTCTTGCTTCTTAAATATATTATCACAGAGGTGCTACCACTGTCGCTGATGGACTGAGCCTTGGCCAGCGGTGGGTCCATCTTTGACCTGGCTGGTATTGGCTATGTTGGACATAGGGGAAGCTTCTAGCAGCTCCTCAACCTAGAAGCTTCTCAACCCTGTAGCCCCCACTCCCCGCCCTGCTACCAATATCTTGCCACACAAACCTAATACAGCAATACAGTTATCTAGCAAATAAAAAGTATTTTCATATTTTTAACTACTGGGAAAAGTCATGATTGCATGAAAGAGGTTTTATTTTGGCTCTCTGTTTAATGTTATGGTGGATCAATGTAAGCACGAACAAAAGCATTCACTGATGTGAAATTGGGCATGAGGTTTTCATGAAGATTTGCAGCCCAGTGAAACTCACTGTGGGATCCCACATAGCATTTGGGTGGGATTGTAACAACTGTAAAGATTTTATCATAATAATTAAAGCAAGGTATAGGCACAGTAGAACTCTGTTGAAGCGTGTACAGAAACTGTTGTTCCTGTTGCTCAGATAAAATGTGCAATTTCACTTGGGTAATTGTTTACATGACTCAGAATGAAGAAAGCAGAATGCTGCAGTAATGCCTGCATTGATTATTTTTTTGTGAGTCCTAATCTGGGTAAACTCCTACTTCTCTTATGCCCCGTGTGTGAGACTTTCTTAAGATGAAGTGGCTATAAAAATAACAAATACTGTGCTGTTTATCAGTTATGTTTAAAAAAAAAAAATGCAAGCAGGAGGACCTGTTTCATCTGGGTGATGAAGTACCTGTATATGAATAAAAACAAAGTAAGCACTGATCACTCTCTTGCAGAAGCTGTTCTGTACCTTGGTGCTGCAGTACCATGTATCAGGTTTTATATAGTTTGCTTTTCACGTGCTACTCTTCCTTTGATACATGTACTATCTTAGCTTTGCTTTTGTGAGTGGTTGTAGAAGAGTATGCTGAGCTCTTCCTTCCTGCCTTGATGTTTTCCTAGTTTTTTGAGTTTTTGCTTGTTACCTTTATTATTATTTACTTTTGCTTGTTACTTTTGTTCAATAAAACATTTTTCATCAGCCAGATCAAGAGGTAAATCTATAAAGGGTACATCTGAAAGTTGGTAGCTGCATAATACAACCTGAAACCCAGACAACAATCTCATGTTTATTCAAGAGCAGCTTTAAAAAAAAAAAAAAAAAAAAAAAAAAGACAACTTGCAATTGTTTAGTCAGATCTTGGGTGGTTTTCCTGGTAACTCTTAAGTTTTTGGGAAGAAGTCTTGTAGAAAATTGTCTCCTTTCTGTGTGAGGGCAGTGTTTGTAGTGTCTACGTGCTGTTGCTTGTGAGTGTGATAATGTCAGACATTAGAAAACAGTGCTGTGTGCTACTGTCTGCAGTGAACTGTACTTGTTTGTAATTCTTCACTTGTGAAGATCATTTCTCATTTGTATATGTAGCCTGGATGTTCCTGAATGTTTGCATTAGATTCCTGTGGCGCTCGTACTGTGCAATATCATTTCAAATCGTCAATAGGTACTAATAGATGTAAACAAAACCTGACAATTTCTATATCTATTTCAAGGCTTTATGAAAAATACCTGTTTCTACCATGTCCTGTATGTTATTTTGGACATCTCACTTCTTCCTACTTGGAAGCATTTACACCTGGATATCAGAAGCACCCATATCTGAATCCCAAAGATTTGCATGAGCTATTCTTTCTGTCCTGTGTGGTATAAGTTGTAGTCAAGCAGGATTTTTTATTTTTTTTTTTTTTAGTTTATCCATTTCTAGCTTTCTTTATTACACTATGTATTGCATGAAGCCCTATGTGACAAGTAACTTCTCCAGGCATGTTTTGGATACTCGTTGAGACACAGACTGCGGAACAGGAACATAGCTGACTCCTGTCATTTAGAGTTCACAGAATGACAGAATGGTTGAGGTTGGAAGAGACCTCTGGAGGTCATCTGGTCTGCTCAAGCAGGGCCACCTAGAGCCATCATACCGGAGACCATGTCCAGATGGCTTTTGAATAACTCCAAGTTGGGAGAATCCACAACATCTCTGGGCAACCTCTGCCATTGCTCGTCACCCTCATAGTGAAAGGGTTTCTTGGTGTTCAGATGGAACCTCCTGCATTTCAGCTTGTGTTTCTTGCTTCTTGTGCTGTCATTGGGCACTACTGAGAAAAGCCTGGCTCTGTCATCTTTATTACCCTCCCTACAGGTATTTTTATCCATTGAGATCCCCCTTGAGCCTTTACTTCTCCAGGCTGAACAGTCCCAGCTCTCTCAACCTTTCCCCATAGGAGAGATACTCTAGTCCTTTAGTCTTCTTAACAGCCCTTCGCTGTACTCTCTCCAGTATGTCCATGTCTCTCTTGCAGTGGGGAGCCTGGAACTGAATCCAGCACTCCAGATATGGCCTTACCACCAGTGCTGAGTAGAGGGGAAGGACCATCTCTCTTGACCTGCTTTCAACACTACTCCTGATGCAGCCCAGGATATTATTAGCTTTCTTTGCTGCAAGGGCACATTGATGGCTCATGTTCAACTTGGTGTCCACCGGGCCTTCAAGGCCCAAGGTGCTCTCCAGCTGGATGATGGCCAGCCATATTCTTGTGCTTGTTCATCTCCAGGGGCAGGACTTTGCACTTGCCCTTGTTGAACTTCGCAAGGTTCCTGTCAGCCCACTTGTCCAACCTGTCCAGGTCCCTCTGGATGGCAGCACAACCATCTGGTTTATCAGTCAGTCAAAGTAGGAATTGAGTAGACTTGAACCATTTTAGAACCTGAAGTGAAAACATGCAGTATATGGCCAAGAAATCTGTTAAGTGTCACAGCAGCTTGTCAGAGTGTATTGAGTAGAATTGGCTCAGAAAGAAATGGTTCCAGTCTTTTAAGTATAGGTATCCAAATTCTTGACTCCAAAATTAATCACTTATTTTCAAAAATTCAGGAATGCAGCCCAAATGATTTCTGACATTTGCTGGTTTAAAACCACAGGAAAATAAGTTCTTTGATTTATGCATTTGGGAACAGTTTTAGTTGTGTAAGGCAGCTAGAAAGTTTTCAAGTCCTGTCCACAGAATGGAAGCAGAAAAAATACCTGTCTGCTCATGCTCAGTGTCGTAATTCTGTTTGTGGGCAACTGTTGCAGGTTGTTTTGGCTCTGATTTTTTTTTTTGTGCGTGTGTTATGCTGATAATTATTTACATAGCATTGTAATATATATGACTTTTTAAAATAATTAGAGTAGGAGACAAGAAGGAAAAAAGCAGAAAGTGCTTCAAGCAACTTACAGGTAACCCCAAAGCTCAAAAGGGTAGGAGTAAGTTCAATAAGGAACAGATGCAGAATGACTGTTAACGCTAGATTGTTTGTTGTAACAGATGGATTTTGAAGAGAACAGGGAATGTGGGGCTCCTGGCACATGTTCTTTGGCAGGCAATTTGGAATTAAGGCCTAGATGATGTCTGGCCAGTACGAGATTGTCCAGGGACATTCGCATCAATAAAACCCTTGGTTTGTTTTCTGGTTTATCCTGGTTGGTCAAGGGAGAAAAATGATCATAATCCCTATGATTTGAGGTGTGGGAACATAAATTACTTATAGAAGAGATGAGAAAAGAAAGCAAAATGGCCTAGTCATGATTTTTTACTCTTCAAGAACACAATCACTGTATCAGTGAGAGACCTCTTGCTGATTATAAGAAACACTGTATTCAGTTAAGTAACTGATGTGGTGCACTGTATAACTGAATATAAAATATTCCAGCAGCAGTTTGTGCCCTTGCCTGTTCAGATGCAAAGTTCAAGGTAGAAAGAATTGGTAGAAATGTGTGTATACTGAAATTTAAAACTAAAGTTTTTGAGTTCCATTTAAAGATAATTGGATTACAGATTTGAAAAAATAATTGGATTATAGATTTGACTGTAACAATAAAGGGTTTAATTCACTTAAATCTACAAATATGCAAGAGTAAAAAAGATCAATTTTTTTGTCTTGGATGCATTAGGCCACTGGAAATTTAATTGACAAGACACTCCTGAAAGCAAGGTTTTAAGTACTTTAGAAAAAATGTTGACAGTGAGGTTTCGTAAAAACAGATGTTAATTCTATTATTAAAGATATTAATGCCTGTCTAAAGCTTTTAAAAATTCATGGAGACCAATTTAAATATTTAATTTAGTGACATTGACCCAAACATTATAAAAAGACACAAAGCTATTTAGTTCTTGTAAATACGGAACTTGTTTGCACATAAGACTTTAAAGCTCATTATCTCTAAAGAAAGATTGATTGAATAGGATGTAATAATAAATCTTTTAATGAATCACATTTTATCACAGATTTGCCTCACTTTAGACAATGTTATCTTTGTCCTTAGAGACATGTCATGCACATTTTATTTTTTAGCATGACTGCTACTCTGCTAATCATGCTAGTACAATATCTGGCAATCTACCACTGGGTTTGCTTCTTGCCATTTGCAAAAATTGACATTTTGTCTACAGCAGTGACCCAAGCTGATTCTTCCCCTTTTCTTTGTTAATCAGAGAGTGAACATGCAGTTAGAAATGGGAAAGATGGTACCTCCGGCAATAGTGCCCTTTGAAATTTATCTTTTTCAGTGAAAAGTACTTTCTTCCTCAGGCCCTTCTTGGAGGCATTGTCAGTCACTGTGAAGCTTTCCTGCAGCTGTATATCTGGTTAGGATGGAGAGAAAGAGCTTGTTTCTCATTGCTCTTATTACTGGTGCCTAATCATCTTCCTGTAAGGATTTTTTTTCTTTATCTCTTAGTGCTGCTGCTGTTTGCTCTAGGCAGTTCCAGGCTCCATGTGGGACTCTAATGGTAGGCTTTTCCACTAGCTCTTTGTGGCTACAGAATATTGTCAAAAAGAACTGTAGCTAGCAAAGCATCTGTGTTATGTACTCTCCTTGATGCAGAGGGACAGTAATGCGCTTGAGTCCTTGCAGCTAGAACTTCACCTTCTTTCTTTCTCCTGCCTAATGTGAGAAATCCTAGAATGAGGATTTCTGTTTTCACTCAGTTGCTCTGCTACACCTCAGAAGTCTTTCTCTACTGAGGCTGCAGGTATTCCAGCCAGGGCAGCGTACAGTTGTTACTGTGTCCTAGGCAAGACAAAACATTACTAGTTTTCTTTTTCATTGGCTACCTGCAGGTGAATGGGTGTTTTCTTGGATTACTTGTGTTTTGGGAGCTCAGAATCGATATATTCTGGAAAAAAAACAAAACAAAACAAAACACACTGTACCTTGATTTTTTTCATCAAGAAAGTTAAATGCAGGGCCAGCAATTCTGTATTATGTATAAAATTCTGCACACTTTAAATTGCAATATTAATGTAAATGGTATATAACAATAGATTTTCTGGGCAGATATGTCAGTGGTGGTTGACAAGTCCTGTAGATGACATTACATGTGTAACAGTGTTACAAAATGAACATAAATTATTGTATTCACTAAAGAAATCCAATTACAAACCATTGTGCAATAACAATTAGATATAATAGCTCAAATGATGTACTGCCTAGAGAAAAACTTGCGATTTTGGTACCATATTATACATAAGTCTTACTCTATCTATTAACAGAATCTTTCTGTATTCTGAAAGAAAAATACATGATACTTGGACTAGTTATGGGTGTGGTGGCAGCACAGTCTCTGATTAAGTGCTCATATTTTCTGTTAGAAGATCAGCTTCCCAAGGGACCTACAACTTATTTGCAAAAATTATTTCTAATAGAGACTTTGTATGTAACCTATTAGCCTAGAAGCATATGTAATAAATTATGCTTCTGTGAAAAAAAAAAAGAAAAAAGTAGAATATTTCTACTTTATATTAATCTTGCCTTCAAGTAAATCCCATGCAATGTCAATTTACAAATAGCTTTGTCTAATAGCTTTTGGCAGTTTTGCTGCATTGGGATGGTTTTCTTGAAGGGTGGAGAGGGGACACAGGAGATAATGTTTAACTGAGGAAATACATAGTGGCTTTTTTAATAAGACTTCTTTGCAATTTGAAAATGTATGGTTTCCTGATAGAGTGTGTAATTACATTCTAACAGGTAATCAAGTAGCTCTCGTTAATGATGTATACACACAAATATATGTTTTTTTATATATTATGTATGCTTTGTATATAGTTTATGTACTGCTGAGCTGCTGGACTAGCTGAAAGATCTCTGCATGTGTGTATAAAAGTACGTGTACACAACATGTAACTTAAATATATGCACACTTAAGCCAAAGTATGGAAAAACTGCTAGCAAAATGATATGTGTTTTTTAAATGGATTTTGGTACAAATTGGCTTGAAACTGTTGCACAGAAATTAGATTCAGTCACACAGTGCTCATCTGAGGATATAAATATACAAGCATTCATTTTGTAAATGCTCGAGCTTTGTGTTTCCATATCATTATTATTCTCATAGGAAGAGTATTCTAAGTTGCTATTCACAAACCATATTGACAGTCTTGTAACTCATCCAGTGTGCTGTATTTTTTGCTAGGCAGTAGGTTGAATACAGTTTGTTTAACCCTCCATCAATTCTCCTTGGCTGCTACATTAAAAAAGGATTTCAGCTTTTTTTTTTTTTTTTAATTTCTTTATCCTTTTGTGTAGTATTGTACATTGAATGCAGAAATCTTCTAATGCTCATACACATTTGTCCTAATTATATGAATTAATGACCAAAGCTATGGTGTGGGTAGGTTTTTTGTAATATTTAACATCCTATGTAATTACTAGGGTACAATGTGGCAAAGCACTTGATTTTGAAAGTAACTTAACTACTAACTCTGAAATGGCTGATGGTCTTTGTTTTGGTTTCTGTTGGCAAAGGTGTGTTTTGAACCACCCTGATATCTGTTGGAGGGGATAGCTTGTGCCCCACTGTGCTATGAAAGAGGTTTCTGGAATATACTGATGATAACTTCCTGACCTGGGTCATGGAGAAGCCAATGGGGGAAGATGCACTGCTATAGCTGGTACTTCAAAACAAGGGAGGACTGGATGGGGATGTGGAGGCTGGGAGCAATCTTGCTGCAGTGACCATGAGATGGTGGAGTTCAGGATCTTGAAGAACATTATCAAGGGAAAACATGCCTGATGAATCTGATGATTGGTTTATATGATGAGGTGACTGACTTGGTGGATGAGGAAAGAGCTCTGGATGTTGCTGATTTCAGTAATGGTTTCAGGACTGTCTCCCGTTACATGATAATTGACAAACTGATGGAGTGTGGACTTAAGTAAATGGGCCGTAAAGTGGAACTGAAAGCTGGCTAAACTGCTGGGCTGAAAGGGTTGTGATCAGTGGCAAAGTCCAGTCCCTAGCAGCATCCTCTGGGGTCAATGCTGGGTCTAATATTGTTTAATACCCTCATTACTGAGCTGGATGATGGGACAGAGTGGACCCTCAGCAAGCTTTGTAGGTAACCCCAAATGGGGATGATAGACTAACCAGATGGTTATGCAGCCTTCCAGAGGAGCCGTGACGAGCTGGAGAAATGGGCTGAGGAAAATGTTATGAGTTTCAACAACAAGAAACATGGAATCCTGTGCTTGGGGAGGAATAACTTGGTGCCCAAGAACAGGTTGTGTGTGGATAGGCTAGAAAGCAGTTTGGACAAGAAGGTGTGGGAGGGGCATGGGGTGCTGGTGGTGATAACCTGGTGGACTCCAAGTTGCCACGAGCAACCAATGCACCCATGTGGCAAAGATGGGTATTATCATCCTTGGAGATGCTCATAATTTAACTGACACCCTGCCTTGTGTGTCAGCTCTTTGAGCCAGGAATTAGACTAGGCAACCTTCAGAGACACCTCCTAACCTCAACCATTCTATGAAGATTCTTCAGTGTACAGGCTACCAGCTCTATTTTGGTGATAAGCAGGTTCCTAAATGCTTTCTGATAACTAGAGCATTTGTTGCTGTGCTTTCTGTGTCAAGGACTGGAATAATAATTTTTCTCTTCTGGAAGTTTCTTCTGAGGAAAGATACATTCACATTTTTAAGTATTCAGATGCAGTATTAATGGTAACCATGGAAGTACGTTAAATACAGTGGTGCTTTGTGCTCTATTTAATTACAAGTTCTGTCTTACTGCATCAAGTGTCCACATACGTTTCAAGTACTTGAAGGAAGAATCTGTTATGAATTATTAGCATATGTAAAAATTTGAATATGTCAGTATAGTTACATAATTACTGTACTATATTATTCTTTTTCTCTCTGAATATTTCAAAATAATTCAATGAATAACATTAATTACAAAAGTTGGTTTTGTTGTTATTTGTTTTTCAGTTGTGCTTAATAATGTGTCATGCATTGCACCACTTTGTTTCCATGAATATTTTTGTGTAACCAGGGCTAAACCATATATTGCTCCTTTGTCTCAGTTAAAATTTTTCTCTGTTGCATTTACTGGAAGGGGGAGAGCACTGGTTTTTTTTGTTTGTTTGTTTAACAGAGGGAGAGATTAGTGATTCTGTGTTTGTTAGTTTAGCTCTGTGCCACAGCAAAATTCCATGTGTGGATCATTGGGGAGCAAGGTACTAAATCACTGGGAGATGAGGTATCAAACATGTGAATTTAGAGATTAAATGGCTGATACATTTGTGTAAGTACAGAGTAGTGACATTTCAACTGTTGAAGCTACTAAGCTGCTCAGTATATTGGCTAAATTCTTTTGAAGGGATAAGTCATCCTGTACACAGGAGACCTGAGCTCACGCATAGTGTGATAGTGTTCTGTATTTCTATCCGTTGTTTGTCACAAAGAAGTGAGGGATAATAGTCACAAAATGCAGGGGCGGTCTCTGAAAGGGGTAGTAAGAGCTGTATGTTTCTGAGGATCTGGGGAAGGAGGAGAGATTTGAAGAGGAAATTCTCGCCTGTTATTTCCAGTTTTACATTATTTTTAATGTTTTAACGTGTAGGCATTAGGTGGAGGAGGAACAGAAAGATTATCAGTGCCAAAACAGGCAGCTGTAAGGCCTGTATCCTCCAAAAAGCCATGGTATGTAATTAGTACTCGTCATTGTGAGGAACAGTAATTAGTTATGGTGTACAGAAGCACAAAGGAAGAGTATGTGACATACTTTTGATATTTTAGAATGAGAAAACTTCTAGCACAATGTAAACTATACTTTGTTTAATGACAATAATGGTAAACTAGAAGATATTTGTACCTTTATTTTAGAGATCAGTGAGACAAAAAAGGCTAATAGCAAATATTTCCTAGGGGTTTCACTAACATCACAACTTTGTTGTTTTCACTAAATTCCAGAAAGCGTCAGCAGAAGTTGTCACTTAACTCTAGTAAATTTTTAATTAGTAAACAAAACAGGGTTTTGTTTTCCTAATTAAGAATAATAGGTAGATGTATTTATCTTTTTTGATATGTTTTGTCAACTGTGGAGGTCTTTAACCATGTATATAAATATTGTATGTATAAATGAACATTTTCAGTACGTGTTTAGTAATAAGCATTTTGACTATAAATTGAAATAAAATACAGTTCTTCCCAAAGTAATTTTAAAAAGCCTTTTCAAAAATAAACTGAGTGATGGTCTTACTAATTAGTTGCCAATAAAAACAAATGAGCGACTGTCTGCCCGTCAGTATTCCCCACAGTAATTAGCCTCCTTTGAAATATTGCATCTGAACCAAATATGAATTCCCAGGCACTATAAACCACCTTTTTTAGAAATATTTTATGTTGTAATCTCCTGTTTTTAAGTACTGCCTGAGTCATACTTTTTGAAGACAGATTGTTTGAGTTGCGTATGGAGACACAGGAGAATTTCAGAATCTTACATGCAGTATTTTATACGCTAATGTAAAACTTCTGTTCCCTGTGGGTACGGTGTTCAGGTTAGGTTTAAGACGGAGCAGCTATAGTGAAAGTAATCAAAGGTCTAGTAAATCTTTTACCTTTGGAATTGATCAGAAATGTCAGTCTTGAGGAGAATTGATAGAGCATTGCCACAGGAGAATCCAGAGGTGAGTCATCAGGACAAAACCGTGCCACTTAGTGACAGAAAATCCAAGATCTTCCTACTAAGCGGGATGAGCAAAGCAGATGGATAGTAATTTTTATTCTAGCCCATTTCTCTCTTCCCCAGAAAAGGCTTCTGGTTCAGTTATAACCAGCACCATGGACTCAGAGGAAGGGAACATCTACTTGATCTTTTTAGGGTGACCAAATCCTCTCTGGTAGCCTGACAATGATGCCCCCAAACATTCCCCTTACCCCACTGAAATTAGCTATTTTCATGCTTTGTGGCTTTCTAACTCAAATGGCTGACAAAAACTGCCAATGCCATCATTGTCATTTGACTGTGACTTTGCACTCACTTGACTTTGTTAACTTGGTTTACTATCACCTTTAGGCTTCTGCCCAAAGTATGTCATAAAGTTGTAAAGAGTTTGTCTTTGCTCGTTTGTTTCTTTTGATGCCTACCCTGCATATCAAAAGTAGAGCACCCAATGTGTCCCAATTCTAATACAGTTCCCTCATTACTTTAACATATACTTAGGACCATCTGAAAACATTGATAAGCAAACTTTGCCACGTTAGCTGACACTGCAATGCATAATATTGCTAGCTCTGTATTAAGTATACTTAACTCTGACTTCTGCAGCTACTGGAGGATGAAAAACTCTTGAATTTAAACTCCTGTTATGGGGAGCTTTCATTTATTTGTGCTTTATGTATTTTCCCAGAGCGTACCAAAATCATCTAGTGAGATAGTGTATTGTCAAGGTCTCACTTAACTGAACAATACTTATGGATAGCTATATAATGTTACTTTCCTTAGAATACTCCTTCCAACTTCCAGAAAGCTGTTGAAGGACTTTGAACTGTATTTTGAACTTAGTAAAGTTTCAACACTGAAGTGAGGATGTAACTCATGTTCATAATCAAGTGTTACTGAAATCTCAAGAATTGTCATTTCTAAAAAAGATGAGGGGTTTGGAGTTTGCATTTGATGCAATTTAGGGATATACTGTGCATGTACAATTGTATAGTACTACTAGAAAATACAGGTATGTAGTTTATTTTATCCTAGATATTTGTGTGGGACCTTGTTGGATTTTTATCATGTCAGAATTATGCAATTAATATACAATAGGCAAGGGTTTATTAAGTTGAAGGCTGTCTTGAAAACAATGCTATTTCATGAAAATAAGCAAGCCCTCTCACTCAGTCAGAGTACTAAAGCTTTGTACCTGGAATACTGCATCCAGCTCTGGGAGCCCTCAGTTCAGACATGGACCTGTTGGACCAGGTCCAGAGGAGGGCCACCAAGATGATCAGATCTATGAAGACAAGCTGAGAGAGTTGGGGTTGTTCAACCTGGAAAAGAGAAGGCTTCAGGGAGACCTTATTGTGGCCTTTCAAGACTTAAAGGGGGCTTATAAGACAGGGGGCAAACCTTTTAGTAGGGCCTGTTGTGATAGGACAAGGGTAATGATCTTAAACTAAAAGAGAGGAGATTTAGATTGGACATAAGGAAGAAATTTTTTACAATTAGGGTGATGAAACACTGGAACAGGTTGCCCCCAAAGGTGGTAGATGCCCCATCCCCGGAAACATTCAAGGTCAGGTTGGATGGAGCTCTGAGCAACGTGATCTAGTTGAAGATGCCCCTGCTTATTGCAGGGGATTGGACTAGATGACCCTTAAAGGTCCTTTCCAACCCAAACTATTCTATGATTCTATAATTCTAAATCTGTTTGAATTCCACTTAAGAACAGAAGTGAGCACTCTGCATGACTTCACTAAACAAGAAGATAATGGTAGCCTGAAACTCTTTAATCAAAGTGACTGTCAGGAAGATTAGAGTACTTGGGTGCATTTCTGAATTTCTTGCAAATCTTTGCTGTAAAGAGAGGCTGGGTTTGCTGCATTTCTGGTTTGTACTTTGTTAAAAACAGTGAGAATTTTGAGTATGAAGCTAAAACTAGATCCTGTGGATGGGTGAGGTCTTTTGTAATCAATTCCATCCTGGACATCCAGTTATTAGAACAAAATTCCTGGAATGCAGAATATGCTTGCTGGCCATCTGTAAAAAGAAAAGCACAGACCCCAAGACAGCACTGATGTGTAGGTATTTGTTAAAGCAGGAGATACTCAACTTGTGAGCAGAGCACTTAAATAATAGGAATTTACTGTAAAAGGGTGAGACTTTGGGAGTTCAAGAGGACTGAGGGGATTTGAATTTCTAAAAGTACTCCACGTGTCCTAACTTTTTCCTTGGAGTTAATATGCTTTACTAGGAAGCTATGTACCTTCAAAACTACCATCCTTGAAATATGTAGTAAATGTCTTTTGAGTAGCATTGAGCAAAAAGTACTTTGGTTCCTTATATAAGAAGCATTTTGAAATTCGGAAGTAAAATTGTGGGTACCACAAACAAGTTGTATTTAACCTATTGAACTGAAGGATTTTAAGTTTAATGTTTCAAAATCACATCTTTTCCTGAGAAGGTGTGATCCTGGAAGCACTCAAGCACATGAGTTACCTTATGATAAAACAGTTTCAGATTTGGAGTCGTGGATTCTATGTTCTGTCCTGTACTACGTGGTTCCTACTAAAATTTTTTTTTTACAAGTTCAAAGGCTGATTGACCTTTAGCAGACTTTCACTATAATCTTTACTCTTGGTTTTGAGGTAATTATTTGTGAAAACAGTGAATAAAGCAAATTGAGTACATTCCAAATCTGAACACTTCCTTCTCAAAAGTCTTTAGAATGACATCAAAAGTTAAGTGCTTCTGAAACTTGCAGCTTGTCACTTACCAACTGTAATCTTCATTTACGTGTTTGCTTTATGTAAGATCTTAGTCTATTTTCACACTTTGTGTTCTGTTAAGCATCCCACAACTGTGGGCCTTGGGCTTGCAGCAAGACCTATGACAGAATTTTGAAATTCCATGTCATAATGAGATACAAATGTGATATTGTTCTTGTCCTTGTTTTTGGGCAGAAGTTATGGTTGGGGAAAGAGTTCTGATCACTTCTGATCAGGCCCTTTGATCGTGGAGCACATACTGCACAATAAGCCTTCACCAGAATTTACTTATTAATCTCACCACCAAGCTCTCAACAGTATTATTTATCACTGTTTATTGATGGTCACTGCATTTCAGCATTCTCAAAGTAAGCGTTGCATTTAGGCTATTTAGAGACACAGGCTAAACTGAATAAAGAATCTGTAGAAATGAACATTCTTTATGGCATTGCTGGCAAAAGTATATAGGAAATGTTAATTTTCCATTAGGTAGATAGGTATTATCTTTATTTTATTGAAGAGCTTCCTGTAATTGAGTTAACTCTGTAATTCACATTTAACAGTCTTAGGATCTATTGTGGTAAAAAAAAAAAAAAATCAGGAAATCAGTAATAATATAGTTGACAATTAACTCCTTATTATGAAATACCCTCCAGCAGATCATGGCTTCCATAAAGCTATTTGTTACTCAAATCTATTTGGTTATTATTCTTTTGTGGTATAATTGATATCTGTTTGTAGCAGTTCAGTTCTGCCTTAGTTTGAGTCTGTGTTCACTATGGTCATTACTACGTCCATGGTTGAATTTTAGTCACCGCAGTCATAACCAAATAGTACAAATGTTTGTACTCTGAAGTGGTACTTAGCACAGATAATACACTACTGTGGCTGGTTTTCCTGGCATCCAAGGTAGCTTACTCAGAACTGCCTTGGTTTCTTTTTACTGTGCCACTTTGTCAAATCCTCAAAATCAAAGTAGTTCTCGAAGTATGAAAAACTGGTTGTACTGGTTTTGTCTGGGATATTGTTAATTTTCTCCATAGTAGCTTGTATGGAGCTATGGTTTGGATACGTGGTGAAAACAGTGATGATAACACAGGGATGTTTTAACTATTGCTGAGCAGTGCTTATGATGTGTCAAGGCCTTTTCTGCTTCTTGCACTGTCCTGCCAGCGAGTAGGCTGAGGGTACACAAGAAGCTGGGGGAGGGGGGAGGGGGGACGAGGGACGAGGGGGACACACAGCCAGGAGAGCTGACCCCCAGCTGACCAAAGAGAAATCCCATTCTGTATGACATCATGCTCAGCTAAAAGCTGGGGAAGAAGGAGGAATGGGGAAACATTAGGAGTTATATAGTGTCTGTCTTCGCAAGTAACCATTATGCGTGATGGCGTCCTGCTTTCCTGGAAGTGGCTGAACACCTGCCGGCTGATGGGGAGTATTGAATGAATTCCTCTTTTGGCTTTGCTTGCATATGTTCAGCTTTTGCTTTACTTAATAAACTGTCTTTATCTCAACCCACGAATTTTTGGCTTTTATCCTTCTGATTGTCTTCTCCTTCCTGCTGGGGGGAAAGCGAACAAGTGTCTGTGTAGTATTCAGCTGCCTACCAGGGTTAAACCACGTCACTGGTGATTTCTTTTAAATCTTTTTTTAAAAATATAGGCAGAACTCAAAAATATTCTCTGGAGCAAGCATATATTCCAAGGTGTTGAATACTTAGCTTTGCATTAGGCTGAGTTACCTGACAGATGGCCAACTGCTGCAATGGCACACGTATTTAAAATTTTCCTGCTCATTAGTTCAATATAGCCCTTTTGTTAGAGGAGTTACCACTCCCACTCTTCAACCAGTAGAGCCACTTCTCTGTGTGCTCTCTAATTTCCTTTAGGCAGGTTAGCTTAAATGGCTTAAATCCATGATTTAAGCTAAACCAAAGTACTTATCAGAAGTTGAATAGAGAACTCTCACACGATTTCCTCTGTCGTCAATGGAAGCATGAAGGTGGTGAGTGCGGTGGGGGAAGTAAGCATTTAATATCTGCTGCTGTGGTAAGAGGAGTTGTGCTGGAGTTTCTTGTCTTTTACCTAGCTTTCTTGTAAGCAATACTCAGCTTCTCATCTTTGCAGTCTTTGAACTCCTTCCATGTAAAATCAATGATAATAGTTGATAATAGCTTCATTCTTTATTCCCACAAATGGGATGGTGTCATACCATTAAAGGTACAGAGGAATCTACTAAACTCTCAATCTTGTCTTAGTCCATATGGATGTGGTCTGTTTTATGACAAGATGTTTGTGGTTGAAGAAGTGACCCAGAAAGTTACTTTAAGCATAATATTTTTATTTTGTTGGTCTTGAGGGGCAGGGAAGAATTACTACAAACATAGTTCTTTTATACTGAATGACCATATCTAATGTGGAATTTCATCCACCTTTTTATAATAAAACTAGTTATCCTGCATATCACAAACATGCATGTCTGTCTGCATATGGGTGCTAATAATAAAACTGATGTGAATTTATCACAGCCACAGCTTTATCTTTCTATTAAGATACACATATTTTTTTTATCAGAAGCTTTACCTATACTAGAGAATGTGGTTGTGGTAGAGGGTTGTTAATATCAGTTTATTATTGCAATGTATAATTGAACAGAAAAAAAGGATTAAACATCTTCAGTTGTGATTATATATGTAAACGAGTAACTTTCTCCAGAGAGATTCTCTCCCTCACCCTACCTACCCAACTCGGTCTGAAATGGTTCCTATACTATCTCTTCTCTGCTGTGCTATTCTGGGATTTTAGGTAGGATAGAATGAGTAAGAGTATGGAGTAAAGAAAATACAATAATGCAGATGCCTTAACCACATTTTGCATGACATGTTTCAGGTCCAGTAATGGAAAACTTTTGATAATTCAAGAAGCTGTTAGTAATCTGTTTTATTCACTTCAATTATTCCTCATTACACTTATTGGAAGTTTTCTGTTATAAACCTTTAAGAGGTAGCAGTGAAAGGGTAAGACACCCAGATTCAGGATAACTGTCATCCTTTTATCTAGTCAGGAAGGAGATGGGCAGTTCAGGGGAAACCTTTTTGCCTCTACAGTTTCTCAGTCTCAGTGAATCCCATGACTATGAAAATCCACCATCATATCTTTGTTCTTGTTATACAAAGCAAGTCCAAGAAATAGTTAAAAATAAGCATTTCTTTGTTTTTTGTACCTGAAGAAGTTTCTCATCTAGCTGTAGCTGGAATTGTCACAACTATTTTTGGTGTTTCAGTTAATCTTCTCAAACTGTTCTTCAATATGAAGACTCTGTAAGACTCATTGAAGCAGGTGTCAGACATCAAGGGGCCCCATGACAGTCGTCATGGTTTTGATAATGACATTTTTATGGGGAGGGTTCTTTGAATATACAGAAGCTGCTTTTCCACCTGATCTGTAATTCCTTTGGCATTGCTGCAAGTTTTGCCATCAGCAATCACTTTCATGAGCTATTGTTGGCTCCTAAGGCTGATTTAGTATGCATTTACCAGCTAGATAAGGTTTATTTGCTATAAATAATTCTTATGTTTCTTGGAAAAAAATTCATAATAAAATGAAAAATGTATCAGACAACTAAATCTTTTACTTTGCATACATTGCTTTGGCTTTATTTATAAGATTTCCTAACATTGCAGGAGAGAGGAAAACACCTACAAGCAATTTCATTATAGTGGCCCTATCTCAAAAATCTTAATTTACCTCATTTTTTGCCATTAGTTACACTGACTGCTTTCTGAGAACAAATGATGATGCCTTATTCCTTTTATGAGGGGAAATCAGTCCTGCATCCTGTTGTCTGAGCAATATGGTAGAGGACCTCTCCCATGTTTTTTGTCAGTGTCTTTCCATAGACTCATTTGTGTCTTCTGAATTGTTTAATGCCCATCACTTACATTTATCTTGTATTTGGTGCTATCAAACTACACTATAGTACTTTGTGTCACATAGATCACATTTTTGAAGATTCGTGTGGGTAGTAGAAGATGAAATTAATTTTACTCTCTGTTTCTGCAAGACATTTGGGACTTTTAGATTGTGTGGAAGCTTAAGGTGCTTCCAAAAGGAACAAAAAGAAAAAATTCCTTCTTCAAAGAAATTGAAGAGAATGGGAGAAAATAAAAGAAAAAAATAACATAGAACCCCTGCAATTTTAATCATATGCTACAATTTATGCTTTGGGATATAATTGTCACACATCACCTTAATTTGGAATAACAATGAAAAACAATGCAAAAAATGGTGTCTTGTATTTCTCAAGGGTTAGTGTGGCTACAAACATTTCCTGCAGAAAGCAGATAATTTAAAAACGTTGACAGCTAGAGGTAATATTGTATAAAGTAGAAATGCAGTGGAATGAGGAATGGTGTTGCTACACAAAAGCTATATTTACTGTTTAAACTATTAGTTCTTTAACTTGCCACTGAAAGGTCAGTCTTCAAGAGTAATGGAGAAACTATTGGAATGGTGGATAGGAAACAAATTGCAAAGGATGTACTGCATTCCAGCTCTACCTTGTTCATAAAGTGGTGACAAACTAGCAGCTAGGTTTGTGGTGTGGTTTTTTTTTTTTCTGTTTTGTTTGGTTTTGGTTTTTTTTTTCTGTTTTGTTTTTAATAATAAATAGGAGTTAGGCATTTTCTAAATGCGTAATTTTCTCCAAAACCACTGGTGAGTTTTGGGGTTCCTACATGTCCTTATATGCTTTTAGTCAACATCTTCCTATACATTTTAATTTGATTCCACTAGGAAAATACAGTAAGAATGTTCTTTGCTTCTTTTGCCAACAGGGGACAGCATGGGTAACACCTGCTGAGTGGGTGTTCCCAGTGCATGCCAGTACCAGAATTGAGAAATTTGGCCTTGGACAGGTGCTCAGAATAAAACTATGTCCTTTTGCTTAGGATTTCTGTTGCTGGTATACTTTATATAAAGCCCACCTTACATGAATAGTTCTGATCTGCTTATATGAAGACCTATTGATTTTTTTCTTCTATTCGTTAAGATCAGTTATTTTAGAGACTATGAAATGAGTTTGCAACTTTTCCACCAGATCTGTGTGCGCTCTTGATTGATCAAACAGCACATATATCTTCAAAGCTGTTGCTGATGTGGAGTGTCCAGCTTGTCAGTTTTAAGTAACTTGTATTAATGTCTCCAGAGATGTGGTGGGGACACCTCTGCATGAAATTTTGAAAACACATTCCCTCTACGTATCTCATAAGTGCACCAGTGGGCTCTAGGAGTGTTGTTCCCCTCACCCTGCCTTAGGATTTGGCTGCTGATGCTCAAGGTCAGCTCTGGTGTACTGCAGCTTTGTGGCACTGGATGTGAAAGATTTGTGCGTGAACACCTGATGAGGTGGGGAGTAAGGTGACAAAACCAGACTTTTGTCAGTGTTTCTATGTGGCATGAAAGGAGAAAAGGCAATGGATATGAAATGGAACAGAGGAAATTAAATAAGAAACTCCTCTTTTAATATGATTGTGATTAGGGCAGCCTGTTCAGCTATTTAAAGTGCATTTTCATCCTTGGAGATGTTCACAATCTGACTGGCCGTTGTCCTGGGCATCCTGCCTCTTGTGCCTGTTCTCTGAGCAGAGGATTGGACTAGGTGATCTCCAGAGACACCTTCCAGTTTTGGAATGTTCTGTGGTTTTGAATCTGTGGACAACGGGAAGTTGTCTGATCAATAATTAGTGTACAATGAAAATGTGATATAATAAATATGTTCAGTCAAAGCAAGTGACAAATACAAAGCATGGGTGTTAAAATTATTTGCTTTCCGTAGGTCTTCTGATGCTTTGTATTTTTCCAGAAACTACTTAGATACAAGAATAAGAATTATTCAGAACAAATTTCACTAATGTTTGGCTTACAGTACAAAGAATTTAGCTATTTCACAATGCCCTTCCAGTAAGGCTTTAAATCATTGAAATACCTTCTAAAAAAACACCAATGTTTTTTCAAGTCAGTCAGGAAGTAGAGCATAACCCATATGTTCTTAAGTTGGTGAGACATTTAGACTGGTGATATCCACCAGTTTTTGTTTTGTTTTCTTTTGGATCTGATTTCTCTTTTTTTTTTTTTTTTTTTTTTTTTCTTTGATGTTGTTACATTCTTGGCATATTTATAGATATTTTTTTTTTTTCTTTTTGCTTGTTATTTTTGCTCAGACAATTGCGGTGTAGATCTAGGACTCGAACTGACTTACATAGTATATGATTTTGACTTTTTAATGTCCTTCCCTTGTAAGGATGGAAGTCCATAGGTCTAAAATGCCTATTGCAATGTAACAAATATCAAGGAATGATGTAATGTTTTCAGCAATTGCAAAAATTGAGATTTCTTCATTGAAGTTCTTACTCTGGATATGGAACCAAAATGCCAGGTCTCAGTTCGTAGTCTTCTTACTCATCTTTTAAGTGTTTGGTAAATTACATGCTTGATGAAAGTCTGTTTTAACTGCAAACTAAATATTTTAATTATGTTAATTAACCTAAACATTATATTGTTAATGATAATAAACTGATGGTTGGTCTTGGTAAAGACTTCATCTGAAAAATAGGAACTAAATTAAGAGATTTGAGAAAGCCTTGTTTTCAAATTCTTAAAAGCTAAATATTTTAGCTGTATTTAAATGACTTCAGAAAATAGAAAAGCAGAATAATTTCCTGAAGAAGATGGCTAAATCATAACAATTTTAACACTTTATCATTACTAAAGTAGTTGATAGGGCAGGAAATGAGGAATTAATATCAGTTAATTAGTTGAATGCCTTTGTTTCAGTTGTAGAAACAAAAAATTTTGATGGAACAGAAATGTTTTTGAAGTTTTGAGTGCTGTCATGTTTAGTGGTTGAAACTGTTTCACAGAAATCAGATTTCAGATTATAATCTCAGTAACTTTCCTCTAGGTGTTTCTACACCAAAACTCCAGGGCTGCGTGAGCTGGCCTTAGGAAGCCTAACTGGAATCTGGAAGTACCCAGATACATTCAGTGTTGTTGCTCCAGAGTTAAGCAGTCTTCAGTTACGGCATTTGTTGTTTCAGACTAGTAGGTGTCAGGAATCTTTGTACCCCACTAAGTGCTTTAGTTAGAATTTCTTTAGCAACATTAGTGTATCAGCTGTCACATCTAGCTGACTTTCTTGTTTAAGGTGAAATAAGATTAAGTTCAATGTAACACAATGTGATCTTTGTTCCCTATATAGACCTCTGCTATGGTATACCCTTGGAGTAAACATTTTGAATATAAAATTTTCTGAAATGGCTCTCCCTACAAGTCTGAAATGGCAGAAATAAGTCTGAAAGCTGCACCTTGGATATGACAGAAGAAAAATTCTAAATTCTGCATGAGAAAAACCTAAATTCTGCATGAGAAAGAATTTTTATACCTGCAAAACAGTGTGTGTCTGCTGACATAAAAGAACGTACACGCTGCACCATATGTTAATCTCCTTTAAGGAGTCAAACATGGTTTTAAACCATAAAGAAAGACTGTATGTAGGGGTATAGTATATTTTATTTGGATTCTAAGCTTCAAAACTTTGTTGTTCAGCACTCTTCAGGAAGGCTTCCCATTAGTTGAAATAGAAGAAAAATCATGAATCTGAGTATTCACTTTAAAAAAAAAAAATGTTTAAGTTTTACTAAATTTTGAAAATAGGATCCTTCTTTACTTACTACGTTTTGTCATATGGAGCTACAGTTCAAAGTGTGTTAAGTTTTCTACACCAGTTGGATTCCCTTACGAATTTCCATTGCCTTGCTCCATGTCCTTTTTTGCAGTAATAAGAGTTGTCAGGATGCCTTGTGGGACATGAGGACAAGCACACATAAAACAAGGAAAGCTAAATTCTCCTGTTCCGTGTATTCTAGCCACACCTATAGTGGCACATTTGCCTTTTCAATAACAATAAAATACCCTTCTGAAGAGAGTAGAAACATTTCACATGAAACTGTAATGTTATCAAGTCTTTCATCCCATTGAGAATTGCTTTTTTAAACAAACTATGCTTACAATAAATTTTTTAGACATTCCAAATTACAATCCTCTACTTTCAAATGAGCTTTCTAAATTTTCTAATGATGTTTGTGGTGTCTTTTTAAGTATATTTTTTCCTCAATAAATTTGCAGCATCTGAGTTTGATAAATGTCATAAATGTTAGGAAAACTGGTAATTATTTCAATTCTGAGAATTTCTGGACACTAGTGTAACTTACTGGAATACTGTTCAGAAAAGAAAGACACTGGATGTGATCATGTTAACAGAACAGTACATCAAGTGTAAGGTAAATTAGAAGTTAATGTATCACTGTGATACTGTGAAATAGCATGCAGAAGAAAATCTTTGAAAGAATTGATAAATTTGATTTTCTCATAATCCTGGATTTTTTTTCAGTCTGCAGTTCTGATTAAGTTACCTAAGTACCTGGCCAGGCTTCAGAACAAACTTACTCTCTTGGTTTTTTTTTTTTACACTGCAGTCTGAACGTTATGATAATCATATTTACTTAGATGCTTTAATGGGATATCTCAGCTTAATGGACACTGAAGTCCTTTCGGAGAGCTTAACTGTAGAATGTAATGGACTTTTCATATTAGTACTTAAAAAGAATTTTAAAAAAATATAGTTTCTCTCACCTGTGAATATAGGACTATACCTTAGGTTGCTGAATTTACCTCATTACTCCTCTACCTCCAAATCATGTTTCAGGTTGTGGTAGGAACTAATGAATGTATTTCAGCAGCATGCTTTCCTTTTTTTGTTTGTTTGGGTTTTTTTTTTGTTGTTTTTGTTTTGTTTTGTTTTTAACAGCTCTTAATATAATATAGGCCTTAAGCTACTTCAGCCTATTAAACTTTTCTACAAAATGATCAGCATTTGGACAGACACAGTTTTTGTAGAAGCCTTTTTTGTAAGGTCTGTGACATATCTAGCAAAACTCTTTGCTACTGTGGTTTTTTTTTTAAAACTATTTGCAGCTAATAGGACTGTTATCCCCATAAACAATTATAATTAAATTTCCTTATTAGTTTTGGTTTACAAGGCATTACAGCAGACAGCTATTTAATGCTTCTCTGGTGCTTTCTCTGAACGCAAAATGAAGAAGCCAAATGAAAAAAACACAGTGAATGAGTGTACTTGAGATATGTGGCCAGAGATGTGTTATCATTCTGCTTTCTAAAGGGCCTTAACCAACATTTTGGCTAAATCTTACACCTTGTGGTAGTAGTCCAAGAACTTGCCACTGGGTTCCCAAAATAGTATTTGAACCAAACTTTTGTGCTGCCAGATCCTGTATCAATAGGCATTAACAAGGTTGGTTACTCACCTCGGTTCTCAGTCTTCCTGTCCCTAATACCAAGCCAGAAAAGATTTAAGAAAAGTATTGGGCTGTTTTATTGCCAACTTATGTTCATCTAAATTTCATTTGCTGAAGATTATTGTGGCAGATGTTTCTCTGCAACTGTGCAGCAGTTCTCACTGAGACTGAGAGAGTTAAGGACATTGAATTGACTTACTGACATCTTGTTGCTATTTAGAATAGTATTTATAATATTAAGTTAAGTAAGGAATTTCATTCTAAGGAATCTTTACTGTTATCACTTAGGATAGGATGTCTGTGGTCATTTAAAATAAAAAGAGGATATTTGGAAATTTACATCACTGAAAATTATTTAAGCATAGTGCAAATGGTCGAGAATGGTAATGGTTACTCCTGCTACTACCAACTGCCTGATTATTTCTTGACTCCTTGGTGGACAGACTACTTGTAAGCCTAACTTTAACTTTTGGTGTTTTTTCATTTATATGGGACAAATGTTGTTAGGCATGTCATTTAGTTGAGGAAACAACCCGAAGTTGATTGAGGTCTTATAGCAGCCTAGGTTCAGGAGGAGAGTACCAGGTTTTAAAACAAACAGGAAAAGCCTGAGAACATTAAGCAGATAAGTGTTCAGTAAAGTTCTGTATATTATTCTCTTTCTCATATTATACTAAAGGATTACATTTATAAAAGTATTGCAGCCATAAAAAAAAAAAAATTGCCAGCTTTCTGTAGGCAAGTTGAATGTGTTTACCAGGACGTCTACTGAAAGGAGCCATGTGTTAAAATTTTGTTGTTAACCTTACGCATGCTTGTGAACTGTTTGAACAAACTGATCTCAAACTGATCTTTATCTGGTTCCATGGAATGCCCTGTTTTTGTTATAAAGTTCTCTTTTTGTTTTTCCTTTTTTTTTTTTTTTTTTCTCTCCCCACTCAGTCCCAAACAATAAGACTCCTGCAAATCTGTCTCTGCTTTTTTTTTTTTTTTTTCGTGTCCCTGGCTGCTGAGTAAGCATTTTCAGCAATCAAGCTACTTGGTCTTATATCTAGGAATATAAATTTTGTAACTGCTTTTTTAGTTTTTGAATAGTAACTTAATGTTTGATGGCAGGTTTGATTGTTCAAGTCAGTGTTCCCTATCAAACAATAGCAGAGTCAGCATTTCTAGAAAAAATTGTCAAGGGAGGCAAGGTCTGTAAAAAATACAGTGGATTTAAAAATTAATTTGTTAATCTGTAAGTTTATTGCTAACCCTTGGGAGTAATGTAAATATGAACATGCGTTAAGAGCTGAGCTTTGCTTTTTTATCATAAAAACTAATTGCATGATCAGATAAGGATCACGTGCCAGAGGCTGGAATTTAAGCATACCATCTCACTTCTAAATACAATAGGTGCTGCTGTATACAACTAAGGTACAAAGGGAGAGGAGCCCTTTTTACAGCAGTGATTTGACTGCTGCTACATACAAACAAGAACCTAAGCTATGGCCTACAGTCAGACTTGTGGTCTGTCTAGCTTATTTTCCCTTGCCCAGTAACAAAAGGAGAAACTATTTGAGATCCTGCCCACTATCTGCCTTTCATTCCCTCAATTTGCTTAGCATTCAGGATGATGTTACAGGCACCAGAGGCTACTTCCCTGCCTAGTCTTATTTAATATGCATTAATGAATCCTCGGTCCTTGAATTTGTCTAAACACCTTCTGAACCTGCCATTAGAGCTTGCCTTCACAACCTGAAAAAAGCAAGTCCCAGAAGTTCACAGCCTGCTGTGTAATACTCCTTAAACCTGGTATTAACTGCTCCCTATGTCCAGTATTGCAGGATTTGGTTGTAACAGTTTTGCCTTTACAACCGTCTTCATGGTTTTTGAAACATGATCATATCTCCTTCAGCATTTTCCTCTTTGAAATAAAAAGTTTGAGGTCTTTCTAGCTTTTACTCATGAGGCAGCTGCTCGGGCTGCATTTTGACATGGAGATCAGACCCGACTTTGATGTGGGCTTCTGTTTTGTTTTCCCTGTATCTTTTCTAGTGATGCCTAATGTGTTGTTGGCATTTTTGTCTGCCACTACACCTCGATTGAAAGATTTCAGAGAACTGCTGGTGGTAGATCCAGAGTTGTCTGCTGGCTCAGACTTTAGTATCACATACGCGTCCTTTGATCACTTTTTTCCTTTTTTTTACAACCTTGCATCTGTCTACCCTGAAGCTTATCTGCCATCTGATGCTCACACGCTCAGCTTAATGAGGTCGTTGCCATTGTTATGGCATCTGCCTACCTGGAAAAACTTAGTATTGTCAGTAGACCTGGAGATTTGACAGTGCACTTCCTTTTCTGTCATGGATGGTGAATAAAATGAGTCAATCAGAACACTGGTGCCTGGTGGGCCCCAGGACTGAGTCTTCTCTGTCCTGAAAAAAGAACGTTAAGCTCTTCCTTTGCTTCCTCTCTCTTTGTCAGCTTTTTAGTTTATGGAAGCATCCCCAATCATATGGCAGCTCAGTTTCTGTAACAATTTGTGTTGTGAAACCTTATTAAATACTTCTTGAAAATCCAGATCTGTTATGTCTGTTGGATGTCCACATGGTTATTGACACCCTTCAAGAGCTCTGGCAAGCTGCTGGGACAGGATTTCCCTCAGAAAGCCCTTTCCAAACAGGCTCAGTGTGTGTGTGTGCGCCTTACTGTAGACTCTCCACCTTACTAGAGATGGAAATCAGACTCATTAACTGGCAGTTCCTGGAATCCCTTGTAGGTCCTTTTTGGTAGACCAGGGTTACCCTGGCAAGCCCAGTAACCCCCTGTCATGGCAATAGCTTACGCACCTTAGTCTGCAGTCCTGCAACTGCTGTGTGAGTTCCCTCAGAGCTCTTGTGTGAATGCTGCTATTCCACATCTAATTTATGCGTTGGATTTAATAATTTGTTTTCCTGATAGAAGGACTACAAACTGATATAGTTCCTTTGTGCTGTCTTCTTCCATGAATGTATGGGGAATCTCCACATCATCTTGAGCTGTTAGGAGTAATGCTTTACTTTTCTGCTTATGTTCTTAACGTTCCTGAGTGTCTTCTATACTTTTGTCATAAGTAGTCCCAACAGATACTGTCTGTCTTCTTTTGAAGTATTTAAAACATCCTAAAGTCACCTTTCAACTTCCCTGTCGACATTACTAATTGGTCTATCTGTAGATTAAGTTGATGTTTCATGCCCAAATCTTTGAGGCAAACGTTCATTTCAGTACAACTGAATGGAGTGAGGCCAAGAGTATTATATAGATGTACGACTGTAAGTATTGATGCGTCTGGAAGCTGCTAGAACATACCACACTCTGGATTACTGCTGTTTCCATTAATGATTTATACATGCCTGGGGACTTTGAGTACTGCAGATGGTGGTCTAGAAAAAAAAAATTAGTGACCCTCTTCTCTAAGGTGGAAGCTTTGGAATAACTGAATGAGCACTATAAGTACCATTAGATAAAACAAACACTCAGGACAGCTAGGAAGTGCAGAAAGTCATGGGTTACTGATGCAATTTCAGCCTGAAGGGTGAAAAGAAGGTAAGTTGTGAAAACCAGTTGATGATATACTATCTTTGTCACATTTTTGCTGATTTTCATGGCCAGCTTTTAGCATACGTCATTTTGGGAAGCAATTTGGGGTTTATATTAACAAAACCTTAAACACATTTTTGCAGTAAAGACTCTAGCTTTCTTTTCCCGGTTTACGTTTTTTCCTGTCCATAAAAGTTTTGATTAACTGCCATTTAAGGGTAAATACAGGAAATTCAGAACAGTAATTCTATGAACAAACATTTGTCTCAAGCAGTATTTAGGATGTTTTATCTTCAGTGTTTTCTATGCAGCTTTGTGAGACAGATGTTGATTTTTTAAGTCCTTTAACAAGTTGCTTCTATGCCTGAAGGAATTCAGACAGAGACCTTATGTTTGTTGGGAAATTGATGTTTCTGTTTCACTGCTCTGCTCCTAAATGTCACAAATACACATTCTACATAGAAACTGGGCAGAATCACAATAATAGCTAAGAGCTCATACAAAACTTTCCAGAAATATAAATCCAATGGATCAATCTCAATTTCATTTTATACAAGTTATTTCATCAGTTCCTCATCTCAGCAGTGAGGAGGAAAATCCAGAGCAGTTTTCTAAAGAGCAAATAACTAATCACAATAAGACTTAAGACAGAGCTGTCTGAGAAACCTGCTGTCACAGAGGCTCACAAAATCAAATTTAGACAGGTGATAAACTCAAAATAAGCTTTATTATAACCAAAAATTTTTTTCACAGGTAACCAACTGGAAATTAGGTGTATCAAAACCATTTAACTCTCTGACAACATTAGTAAACCACAGGTTCAGAATGTATGAGGAAAGTAAAACTGCGCAACTCAAGAATTCTTGAACTTTAGAAGTGATGATTCAAAATGTGCACAATCACTCACCTATAAGATAAGGGCTCTCAACCTGTACCAGAGGTGAACTGTGGAGTGGTGTCCCAGCCCATGGGGAGGGTCCCCAACCACAGACCTGCTGCTCTGAGGAGACAACTCAATTTTTTCCTACCGCAACTCTCCATTTATACCCTATCTGAATCTGATCCATGGTCAAATACGGTCATGTAGCCCTCCCATTGGTTGAAGACCACAACTTCCTCACCTTTCGATGGAAATACATATGTGCTGACAGCCACCGTGTGGGTGTGACAAGAGCTGTGGCTAGAAGTTTTCACGGGCTTTTGTCAGGGCAGGTGCACCTGCCATATCTACATATATGCAGTAGTAGTACAGTGCATCACAGGAGCTGTATGGAAGTACTGCGAGACCCTTGTGGAGATATGTTTATCTGTTTTCTTTGGTGTACTCAGGATTTCTAAGTTCTACTATCTCATTTGTGATCACCTGATACTCAGAATATAGCAATGTATCTACCTACTTCCTGTGTGTCACCTTGTTGGAAAATTCAGGTAAATACTGTCTTGGAACAGTTGCAAAAAAAGTTTATTTAACCTTTCTTATATTGATTTTACTTAAAATTATCCTCCACTCTTTTTCTTTCTTTTTTTTTTTTTCATATTTAACAATCCAGAAAGGGTGTGATTTTTTTTTTTTTTTTTTTTTTTTTTTTTTCCCTTTAGAAATTCTGTACAGCTAGAGAAAAGCCAGCACACTAAATTTTAGCAGCAGGTCTTGTGTGGCAGCTGCACATGCAAGCTGGAGTTGCATACAAATGAGCACAAGGAGAAAATAAAATTTGCCTGCATGAATTCTGATTTCTAGGAATCACGTTTACATTTGCTGAGCTGGCACCTGTTGCAGGCAAATGCTGCTTCGTTAATATAGCTAACCAAATCAGGATCAAAGGGGTTTAATTTATTTAGTGATTTATTAATGATACATAATTAGCCAGCAATCAGTGGAATACACATTTGGGATCAGTATGACTAATACAACAGATGAAACAGAATAGTAAAGACTTCTAAAGCATTAATAAACTTTACACATTCAAAACATCCTTTTGCAACTAATCCTTGCAGTTACAGGCAGCCCCGTCCCGTGGGTGGTGAGGGTTACAAGCATGCACAGCCTTTCTGGGGCTGTGGTCACACAAGGCTGTGGGAGATGTGGGTCCTCCAGCCTTATGTGTAGTTCTGCTGCTCCCTATCATCTGCTAAAAAAAAAAAAAAAAAAAAACCAAAAAAAAAAAACACAAACAAAAAAAAAAAAACAACCCAACAAAACGTGTATGATTTTGACAACATTAAGAGGGTGGGTTGGAGAAACACATTAAGAGGGTGGGTTGGAGAAACACCAGCACAAGGTTCCCAGTTCTTCTTAGGATTTGGATGGATGGCTTTATGGAGATTGTGCAGTTTTGTCTAGAATAATAAAGACTCCAAGCTGAGTTAAATCCTGCATCCTGAACAAGTTATAAAGGAAAACGTTAGCTGTGATGGCGAGAATTTTGTTCTTAAACCATTCATTTCACAAACACTTTTAAATGAATCACAGAGTAACTTTCCAGAAAGCAGTGTCCAGCAGAATCTCATGACTCTGATGTGACTGTTGTTATGGCTTACTCATTTGGTTTTGGCACTTCTTTTCCCGCATCTTGACGGCAATTTTGTGACCTTGTCAGGAACCAAGAACATCTGTAAGTTGTTTCTGTAACTTAAAGATAGCCCAACTGAATAGCCGAACTGTAGACAAATAAGTAGCTTTTATAGGTCAGCAGAACTTTTTTATTTTTAGCCTAATTTAGGCTGCTCAAAGTGCAAGTCCACTCCTAATTAATCATTGTAAGTAGACATAATTATCTTTATAGGCATTGTAAGTTAGACAAAATTACTTCAGTTTTCATAGTAACTAGAGTCTCAAGAAAAACAGATTGCTTTATTTAAAGTATGTCTAGTGGTTCTGTACCTATAAAAAGTATATTGCTTTGGTGTGCTGTGCTCAGTTATAACTAGAATAGATATTTTAAATTTTGTTCTACCCTTTCATCTGTAGACCCCTGTTGTTATTATAATAGCATATTAACACACATTTTCCCGCAATTACTACATTTCATTTTAAATATTCCTTCTGACATTTTATGCCTTCAGTACAAAATAACCCCACTTCATCTATTTGATTTGTTGACATGAAGTACACAAAACATATTGACTTTTCTTATCTGAACTTTTTCATTTATTTGCACATCAAAGAAAACACCTTAAAATGTGACTAGAATAGCCCTGTTTGCTGAAGTGGGCAACAAAAGCTTGAAGACTTTGGATGGGAAGTGAAGAATTGCATATCAAACGTCTAATTTAAATATTTCTAATGCTGGTATTTCTGATATCCTGCTGCTTAAAAGTTATTAAATCTGCTATCCTTCATGGCCAAGATAACAGGAGACAAAATATGAAGTGAAATGGAGTTTTCAGGATGCAATAGCACAGTTTTGGATGCATTTTAAAAACAAGAACTGCAAAGTTTCTTTGTGTCCCTGAAGTAAAAATGATATAAACCCACAGATGACAGTTTAATGAGTTTAGGTAGGAGGATGAGGCTGTGGAAAATCAAGATAGATTGTACAGAAACCCACAGATGGATTCAGCTACTGACTGTAAAGATCAATAATGGCAATCGTGATGGTGACTTACTGTTAAAGATACATATTTTGGTAGTATCAAGGGCTTGCATAACAACGAATAGTCAGAAGATGGATTTAATTCCCAGATGTGTTAGCCTATCAAGTCAAGTGTTACTGTAGTTATGTGAATAAAAGCTGTATTATCTATCTTTTCCTTTCTTTCTGAACTAATTGTGTGGATCAGAGTTTGGTTAACTAAGACTTATGATGGAGCTTTCCATAAAACTTAGGTGAAAAAGATTCAGAACGTACATCTTCTGATCTGTCAGAGCTCAGTAGGATTAGGAGGAAAATGGTCTCGGCTTTGCTCAGACCACCATGCCTGGGGTCAGTACATGGAAGGAATTGCATCGTGCATAGTACTTTCAGTCGCAAAATGGTGCAAGTCCCCTCTGTAGCCAGGAGCTATGGTAGGTGGGCTCAGTAAAGCCATGTTTTTTCACTTGTGATAAAATTGGAAGAATGTTTGTTTCCAAGATATCGATGTTTGTTTCACTGCTTCCTGAGATACAAGGGAAGGATTTTTAAAGGGTCATAGTCAAAATACTACTAAGGATTGCAAGCAGTAATTTTTTAAAACCTTTATTATGAGACTTTTCAGTAATATTAACGGTGTTGCTTGTCTTTGTTAGATATTTAATTGCAGCTTAATTTAACTCACTGAAGCACCCTCCCAGATTTGCTGTATCTGGAGTACATCATGCCCTCTTTGAAGACAGAGTTCTGTTCCTAACTTCAGTAGGATTAGATTTTCATCTTTGGAATTGAAAACAGAATAGGATATTTTAAATTCTTCATAATACTCCGATTGTCTAGTCTTTCAAGAAAGTTTTGGATGACTGATTTTTATTTTTTTTAAAGCAAAAGGACACTAGGGTCTTAGGTTTCAGAATTAATTTTTATCTGACTTTTTTTAACAAAATTACAATCTGCTATGTTATCTTCACATTACATTATTTTATCTGTTTCCAAGAAGATGGTTTTATTAACAGATAAGATAGGGAAAATGTAGTTCGTATAGTTATTACATGATCATGATAATAAGTATTATTATATATTAAACATACTTGGTTTTGTTTCATGTTTTATAGAATCATAGAATGGTTTGGGTCGGAAGTGACCGTCATCTAGTCCAACACCCCTGCAAATACAGGCTGGGTGGAGAATGGATCAAGAGCAGCTCTGAGGAGAGGGACTTGGGTGTGTTGGTGGATGAGAAGCTCATCATGAGCCGAGAGTGTGCACTTGCAGCCCAAACAGTGAATCACATCCTGTGGCGCATCAAAAGAAGCATGGCCAGCAGGTAAAGGAAGGTGATTCTGCCCATCTACTCTGCTCTCATGAGACCCTACCTGGAGTACTGCATCGCATCCAGCTCTGGAGCTCCCAACATAACAAAGACACAGACCTGTTGGAGGAAGTCCAGAGGAGGGCCGCGAAGATGATCAGAGGGCTGGAGCACCTCTCCTATGAGGACAGGCTGAGAGAGTTGGGGTTATTCAGCCTGGAGAAGAGAAGGCTCTGAGGACACCTTATAAGAGCTTTCCAGTATCTGAAGGGTGCCTAAAAGAAAGCTGGAGAGGGACTTTTTACAAGGGCATATAGTGATAAGATGAGGGGGAATGGCTTCAAACTGGAAGACGGTAGATTTTGATTAGATATCAGGAAGACATTTTTCACTGAGAGTGTGGTGAGGCACTGGAACAGGTTGCCCAGAGAAGTTGTTGAGGCCCCATCCCTGGAAGTGTTCAAGGCAAGGCTGGATGGGGCATTGAGCAACATGTTCTAGTGCGAGGTGTCCCTGCCTATGGCAGGGGGATTGGAACTAGATAATCTTTAAGGTCCTTTCCAACCTAAACCATTCTATGATTCTATGATCTTCAACTAGATCAGGTTGCTCAGAGCTGCATCCAACCTGACCTTGAATGTTTCCAAGGACAGGGCATCTACCACCTCTCTGGACAACCTGTTCCAGTGCCTCACCACCCTCATTGTAAAAAATTTCTTCCTTATATCTAGTCTGAATCTACCCTCTTTTAGTTTAAAACCATTACCCCTTGTCCTATCGCAATGGGCCCTGCTAAAAACTTTGTCCCCATCTTTCTTATAAGCCCCATTAAGTAGTGAAAGGCTGCAATAAGGTCTCCCTGGAGCCTTTTCTTCTCCAGGCTGAAAAACCCCAACTCTCTCAGCCTTTCGTCATAGGAGAGGTGCTCCAGCCCTCTGATCATTTTTGTGGCCCTTCTTATCCTCCAGTCTGTATTGATACTGGGAATTACCCTGACCAAGGTGAAGGACCTTGCACTTGGCCCTGTTGGACTTCAAGAAATTCACACATGCCCACTCATCAAGCCTGTCAAGGTCCCTTTGGATGGCATCCCTTCCCTCAAGCAAACCAAATGGACTGCAGAGCTTGATGTCATTTGCAAACTTGCTGAGGGTACGTTCAATCCCACTGTGTTATTATTGATGATGATATTAAATAGTATTGATCCCAGCACATATCCTTGAGGGACACCACTTGTTAGGGTTTCCACTTGGACATTGAGCCACTGAGTGCAACTGTTTGCACTTAGCTCTCCAGCCAATTCTGTATACACCTAGCGGCCCACCCACTAAACCCATATTTCTCCAATTTAGAGGTAACAATGTTGTGGGGGTCTGTATCAAAGGCTTTCCAGAACTCCAGGTAGATAACATCCATAGGAGTTAAATCCAGTTGGTGTCCAGTCACAAGTGGTGTCCCCCAGGGATCGGTGCTGGGGCCCGTTCTCTTTAATATCTTTATCAATGATCTGGATGAGGGGATCGAATGCACCGTCAGTAAGTTCGCAGACGACACTAAACTAGGGGGGCGTGTTGATCTGCTTGAGGGTAGATTGGTTCTGCAGAGGGATCTGGACAGGCTGGACAGATGGGCTGAGGCTGATGGTATGAGGTTCAACAAGGCCAAGTGTCGGGTCCTGCACTTGGGTCACAACAACCCCATGCAGCGCTACAGACTGGGGGTGGAGTGGCTCGAAAGCTGCCTGGCAGAAAAGGACCTGGGGGTGTTGGTGGACAGCCGGCTGAGCATGAGCCAGCAGTGTGCCCAGGCAGCCAAGAAGGCCAACAGCATCCTGGCCTGCATCAGGAATAGTGTGGTGAGCCGGACTAGGGAAGTAATCATCCCCCTGTACTCGGCACTGGTGAGGCCTCACCTCGAGTACTGTGTTCAGTTTTGGGCCCCTCACTACAAGAAGGACATTGAGGTGTTGGAGCATGTCCAGAGAAGGGCTACAAAGCTGGTGAAGGGTCTGGAGGACAAACCTTATGAGGAACGACTGAGGGATCTGGGGTGGTTTAGCCTGGAGAAGAGGAGGCTGAGGGGAGACCTTATCACTCTCTACAACTACCTGAAAGGAGGTTTTAGAGAGATGGGAGCTGACCTCTTCTCCCTGGTGACAAGTGATAGGACAAGAGGAAACGGGTTCAAGTTATGTCAGGGCAGGTTTAGATTGGATATTAGGAAGCATTTTTTCACTGAAAGGGTTATTAAACATTGGAATAGGCCGCCCAGAGAGGTGGTGGATTCACCATCCCTGGAGGTGTTTAAGAAAAGGGTGGATGAGGTGCTTAGGGACATGGTTTAGAAGTGGTGGTGTTTTTATCAGGGTAGGTTAACGGTTGGACTTGATGATCTTAAAGGTCCCTTCCAACCTCACTAATTCTATGATTCTATAGCTCTTCCCTTGCACGTTGATGGAGTCAATCCATCATAGAAGGTCTGGCAAACAGTACAATTCAGTTCTGTATTTAGTTTTTTGACAGTATTATGTTAATTGTAAAAAAATTTTGCATAATCCAGGGTTATTATCATGAAGTGCAAGCAGAGTTCAGTCTGTAACCTTCTTGTCTCAGTCTTATTTTTATATTAAGTCATTTTTTTTTTTTAAATTTGTGAATGAGCAATATTTTGTGTAATAAAGAAAAGAAAAATAAATACAGTGAAAAGAGACAGAATCAAAGCTGTGCTGTCGCCTTGCTTTTCGGTTTTCTTTTGGGCATGGAACCAAAGTGACAAATCTGCTGTGTGTGGAGTCTAGCTGATTTGTGATGAGGGGCTTTCAGGACTTTTCTTTACATTAGAAAACAGAAGGTACTGAATACATATCCTGAAAACTACTGCTAATATTAAACATTCTTTTCATTGCAAGTGCTTTCTATTTCAATATGTTTAAAAAAAAAAAAAGTTACTGAACAACCATGTTTGATCTTCTGATGAAGATTTTGATGGGTAGGAATAAAGGATATTAGAATATATTCAAAAATGAGGAGGATTAAATGCAATATCTTGGGTGTTAGTGAATTAGATATGAAAAATTAGTCATTCTAAGAAATTATGCAAGAGAACAAAAGGTAAATTATTTATATTGGCTTACAAGGCACTCAATTAACTTCAATGCTGGGACAAAGTGATGGACTATTTCATCTGCTTTTGAGTTTCTCCTGAGGGAAAAAAAATAACAACAGAAAAAAACCCAACAACAAACATCAACCCCAAAACAAACCAACACCACAGGAAAAAAACCCCTAAGTTGAGTTAAAATTTGAAACCACAGGTTGAGTATCCTGGCCTGCTGGGAGTTAGGGTAGACGTTTATGTGATATCATGTATGTCACTGTGTTAATAGTGTGTTTGAAATTAGGTATGATGAAACAAATACACTTTAACAAGTAGCTCTATGATGACTTTATCTTTTTAAACTCCTAAAATATTTTGTATCCTAAAAAGTGAGAATAATAACTTCTTAAAAAGGAATGTTAAATTTGATTGCTGGTGCTGCAACTTTATGAGGATACAAGTACTAGATCATGTGAAGATATGAAAAAAATAAAATAAAATACACTTTTCATAAGGGCTTAGATTGCTGTCCTCCACTGAAATCAACAAGAATTAGGTGTATAGACCTAAGGATACAAGGCATACAAGTATCTGATACAAGACCTGTCATACAAGTATCTAAAGGGTGGGTTGAAGGAGGATGGAGCCAGGCTCTTTTCAATGGTTCCCAGTGACAGGACGAGGGGCAATGGGCACAAGTTAGAACACAGGAAGTTCCGTTCAAATACACGGAAAAACTTCTTTACAGTGAGGGTGAGAGAGCACTGGCACAGGCTGCCCAGGGAGGTTGTGGAGTCCCCTTCCCTGGAGATTTTCAAGACCCGCCTGGATGCAGTCCTGAGTAATGTGCTCTAGGCAATCCTGCAGGGGAGTTGGACTAGATGATCTCTAGAGGTCCCTTCCAACTCTGATGATTCTGTGATTCTGTGATCCTACACTGTTTACTTACCTGTACCCAGGTATAGGAAAAAAAATCATGCATCTGCGGTCACTTTCAGCAGAACAATCTGACTATAAATAGCTGGAAAAAAGTAGTCATATCTTTCTGTATCTTCAGACACCAGTCCTTCAACATCTTCATTTCCATTTTGGTGTGTACTCAGAAGCACCAGCGTTGGGGTAAAATACACTGCTTTATTTGAAATGTGCATCATCAGGTTTTCTATAGCCAGGTCTCCCAGAAGATCAACTCTGACAGCTGTGTGTCTAGGCTAGACCTAAAACAATGAAAAACGTTGAATTTACACCCCTCTTTTACAACTGGAGGTTTTTTGAGTGGTGTTTTTTGTTTGTTTGGTGGGTTGTTTTTTTTTTGTTTGGTTTTTTTTTTTTTTTTCTTCTCATTTCTGGAAAACTACCCTTAACTGTCAGGTGTACAGCTAGAGGGGTTGCCCCGAACAGTTTCTGGGCAGAGGGAATTAAGTATCATTCAAAACACCTGTGCTTCCACAGCTCTCCCAGTTTTGTTTGTGCCTAACTGGGCCCTGGGTCCCATGCTGCCTGTCCTCTGGCCTCCTTCCCTTGCAGCACACAGTCTGTTCACAGTACTGACAGTGGGCATTTTGAAATGAGCAAGGCTTTGTGCAGTATAAAGCTATTAAGAAAAACAATGAGGAAAAAAACATTAATTAAATACATTTTCTTTAAGTAGGAGTGGCTTTTGGGTCAGCCATTTCAGTAATCCTATACAAAAAAAAATAAAACAAACGGTGAACTTGGTATATACTTATAATGGTGAGATCAAGACCCATATAATATTTCAGATAAATGGAGTGTCGTGGTTTAGGCAGAAGGTTGTTAAATCTGCTGCTGCTTTTGCTTAAGAATAATCTGAAAATATTTTTTTCCCTAAGTTTGCTATTATGTGTTTATATAAATTCTCTTGGGCTCATGGGAATGTACAAGAATTAATCTCCTTCTAATGGTTGTTTCATAAGGCCAGCTAAACCAGCATGGTAAATGTAAGAGTGTATACAAAGCAATTGAACTAACTTTAATTAAGCAGTTGTGTTATAAGGGGATGTAATGATTGGGCTTTAAACCTAGCTAATCCGAGTACAAATTGGCTATTTGGCATAAAGTCTGAGGATCGAGTCTTATTTGGGGGTTGTAGATGCTGATTGAATAAATTCCTTTAATTACATATAATTACATATAATTCCTGCAAAGGTGAGGAAATGGAATAAATCTGTGTCTCGATGTATTCCTTTGTTTGCTTTCAGTGTTATATAGGCAAACTTCTACAGAGCCCTCAAACCTTTGCAAACTATGCATTTTCTCCTAACTCATATGGTTGTATTGCATTAATTTACTTTCATTGACATTACTTTCACACTTCAGTACTTTTTTTGAAGAGTTACCTAGAAACAAGATTGAAGAGCCTGGAGGGCTTTTAACTGAATCTACTGTTTGGTTATGAAATGCGTGAGAGTGGAAATGCATTGATACATTTCGGAGATAGAGAAAGTACTTCTAAGACAAGGCCAGTGCAGTGCTTTCAGCTCATCAGCCTGTTCTCTGTGGATGAGGAGGGAAAGATACAAATATCAATTGATTACAAATTAGGGATAATAGCAGTATTGAGAGGATGCCAGATGTTTTTTTCCTGAGTATCCAGAAAAGTACAGCGATGAGCAGTTTCAGTTTATTAACTGGGTTTTTTTGTTGGTTTTTTTTTTTTGTTGTTGGTTTTTTTTTCATGATAGTTTTCTAAACACTTTTGGAATTGCAGCCCCAAAATGCTCAATATTTAAAAGTTGGTTTCACTTAGTAAGATTTCAAAAATATTGCTTTTACGTATTCAAATATTTTAGTAGGCAGTTCTTAGCAAGCTAAGATCTGGTGATTCGTGACAATGTTAATCAGTGAGCATTTAAAAAACCCATGCAATTTAAAGATTAAATGGGTACCATAGCTATGATGTAGGGAATGCACAGTCTGGAAAGCAAGAAAACAACAGAAGGGCAATAAACATAGTTTTCTCATCAGCCAGAATTAGGAAAGTGTTGCAACGAAACTCATGCAAATATTTATGCAAAAGTAATACAATTTCTGTGTGGTACCCTAATGAGGTCTAGAATCAAGCTGGCCAAATAATAATTCATGTGCTCTCACTATCGATGATTAATTTCAAACATTCCTTCTTCCCTAAAAATGACATTGTGTCTTAGTATAGTATTAGAGTACAAAATCTGTTTCAAGAAGCAGAGAATATTGTCAGGAGGATTTTCTGCCCTTCTCTCTGAGACAAATTCGCGTAGATTTACTGGTATGCTTGTTTCCCCAAGTCTATCAATTTATTTGGCAATTCAAATGATATAATATTAAGCGTATATATATATATTTAATAACAGGACTACGGAAAAATATTTACCATAGATGCACAGATTAGGTCTCAGAAACTTAGCTTGTCCAAGGTGAAGATGACGACGAGCAGTTCACCATACAGGCAGCTAGGTCTGTGAAGTGCTGGTTTCCTCCTAGCAGAGAGGAATAGCCACAAAGGTTAAGTTGCACCTATAGCGAGGTCTGACTCCGTTACAGTCTGAAAATAAATGGAAGCCCAGTATTGGAAAAGGGAAGAGGTAACGCAATTACCTTGGGTTCCTCCAGTGCCTGGAGTTTCAGGGCTCTGACTGTGTATAGATTCAAGTACAGCAGTTTTGATAATTGCATCGTTCTTTACTAAAATCTTCCAAGGGGAAATTACTGGTCTACAGCTACTTGGGGGATTTTAACAATTACATTAACAAAAAGTTACGCCCTTTGTACAATGATCATATCTCTGAAGTCATGCGTGCTAGTTCAAACTAGCTTTAACCAGTTTTTCAACAGTACCTTAAAAGCTTTCCAGTTTCTAGCCTAAACGAATCTATTGAAGTGTCAAGATTTTACTTCAACATAATTTAGATGTAATAAAATTAGGTTTCTTTTAATTATTAGCCAGAATTATTTTATCTCTAGTCAGGAAAAAAATATGAGTATGATACATATTGTTTAAATACACATATCAGTAAAGCACAACTGTCTCTTCTGTTTTCATATTTTGATTTTAATGCAGTGCTAAATAGAACCAAGCACTTAAAAATTGCATACAAATATTCTGTATTTATCGTTGCTTCCAAAAAACACTGGTATTTTCACTTTGTTGAAAGAAAGTATGTGACTAAGGACTATATAGTCTAACATAGCAAAATTTATTTTAATTCTCTTTTCAAATTTTTGCTGCTTTTGTAGTAGCATTTTTCTTAAGGTTTTCAGGTGCCCAGGAGGGTAGTCTGTCACCCAGTTCTGAGAAAAAGTTCTACTGGAACGAGGACATTGTTAAGGTCGCTCTTATTCTGAACTGTTACTACAAAATGTATGTACTTTGGTTGTTCAGAAAAACTGTTAAGAAAGGAGTAAAGCTATATTACGAAGTAGGAATATCTACTATTTTTTATTGTGCCTCTGAGCTACTTAAGTTTCTGTGTATAGCAGGACTTCTATAAAAATTGTGTCAGTTTATAGAGAATTTGAGAAAACAAAATCAAAGAACAATAAGGTGAATTTTCCAAATGAGAAATCCTTATTCTAATTAAATTGACTTTTGTGCTTTAATAATGGGATTGGATAAACTACAGAGAAGTTTTAATTTCTTTGTCAGAGTATGTGGTCTCTGAGAAAAGAATGTGTGGGCTTTTACAGAAATTTTTGTGTGACTTTGAGGTTCCTCAGTTGATTGAATTGAGCAATAGTCTTGTAAAGCCTCTGGAATAAGAACTGTGGAAGCACTTAAAGCAAGTCAGGTAAACAACGAGTGTGTTTATTATAGCATTTATCATTTAAACTGTAGTTAATAATTTAAGGAATGACAAATATTTTCATCTGTTAGTTACCACTGACAAATAGCATTAGGAATTTTTGCGGTGGATGGTACTGCTACCTGTGTGTGTAAGTGCTTCCTTACACCCAGCCACAAAACCTGTTTCATGTCAGTGGGTGACTTTACAAATGAATAAAATTTTGTGTTGCAGTCCAAGCTCTGTTGTGTTTGGTAGGAGAGGGAACTTCATGCTGTATGTTCTTCTCGAAGCCTTATGTCTCTGTTTATATAAATGTGTTTTATATCTGTATTCTACCAACACTTGTAGCTGGGATGACCATAATATAGCTACACAAGAGTGTATGTGTTTTCAATTAAAGTTTTTTGGGGGGAAGAAAACCTCAAATTGAAATGAGTCAAAGCATTGACGTATAAGAGAAAACTTCCTTCTCTGACTACAATGCCAAGATGCCTATTGCTGTGGCTATTCAATGTGGCATCCTGTTTTGCCCCATGGATGCAGAAGAACATTTGATAACTTGTTTTCAATGATTCATCAAATTTAGAGTTATTCAGGATAGCTAAATAAAATTATGATTTTTGAAAACAAGGATTCAGAGAACCATACTGTTTAGGCTTTACATGGGAACCCCAAGAAAGGAGGGGTAAAATACTCTAAACCCTAATCTCTACAGAGATCCAGTATTGCGGTAAGAAAGAATATTTGAGACTGGTTTCCAGTTTGTACTTTGTCAGTATATCAGCATTCCATAGTCACCCAGGCTTATCAAGATTACTTCTCCTAAAAAACAAACAAGAATTACTTCCATCCCCAAAAGTAATGCAGAAAAATGGAATGCTAATAAAAGGGAGGAAGTTTCAAGTCTTGTATCTATGTGCAGAGTTTCTCAGTCTCAGCTTATAGCAATTCTAGGATATTGATGACAAATTTGTGCTCTAATTTGTGGTAACTCTTTCAGTGGATGAAAGGAAAAGCGTCTCCCTTATGAATGTATTGATTTAGACACCCCTCACACACACACACTTTTTGCTGGGCCCCAACTCCTGCAGGTAATATACTACCTGAGGCCAGGAAAACATCTCTTACATGAGTAAACATTATCATATTTTAGAAATGTCATAACAGTTAAAGCCTTTACAAATGCCATATATCTATAGAGTTGTAGAATACTTCTGTTGTTTTCTGGTGCCTTTCTTATTGATGGGGAACATAAGTCAGATATAAATAGCATTTAACCTTTTTAATTGCTGTTATTAATGTATTTTGCTGTTCCATGAGGTGTGCAGTAGCACTTTTATGGAGGCCTAAAATCAGTTCTGGCATAAAAGAGTGAGTGCATCATACACTCAGTGGTTTAGATCTGGTCCATAAGATTAATCAAAACATTCAGACACCAAGAAAATTGAATAAGATGTTGCTCTGGCAGCTGCTTTTTAATACCTTCTTCTAGAGGAAGCATTGTGTCCAACTATGAAAATGTTTACTTTTTCTGGCATCTGAAACTATGGAGACTTTATTTCCATAAGTGCGATACATGTAGCAAGTGCAAAGCTAGCAGAATTATTATCCAAGCTCCAATTTCCAGCAGAGTTTGTCTTTGGTGTTTTGTATCATTGGGGAAAACAAGTGTATAATTCTTAGCACTGACCCTAGCAGGAGTCCTTTGTTTTCTCTGGTAAGACAGCGTAACCTCATGCTACTTCAGCCAGCTTCCTGAAACTGTAAGGTCCTCTGTAACCAGCACCGCAGGTGAAGAATTTGTTGATTGGTTTTGGTTGTTTTGTTCTGTGTTTTCTTTTGCGTTTTCTTGGGTGTTTTTTTTTCGTTTGTTTTTGTTGTTGTTTGGGTTTTGTTTTTTTTTTTTTTATTTCCCTGAGAAATGCCCTACATCTTTCTGAAGTTTATAGAACAAACAAACATGATGGTCTTTGGCTAAATTCAGAATTGTCAAGGCAGCCTTCACCATCACTAATCAATTAAACCCTTGTGGGTCAGACACTATATCCAACCGGAGCTTAAAGACTCCTTTGCAATGGGTCCATTTAACTAAGACTGATTGGATTTACGTTGTCAGCTACTGAATTACTTTCCACTGTTCAAATTCTGTGCAAATTGATATCAAACAATATAGACTTTGTAGTGAATTTAAGACTGTCTTCTTTTATGAAGCAATTTGATGTTTCAACTGTGGGATTAACATACTAAATTCTAAAAAGTAGGATTGCTATCATTTTAGTTAAATAGATACACCTGTGGCTATATGTTTTTTCACAATATGCAATTTACAGTATTTAATAAAAACATTCAATTATAGTAGTGGTGTGGGGTTTATTTGGGTTTTTTTTGGTTGTTGTTGTTTTTTTTGTTTTGTGTTTAGCTGTTTTTCTGGGTTTTGTTGTTTGTTTGTTGTTTTTGTTTGTTTGTTGTTTTGTTTTTTTTTTTTTTTCCCTGGGATCATACTGCAGAAATCTTTAAAGAAATCTTTAAATCTATGAAGCGGTCTGGCTTTTTGGGTTCATGCATGTATTGGCAGAATCAGTAATGTTGTCAGCCTGCTTACCCCTGACTCGACTGTCATAGTCTCAGAATTGGCCTTCAAATGTAAGGGCTATCATGATTTCAAAATGAAAAAAAAAGCCTCTTGATTGATGATGTGAAGTCAGCCTAGGTCTGCTTTTTACTTTGGGAACTTGTAGGACTGAAGTTGCAGATTGCATTACTGGCAGGGATCTAGATCTCTCAGTAGAACTTGATGGGATTTAATGGAACTAATAATTAAGATATCTAACACTGCCACTTGGAGTGCTGCGAGTAGTGTCTTGGGGCCAGCTCAAAATGTGAAGAAAGGCCCTGTACAACCAGGAGAGTTGTGTTAGCACCAACCTCATCTACATAAATTCGAGGAGAAAAGAGAACACCTTTATATACTTAACATTGCAGTTTTATTGGTGATTAGTAGCCAGTTATTTGTACATCTAAGGATTGCCCCACTTCCACAAACCTTCTGAAGGTCTTCCAAACAAAATTTTTAATCTCATCCAATAGATGTTATTTCTCTATTTGCTTTTAAGCAATTTACCATCTCACAATAAAAATAGGAACAGATATTCATTTAAGTGGACACATGAAAATTTGTAAAGAATTAAGAAATAAACAGTGAAGACCAAAATTACTGGTGATGTGCAAGAAGAGTGCAATGAGAGTAAACCATTGAAGATGTCTGTCAGACATATTCCGTATGAGAAGGTATCCACTTGGGGACTTTACCTTAAAGAAAAGGTTTTGCATTTGTGCTCTAGTAGCATTCACCTCTGGCTCCATAGCAGAACTTCACCCACTTTATTGGTATTGCCAGGCAGTATTTTGGTGTAAATTAATATTGAAATAAAGTATTTATCATTGGATTTAGAAGAACATATGTGGATTCCACCGTGAACTTTCCTTCTCTCTTGATTGCAGGACTCTCTTCCCTTTCTAGTCCTTGATGATCAGAATTCTAGGTTTGTCTTCTGTCTACAGGTGAAGATGTGGATAATAACCCTACTTCTTCACAGGTTACACTGTTTCAGAGAACTGATTCATTGTGTGTAGTTTATATGAGGAAACAAGGAGATTAATGACCGTAGATAAGAGGTGAATGTAACAGCATTCGCTTGATAATAAAATGTATAATTGTATTTAAAATGAGCTAAGAGAAATGCAGCTTGGTTTAACTGAAGGCTAGATACAGCTTTCATATCACATTAAATTCATTAGAAAACTTAAATTGGTTTATTATTTAAATTAGCGATGGGAGTTCTCTAGTGCTCCATTTTCAGTTTGTCATCAGTTAAAGACAGTTCAACCTATTTATCACTACATTAATCTCATGCTAATGAGGTTAACATAATGAGTAACCCAGTATTTCATCGTATTACATTTATTTGAATGCTCAACTTGAGTACATCATATTTAATTGAAACAGTAATTGGGGAAAGGTCATAGGTTAGAAATGAGACTAGAAAGGGAGGTTCCCTTGCATTACATGTGCAGTTCCTATGTTTAGTCAAGTAGAAAAAAAAAAGATAAATTCATCAGTTTAAGTAGATTTAATTTTAGTCTTAAACACAAACAAACAAACAAAAAAACCCAACCCTAAACAAGGTAGTGGTACACCTCTAAGTGATTAGTTTTCTACCTTTGCAAGGAAAAAAAGGGTTTATGGTTCTGTGGTGAAGAGGATTGATATTTGGTAGTTGCTGAAGCAGCTGTATCTCAGACCTCAAGATCCTACCTGCAACTTTCCTTCCTTAAGAACTTGCTCTCCTCATTTTATGGCCTTGTATCCTGAGCAACAAGTACCATTGTTGTCCAGAGAAGCAAGATCTTGCTACAGAGATGCGTAGGGTGTTTTGCACTCAATCACAAGTCGGCCATTTCCTGTATCTGCAGTGGGAACCAGAAGTGCTGTGTCCATTTGTATATTTTGAATGCAGATGTCTGACTCAAGCATAGTGATGCTTTTCTGAAAGTATATATGATGCTTTTCTGAACAAAACAGAAACAGAAAATGGGGATATGATATAATGCCTGAGGTTGTCTTTTTGGGAGGCTTCAGCAACAAAAAACTCTACTCTGGATTAATGTTGAAAGCTAAACTTAAACTGGCAATGCATTTGGCCCCACTAAATGAAAATTATATGACTGGGAGGAAAGCCACACACCTCAAAGCCTGACTCTGCAGCATCTTTGAACTATATAAAACACAGTGTTAGTACATAAAACAAGTATGTTCACTTTGAAAACTATTACTTCTTGAGGGGGCTATGTACAAAACCCGAACAGCTGCTGGACTGGGGAATCAGTTGAGCTGAGAGCTGAAACACAAGGCTTTCAAGTCTGTAGCTGGGCCTCTGCATTGTGGTAAGACACAATGATGGATGGCAGTAAAATGACTGAGTGGAAAAATGAAGATGTACAGGTATGTTGTGAGAAATATAAGCATTTCTTGCATGAAATTTGAATTGAGGAATTTGAGTGTACTAAAGGATGCTTAACTCCATTGCTGTCTTGCAGTAAATCCTACATGTCCACAACAATTTCTCCACATAAAAATTATTGCAGAATTGAGATTTGACTGACCAAATTTGATTGGTAATATTTCAGAGTAGTTCTGTGACATTTAATGAATTGATAGGAAGATATTTTTTGTCATATGACAGCTGTAATGACTGCCACTACATTTTTTTTGTATCACCTGTGCCTCACAGTGACACCTGTGCTTGCCAATAATACAGTTTTTCTATGGTAAATAGTGTAATGACCAGCAAATGCCAATTCTTGATAGGTTCTTCTGCATACCAGGCTGTTAAGGAACACAACAAAAATAAATAACTGTGCTTGTCAAACACTAATTAATTTTCACACCACCATATGAAGAAGCTAAATTCAATGAGACTAATTTTACAAATGGAAAGTGAGGAAATGAGTTTAAAAAATGTGCAAGAAACTGTCAAAGCACATTGACAGCAGTGCCAGCAATAATGACCATGGTCTACAATTTCAGAAATAGATACTTATTAAAAATTTGTAGTGGTTCTGCTTTTTAAAAAGTGTCTGCTTAGCACTTTCTGACAATTATCAACTATTATGCCATCTAAGAAAATAGAACCACCTGAAGTCACACCACATTAAAAAACAAGAACCCCCAAGATCTGAGATATTCCAATTTATTGCTATATACTGTAACTACAAAAGCAAAATGGGAATATATTGCCACCCTTGGCTATAAACTGGTTTATACAAACCTGTCACCAGTGTCAGGCCCAGCCATGTCCTATGATAGTGTGGAAGGATCCTTGGGTAACCAGTCTTCTGCCTGGGAATCGCTTCAAAGATGCTGTCATCCCTCAGTTCTCTGCAATATGTGGTGCATGTCTTGTTGGGGATGTGAACAAGTTGGGTCAGGACTATCCTTGCTTTAGAGAAGCATTTTGACTAAGTGTGGAATTCAGGTGATTTTTAGGAGAAAAAAACCCCATGCTGTTTTGGCAGTAATTATTGCTACTTTAATTATAGTTGCTAGTTACATATAGCAAATATAAGTGACGGCTGGTTTGATTTACCACACTAGAGTATAAGTAAGACTGTTTTGTGGAAACTGTGTGGCTAATACTTCATCTAATTATTTTTTTGCTATAATTTAAACTGTGTTATGTGTTCTAAAATTGATTAAAATAGATGGAGTATGAATTAAGTGCTAGCTTCTGCATTTTTTGGTTCCCTAAATTTATATCTACTCTCTTGTTTAGCACAGTAGAAGACTAAGTGAGGATAGTGAAGTTGGAAGAAAACTTGGTGAAATCTCTGGTGCCTGTTCTACAGTTTTATAATGAACTACTGTGGGCTGTAATGTGTGATAAAATTTGATGCATTAATTTGAAATCCATAAAAACTAATTTACTTAAAGATTTCAGGAGGGATGTAGAAGGAGGTAAGCTAGTGGAAGAATAATTATTGAGAGAACGTGAACTTAAGAATGTAAGTTAGTGTCTCGAGACCTTGAGGTGATTAGTGCAGGAAAGTACAAGCTCCATCATCTCAAAAACCTACGGTTATCAAAAGATATTAATTCATCAGCAGCTTCCCTTAACACTCAGTGCCTTTGCCAGAATTTATAGCATACATTGGCACATGTGAATCTTGTCAGCTTTCCTTTGAGACAGATTTAAAAGCAGATTTCATCACAGTGATGAAAGAGTGGAGTCCTGAAGGGTCTGTGCCCTTAAAGTATGGCTGCTGATGTTTGTTCTTTCCATCACAACTGGTCATCCTCATATTTTATATATAAGGTGAGGGCATGCCATCGGGTGTTACTAACCTTTCTAAAAGTCAGCCCTCTACATTTAGCTCTGGGAAACAGAAAGCTTTCTTGCTTGAAATGTTTAAATACCCTACAGTGAGATGTTTTACAGTCAGCTTCTTTTTCTTTGCAGAAAGCTTCGTTCCAGAAAATTTATCTTAAACCTTTCATTTGCAAGATAGTACTGCAAGTATCTCTATCAATAATTTTCCTTTAAAATTACATTTATTAATTCATGCTCTGAAATGTGAATACTTTAAACTTTGTCCTGGTTTGAGGTAAAACAGAACCAATTTTGTTCAGTAACTTCGCTTCTTAGCTGGGCCTCTTCTAACAACTGAAATTAACTGCATATTGTGCAGTCAGCGTTCACTCTCTCAGAGTGATAAGACCAATTGTTTATAGCTGATGCCCAGGCGTGGTATGCAGAGAGGCTCCTGCTTACACTTATTGCCATAACAGCCAAGGCCAACCAACTTTGTTATTTGCCCCGTTGGAGGGTCGGAAGTGGAAAAGCATAGTGGGGTCCCACCTGGAGGGAGGAGCGGACAGGACAGGTGACCCAAAACTGACCAACAGGGTATTCCATCCCATCTGCCTCATGCTCAGTATAAAAGCTGAGGGATCAAAGGGTCACGGGCTCTTCCTTCAATGGCCGACGTCTGAGGAGGACTCTGTTCGTCTGCCTGTGATCCCGATCCTGACTCCAGATCCTGAATCCAGTTCCCATCCGTCACTGAGTCCAGCCTGGGACTGCCCCAGTGCCAGCCGGTGACGTGACTGTCATCTCGGGAGCTTGATACGGTTTTGTATATATATTTCATTATTTCTTTTTATTTTATTATTAATATTTCATTAAAGTAGTTTAGTTTCTTCTAAACTCGTAAGTCTCTTTTTCCTCCTCTGCCTCTCTCTTTGAAGAGGGGTAGAGGGGAGCATCTGTCGGTCCCGTCTGGGGTCCCTCGGGTCCCCAGTGGTGGATTTGGCCTAAACCACGACAACTTAAACGTACACTTACATCTAACTTTAGCGTCTTATTCTAAAGATTAGCATTTTGTTGACGAAAACCATATGGTATTCTTCAGCTGTGAATTTGGTAACGTATGGTCTGTAGAAGAGACTGGATTTATTTGTCATTATTGTTTTAGGCCTGTACAACATATTAATAGCAGTTTGTCACTTCCATTTTTCTATGTATTATTGATACACGAGCTGCTTGTGTTAAATTGGAATTGGAAGTTAATAGTGAATTAGATGTGGAAGACTAGTTCAATACCCAGAGCTTTTGGTTAGGATTGTAAAAAACTTCATTAAATGCTTTAGGGATTTGAAAATGCTGTCTTAACATTTGTTTTATTGTTCTGATTTCTCAGTTATTGGTATGGTAAGCAAAAAGCGCCAATTCCTGCAGTTAATGGTTATTTCATTGGTTTAGTCAGTCTTATGTGTTCTTGGGTTCCAATATCTGCAAAATGCCAGTCTTCCTTCAGTGATCATGTAGACTTTATCTTCACAGAATCAAATGCTACAGTTTCACGGTTGAATTATTTGTATCACTGGATGTATCACTAGATGAGGATCTTCCATGACCTCCACAACCTTTAAAAGATGATAGAATCACTTTGCAAGGGTAATGTTGATTTCTCTAGCATGCTTGAATGTGGCTAATCTGATCCCACAGACTGGTATAAGTCAAGCTTTCTCAAGTGATCCCTGATTCAGTCTCCATCCACTGCTGGTACTTTCCTTCCCTGAACTTTTACTAAACACAGAGGCCTAGGATACCTTGTTGTTGAGGTTTAAGGCAAAGAAAACATTGAGTCTCTTTATCTTGAGATCATTTTTCTGCCTGCTGTTAAATCACTTGCCCCATGCAGTAGTGAGCCCACACTTTCCGTGTTCAGCCTTTTAGCAATTTTGTAGCAGTAGATGCTCTTCTTGTTGCCCTTGATTCCATTATGAGTCTCAGTTGCAGAAGAACTTTAATTTTCCTAACAGGATCACTAAATGCCTGAGCAGTATTTCGGAATTCCTTCTGTGTAGTTGCCCATTTGCACTAGACGTCTGTCATGAGTTCCCTGCTTTAGCCATCCTGGTCTTCTGGTATGTCTGCTTGTTTTCTCCAGCATGAGGATGAACTGTTCCTTGTATTTGGAGGTCTTTAAAGATCAGCCAGCCTTCTTGAGCTCCTTTGCTGTTCAAAGCTGCCCATGGGAATCCATTTGACAACTCTCTGAATAAAGTGATATCTGCTCTCTTGAAGTTGAGGTTCCGTGCTCTGTTATGCGCTATCAGTTGTGAGGATAGTTGCTCAAGTACTACCAAGATTATCACTGATTATCACATCCCCTACTACTTTATTTCTTGTTTAGTGAGTAGCAGATCCAAGTGTGTATCATCCTTGGTTGTTCCATGCAATACATAGATCCCTGGGATATGACAATTATCCCCTGACATCCTCCAGAACCTTTGTGATTTCTTGTGTCCTGTCATGCTGCATTCCCAGCAGATGTCAGGGAGGTCAAAGTTGCCCTTGTGCACGAGGGTCTGTGATACAGAGACCTCCTCAAGTTCTTTACAGGTTTCATCTGCTTCCTTACCTTGGTCAGGTAGTTTGTAACAGACTCCCACCAGGATGTCACCCTTAGTGGCCTCTTACCTGATCCTAACAGATGATGTCTCAACAAGACTGTCTCTCATCCTATAGAAAAGCTCCCTGAATCTGAGCTGCTCTTTTGCACAGTGGTCAACTCCCTTCCCTGGTCTTCCTAACCTTTCTCTCATGAAGAGCTGGAGTTTGTCCATCACAACTTTCTAGTCACGCAAACTCTCCCAGCACATTTCAGTTATTCCCACAGTCAGAATTTTGTGACCATAGTAGGAGCTCTAGTTCCTTCTGCTTCTTTCCCAGACTGTAGGCACTCATGCGCATAAGTTTGAGGTAGGCAGACTTTTGCCTTGTTTTATCATTACTGAGGTCTTTCTTTTACCCATTGCCCCACACCATTTGCTTTTGACTGTTTAGCTCCATTGCCTCGCTTAATCATGGATTGTAGTCTCTTTCTTCCTCTTGAGAATTCCTCCTTTTGAGATCTATCCACAGTGAGAGTCTTTTATAGACTCAAAATATGTTTTACAATTAGTAAAAAATAAAATTTGTTAAACACAGTTGGTTATTACTTAGCTACTTTGGAAAACTCGTCATGAGTGAAGTTGTTCTCTGCTGACCTTTATTTCCCCCTGTCGTGGTTTAGGCCTACCTATGGCTACCCCTGCACAGATGTTTCACATGAAACCACCCCTGCACCACATTCAGGAGCATCAACAACAAAATCACGATCTTAAGAAGGTAACAATCCTTATCCTCAGAGCCCAGAAGGTTTCCATGCCCCAGCTCTGATGTTGTCACATTAGCATAATTATCAAAGGGCGAAGTAAATATTCCCCAGGTAGAGCCGAAAGTATAACCAATAACAGAATCCATCACCTGATGCCCGAGATATACAGGTAGAGCCGTTACCCAACTCATCCTATTATACATCTGAATTGAGAACCACACCAAAACAGCACCTTTAAACCTTCGCATAAAAAGACAAAGAATAAATGAAATTTGCAACACAGAGAGATGCTCCCCTCTACCCCTCTTCAAAGAGAGAGGCAGAGGAGGAAAAAGAGACATGAGTTTAGAAGGAACTAAACTACTTTAATAAAATATTAATAATAAAATAAAAAGAAATAATGAAATATATACAAAACCGTATCAAGCTCCCAAGATGACAATCACGTCACCGGCTGGCACTGGGGCAGTCCCAGGCTGGACTCAGTGACAGACAGAAACTGGATTCCGGATCTGGATTCAGGATCGGGATCACAGGCAGACAAACAGAGTCCTCCTCAGACGTCGGCCATTGAAGGAAGAGCCCGTGACCCTTTGATCCCTCAGCTTTTATACTGAGCATGAGGCAGATGGGATGGAATACCCTGTTGGTCAGTTTTGGGTCACCTGTCCTGTCCGCTCCTCCCTCCAGGTGGGACCCCACTATGCTTCTCTGCTTCCGACCCTCCCGCGGGGCAAATAACAAAGTTGGTTGGCCTTGGGGGTTATAGCACTAAGTATAAGCAGGAGCCTCTCTGCATACCATGCCTGGGCATCAGCTATAAACAATTGGTCTTATCACTCTGAGAGAGTGAACACTGACTGCACAATATGCAGTTAATTTCAGTAGTTAGAAGAGGCCCAGCTAAGAAGCGAAGTTACTGAACAAAATTGGCTCTGTTTTACCTCAAACCAGGACACCCCCAGGCTATAAAGTAATTACTCTCTGGACTGCTGATCCTTAATCCAGAGATTATGCAAGTGGTACAATGTATTATTTTTGCAGTTGAATATATGTTAACTGTGTTAACTGTGATGCTTTATAAAAATATGTATTAGATTTGAAAACAGAATTGTTCTATAGTTACTTTGATTTGCTAGAGATTTATATTACATGTCTAGTAGTAGTCTTTTGTGATGTATAAATATTAATATTTGTATGATAGGCCCATAAAATAAAAAATCATCTTTTGAATTAGACCCATGAGTCATTAATAGAAAAACTTAAGTAGAGTAGTCCTTCATAATATATGGAAAATATATTTTCCTTAATTGAGGGTATTTTTAATGACTGATAATGTTTGCACTTCTTTTAAAAAACTCGAACAGCACTACAATAGTCCCCTGCTGTTTTTCTCCACCTGTTGCTATTATCATGACAGTTAATTAGGGGTAGCTGCACTAGGAATACTGTTGTTGAGACACCACTAGTGGCTGCTCCAGGCAATGTAATTGTCAGGTTGTTAGTAAATCCATGACTCCCTGTGTAGATAAGAGCAAAGTTACCCTGTAGGGGCACTCTTAACAGGTGCACTTTATTTTCAGAATGGTATCTGTTCAGGTTTTCTCCAAAGTGACTTAAATATATTCAGCTGTTAAGCAGGCAGGAAAATTGCAGAGGGTTTTTGTTGTGCAACAGCCTTTGAGGTTCAACTAAACCGGTCAAGGACATCAATTCTTCTAAAACTTTTCAGCAGGTGTAAAGATCTGGGCTTGTCACAAATAGCGCCTCGTGTTTTGCTGTGATGGAGAGAGGGAGTGGGCTGTGGAGAAATATGTACACCTGCTCAGGTCTTCAGTGATAGGTGGTAGGGTAGGAAAAATAGTCCCAGGGGAAATCAGGGGGTTTTGAGTGATTAAATAAAAGTAGAACCATAGTAAAAAAAAAAAAATAACTAAAACCAGAAATAGATATTTGAATTTTAACAAAGCCCTGGTTTAGTTCTTTATACAACTAAATATATTTTAGATTGAATATTAAGAAGAATTTCTTTACAGAAAGGGTCATCAGGCATTGGAATGCGTTACCCAGGGCAGTGGTGGAGTCCCCGTCTCTGGAGGTATTTAAGGGTCGTGTAGATATAGTGCTCAGGGACGTGGTTTAGTCGTGGGCTTGTCAGTGTGAGGTTAATGATTGGACTAGATGATCTTATAGGTCTTTTCCAATCTAGGAGATTCTGTGATTCTCTTATTATGTAAATATATAACTACATATACAGGTCTGATTTAAGTATGCAAGTAGTTTTGTCGATTATGTTGTAATTACTTGGCTTGAAGTTGAACATCTGTTAATATATCTGTTGATAGTAGAAGAAGAGTTATTTCTTCAAAAGAATTGCAAGATCTTTTGTTAATATCTTGCCCTAGGAATGTTTGTTTTAATGATCTGCTTTATTTTTTGCGTTCTTGGTTATAGCCAATAAATAGAACATTACTGTAAATGCATCTTTGTTTAGTAAAAGATGGTAGTTTAAGAGTGAATTATTTCACTGAAACGTTTTGTGCTTCATACTGTGTTACTTCCTACAAAATCACAAGTTGAAAACTGATGTGATTTTTATAACTGAAGAGGGCTGATGAAGGCTATGGTGAGAATTTAGAATTCTGGAAAGCAAAGTTGAATTACCTGCATTTAATGTTTTCTGATCATCTGGCAAAATAAACATGAAAATGAGAATAAGGAGTTACTTTATTATAAACAGAGCTTGCTGAGTAACCTTTGTTCCATAAATAAGGACTATAGGAGACAGCAATCTGCCTTATATCTCTGCCTGCCCCGCTGTTTCCAGTCTCTGCATGGAAAACAATAACTCAGGTTTAGTAGCAAGTCTGTGACAAATATTTAGTTCTGTAGCTACAGAATCTTGATCTTTTAAGGCAGTTCTCAAATGTGGATTTATTAGCATTGCTATTAAATGTGTGTACGAATGGGAGTTGTTTCAGGTGCTGTAAATGGCAGCTTGGTGTAAATTTGTGTAAACTCCATGGTATAACAGGGAAAGCACATCAGATGAATCTGTTGCAGGGCATAAGTGTGTCCATTCCTGGCACTAGGGGATTTTTGAGGATGTAAATCATAGGTATTACTGAATTTGTTCTTAAAGGTTAATGTAAAAAATGGGGATTATTATTTATTTAAGGCTTTGCATATTTTTATTGTTTATTCAATAACAAACCCCAAACATCTGTATTTTGAGACAATACTGGATATTTATTATCCACACCAGTGTTTGCATATTGCCATGTCTACTCTGAGAGCTGTCTGCTAATTTGAAGTCTAAGCAGGCTGGGATTACATGCTGGGAACGGATTTTCCAGGTCATCAAATGATGTTACTACCTGCTGCAACTACTGCACCACACAATCCCTTTCATAGACCTATAAAGCTCCAAATCCTGCACTGAAAAGAAAATGTGTCATTTTATGTGCATTATCTTTCTAGTCTGTTGACATGCCTCTTTTTAAGGGGTATGTTCTCTCTTGAGTGAAAATTCTAAAAAAATGCTGGAAGTCTCTTATTTGAGGCAAAATTCTGTAAGTATAGATAACACCAGGCTGTGCTGAAAGATGTCCAGTGAAGTAAACATTGTTAGGCTTTGCAGGCCTATGAGGTACTTATAGTCATGACCCATAACTTTAGTGGGTGGAATTACTTATTTCTCTATGTATTTCTGCCAGTGCGCTTGTGACACTTCAGTCTGTGACAAACTTGCGCTTTGAGGTGTGTCATCACCAGGGCAACTGTGAGGTGGATGTATGATGTGGGTAACTGAAGCTTAAGGTGAGAGTCCCAGACTCCCAAGTATCGCTTCTTTTCTCCTTACTATTGAAATTGGATGTTGGTGTGCTATTAAAGACTAGCAGATTATGTATGCTGGACATTACCATGGGAGAATATGAAGGGGTTATCATTATTATTTGACCCAGGCTTTTTTAGGATTCCCTTGGCATTAGTTTGCTGTGGTTTTACAATATTCTTTTGAATTTTATGCGTTACACTTTTTGCATGACATGATTCATCATTAAAACCATATACTCCTTGGAAAAATCTTACCTTATGTGATCCTGCTGCTAGTGTTGCATTCCCAGAATAATGGATCAGTCTAATTTGACTTAAGTTTAGTCTGTATATGTCTGTGTGCTCTATTCAAGTCAGAATCAATTACCCAGTAAAAGTCAGCAGAGCTCCTGAGGGAATAAGCTACCAAGTGCTTGAAGGAAAGAAAATTGTTTATAGGAAATCTACGTAGTTTTCTCCCAGTCAGCTTGGAGGGGTGCTGGTAAATCCAGTGGCCCCTTTAGTGCTTGTGGTCCAGGGCATGCTAACTATCCTCAACCCCATGAGAGCTTTAATCCTTGTTGAAAATAGGACAGTCTTCAGGAGTCAGGGCAAAAGCTTTTTGGGGAGAGAGGAGAAAAAATTCTTCCCTGTTGAGGAAAAATGTTTCAGCTTTTGTTCTGAGCCAAAGTGGAACAATCCCTAAATATTTACTGTCCTATGGCATGAAACTTTCAATCTCTTAACCAGCTACATTATCACAGGAATGTGTACTTATTAAAAAACAGATTTTAAAATATTACTGTAGCAAAACAAAAATTGCTGGGGGATGGTCAGCTATGAGGACAAAAATATGGTACCCCCAGTATCCTTAGTTTGTGTACTCCATTATCTTAGATGCAAAGAATCCTAAGTCTTTTCTTTCATAAGGAGAGAAATAAATGTTTACTTTAATAAGAAGAAAACACATTCTCTGATTTATGCTGAGTGACACCAGCCTCAAGGAAGCAGATGGTTAATTACAGGGTTGCTTGATGGGGATTCCAGGAATAACTGTTATAACTTCGGTCAAGTTTTGAAGTTAGGGCATGTTTTCTGGCAAACAGCTCGTGTTTTGAGGCATACATACAGGATAAAAATAATTTGGAAGAGACAGAGGGGGATAGAAAACAAGATGAGAAAGTGAGAAGGAAATATATGTCTCGGAGACTTTCAGTGGGAAGTGGAAAGAAATAAAGATTGTTTAGATGTTTATTTTCTCCCTGGTACCCTTACAATTGCTTAAAGGGTGGCTGTTTTTTAGGAACAGATGTTTATAAGGGAGTTTAAGATCAAGTTAGGTTTCAGCTGTATTGGTAGCATACAGATTTTTATATCTGACTGCTTTTTTTTCTCATTTGTTAAACTCAGCAGGGAGATGTGAGTTGTAAGAACCAAAACTTGTTTGATTACATGCAAATTATATATGTATGTGTATATACGTGAGACTTTATAGTAAGATAGCACTAAAGAGTAAATGTACAAAATAACAGGTATTTAAATGCGTGCCACTTTCACTTTGGACAAAACCATGGTTTCCAGAACAAAGAAAAAATATTCCAGCCTCCCCTGTCCAGACAGACTTTGAATGAAGATACCAGGAATCTGATTCTGTCTTGAAAAATATTAGCTATTGTGGGTTGAACCCAGACAGCAACTAAGTAGTCATTAGCCTCTTGCTCGTGCCACCACTGTTGCACAACTCCAGCAGGATGGAGAAGAAAGAATTCCATGCTTGGGCTCTGTCTGTTGGTGGTCATTTGAGAGGGGAGAGATGATGTGTTGTCTTGAATCGTTGGGTGCAGAAGCTCGCTTAGGTTGGATCACTACTGCACTTAATCGGTTCCTTACAAGGCTCATCTTCTAATGGTTTGAATGGCTCCTGCTGTGGTACTTTTCAATGAAATACAGCTATGGTGACAACTTAAATCATGGGTTATTTTTCCACCAAAGTTAGGTATCCTGCAGGTATGCATCAGATTTCTCCATCCTCCTGCAAAATCAATCCTTGTGCAAAATCAATCCTATGAATGGCTTTGCCTTTTCCCGAGGAAGGAGTAACCCATGCTTTCTCAGACAGTTCCCCATGTGTGCCATAGGAGCTGTATCTCTTTTCACAGTACGTAGGGGTTTTGTTTGGGCAGGACTAGGTGTGTTAGCAGATCCTGTAGTGTTTACCAGACATGTGGTTTCTAGTAAATGTGCATCACACTGCTTGAATGTCCCAGTACCCATTGCTCTCAGAGTAGCCTTTAACAGTCCATTGAATTGCTCAGTCTTCCTGGCGGCTGGTGCATGATAGGGAATGTGATATACCCAGTCAATGCTGTGTTTCTTGGCCTGGATGTCTATGAAGTGGTTTCAGAAATGAGTCCTATTATCTGATTTAGTTCTTTCTAGGGTGTTATGTCATCATAAAACTTTCTTTTCAAAGCTCAAGGTGTTTTGGGTGGTGGTGCTGGTGACAGGGTATGTTTCTAACCATCCAGTGGTCACTTCCACCACAGCAAGTACGTGATGTCTGCATCAGCATGTTTGTGGTAGTGATATAATTGATCTGTCATGTCTTCCTGTTTTGGTATATCTGCCACTGTCCTCTGTGTCAGAGAGGTGTTGCCATAATCAAGCAAGCCAAACAGGCAACATGTTTTGCATTCATAGATATCCTGTGTAGTTGAGTCCACCCCTTGATCATGAGACCATCTGTATGTTATGTCTCTTCCTGATGTTTTCTTGGGCCTACCAAGCTATGAATAGCCCACCCTTACATTCCCTGTCCAGGTCCACATGAGCCAGTTCAATTCTAGCAGCCTGGTCTGCCTGTTGCTTGTTCTGATGTTCAGTAGTGGTGCGGTTCTCAGGCATGTGAGTGTCAATGTGGCAGACCTTTACAACAAGGTTCTGTACTCAAGCAGCAATGTTCCGCTACAACATAGCGGCCCAGGCATGTTTACCCCTGTGCTGCCACTTGAGTCCGTGAGTCTGTGCAGAGAGCTCTGGACACGTTTCTCATTCAGTGATATCTAAAAGAAACTGGATAGCTTTCACCTCTGTAAAGTGACTTGATTTGTCTTTTCCTTTGGTTCCTGTACTTGTATGGGACTCCATAGAGCAGCTTTCCACTTCAGTGTATTCCCACAATGTAATGGGACTCCTTGGTAAACAGAGCATATCCATAGAATCATGGAATGGTTTAGGTTGGAAAGGACCTTGAAGATCATCGAGTTCCAACCCCCCTGCCACAGACTGAGACACCTCCCACTAGACCAAGTTGCCCAAGGCCACGTCCAGCCTGGCCTTGAACACGCCCAGGGATGGGGACTCAACAACCTCTCTGGGCAACCTGTTCCAGTGCCTTACCACCCTCAAAGTGAAAAACTTCCTCCTAATGTTCAATCTGAACCTGCCCTCTTCTAGTTTGAAGCCATTCCCCCTTGTCCTATCGCTACATGCCCTAGTAAAAAGTCCTTCCCCAGCTCTCCTGTAGGCCCCCTTTAGGTACTGGAAGGCTGCTATAAGGTCTCCCCAGAGCCTTCTCATCTCCAGGCTCAACAATCCCAACTTTTTCAGCCTCTCCTCATAGGAGAGGTGCTCTATTGCTTCTCACTTTTTGGTAACTCATTGTACACTGGGACCTTTTTGATGCGAGTCACCTCCCTGGATGATGCTCTGAAATCTCTGCCTTCTGGCCAATTCATGATCTCTACCAGGGTTACTGGGTAGTCAGGGTTCCCTGTTGGAGCCCATTGCATGATCAATGCTACCCACTTATTCCATGTAGTGTCAGTTGCATGATGTGTAGAGGGGACCCTTCATTTGAACATCATGTACAGCACAGACATTTGCGGTGCCAAGAAGAGCTGAGCTTCTCTACCAACTTCTTCTGAAGCAGCTTGAACTGCTTTGTGTCCTACTGGTATCTCTTTTTCATTTAGGGTGTAGTGGGCTTTAGATCCTCTGTACCCTGGCTCCAAAACCCTAAAGGCTGACCTTGAGTCTCTCCAGGTACTCTCTGGCAGAAGGTCTAGTTGCAGCAATGTTTCCTGGCTGCAGTGTACGCCATACTTCTTAAATCTGGTCCTGTCTAACTGGCCTAAGAGCTACTGTATGAACTATCTCATATTTGATCTCTTTAAAGGTTTGTTGCTGCTCAGGGTCCTGGTCAAAATACTTATTTTGTGTCACTCAATGGAGAGGACTCCCAATCTGACTGTAACCAAGGATATGTATTATTCAGAGACCCATCATGCCTGTATTTTATTTCTGTTAGCTGGTGGGGATGTGGCTGTTACTGTATTAATCACATCCATTAGGATGTGGTAATATCTATATGCTGTTTTATTTCCTAAAGTTAGGTCTCTTGTGCAGGCCCTTTGACCTTGCTTGGTTTGGGCAAAATCATCTTTTAGGGAAAATAATCCAAGTAATTATTTCTCAAACACTCCCTTCATTGCGTTGTCCCACATCATGATGTCATCAACATATTGTAAACATTGAGGGGCTTTAGCCTGTTGCAGTGCGGTCTGTATCAATCTGTGGCAAATGGTAAGTCTGTGCTTCCACCCAGGGGCAGCCAATTCCAGGTATTGGACACCCCTCCATCAAACTGTGGCCTACAGCCTGCTGCCAAAAGAATGGAGAAAAAAACATTGACCACATCAGTTGTGACATATCACCTACCTGCCTTTGACTCCATTTCGTTTTGGCAGCACTCAGTGGTAGAGTGTTTTTGTTCAGGCCATGATAGTCTACTGTTAGTCTCCACCCTCCATCAGAATTTTGCACTGGCTGTATGCGACTCCTAAAAAATGATTGTGTCTTGCTGATGACTTCTTCATTCATCAGATAATGAATCAGCTCGTGGACGGGAACCAGGGTGTCTTGGATGGTGAGGTACTATTGCCAGTGCACCATCACAGTAACAGTTGGCACCATCACAGTAACAGTTGGCACCTGCTGTTCTTTGGCACACAGCAACCCCACAACAGAAGGATCATCTGAGAGGCCAGGAAAGGTAAACAGCTGTTTAATCTCTGTGTTCATGGTGGTTACTTCAAAAGCCCACTGGTACATTTTTGGGTCCTTGAAGCATCCTATTCTGAGGTAGGCTATGCCAAAGATGCCCAGAGCATCTGGGATGGTCCACAACAGAGTGCTTCTGCCACTTATACCCTGTTAGGATTACTTTCGTCTCCAATGAAGACATCAGTTGGGATGCCCTATCACTCCAGAAATCTGGATGGGTTCTGCACCCATGTACCCTGATGGTGTTATGTTACAATGTGCACGGGTATCCACTAAAGCATCATACTCTCATGTGTCTGATGTGCCAGGCAATCTGTTCCAAAAAGTCCAGAAAACCTAGTTGTCCCTTTCCTCTGCTTGGCTGGAGGCAGAGCCACTCCATTGCTGGTCAGAGCATTCATTACCTGATTTTTGTGACTGCAAAGCAGAAATCCCTGCATCAGAATCAGAAGTGGAAGTGTCCTCAGACCTACTGCTGTGTCTGAGGGAGTAACCTTCCTGGATATACACTCTTTGGCAGCTGATTTTCCTCACAATTCACCTACCTCCAACCTAGAAGCCCATGTGGGTGCATCGTCGCTTTTCTTCATGCCCTCCCAGTGGTCATGAAGGTAGAACCACAGAATGGCACGTGGCATGCACCCATGGTTCCCTTTTCCTTTGCTCTGACTCCATATAGCACTTGCGATATCTTGAGACACCAGTCTGTAGGGGAGAAGATGACTTGTTCTCTTTGCGTTGCTGTTGGGAGATTTTCTCCACAGCCAAGATGCAAGCTCGTAGGGTTGGAGAGGAAGAGAGATACTCTTCAATTTACCAAGGCTGGCCAGCCTATGCACAGTTGTTGCCTCTGTGTCCACCCAGACCGCATCAGGGTGCTGGCACTGCCAGCAGCTCCACTGAGGATACGGGGGTTGCTGCTGATGAGTAAAGGCTGTGTCTGCATTAGCAAGTAGTTTAGTACAACAGGAGCGAACTTATAACAAAAGAGTTTGTGGTTAAGGACCTGAAATCTGCATGTTTATGGATTCATTCATGTTTCAAGGGATTTACCTCAGACTGGCTCTACTCTGGTCCTGTCAACAGCAGTTGAGGATTTAGATGCTTCTGAAGTATAATGTCAGTTTACCTTAATCCGAAAGGGATGTAATTTTGTGCTCTGAGACTATTCTGCAATGCAAACCAAGGCAGTGTGAAAGGTGATAAGAGATGTTTGGTTCAAAAGTGTATTCCTGATCTTAACCAAAGTGTTAATGCACTTAGTTAAGCATGCAAACATACTCTACAGTAACTTGCAAGAGCTCCACTGAAAATTAGCTGAACCAAGTGGTATCACACATAACTTACTATTTTCCATATATTCCAACAGTAAATACATCTAATGCTGAGTACACTGTGCCTGTGTTCCTCTAGCTCCTGTCTGCTATAATTCATGTAAGCAGGTATAACTTTCAGTACTCCATTGTCACAAGATTCTTTTTTTCAGCAACTAACAGGCTTACATTTATGCACATGAAGCTAAAAAGAGATGGGAACTGATATCTTTTTAAAACTGGAAGTGTTTGGGGAAGCTTTTTGTTGCTTCTGAGGGTTTTGTGTCTCATTTTTAAATACATGAACTTAAATAGGGTTTCAAGAAAAATAATTTGGAATAAAAATCCTGTTGGTGAACAAAGTATATTTATATAAAAAAAAAATAAATAAAGCTTGATGAGAGAAAGCGATGTTGAAGAGATGTATGAAACAATGCAAAGCTTCCATGGAAGATTCCTGCATTAGAACCACGCATATGCTTTTCTTCATGTAAGAGACTAGCATACTACCTGGGTTACATTTAATAATTTCTAACCTTTGACTTTTATGAGTCTATGTAAGAAAGACAGACTTCCTTTTAAGCTACTGGGAATTGTGAGTTGAAGTTGATGAGATACAGCTGCTGTTATAACAGCTTATTAAGAAGTCTGATTGTTTCACCGAGCATAGCTGGTGTTGAATCTTAAACTTCCTTTTTTATCAAGTCTGTAACAAGAAAAATGTTTCACTCGTTAGTGTTATAAAAGTATATAGATGTAAGTGAATATATTCCATGGGGTAAAACTAGAATACTGTATACTGTTGATAGCAATGCAAAGAAAACTTAATGTGGTAACACTACTCTGGTAGTTTTAGAAACTAACACTAATGGTCATGGTAAAAGGTATCCACATAACTAAAAGGTATCTTAATTTATTTTCTGTGTATTTAGCAGCAGCAAAGTTCTTTATACAACATTGTAATTGTGTATACTGTACATGGCTATGAGCTGGAAGTAAATACATTTGCATTAAATTCTGCTTTACTGTCAATTGAAAGAAAATAACTTTGGAAGATATAAAAAAGATAATTGAGCAATTTTTTGACTCGTAATTGAAATTTCACAAAATGTTCTTTCAGATTTTTGTGACAAATTCTAGAAATCTTTCCACATGAATTTTGGATGATTTTACCAAGATGCGTATGCTTATCTTTTTGTCTTTGGGAAAATCTGAAATTACTTCCCATGGACATTAACAAGGCCTGTAATTAGTGCTGTGTTTCTTCTGGGTTTTCAATGACAGAACTTGTAAGTACTGTTTTTGAAATAAGAAAACCAGTGAATTGTAGTATAATGATTTTCTATGACTAAATGTGTATTTTTAAACTATAATGAATATTTTATTGACCTTTGTCTTTACTATTAGCTTTTAATAGGTCGCTTCTTATGTTAGTGCAGGCAGGCAAAACTCTCCCATGAAAAACTAAGTGCTGTTTATGAACTTTTTGTGCAACTGTTGTGTGGACTGAGATTGGCTGGATTTTGGCAAACGTGATGCCCATCTACAAGAAGGGCAAGAGGGAGGATCCCAGGAACTAAAGGCCTGTCAGTCTGACCTCAGTGCTTGGGAAGGCTAAGGAGCAGATCATGCTGAGTATCATTACATGGCACGTGCAGGACAAACAGGTGATCAGGCCCAGTAAGCATGGGTTCATGAAAGGCAGGTCCTGCTTGACGAACCTAATCTCCTTCTATGACAAGGTGACCCACTTAGTGCATGAGGGAAAAGCTGTGGATGTTGTTTACTTGGACTTGAGTAAAGCCTTCAACACTGTTTCTCACAGCATTCTCCCGGAGAAGCCTGGAAGGCTGCTCGTGGCTTCGATGGGGGTACACTTGGCTGGGTAAAAAACTGGCTGGATGGCTGTGCTCAGAGAGTGGTGGTGAATGGAGTTAAATCCAGTTGGCAGCTTGTCACAAGTAGTGTTCCCCAGGGCTCAGTATTGGGGCCTGTTCTTTTTAATATATTTATCAATGACCTGGACAGGGGATTGAGTGCACCCTCAGTAAGTTTGTAGATGACACTAAATTACGCAGGAGTGTTGACCTGCTTGAGGGTAGGAAGGCCCTACAGAGGGATCTGGACAGGCTGGATAGATGGGCCAAGACCCATGGTATGAAGTTCAACAAGGCCAAGTCCTGGGTCCTGCACTTGGGTCATAACAACCCTGTGCAGTGCTACAGGCTTGGGGAAGAGTGGCTGGAAAGGTGCCCGGTGGAAAAGGACCTGGGGGTGTTTGTCAACAGCCAGCTGAATAAGAGCCAGCAGTGTGCCCAGGTGGCCAAGAAAGCCAGTAACATCCTGGCCTGTGTCAGGAATAGTGTGATGAGCAGGCTAGAGAAATGATTGTCCCCTCGTACTCAGCACTGGTGAGGCCCCACCTTGAGTACTGTGTTCAGTTTTGGGCCCCTCAGTACAAGAGAGACATTGAGGTGCTGGAGAGTGTCCAGAGAAGGGCAACAAAGCTGGTGAGATGTCTGGAGCGCAAGTCTGATGAGGAGCAGCTGAGGGAACTGGGATTGTTTAGCCTGGAGAAAAGGAGGTTCAGGGGAGACCTTATAGCTCTCTACAATTACCTGAAAGGAGGTTGTAGTGAGGTGGGGGTCGACTTCTTATAGCTAGTAACAAGTGATAGGACAAGAGGAAATGTCCTCAAGTTACACCAGGATAGGTTTATATTGGACATTAGGAAAAAATTCTGCACTGAAAGGGTCATCAAGCACTGGAACAGGCTGCCCAGGGAAATGGTGGAGTCCCCGTCCCTGGAGGTATTTATAGATGGGTACATGTGATGCTTAGGGACATGGTTTAGTGGTGGTTTTTGGCAGTGTTAGGTTGATGGTTGGACTTGATGATCTTAAAGGTCCCTTCCAACCTAGACAATTCTATGTTCTGTACTTCCACAGCTGTGTTAAAAGCTAATTAGGTGTCTGATTTCTGTGGATTTTAATAGGAGTTAGGCAGAATCTTGGGACTACATTTTCTTGCATTGCAGGCTTTTAGCTAACACAGGAGAATGAAGATTTTCCTTCTTTAACAAGATGCTTTGTTGTTCAGTATCTGGGAAAAAGTCTTATGTTCTGAATATTGCTTTTTTTTTCTACTCTAAGTTGGGGAAGAACCTACTTATCTTCTCATGTTTTGCACAAGTTTTTAGCTCATAAATGCTTTGTTTCAGATATTTAAGTATGGTTACTAATGTCTTTTGAGGTTGCAGTCTGGGATGAATGTTCTTTAAATAATAAATGTGTCTCTTGCTTTGACTTACTGTCAGGACTAGAAACTTTAGAGCGTGCTAGAAAAAGAAAGTTAATTCTTTTCCCAGAAAACTCTGGAGAAAAATTGGAATATAACACTGTTAAAAAGTATATTTTAAAACATAGTAGCTGTGTAATACTACAGGAATATTCTATGTACGTGTTCACACTTTAAAGGCAACCAGTACAGATGCACAGTGTGTTTGTTTTTCACTTGTATTAATAAAATGTGCCTATTTAACTGTTTTCAAGATAGCAGTGTTTACTTTGAGCAGAAACTTAGGCTATTTGAATGTGTTCCTATATCAACAGAACTTAAGCAGAACAAAATTGAAATGCTTTAAGAAATGCGATGTTAACTCTGTAGAATATGAGTTTGTTGGTAAAGAGGAGAGGACATTTTTTAACAAACAAAAAAAAAGAAATCTGTGCATGGCTGTAAGTGCATAAGAGATGAATAATCAGAACTCATCTATGATGTTCTGTTTATTTCTGAAAAGAATAGATGTAAATTTTCGCTACTACTATTGAATTGTCTCCAATTAGGCTTCTCAGAGCTTTCCAGTGGGAGTCCATTTCTAGCTCGTATAAATTGTTTACTTTTACCTGGTTCTCAAACCATGGGTAAAGGCATGTTTTGTTGTGCTTCAGGGCTTCCGAGCATCTCCTGTGCCATTGATGCACACTTGTCATCTAACTTGGTCACTTAAAATTCTGTAGCTGTGCATAGTTGATGGGTATTACCAGGCTGATAAAGTTACAGTCCAATAACATAGCAAGCTGCAAGATAACAGCAGTATGGAAAACAATGTGGTCAGAATAAAAGTTCAAGTTAAATAGGATAATTTTGGTAACTTGATCACCAAAAATATATGAATGTACTCTCTGATATCTTACAAATTCAAAATGTGTGTTTAACCTACCATATGGCAATACGATGCTCTGGGGAGAAAATTCAGTGAATTTTCCAAAAAAACATATTACTTTAGAAGTTGCTTTGTAGCAATCAGCGTTATCCGTGGAGTAAAGGAACGAGAGAAGACCCTGCCCATAGCTTTTCTTACTAATTAATTCTGCACTGCCTCTTGAGAAATTCCACCTTTGTTGCCGAGGAGACCCCCTCCAGTGCAGGGCAGTCCGCACCGGGGAAGGGGATCGGAGGCAAAAAGAACCGGCAAAGTGGCGCTTTTGGGGGCTTTTTGAAGCCGGAAAAAGCGACCTGCTCGTGCCGGGACCGGCAGTTTGGGGGCGGGCTGCTGACGCGGCGGGGGCGGAGCCAGCACCACGCGCGGCAGTTATAAAGGAGCCGTGAAGCAGCGCAGCGACCTGAGCATGCGCGCAGCTGGTGGGCGGCAGCCGGGACACCCCCCCCGGGCGGGCGAACCGAGCAGGCCAACGGGGCACGACAGGTCGCATGGAAGGGTGCCATAAATCTACCTGAATCTATTGTTCAGGTGGGCATGGTATCTACCCAGCAGAAGACCACGGCCCCGATGAACTGCGTGCGCACGCCTGTGGCGGGTGTGCCCGGGTAGAGGAGCTGCTACGCTTAGTGGAGGAGGTAAGTAAGGTGAGGGTTATCAGGGAATGCGAGAGGGAGATAGACGCCTGGAGTCATACCCTGTCTCCCATGACAGAAACCCAGCAGGCAGACACAGCCCCTGCTGCGGAGAACTCCCACTCCTCTCCCCGACCGACTGAACTTGGAGGACAGGGGGCAATGGAGAGATGTTCCTGCCTGACCCAACAGGCCCTGCAGGCACATCTGCCCAGGAACTACCACACCTTCTGAGGTCCCATTGCAGAACATACAGTGCTCTGCAGAGGGGGCTGAACAACCGTGAGAGTGATAATCCTCCCGGCTTGGAGGTATGATTTGAGTCCAAGTCAGACCACCCCCCCGAATCAACTTCAGGAGGGCTAATTTTGATCTCTTCAAGAAATTATTTGGAGAAATCCCATGGCAGAAGGCTCTAGAGGGTAAAGGGGCTCGAGAGAGCTGGCTGCTATTTAAGCATCACTTCCTCCAAGCTCAGGATCGGTGCATCCTGAAGAGCAAGAAATCAGGCAAGGGAAGCAGGAGACCTGCATGGCTGAGCAGGGACCTTCTGAAAAAGCTCAGGTGGAAGAAGAGGCTGACTGCTTGGGATGAGTATAAGATGACTGTCACAGTATGCAGGGATGAAAAGAGGAAAGCCAAGGCAGCCTTGGAATTGAACCTGGCGAGGGATGTCAAGGCCAATAGGAAGGGTTTTGTTTTTTTTTTTTAAGTAGGTAGGAGGCAAAAGGAAAACTAGGGAAAATGGGGGCGTGCTGTTGAATGAGACAGGTGCCGTGGTGACAGATGATGCAGAAGAGGTGGAGTTGCTGAATGCCTTCTTTGCTTCTGTCTTCATTGCTTAGGCAAGCCCTTGGGAGTCCCAGACACTGGGCTGTTCTCCATCATCTTTGATAGGTCCTGGAGAACAGGTGAGGTGCCTGAGGACTGGAGGAAAGCCAATGTCACTCCAGTCTTCAAAAAGGGCAAGAACGATGACCCGGGAAACTACAGGCCGGTCAGCCTCACCTCCATCCCTGGAACGATGATGGAACATCATCTCCAAGCATCTGGAGGAAAAGAAGATTATCAGAAGCAGTAAGCATGGATTGACCAAGGGGAAGTCATGTCTGACTAATCTGATAACCTTCTATGATGGTGTGACTGGATGGGTGGATGAGGGGAGGGCAGTGGATGTAGTCTACCTTGACTTCATCAAGGCTTTCGACACTGTCTCCCACATCATCCTCACAGGCAAGCTTAGGAAGTGTAGGTTAGAGGAATGGACAGTGGAGTGGACCGAATAGTGGCTGACAGAGCTCAGAGGGTTGTGGTTAGTAGTGCAGAGTCTAGTTGGAGGTCAGTAATGAGTGGTATCCCTCAGGGGTCAGTACTGGATCCAGTCCTGTTCAATATATTGATCAATGACATGGATGAAGGGATAGAGTGTACCATCAGCAAGTTTGCTGATGACACTAAACTGGGAGGGGTGGCTGACACGCCAGAAGGCTGTGCCACCATACAGAGAGACCTGGGCAGGCTGGAGAGTTGGGCAGAGAGGAACCTAATGAAATTCAACAAGGGCAAGTGTGGGGTACTGCACCTGGGGAGGAATAACCCCATGCATCGGTACAGGTTGGGGGCTGACCTGCTGGAGAGCAGCTCTGTGGAAAGGGACCTGGGAGCTCTGGTGGACAACAGGATGACCATGAGCCAGCAATGTGCTTTTGTGGCCAAGAAGGCCAATGGCATCCTAGGGTGCATGAAGAAGAGTGTGGCCAGCAGGTTGAGAGAGGTCATCCTCCCCCTCTACTCTGCCCTGGTGAGGCCACACCTGGAGTACCATGTCCAGTTCTGGGCTCCCCGGTTCAAGAAGGACAGGGAACTGCTGGAGAGGGTCCGGCAAAGGGCTACAATGATGATTAGGGGATTGGAGCATCTTTCTTACAAGGAAAGGCTGAGGAACTTGGGTCTTTTTAGTCTAGAGATAAGAAGACTGAGGGGTCTCTTATCACTGCTTATAAATACTTAAAGGGAGGGTGCCAGGGGGATGGGAACAGTCTTTTTTCAGTGGTGCCCAGTGATAGAACAAGAGGTAATGGGCACAGACTTGAGCATAGGAAGTTCCATCTTAACATGAGGAGGGAATTCTTTACTTTGAGGGTGGCAGAGCGCTGGAACAGGCTGCCCAGAGTGGTGGTGGAGTCTCTGACCCTGGAGACATTCAAAACCCACCTGGATGCTGTCCTGTGCAACTTGCTGTAGGTGACCCTGCTCTGGGGGGGGGGGGGGGGTTGGACTAGATGATCTCCAGCGGTCCCTTCCAACTCTGACCATTCTGTGATTCTCTGATTCTGTGATTTATTTTTTTAGTCTAATAGCTTAAAGCATTTGGTACATTTGAATAATTCTGTACCCCCACCAATACAATATTAGTCATTCTCCTTGTTCAAATACTGCATTTTTTTGAGAGAAAAATATATTTTATGGGTCTGGCCATTTTGTTCCAGCAATGAAAGCAAGTTGTTATGGTATTATCAGTACTAATTTTTTTATAGGAGACAGCACTCTTGATGCTTTTATAATTTCAGATAGAGACAGCTAATTTCTATGCCTTTACATATTGCAGTTTGAAAAAGGAAAATGTTTATGTTTTGGTGTTGTTTTTTTTTAAGTTACCGAAATATATTTTTAAAAGATTCGTGGGCAACATGACTTTCAGAGTTCAGTCAAACCCCCCAAATAACTGCCTTTCACTTATGAAAACAAACGTATTCCTGGCAGCGAAGTAATGCTGCCATGTTTTGAAGTCTGTAGTACAGTCAGCATTCTGGCAGAGACAGTAAAACAGATATTTTGGGTCAGAGTATTGTATCTTTTGTATTAGTCTTTTTACATCTGTGTGGCTTTCTGCTAGAGGGGGGAAAAAAAAAATCTGTCCAGGACATCCAGTAAGTCCGTATGTCTAATAATCATAATTGAATACACACTAGATTTTTCTCTTAAAAAATATCTTGAGTTCTTGCTTTCCTACTGTTCTTATGTCCACCAGATTATGTTGATGTGTTTTCAGTTTCCATAATATTAAGCATATATACTGGGTGATATGGTAGGTATAAAAAAAACAACCCAAATTCATATTGCTTTATATAGCTGTGTATAAAGATGTTATATGAGTAAAAGGTATTTCTGATAGTTGATTTCCTCTAAGAAAAAAGAAGCTTTTCAGCCTGATGGTTTTTCATTTGCACTCACTTCCCATGATTCTGGAATAACCTTACATGTGGTACAAGTACTATTTCAGCTTTAGAGGGCCAATTTACAGAAATTTTCTAGACCTCTGTGATTGTCTTGTAAAGATGATAAGTCTTGAGAGAAAAGAGTGATAAATTACACAACATAAGGTAATCAGGCCTTTGACTTTTTAATAAAATGTTTCATAGGCCCACTAGATCTCTCATTTGTCACAGTTTTCAATATTTTGTTGATCTTAGAGGAAATAAATCACTGACTTATCACACTGCTTTTCCTCATCCACAGGTGCATTGGCATGCGTTGCACATCTTGGTAAGCAAGCACGCGAGGAATTCTCAATCAAGAAGCTTAAGATGCAATGTTTTACTACTTAGCACTTTGATTGATTGTGCTGGGGTAGCATAGACTTTGTGTTTGCTCTCATCAAGCTCAATAAATTTAGAGTAGGCAACTGCAGTTTAGCTGAGAAGTCTCTTGTCACCAAAAGTATGTCTCCTTTAAAAAAACAAAACAAAACACAGAAAAACAAACACAAGAACCTCCTGTCACTTCAGGTAAGCTGTTTCACCACACTATTTCTTCCAAGATTTTAAAATGGATAGTTCAGGGTCCGTTGCACACCCAACTAGCAGTATACTCCATATTTTCTCTAGAGTAGGTGGTTAAAATCTGTCAAAACAAATGAAAACCAGATTTGGTTCTGTTTTGAAAGCTATTTGTCGCTTTCAGTTCCTACAGCTCATTTCTTAAACTACATGTTCAAAAATGCATTTAGTTATGACTGAAGCTTTTGGGACCTGGAGAGATAAGAACAAAGGATAAAAATTAGTTTAACGGTTGTCTTATCAAGTGACTCTAACACTGCATGTCTGAGGGACTGTTATGTCTAAAAGAAAAGAAAAGTTGTTCAGTGTAGTTTCGGTCTGTTGTGCTTCCTTGAATGTAAAGGATCTTAATGCAGACAACCTTGCGTGTCAGCTGTTCTGCATTGATTGTATGAGCTTTCCTCCTGGTGTCATCAGGATCAAGATTTTCATGCAATCTTCTTTGTTGTAATTGAAATAGCAAAAATAATAAAAGTCATCATTTCCTTTAAGCTTTAAGGTTACAATGAGTTTCAGTTTGGGTGAATTTGGATCAGATGCATCTGTGTGTATTTGAACTCCCTGGACTATGAATATTCTTGAAATATGGTTACACTTTTAAGTTCAGGAAAACATAAGAAAACTGTTTTAAGGCATCTGGAAGCTGTCTTAGTATTTCCTTTCTATAGATTTGGAGTTCTTAGGATTTTTGATGTGTATTATTTAAATTCTGGTTAATATTAGAAGACTAGATATTGGGGTATGCATTTTAATAAAAAATTCTCAAAGGTATCTTTTGTTCCAAGTATTGTATAATCTTAGTCCATAAGACAGGCAAAGAGAGGAATAACTATTATTCCTCTTTTGTGCTTGGAAAATGGGCCCCTGGAGAAATGGACCTCCATTTAATATATGTGTGTTCACAGATTGTTGTAACATGAGTGAAGTGTGTCAGATTCAAGGGATCAATATAGACATTCTCAAATTCAATGCATTAGTTTAAATATGCTATCCTCTATTAATGTGTCACACCAGCATGTAGTCTTCCAGTTTGGTAGGTCTTAGTTTAGATCTATTGGAAACTTAAAGGTAAAACCTACTTAGGTTTTTGAGTTGAGCTCCAGTTTATTAAAACCTCCTGTGAGTTCTAATATTCTGTATAAAGTATTTGCCTTGTCAGGCCAAAGGCTCAGAGAAATGGGCTTGTAGAGATTGTGCTACGTCAGAAGTTGAACGCTCCAGGTTCCTTATTTTTATATCGTATTTGGAACTGTTAATCACTTCTGCTTCAGAAAAATACTCAGTGAAGTCTGTATTCTGATGAAAATATTTCCATTACTGTTTTCTAATTTAAAATTAGAGAAAATAAGCAAGAACGTGGCTACTCACGAATAAAAACTGTGGGTATGCTCTGAAGCCACTCAGAGCTATGTAATTCTGATAGCAGGCTTTAAAGCAGCACAGTTTTATTGCTGAAAAATTAGGACAGCTTTAACATATAAACTGAAGGGTATCTGGAATGTCAAACAAGCATAACTCCCATTTGTTTAATTCTTTCACCTTAAGCCATAAAATGTCAACTAAACCCAGAAACTCTTTTAATGTTGTCAAATATTCCTCATAGATGTAGGGCTTAATCTTGTACAGTACAGTGAGCTTTAAACATGAATTCATTTGTTGAAATAAACTCTGAAAAGCTAATGAAAAAAATTGTTGTATTCACAAATGATATATCACATCATTACAGTTGCTGCCCGTAAATTATTCTGCAATGTTTTAATATGCTTCTGACTGGTTCTTTTTAGAAATTCCTTTAGCTCAATTTACTTCTAATACTTTACAGTCAAAGCCCTCGGGAATGCAGAACTTAATTTCACAAATGGATTTGAGGTAGGTTTCGTATGCTGCTTTTGCATGTATTCAGTGTGGTGTTGCATTAAAGGGCTTAAGGTGTTCCTTTTGGCTTAGGTATCCTGAGTCATCTAGGCAGTCAACACAACACAGAGTCTGGACATGCCTGATTTTTTAAGATAGAGGGACTGATGAACTGTCCTTTAGAAAAGGTTATGTCTATTCCTTGGCTGTAGAAGTAGTCTGGAGTACCAGCCTGGCTGGGTACAGCCGTAGTATGAAAAGGAGGCTGACAAAGGTGTGCCTCTTTTGCGATGGTTTCCTTTAACGATAAGAACTTTTTGCTTAGTGAACACTTGGGTTTTCTAACTGTAAAAGCTCTGATAACTCTTTATGGCTTACATTCAGTTAGGTAAAGGAAGGAAGTTGCTAGTAATGTATAGTGCAGTTATAATTTTGAAATATATATAATTCCATAGATTTGTGAATATGTAGAAAGTAAAAGACCTGTTCCCCCACCTTCCCCCGAAAACTGGTGGCATGTAGCTGGCATACAGCTTTGATTGTCTGTTGATATCAATAGAAACCAGTTCCCATCATAGGTCTTTCTTATGGACTTGATGCTGAAGCGAGGCGAAACTTTGGTGCTGATCTCGGCTGGAACATTTTGTTCCTCCCCCTCTTAGAGACAGATGTGGACTTCTTGGATTCCAGTGTACTTTAAATATGGCAAACTGCTCTAGTTTATATATATAGATGATAAAAATGTATTTGACAGAAAAGTAGTTCCAGCCATTCCTTTTTCAGTACACCAGTAAGTAATCCTGTGCTCACCTACAATTTCTGTAATTACAGTTGCCCTAGTTTGTAGATATAAACTAGTGCACAGGCAGATGTTAATCATAAGTTACTACTATATGAACTAACCTTAAAGAGTTCATATTGTTCCTTCATTATTCAGCAGTTGATTAAATAAATTGTTGTATTTAAATCTGTGAATTGTATTGACAAATCAGGATATATCTGCAGCACTGCATTTGTAGTTGCTAAAACTTTCAGTAATGTCGCTATTTAAAGCTAAACTTTCAAGTCCTGTTAAGGTTGAGGGGCTGTTTTCCTTTCCATGGCTAGCTTACTCCCAGAGTGGCTTATTACCACAGAAGAATATTAATTAAATATCACCCCACAAGCCATCTTCTTTTCCCACTGGTTTGCTCTGGAAGAGACTTTACCTATATAATATGCTTGCAGTATTATATTTTGTTGTTGAAATAATTGTGATCAGAAGTTCTTATGACACAAAAGGATGAAAAGGACAGCTGTTAGAGCAAAGTAATGCCTTCTGCCAAGCACATGTAACAGGGAACAATTTGTCATAAAGTTATTGAATAAGAAGACATCCAGCAGCAAAGACTTCAATTGTTGTTTTATAGAACATAGTCAACTTTTATTTGCTGATATTCAAAACTGCAGTATTCTTCTGTGTAGTTTTACAGCTTAATCTATTTTAAATGGAGTACTCGGGTGAAAATATTTAAAGAAACCACAAAGCAATCTTGAATTTCTGAATACTCTGTGTACTCCAAATTCCATTTATGATCAAATTGTAAAATTCCTATGATATAAAATATTAAACCTGCACTGTGAACGTTAATGGTTATATTCCATTGTACAGTAAGGTGATTTTTATGGGTGATTTATTAGAATACTAAAAGCTTGGAGAGTAGATGTTGTTTAAAGATAGTTGCTATGCACATAATAAATCTTAGTTTTCATAAAGTTATACTTCACCTTTATTAATCTACAAAAACCTGGCATGTAATTTCAGTCTTGTAGAAATGTTTGAAGAGAAGTCCTCCCTTAAGTCATTTAAGCAAATACTTAGAAGCGGACAAAAAATATGTCTTAGAACATGTAATAAAAAGTACTTGTCACATAAAATTGCAAAAGGTTTGTTTGCATCAGCATCAGCGAATTGATTAAGCAGTAGATGTGTAAAATTTTTGATTGTTGAGTTGTTTTAGAAGAGCCTTATTTTTAATGTGCATGAGCAGTTATTGTATACAGAAGGCTTTTAGCAGATATTTCCCTTGCATAATACAGAAGTGTAAACTACCACACATGGGAACTGGATTAAAGGCTGAAACTGCAGACTTTCTTGTTAGTATGGTAATTCAAACTACAGGCAGTATTATCATGAATATAATATTCTCTAACTATACTTAGCAATAATAAATACAAAGCTCTTATCATGTCTACTGAACTTAAAGAAACAGCTGAAGTCATAGTGATAGTGAAGAGAAACACATTTTCAAAAGAGTTATGCCTGGTCATTATAATAAGGTGCTCGTTTCTTTTATTTTAGCAACTTCAACTGAAATTCGAAAATAAGGAAAACAAAGCCAAAGCATTGGCGTTCTTTTTGAAGACATTGATACCAAGTTGTCTTGTCTTTCCAAAAGTGAAACCAAAGGGAAACAATTGCCACTTTAGTATCCTGTGAGATTCAGCCTTGTAATGGACAGTTCAGTATTGGGCCCCTCGCCACAAGAAGGACATTGAGGCACTGGAGCATGTCCAAAGAAGGGCAACGAAACTGGTGAGGGGTCTGGAGAACAAGTCTTATGAGGAGCGGCTGAGGGAACTGGGGCTGTTTAGTCTGGAGAAAAGGAGGCTGAGGGGAGACCTTATCGCTCTCTACAACTATCTGAAAGGAGGTTTCAGAGAGGTGGGAGTTGACCTGTCAAGTAACAGGTGATAGAGGAAACAAGAGGAAATGGCTTCAGGTTGCACCAAGGGAAGTTTAGATTGGATATTAGGAAGAATTTCTTTACTGAAAGAGTCATCAGGCATTGGAACGCGTAACCCAGGGCAGTGGTGGAGTCCCCATCCCTGGAGGGGATCGCGTAGGGTCGCGTAGAAATTGTGCTTAGAGACATGGTTTAGTGGTGGGCTTGTCAGTGTTAGGTTAATGATTCGACTAGATGATCTTATAGGTCTTTTCCAATCTAGGAGGTTCTGTGATTCTGTTATGTGCCAACATCTTCCTGATACTTTGGTCTAGGCATGGGTAATGGCATGTGAATAACATTGAGATGACTCAGAAAGGCTAGTACCAGTTTTATCTGGGAGAATAGCTGTCTGCTGACTAAGAGAAATGTGTGGTTTTGATGTGCAAGTATATGTTACTCCTGTGGCTGAATCTGAGCTGGTTAGCAATGTAATTGTATTACCATGAGGGGGACTTTTCTGTGGTTGTCACTGTGCAAAAGAAATGAAGGAGGTATTTAATGTAGTTCAAGGTATTTGATGTATTGATATTTAGGTAGTTTTTGGTATATAGTTTTCAAACTTCTGGAAATTTTTAGAACTTTTGAGAGTGAGAAGATGGAGGAAGGTAAGGTTGTAGGGAGCACTCTGTCGATGACCTCTTTGCCAGAACTCTTGATGCCTGTTGTGGCTATATCTTTAGAAAACACTTCTGAGAAACAGTATAATGTACACTTCATACTTTTTTTTTAAAAAGCGATAATTTTTCTTTAAAAAGATAAGTTTAAGATTTGGAGGCTGGGCCTTAGATCAACTGCAAAAAAATCAGTGAAGTTGGAATTAAAACCTTTATTTTTTGTATCAACAATTACATGTAAAAATCATTCAGGGACTCAACAAGAAGATGAACACAATAAACCACCGAGTACATGGATAGTACTAGAGCTAATCACTTACAGAGATACTAAATAATGGAAAGATTTGCACAATCTCTGATAGAATGCTTGGTTTTTTTTTCTTTCCTATTTCATAACTGAATGCTGACATCTACTTACACACGAATGCACAAACACACATATATATCTATGTGAAGTTTACAAGAGCTTATTGAAGATTGTGGGGGAAAAAATAGGTGGTTGAGATTGACTTTTTGCTGTCAATGCTGTGTGATTGTTTGCTTAATCATGGTGTTTTTTTCCTAAATCAGAACATTGGACCTTTGTAAGCAAGAAACAGTAATACACCAGCAACATACTTTTTAAATGGTTGCTCATTCCTGTAAAAAAAAGTCATTAATCATTAAGTGTTAATGAAACTGGAAGGATGAAGTAGGTCATTTTCTTAATGTATACAGAAATTGTAAGTAACTGTGACCTTCTACAGAGCAGTTGAATTAACAATCTCATTGTTTCAGAGTATTAATTATTTTAATAACTTCTTCCAGTTACTCTGAAATTTAAAACTATGACAACGGAATCTATTGATATGGATAAATTGTGCAAAGCTGTGAGTTAAAACTCTCACTGACAGAAAAAATATCCAGGGCATAGTCTATCCTTGTCTATGCTTCCAGGCAAATGTAGCCTAAGAGTCAGTGTCCAGTCTGCAAAACTATACTGCTGTAAATTAATACATGGATTATAAATGTATTTCATCTACACATATTTGTCATTAACATTATTGGGAATGTATCCCAAAGATGGTACCTCATTAGCACTACATTAATTTGAGCCGTTCTGGGAACTAGTTCGTAACAGGCTGCTCGTCTGCCTCCTCCAGCCCCTGTTGTGAGAAAGTTCGGAGTCTCACCCCGCACTGAAGAGAAGCATTTCTGATCCAGTAGTCTCACCTGCACTGCACCATGGGTTGTGTGTTGTGCTTATACTACCCAGGATTTGTGTAGAAAGAGGCTGAACAGAGTCAAGTGTTGAAATTTGAAGTAAAAATCTATGTTTCTTTGTAGATGTGACTTCTGGTGCACAAGGTGAATAATGCCATGGAGGGAACAGATCTTACTATAGATTGTTCGTAGACAAACCAAAGGCTTCCAGTGAGGACAGTTAGCAGAGTGTGAGTGAACATCAGGTTGTGCAGATATTTATGGTAATAACCAGATGTGGTGCTACACGTTAAACTCCCAAGTAGACTTTTTTGAAATTTTATGAAGAGTGCACCTCCACTGCTGAGACAGGCTAACGGAGAAGGGCATGGTGCAAATGGGTTATTGGTGATATCTGGCATGGCTACTAGACTATGTCAGTTTGACAGTAGAGGCTTAAGTCTCATGCTAAGACAGAGGAGATCTGTGTTAAATAATGGGCTCAGGAAATTATGATAATTTGTTAGACACAATTGTTGTGCCTGAAGCAATAGCATGCTATAAAAGAATGAGTTTCAGAAGTGACACCAGAGGCAACTGTTAATATAAACTCAGAGCTAACCCTCTCTTTCCAGAAAAAAAAAAAAAAGAATTTAAATTTGTATCTTCAAAAATTTGCTTTGTGAATGTTCAGTCTGGCCAAGTGCAGTGTTGTGTATAACATGAGGTATGTTAACTCATGAGGGAACTGGCACTTCTCTGTTGCACAGTGTCATTGTTCTCTACAAGTAAATGATTATCAAATGTCTATATGTTTCAGCACTGCAAAGGTATAAAAACAGTTGTCAGCAGGAGAATGGATCTGTCTAAGCCAAAAGAGTTGGGTATCTCATTGCTAAAATTGTATTAACTGTTTCATATGAAAGAGAGTTATCAAGAGAGAAAGGTAAATGAGGGACAGTAAATCATCCCTGTCTTCTCTTTTGCTGATTTCTGTAGTTTCAAGGTCAACAATGAGATGATCAAAGCACAGAATGAAATTAGGAACCAAACTCAAGAAAACAACCCATTTACTCTGAAAGCATATTAGTAGTAAGATGACTAACCATCATGTATTAGGTACTGCCACAGCATGGGACTGCGGAATGCGACTTCTCTTCATGGGTAATGGGGGGGAAGGCTGATGTGCTTAATGCTGTTCTGCTCTGCTCTTCACTAACAGGGCTACTGCTGGTGCCTAATAGAACAAATGCTGGCAACCAGCTTGTGTCATCCTTAATTAAGGAAAAGGGATTTAGAAAATGCTTGGGTGAGTTAGAGGATTTCAGGTTGGCTGAGTCTGTTGAACATCATCCCCAGACATTTAGCAAACTTGTGAAATCTCAAAGATGTTAAAAGTTGTGTTAAAGAATTTGCAAAGGACGAGTAAAATACTAAATGACTGAAGAAGGGAAAATATTTTGCCCTTTTTTATGCAAAGAAGAAAGGGAAGAACTAGGGTGTTATAAATCCTTCTCTAAAATATCCAGTAAAATACCAGAAGAAACAATAACAAAATTGAGCTTTAGTCCTAGAACACAGTGAGAATAAGAACAGAAAACAGAATTTGTTGAAGACGACCGTGTTTCAGGCCATGAAAGCTTTGAAAACAGGAAAAAAAAACCCCTAGTATATGCTATATATGCAGAGTTCAGCATAACTTTCATGACCATGGTCTAGTTAAAACTCCTGCAAGATGAGAACAAGAATACATAGAAAATTTGTTTAGAGTACTCTCTGTCTGAAAGAGTATTTCAAATGAAGCTCTGTGATGATCTTTCCTTGGTTGTTTTGTGCTATGTTAATTAGTGATCTGGATGATGATGTAGAGTGACTTACTACAGTTTCAGATGATACTGAGTGGGAGAACAGCAATGTGGTGTGTTTTCAATTTCTTTGTCACAAGAAGACTCTTGATCTTGAAAAGTACCAGGCTGAGATGCTGTCACTGGTGTTACATCTACACCCCAGAAATGTATGGTTAGTAAAAAGTACAAAATCATGGTAACCTCAAATCAAGGCTCTTTTTCTTGCTGGTGATGAAGGGGTAGAACAAATTGCTGTTGGAGAAGACATCTGACATAACCTACTTAAAAAGCAGCTGTATGAGATGCTTTGGAATAAGAGGACCCTGTCACTAGATTGCTGTATAAATTTCAAAATCCCACGTGCTTCTACCAGAGCAAGGCTATCTAGTCATTGAAGGGTAGTTATTGCGTAAATAGTGTATCTGAATGCCCTGGTGGCATGGAGAAATAAGAACACAAACTATTTTACTAATATCTTTCCTCCAAAAGTAAAAGAAATGGAAGGAGGCTTTGGCTGTTCTTGGTTCAGTAACTGGAGCCCGTGCGCAGTAAAAGCTTTATCTGCTTTGTGAACTGGGTAATGCAGCAAGTGGCAGCTGTGGTGCTGAGCTACAGCTTGTGCGAGTTCCCCTTCATCCTGTGTTCGGGGTGAGTGCAAAGCTACAGTCTTGCACTGTATTGGAACTTCTGAGGAAGAAAAGGTCCTGTCACAAGCCAGTGCCATAAATCTTGGTACAGCGAGTTCATTTATCCTTGCACTGATCAGGGCTAGGAATTAATTGCATGGTTTGAGCTAGCATTCCTGTCAGTCTAACCCCAGAGTGCTGGGGGCTGGAATCTGTGTTTTGAATACTGCTTTAAGTACAAATAATACCTAAGAATCTAATTTGAACACTCCTGACATAAAGCGGTGCCTAACATAAATAGGGATGTCAGAACTGTACCTTTTCTCAAACTGTTCTTTTGTTATTCCAAGTAGCAAACAACGGGAAGCTTTGCTCTAAATTGTTACAGTACATGTCTTCTCTCGTCTGTACTCTTACATTAGCACATCCTATGTCACAACAGATCTTGCATCTCTTGCTGAGCATGATGAGGTATAGTAACCACTCCTGTCAAATTTCCTTGAAATATGGGGAGCGATGACATAATGGGATACCTTGTTACTATGTCAGTGCAAGAACATTAATAATTGTTTTAAATGGCAATATGTCTCTATACTTTTGGGCTCTACAAATGTATCAAATACTTGTTTCTGATGTCTGTCAGAAAAGAACAATTACCAAAAATGTTTAAATCCAAGAAGATTATATTTTTTCCTGTATCATTCTGCTTTTCAGAGGAAACTAGAGAAATATTGGGCCCGATGGTCATTTATAGCAATTTCAGCAGAGAGATTGATCTGATCACAGTTTATGAGTTGGCATAACTGGTAGTCTTCATTTCTTATTCTGAAATGGGAAAGGGCATACGTGATCATGTTTATATAAAGATGCCTTACATAAGTATAGGTTATTAAAGACTGTGTATTTAAAATATATGATCAATCACTTTTATAATATGTTAAATATTTTCAAAATATTTGAAAATGGAGCATTACCACTTTGCTCTGTGTTACAAATTAAATATTCTTTTGTTGGTCAAAGCTCCCATCCTACTTTATTCTTCTCTTCCCATTCATTATTAAGAAGTTAACTGTGAAATATTAAAGGTAGTTAGGCCTACGGAGCACTCCATGGGATCAGAAACAGGTATTAGGACATGATATTTGGAATCAGGGTGGTTCTTCAATTGCCAGAAGCAAAGCTTAAGATTTATGAATCTTTTGGGGTCGGCATTCATGCTGGTGAGCACTAATGGAGCTCCCTTCCTTTTTCAGTACTTAACATGTTTTTTACAACAGTGTAAGAAGCCATCTGCATAACTTTACTGATGGCCTGAAATGCTAGCTTTGTAAGTATGATTCCACTCCACTATTGGTTGTAAAATGTTTGCTCAATATGCAGTCACTGATGATAACTTAATAACTATTTTTTTTTTCATATTGTTGATCAAAGCACCCCAAAAAGGATGACATAATTTTAATAAAACCTACTGGGAGCAAAGTTTTGGTCTGCTCTCCTGGGTCAGTTCACTTTGGTTTATGGAGTACATGTTTTTCTTAATTAGATGCTTTTCTGTGTTATTCACAAAGTTATTTTGTGTGAAATTGCCCAAATATTTAGGAGAGGAATTAGAAATGTTGCGATGTCAAATGCACATGGAATGTGCTGTGAGGCTTAGTCTAGTGGGAATGGCTACAGAAGTGACATGATCCAAACTCTGCAGGGTTTGAGAGTCTTTGCTCCTGCGTGATCATCTACAGCCTGTAGCTGCCTTAAGTTTGAGTCATGGAACAACTAGGTTGTTGGGAGGTTCTCCTGCTTAGTTACAGATGCAGCTTTCCTGACCTATCCATTTAAAATATGTTATCTGGTGACATTTTCTGTGTTTTATTTCTATTTGTTTTGACCTATCAAATATGATTTTACTCTTGAATACTCCTACTAGCCATAGTTTTCAATATGTAAGACAAACAGAAGTAACTAGACGAACATAAAAAAATCAGAATATAAATACCTATAATTCTGCAAATGAAATATTACATGATGAGGGGAACTTGCATCTTGCCTTTATAAATTTGAAATCTCGTCAGTTCATTAAAAATAGCATAGTGCTTAAATAAACATAATACATAGATATAGGCCTTTGGAATTCCAAGGAGCTTCTTTATTCCCATGTCAAGCTTCTCTTTTGAAGTTTACTCAAAGTTCAACTCACTACATGAAGTTCTACCTAACAAATGAAAATATTTGCTTTTAGGCATCATTATTTATGAAAATACAGATGTATAATACAAAATTAAATTGTAGCATGGACCCAAACAATATTAATTACCATTTTCTAACTGACAATGATCAAAAGAGCCAAAGATACTGATAGTATTATTTTATTCTTAAAAATAACTTTAAAAAAAATACTAGATTTGGAGGGATGATTTCTACAAAAATGTAGTAGCCAGAGCTAAAGTCCTTTCTAGTCAGAACACCAAATTGAACTTCAAATCAGGCTTCTAATTCCATGCTGTGGAACGATTAATATTTATTTTCATTATCTTTTATCTTCACTTGCTGTAGGAGATGGGAATTTGCTGACTTCTTTGATCAGATAAATGGAAGAATCACTTTAAGTTTTTGTGCCCCTGGTTCTCATAAAATACAGGTGATAATACATACTTCTCCCTATCTTGTTCCTTTCTCATCTATATGTTTTCTACATTTTTGGTAAAAAGAGTCTTGTTTTGAGAATCAACGTGTCAAATCATGATAGAGTGTCAATTCCAGCAATAGTCTCTGAGACTTAGGTAATAAATAGAAACTTCACAGGTGGTGGTTTTCTGTACATTGAGCTGCAGAACATGTATGGCATCTTGGAAATGTCTCTACTGTTATCCAGTGGTAACATCCCCACAAGAATGTTGCAAAGTTCTCTCTATCCATTGTGGCAGTTGTGCATGTAGTATGATCAAACTGACCAGTGTTTCTTGGTTGCAGCATTGGGAGAAAAGTAATTTATTTTGGACTTTGGGGTAAATTTATTTTATGCACTAGGGTTTGACAGATTGGATTACATATGTGGTATTTAGTAATAATGCCTGCAGAATGGTTTTTAAGCTGTGTTTTCTCCAGCTGCTTCCTCCAGGATCCCTTGTTTCTTAGGTCTCTGTTAGTCATCAATTCATCAGTCTTCTGAGTTTTTTACTTGGCAAATAGGTGAGTGGTTTGGAGACCAGACTTCCCCAGAGAAGTGGATTATCACCTGGAAAAATTTCAGTATGATGGCAGTTCTAGACCTTCAGAGTTTTTCAGAAAGCGGTTCCAACACCACTCCTCAGAAACATAGTTTTCCCTTTTCTCTACTTCCTGGGTATAGATTCTCAGTTTCTCTTCTCCTGGATATAGTTGGGACATGCGCACTATTAAAGTTTTTTTGTAATGCAGGAAGATACTACCTTGACTTTGATTGTTTTAACTAAACTGAAGCTACTGCAGATGTAAAAATAAAATAAAAAAAAAAAATGAAGTTGATACTAACCACATAGAATACTAATAAAATATACTTTTGAGGACAGAAGTTGCATCTTGCTTTCTCACTCAGCTAAAAACTAGGAAAGTTTGTAAATTTTTTAATTTGCTTTGATTTTGTAATATTTGCATACAGAAGTCTATTTTGTCACTGTTCTCTATTGTTGAATCTGTTCTTGAGGATAGTGCACCTTGGTCTTTCAGTGAAAAGATTGACCTCTTTAATGAAGATAACACAGATATTAAAGTACAGTGTTGATTTGTTGAATGTCACAGGGGTAACTGCATAATTTCAGACGGTCGAGAGAATTTTCCATATCCTTAATAGACGTCACGACCCTGTATTAGATGAAATGGAAGTTTGAACAAGGGAGCAAAGGGCACAACTTTCCAATCTAGTTACATGAACAGTTGTGAAACATGGAGGCATGTCCCCTGGATTGGAGAGGCATTATCTTAAAGAAATAGTTAATACTTCCACTGTTAAATAAAAATATTATCTACCATGTATTAGAACATTCTTCTAGTCTATTTTGAAGATCTAGCATTCCACCAGTATAACTAGGGTATGCTGTGATTAGATGTATGGATCTAATGAGAATAAGGATGACTCTTTTGAAAATATAACCAAATCATATTTTTTTAATTAAATTTAACATTGTTGTAGAAGCAGAGAATCGCCAATGCCAATTAATACCATTGAGCTGATCCCTTTTTAATCAGTCATTGCTAAATAATTAATCAATGACTGGTCATGTAGTATAATCTTTTCCGTTAATGAAGGCCTGATTGTTTTCTGCAGAGAAAATCTGGAAAAACTAATTGCTTCTAAGACCCTGCAGTGCTCTAAAGTCTGTGTTAGGCTGAAAAAAGTCAGGAGAACTGGTGCTTCTTGGAGAAAATATTTTCCTTTCTTCATTTGTTACAAATATTGTATTTTGTCTTTAAATACATTTTATACTTGATTTAAAGCAATTTGTGTTTTACAGGGATAAAATTCAAGTTAAGATGAGATTTTGGAGTGCTTGTATTTCAGTTCTGAAATACATATGTTGTTTTTGTGATGTTCATAGTTCATACAGATATTAAAGGAAAAACTTCAAGCAAAAATCAGTTGTGTCTCTTAAGTGGCAGATAACCAGGAGACAACCTTCTGCAGGCTGTTTTGACTTTGTGAGCAAGGGGGCCCTTATGGAGTACCAGGCATCACCTAAGACCCTTAAATGGAACCAGGATGTTGCCTGAAGAGAGTTTCAAGGCCAATGATCTCTAATCAAGCAGCTACCATAGAAAGCAGTATGATCTGTGAGCACAAAATTATGTGAAAAACACATTGCTCAGGTATATAGATTCTTTATGTATAAGTTAAGCAGATGTTTAAACTTAATTGGACAGAGATATTGGTATGAAGGCTAAATAGGATGATTTGTCCTGGGGAGCATGTGAAGCAAACAATAATGTAACTACTATGACCTAGATGGGTTTGGGATCTTTTGGGGGAGTAGGACCTTGAAAAAACAAACAATGTCTATGTCGCTGTCAGGGCCCTGAGGGTGCTAAGGGGGGCTTCCTGACCCTGCGCATCTCCCCTAGGACCTCCACCAGTGCTGCCATGGGCCCAGGAGCCTCACTTCAGCTTGACCTGGGGCCATCATCCCGCTGACACTAGAGGTGGATCTGTCTGTAGCCCTGTCACAGTGGTGCCTGTTGCCTAGCTGTGGACCTTGTTGGTTCTGAGCTGTGGATCCTCTTCCTGGCTTGACATTGGACCTGTCTTTTTGCTAGTCATGTCAGTCACTGGACTGTCTAAACCCTTGTTTGGTCCTACTTCCCAGCTTGATGAGTCCTGCCTCATCATGACCTCCCAAGATGATGTGGACTTGAGGCTGAGCCCCCTCCACCCAAGCTGTCCTGCTCCCTCCCTGCCATGTGGGATGGACCCTAATTGACAAGGCCCATGTTCTGGCAGCCCAGGGATCCCCCTCGGCTCCCAGCTTCCCCCCTGCTTAGGGATCACCTGGCCCCTGGCTTTGCCATGAAAGTAACTATACCTGTATTTACTATGTATCAGTAACAACATATAAAGCTATGATTTACCAGATAAGGACGTAAGAAGCACCAGATTTAAGTACAGGCATAGAAACACTGGAAAAACTACTTAGGGCAGGTTGTTTATTTGTTAGGAGGCATGGTGGTACAAGGAAGTCAAAAAGGAAGGTCCAGCAATGGGGGAAAAACAGAGAAGGAGGTATGAAGTCAATTGAAGAACACAGGGGGATGCCCTTCTGATGTTAGAAGTGTAGATTTTTGCAGAAGCTGACCTACAGATCCAAGCCCACCTGGAGGAAACCTCTCCTGGTCAACCTACTGGACTGTCAATCAGGTCTGCTGTCAAAAGACTTGGTGGGGGACACTAGAGCAAAGAGGGGTAGGCCTCCGCCCTTGAATGAATGAGATTTGTAGTTCAGTAGTGGTTGCGTGTGGTTCACAGGTTTTAAGATTGATAATTAGTAGCTTTGCAGTTGTGTGTGATAGTCTGCACAACGATGTAATTGCAAATTAAAAGTAGTGGTGTGTTTACTAGTTAATCGGTTTATTGGTTATTTGATTTATTAGTTTTATAGTAATTTGTAGCTTAAGTAATAAACATCATGCTCCTCTGAACTGGTCTTCTCAAGCCTGCAGTCTAAAGAGGGAGAACTGGACCCCAACATGACGTTCTTAGACCTCTGTTGGAGAGAAGTTTCTCTCTGGTATTGGTGGCTACATATTACAGTGTAGCATAAGGGAAGGTCATGAAGTGTCAGACTTCTTTTCTTCCCAACATCCATTGGTAAAGACTTGTTTTAGGAGGAAGAAAAAAAGTGGAGTTTCTTTCTTTACTTCATATTAGTTTCAAAGGAACGGTTCAAGTGTGACTTGGAACAGTATATCCTCCGTTTACTGAGAAGTAAAATTTTGTGCTAAAACTATTTGTTAGCTTTAGAGATACATTTTGAACTTCAGGATCTTGTACGCTTTTTGAACTTTTTATTTTTTATTATTCCTTTATCTTCTGTGGCTGCCCAGAGAATTTTATACTAAGCTTTCTAGATCCTCTAAACATTGTGGTTTGCTCTGTGTATGCATGTCTTCCATAGATTTAAATGTATAAAGCAACTTGTATAGCATTTCTTTTTTGGCTGTAAGGAAAAGAAGACAGGGAGCTCAACTTGATACTCAGATTTTCAACTTCATTCATGTATTGGCAACCTGATTTAATACATGAAAGAATAAGGGCACATGTGATGCATATGTTTGGGTTTGCCTGTTTAGTGATGTGGTAATAGTTGCGGATGGCAAAACATCCATCAAAACTAAATTTGTGTCTTAAATGTATATACATTCGGGGGGAGGAAAATAATGAGCAATTGGTTTTAATGAAATTCATGGATTTCAATTTTATTGTGGACTTTCCAAATAATTTTTAGTGTGTATTTTATATAGTTGGATTTCTTTACAGTTAATGCTTGTGGAAAGAGACAGTCTGATCAGTGTCTATTTAGATAAACTCTTGCCACGATTGACTCTAGATTTTACAGATTCTTTGTGAAGTGTGATTTTTTTTTTTTTTTTTTTAATTTTTTTTTTTTTTAATGACTATTACTGCCCATGGTTGTTGAATGTTCAAAGGTAAAAAGAAGTGGGTTTAGTGTCTGGGAAACCAGGTTGTTAAGGAGTTGAAAATCTTTCTTAATCAATTTAAACATACAAAATCCATAAATGTTGAGCAGTGACGGTGGAGCATTTTTCACCATTGTAAGAAGGACATCAAAAAGAGAAATTAATTGCAATTTTGTTTTCCTTTTATTCTTTGTATAATCTAATTTTAAAACTTATTTGTTTTTCGTATAGTTTATCCTCAGTGATAGTGTTGAATTGTTGAAAATTTTGATTAAGCTCGTTATTAATTCTTAACCATGAAGAAAGAACAAGACATATTAGAAAGAGGAATTGTAAAATGTTGTTTGAAAACACACAGTCTATCATAATCCTCACCAGTTGTTTAATGATTATTCAATGGTGTTTTCTGTGCTGCTGTTCACATAATACATAAAAAATGAAAGAACATTAATGTGAGGTTTTCCACCCTAGCAAAACTGCTGTTTTATGTGAATTCTAATAGCCTCCAGAACGTAGAATACATTGAAAGTAATTTCTGAATTCACAGTCTATACCCTGCAGGTATATCTGTTTAATGCTGCTTGTATACATAATTCCTTTATGCAAATATTTATGGTTTATATTATATCTTTCAGAATATATTTTCAGCTCTATCACATTTCTTCTTTGCTTAGTTGCATTTTGAGTGTTAAATTTTATAAGTGTGGGTAAAAATGAAAACACAGGGCAAAAATTAGGAAATGTCTTGTTGCTTAGATAGTGTTGTTCTTGGAAATGTTGGCCTAGATGTGTGTCTTATTTTAGGAAATAGGCCAGTTTAAATATATTTATGCTCTATAAGTATTTAAATACAGTAATGAACACTTTCACAAATGCATGAGTTGCAAACTTTTTTTGTGCTAGTTCAACATAGAATTGTTAGTAGACTAATGAAGATGAGAACCTATTTTATTTACTCTAAAGAGTTCTCCCAACTTTCAGCAAAAAGGCAAAGTAAATAAAATAGGAAAGTTGTCCTATTTTCCTCTGAACTCTGAAGTACTTGTGCATTAAACCTTTCTTCTCTCCAGTTTCTCACTTCACTTACAGTCTTTGGGTAACAAATTCTCTTTGTTAAGACAATGAAGATTGTTCTTCCAAGATCTGGATTATAAATGTTTAAAAATTGCCACAGCAGTCTCTATATTTTACTCTATTTCAGCTTTCTGACAATGTCAATTGCCCCAAATTAGAGCATAAAATAAAAAATATTGTTGACAGTATGTTTTTTATAAGGAACTCATAAATCAATTTATATGGGGATTTTTGTGCCATTTATGCTGAGAAGCTGACAGTATGATGTACCACAAGCCTCACTAAAATTCAAACAAAACCAACTGCAGCTGAGAAATATGTATGATCGGTTTAGTGAAGAGACCAACCAAGAATTAAAATATTGAGCACATCCCCATATTCAACCTTCAGTTGCAGGAAGTCTCAAACAGACAAAAATGAATGCTACTTCTTAGCCCGTCTTTCAGATTTTTTTTTTTTTTTTTTTTATGATAACCCTTAATGCACTTGTGCAAAGGGGGTAATAAACGGTACCAACAAGGTAAAAATCCTTTCCAAAGAAATCCTACATGGTTTTTGGGTATAATCTGAAATGTAGAAATAGGGCTTTTTGATAGCAGCTTTAAAACAAGAGTAGTTCACCAAGGTGCTATTGCAAAGATGAAGACTGATTCCTATGAAGTGAAAAAGTTATGTATGATTAGACAATTCACACTGTAGCCATAATCCCCTATTGACTGGCTTCTGATTGGAAGGGTTATGGTCACAAATCCTTGTTGGATGGGGAGCTGCAGGACTTGGGTGGCTGAGGTTCTTTTAGACAGATGTCCTGTTTCTCACATCACCCTGGTGTCTTCTGTGATTCGTTTTCTCAGGCTTCCTGTACAAGAGGCATTTGCTTCCTCCACAGCTACTCTGTGCTTGGAATTCAGGGAGGGTGTTTTGATTAGGAGTGTTTTGTTTTGTTTTTTTCATCTCCAACCAGTGATCATAAGCTAAAAAGCAGGAAGAACAACAAAACAGCAAATTAGTCTAAAACAGCATCTATTTTCTACAACCCTCTTTATGATACAAGGCAAGAGATCTGTGTTTCATTGCCTATGCAAGAGCTTAGTCCCCATTGGAAACTTTTCTAAAGTTGCTCCAACATTAGGGACTTAACTACTGGTGATGATCTGAAAAGGCATCTAACAAGAATAATGGGGTAGTTACATCAGTATAGTAACTCAGCTGCTACAAACTGTCTTCATTCTGCATTCATCTGATTTTCTAGATCTGTAAGACATGCTATCAATGACCAAAATTTTAAATTCTATCTTCTAGAAAATAAAGAAAAAAATCGCCTGATACTTACTTTCAATCAGAGCCTGCAGTTCTCTACATCCTCCTTTTCCTTCTACGTCTCTCCAAATTTTTGACTGCAGTGTTTTCTTACAGTCAGATAAATGTCACCAGGAGAAACTGTGGTGACTTGAAAAGGTTGTCTATAATAAGCCAGCACTGGTTTGCTAGAATCTAGGTACTGATAACAGATGATTTTTACTCTCCATGGAATTATTTGTCTTTCCTCAAAAAGCTTCCATCAGAGTGCGGTCTTTGAAGGAAGATAAAGATCTTGCAGTCATAAATGATCCTTAACTTAAAATGCCCACTCTTTTTTCCAAGCTGACTTCCTTTCAAATCCTTTGGGATTTTCTTAAATTGCAGTGCCTAACCTCCTTCAAACAACCCTACTACATGGGTCATAATTAATATCACACCCTACCTTTAAAAATATTTCAGTCTGTTTAAGCTCATTCTCTTTTAGTGGGATCCTCCAGCTGTTTCTTCTGTTGCAGCCATTGTTTTTGTTATTTAGAGTAATAGAACCATAGAATCATTCAGGTTGAAAAAGACCTTTAAGATCATCAAGTCCAGCAGTTAACTTAACACTGCCAAAACCACCACTAAACCATGTCCTTAAGTGCCACATCTATACATCTTTTAAATACCTCCAGGGATGGTCACTCAACCACTTCCCTGGGCAGCCTGTTCTAGTGCTTGATGACCCTTTCAGTGAAGAAATTTTTCCTAATGTCCAATATAAACCTATCCTGGTGTAACTTGAGGCCATTTCCTCTTGTCCTATGGCTTGTTACTAGTGATAAGAGATTGACCCCCACCTCACTACCACCTCCTTTCAGGTAGTTGCAGAGAGCGATAAGGTCTCCCCTCAGCTTCATTTTCTCCAGGTTAAATAACTTCAGCTCCCTCAACCGCTCCTCATCAGACTTGTGCCATAGACACTTCACCTGCTTTGTTGCTCTTCTTTGAACACGCCCCAGCACCTCAATGCCTTTCTTCTAGTGAGGGGCCCAAAACTGAACACAGTATTCAAGGTGCAGCCTCACCAGTGCTGAGTACAGGGGGACAATCACTTCCCTAGTCCTGCTGGCCACACTATTCCTGATACAAGCTAGGATGATATTGGATAGTAATTCTCTAAGGTCATAACTTTCTGGAGGAATGGATATATCCCCCTAGATGCTTCAGATTTCTTCACCTAGATCCTTCAAATATCTTTCTAGTTTGTCTCTGTCTTGCTTTTGGTATTCTTTGTCCAGTCATGTTTTCCTCTGCATTAAAGTATCTCAGTACTGTTCAACAGGGTTTCTATCAGTGACCTGCGTCTACACAGATCAAGCGGATGTTGTTTGTTGGTTGTCCACTCAGGTTGAGTGTAGAGAAGTTTTAATTTTGTTTTGAAATGTTGACTGAAAGTCTTTCCCTTTTTATTCACAAGTATTATTACAAGTGTTATTGCAGACCTTACTAGCTTGTTATCTTTGAATATAACAAAAATTTTCTTTAACTCTCTACCATTCTTTGTGGTAGTAGTCTACCAGGATATGCCTTTGTTAAGATCTCATTTACTTTGACTGAATTACTGTAAGGTGTGTAAATCTGCATCATTTAGCTCAGTTTTTTTCATCGTCTTCCCATAAATGGCTATCACAGGCTTCTATTTCCTACCAATCATCTTAGTTACCTTGGTTTCATCTAATAGTGCTCTTTCCTTTTTTAAATAGTATAGGTTTATTTTGGAGCTTATTTTACTTCTGCCTGCAACTAAGTGTCTTTCAGCACCTAATTTTAGATCTAGTTTTCTTTGTTTCTCTTTGAATACGTGTCTTTTCATGTATCCAAAATGTATTCTCATCTATCTACCCCTGTATAATAGGCAAAGGAAGGAGTTCTGCTATAATCCTCTTTCACTCTGTGTCCTCTCAGGTCCCTGACTTTCCTGCAATGTACAACAGAATTAGGATATTAAAATTTACTCATTTCATTCTCATTCAGTTTCCCCCCTTTTTGAAATGTCAAGTTGGAACAATGCAGCTGCCCAATAAATTAGTGCAGCTTTTTGGGAAGGTGCTTCACCAGCTGTCCTATCCATAAGATGACACTGATGGAGCAGCTAGAGATTTGGTGGCATTAGCCCGGTTTACTAAATGGCAAAACTAAAAATATACAAAAGTAGTAGAATAAATAAAAGAAAGATGCCTTTAAGAAGTGGAAGAGAATACAGGATAAACCTGGTAATTTCTGATTTGTTTTTACAGTGTTTTTATATTTTATTTGGGAAGAAAAAAAGATTACGTTTCATGTTGTGCAGTATAATGTGGATGAGGAGTGAATACTTCTCTGTGTTATGTTTATAGTGTTAGTCGTATGCCAGTGCATTTGTGATTTAGAAGAAAAGTTTCTTCAAGATGAGTTGGTGCAATTTTGCTCCTGGAGAGTTAGCTAGTGCTTAAGTATATGTAAATTATAGCAATCAAAATGTATGATTACTGAGTCTTTGGAATAAGCAAATAGAAAAAAGTCTAAAATCCATTTTAACAGGGGCAATATATATAGTGTAGGGATTTCCTGTCACATATAATTCTTCTAGGTGAAGAAACACAATATATTGGTTTAATATTTTCCCATGTATAATCAATACAATGTACCATTAATGTGTAACTCAGTGTTGTAGAATATTTTCCTAGGTTTAAAATAGTCAAGTTACTAAGTGCTTCATGAATACCAAACACTACGTCTGCTTGATAGATCAGGGTTTAATCAAACAGCCTAAGACCATCTATTTGTTCTTTAATGTGGATGAAGGTAAGTGTATTGTTTTTTCATATACACCTATAAAGGAATACTGGGATAAGGACATGGAACAATTATTTTGCTTGTGAGGTTTCTGAGGAATATGCTGTGAGCATCTCCTAAAAGTGTATCAGACTTAATTTGAAAATATTCATAGGAACAGTATCACCACTTTATGATGACTTGCCCTATCAAAACTCCCAAGTTGTTAATTCTTCATTTTAAATTGCCTTATCATCTTTTCTGGCCACCCGTTCTTTTTAGACTTGTTCTCTGTTAAACTGGAATTCATTGTGTAAAGTCCATTTTCTCCCTGCAGAGGTGTTTCTGTGTTGTTGTGTCTGTTTTGATTCTTAAGAACGTGATACTTCATTGTGTTCTGCATGTGAGATTAAATCACCTTATTTTTCTTACTATTCTTACACGTACATTTAAGCACTGCCATTTTTTTTTTTTTTTTTAACCTACAGCCTCTCATTAAGAATTAATTGAATTACATATTCATTTGGATGTCCACAGGCAGGATTTTCTGGAAGATGGTCCTCATTCCATTCTTTACATTTCCATTCATTTGCTGTTTGTAGTATAGTATAATTTAGCTGTGTTTATGCAGATTTTATTTCAGATAGCTTCACTATGAAAAGGGAAAAAATTCTTCTAATCTTTACCCACAAACAATCCATTTCCTGTTGCTCACAAAGCTTATCAGAAGTCTTTTGTTCTTTAATTTTCTTGGTGATCTTTGATGAAACAGAGTTGTCACTGAGTTTAAAGCATGACAATTGTGATCTGGTCCTATGTTTTGCACCATGACAGAGATACAAACCCAGGAATTCAGGTCATTCAAGCACACGTGACGTGAATTTGAAGTTTCCATCAACATTGTGACTGTGATGGGAGTAAATGACAAAAAACCCAAAGTTTTCAGTACCATCCTCTTCAGTGCATTGAGTTACACAAACAGAAAAATCCCTTCTGAAGATAAGGATTGCTTACACTTTAGTGGAGTAAATGGGGATGGGGATTGTACTTTGTTTGTCTTAATACTTTGTATTGCCATAGTTTGACATACTGATGTAGACAGATAATGGAGGAAGGTAGTAAAGAGGTCAATGTATCCTTTTTTTTCCTCTGTGGATATGGCTGAGCATTTGGCTAACTCTAGCTGATTGTAATCCCTAATTGTTATTGTAACCACTCAGCAAATAAATTGGCTATCTTATGTTTTAAGGAATGATTTCTGGAATCATCTACAATTTTCACACTTGCCTAAAGAGACAATAAGAGTAGCATAAATGTGATGGTTTGACAGACATGCTTGAGTGAATTAAACCTACACCCATTTACTGGTAGTCTCATACGTATTTGTATTGTGAACTGAACTCTGTGAGTGACACACTGACTGTATGATCAGACAGTGTAAACAAATTCTGACAGTGGCGGCTTTAGTCCTGCTGTGGCTTGCCTCTTTAGCCTTGGTGTTTGACTTTGGGTAATGAGATATGCTCTGGTGCTTCTCCATTCCATCCTCAGAGGTAAAATTAGTTAAAACTCATCCTGATTCAATGTGGTTATTTAAGTAAGCGTTATGGCTACCAAAACTACTGCTAAGTGGCAATACTTGAATCAGGTGAGTACACTTGGTTCAATATATGGGCACAGGATGGGAATTGTGGCATGTGTGCACTAAAGTGGAAAGCTCTTAGATGGCTGATAGCAGTAGGGAGGACTGCTCGTAGGTGACAGCGTAGCTGAGAAGTGTCTGCTGATGAGATCTGAACTAGGAAAGATCTGTATGAGCCTCCCAAGTTTTATCTGTGAGGTTTCTTGTAACTACCCATGGATGACACAGTTGTGATAGATCAGATTGCTCTTCCTATTTTCTTTCTACTGTTTTTATGTGCCAAGTTAGTAGTATCCCATTCACAACTAAGTCTGTGGCAGTGCTTTGCTTTAAGTCTTGATCTGTATGTTACAGTGAAACTAATTTTTTGTGTAACATTTTTAAGTCTCACAATTCTGGTTTTGCAGAGAACTTGGAAGAAAGTATTGCAAAGCAAAGTGCAGGGTATCCTTCACTGGGAAGAAACATCCAACTGTCAAACATTAAAGAATATTTAGATTTTTTAAAAAATTACAGTAGTTCCCATCTGAAGTACTGTGTTTAGCTCTGGGCTCCTCACTATAAGAGAGAGATGGACGTACTGGAGACAGTCCAGAAAAGGGCCATTAAGGAGACGAAGGGACTGGAACATCTCTCATACGGGAAAGGCTGAGAGAGCTGGGACTGCTTAGCCTAGATAAGGCTCAGGGGGATCCTGTTAGTATATATAAATACCCGAAGGGAGGGTGCAAAGGGGAAGGAGCTAAGATTTTAGTGGGGCCCAGTGCCAGGACAGGAGGCAATAGGCACAAATTTAAAGACAGGATGCTCTGTCTGAGCATAAGGAGATACCTTTTTACTATGAGGGTGACTGACCACTGGCACAGGTTACCCAGGGAAGTTGTGGAGTCTTCATCCTTGAAAAGATATTCAAAAGCCATCTGGACATGGTCCAGGCATGGTGGCTCTAGGTGGCACTGCTTGAGCCAGGAGGTTGGACCTTCAGAGGTCCTTTCCAACCTCCATCATTTTGTGCTTCTGTGTTTTGGTCTACATCTGAAAAAAAAAAAAAAAAAGTTGTAAATTAATATTTCGGTATACAATGTCATATAGGAAAGTGCTGAACTATGACTATATCCACAAAAAAAAAAAAAAAAAAATTTTTACTCTAAATTCCAAGAATTTCCTAAATACTTGCCCCTCTTGATTCTGCTTTCAACCTGTGGAAGCTGATGTTCTGAGGTTGCTGTGTATAGCAATTACCTGATTTGTCCTTTCTGTCAGTGGCATGAAGGAAGCAGCCCCAGTACCAGTTAATGTAGCATATGCCTAACAAGTAGCAATCGTGTACTCAGAACCAGTGGTTTATGTGTTTAGTCTGCCTGTTTTCTTGGCAGGAGGTGAACTCTCCTCTGATAAACAGTGAACTGAGTCATCAACTGAAGTCTAACTACAGGGCATAAATGAAAAGTTTTTTTATTCAGCACTGAAAGTCTGGGATGAGTGGGAAGTAGAAAACCCCTTTCCTGCAATAAATAAATTATTTGATGAGTATATATGTGTGTATATAGCTGTTGAGCGTATCTGACAGTCCTACAGCTTCTCGTGGTTTCCTGTCACTGTATCATAAAACATATCCCTTCATGTATCTACCTCTGGTCCTCATCTCTCTCTGCCTTCAGGGAGGTATGGGGCAGTACAGGGGGATGTGTAGTGACTGCAAATACCTTACAAAAATCAAATAACTCTGTTTTATGTCAAAACCCAAGTGAATGTGGCTGTCTGATGACCACGTAGCAGAAACAACAGCAACGTGATAGGTATTTATGCCAGCTGTGAACTAGTGGTGAATATGGCTTGTGCTTTGCTTTATGGACAGCAAAAGTGTGTGTCTATTGTCCAGGGCATGGCCAGAGTGGATATGTTCTTCTCATGAGTTGCCAGTATGTTAGTGGGACTTGCTTGGAATGAAATGAGATCTAATGATTCAGCATGCTGAGTAAAAATTATGGAGTTGTTTTAAATCTAAAAAGTCCCTTTAGTATAAGAAATCTCTAATTCTTTTTGTACAGAAACTTTCCTGGGTTAGGTGGAAAAATTTTCATGCTAGCCAAATGAATCCTTTGTGCTCCAATTGTAGTTGCTACAAAATACTCACTTTCTTAGTATCTTTCACTTATGTTATGAGAGCATTACACTTTACTAATATTTGTTGTGGTTGTCTATATTCCCCATGATTTTCAATATATTTTTATATATTTCATAACATGGCAAAACTTCATAGGGTTCTCTGGTTCCTCTGTTAGTAACACCCTTGGATTTTTGAACTCCTGACCTCATTGTATGATTACAGTACTGAGAATACAGATCATAAGCTTAAATTTTAAAGTTGCATCACTATTTAACTATATGCTTGTATGTATTTAATTATATGTGTATTTTCCTATCAGTAATTTTTCACCTTGTAAGCAATATATATGTAAGCCCCAGTAAAAAATAACTCCAACCTTAGTTTACAGTTGGCTCTTAATGATTGACTAATCATTCCCTAACCAATTTCAGTTTGTGTTGGTTTTGGCTGGGGTAGAGTTAATTTTCTTCATAGTAGCTAGTATGGGGCTATGTTTTGGATTTGTGCTGAAAACAGTGTTGGTAATACAGGGATAGTTTAGTTACTGCAGAGCAGTGCTTACACAGAGTCAAGGCCTTTGCTGCTAAGTAAGTAGGCTGGTTGACACAGTTGACGCTAGACTAAAAAGAATGATCTAGTAGTATTCGAACTTGGGAGGAGACTTCTAGGAAATGCAATATGTTTGCAAACACTAATATTTCATACACACAAGGTAAGCAAGAAATTTATCACAGTTTTCTACCTGTATTATAAAAAGGAAGCACAAGTTCTCAGTTGTGTGATGAAACAAGCACATTTGCTGCCAAGGAAAGTGGAGGAGTATGCCATAAAAGCCAAGTGTTTCTCTTCCACTAGAAATAAAGGAGTGTAGCTTACAATAGAAAAAAAAAAAAAAGATTCAACTTTTATTTAAGGAAGGTTGAAAAGAGAAATGTAATTTTCAAGCATATTAAGGGAATTATAAAACTAATTAGGCATGAAAATTAAAATAATTGAAAATAAATCAAAATTAATTGACAGCTGCCACTCTTCCTAATTTACTCTGTTGTGTCTAGCAATTGGAAGGACTGTAGGCAGTGGGTAAAATGGCATGTCCGTTTCACAGCACTGCCTGGGCAGACTCCCACCAGAAAAATACAACATAAAGTCATGAATGATGTTTGTCAACTCATTCATCAGAGCACCTTCTGATTCACTGCACTTAAATTATATACAGTATCTCCATTTTGCAAAATACTGTTTCCCTAAACTCTTTTAAAGCTTCTGTGTCTTTGTTTTCCAGTTGCAATCTTGCTGACCTGGAATGGAACAAAAATGTAGAATTTAAATTTGTGTCACTTAATTGATATAATTAAATTTATTTATTTTTTTTTTGGCCATGAAGAAAAGAGCAATAGCGGGTCTTGGAGAGTACAGTGCTTCTGTGAAGGGAAAAATCAATGTTTAATTGATTACAGTACTGTTTCTTTCTAGGCAGGACCAGTCAAGATTCAAACCACCTGACTATAAACAGCTGGTTTTGAAAAATCAAAAAGCCTCTTCTTTTTGAGGGGAGGAGCTGATGTAGAACTGCATCTCACAGGAGCCAGTATAAATACAAGTATAAGACTTGTCAGAAAAGTCAAAATGCATGTTAAAGCTATTCATGGTGAAAGTAGACATGAGCAAAGTTTTTCCAAGGACTACCCAGAGCATGACTTTTCTCAAGTGCCTAAAGGAAAAGCTTGTGGATGACTGCAGTGCTTCGAAGTCAAGTGACAGGCATTGACTGACTACCCAAAGTAAAAATGTTAGGTGCTTGGGAAAGCTCTTGGCTCTGAAATGAGACACACAAATTTGAGATTGTCTGTTTTTATAATGCCAATGTACAGTCTGCTGGAGTAGAGAATAATGAGCCAAAGGCATCAGCTCCTATTAACTTTGAAATTATATTGAATATGAATTTTTTAATGATTTGAGGCTGTTCTTATGGTGTGCATGCTAATTTAATTATGACATTTCGGCAAGAGATGTGCTAAACAAACTGAAGTTCACGAATTACAGAACTCTTTTCTCTGGAAAGGTCATTATTTAATGTGATAGCTAAAAGGTGTTTGAAGGACATATACCTTCAGATAATGACACTGGAGAGAGTTGTAAGATCTTTTCTTGAAGACCTGGATCATATTATCAGTTCTAGGTTAGTTCAAAACACCAATGGGTGCTGGGTAATGTAATGCTCATTATATAGAAAAAGAAATTGAGCAACTGAAAAGTGGCTTAGCTGACTTGCATGACAAGTCTAGGTTTATGTTGAGAAAGAAGCTCAAAATTCTACTTGCCCTTTGAAGTTGTGGCTTTGTTCAGTCATCCTGTCTTTGCTCCTATATATGGCAATGGCTTCCAGGATGATCTGCTCCATAGTCTTCCCAGGACTGAGGTGAGCTGGACTGGCCTGTAGCTTTCTCGACCTTCTTTCTTACCTTAGAGTGTGATGTTTGCCTGTTTCTAGTCATTGGGAACCTCCCACTGTCGCCACAGTCTGTCAGAGATGGTAGTATGGCCTCAAAGTCAGTGACACCTTAGCACCTTCATATATATTCTCTCTGGATCTCAGGACTTGTGTATGACCAATTTACTTAGTAGTCCTTAATTTGATTCTTTTCTACAATGGTAGTACCACTCTTCCCTAAGTTTTGCCATCACCAAGGACCTGGGAGACCTGAGAACAGCCCCTGCTAGGAATGACTGAGGCATTGACTATCTCAGTCTGTTCCATGTTCTCTGTCAGTTAGGTTACCTGCTTCATTCAGCAGAAGACCAACAAGGTCTTAATTTTTGTGCTGATATGCTTACAGAAGTTCTTATTCTTCTTCATGTCCCTCACTAGTTTTAACCTAAGCTTGTTTGACTTTCCTGCTTCTGTTGTGGCATGTATAGGTGATGCTTTTGTGTTCTTCCCAAGCAGCCTGTTCCTGTTTCCACTACCTGGAGACCTTTTTTTTTTTTTTTATTTTTATTCTTTACATTTGAGCTTGGTTGGTGTTCCACATCTAGCCAAGCCATATCTGCTTGTTTTCTTGTACATCATAAAAGACTATTCTTGTGCTTGAAAAGGCTGCTGTCAGAGGTCAAACAGCTGTTGGTGGCCCATTTGCCCTTCAGGACAACCTACCATGGCATCCCTCTGCATCAGTTCACTCCACAAACCAAAGTCTGTTGTCTTCAAGACCAGGGTCTTTATTTTGCTACTTGTCTTCCTTTTATGTCTTTAAGCCCTACCATCTAATGGTCCTTACAGGCAAGCCTGCCATGGACTGTCACATCGCTACTGACTGCTTGCTTATTTATGAATAGCAGATCCAGCAGAACTTCGCCTCTAGTAGCCACATCAAAAAATTGTCCCCAACACACTCTAGAAATCCAGATTATTGGTAACATGCTACATTGCCTTTCCAGAAGATGCGGGATGTTAAATTCTCCCATGAGAACCAAGGCCTGCAACTGAGTTTCCAATATTTTAAAGTGTGTTTCTTTAATTTTTCTTCCTGAGTTGTCTGTAACAGACATCCACCAGCACGTCCCTTATTTTTGGCCTTCCTTCCAGCCTCAGCCTATGCTTTTGGCCAGCCTTTTCTCTGTTGACTGTGGAGAATCATCTGCATAGAGCACAATTTCCTTCTCTTCATGTCTTTCCTGGAAAGTCTGTGTCTATCCATTGCAGCAATTCTGCTATGGCTCTATAATAATCCCAGTGACATTACAGCTCTGCAACAATGCATGAACTTCCAACTCCTGTTTGCCACATTTTGTGTATCTTTGTGTATATTTGTTACACATGCACACCCTGGATGTTCCTATAGATTTCTATTTCTTTGTTACCTTGAGTCACATTGACCCGAAATCAACACCTTGAATCCCTGTTTTTAAGACGTCAAAAGAATGCAGTGGACTGATGGGAAGGAAGATGGTGGGGGAAAAAATATTCCTACTTACTCTAAAACATTGCAGTTGTGCTTATAGGAATGCTACAGAACTGAGCAGAGTAAGGCCATACATACCCTAAAGAGTGAGAAGCTTAGCCTCCCTCTCTAGGGTTTTCAGTCCTTAAAGTACTGAAAGGTGGGTGATAACACCATTGTGGACATAATTTGTCTTACAACATTTACATTTGAGCTGCCATTATTTTTCCTTTATATTAATGACCAGAAAATGTTCACTTTGAGGGCTGAGCATAGGTAGAGTATCTTGGATGCTCACAATGTCCATTTTTTACTGTTGATTGCATGCAGAGCCGCTAGCAACATGCAGAGTAGTTACCTCAGATACGGAGCTTTATCCACGGTTTAGACAGGTCCATCCTCCTTGGTGCTTTTTATAAATATCCACCTTCTCAAATGAAATGTAATGTGAAAGTCTTAATTTTTCCAGTGTTTTTTGCATTGAGTGGTAGATTCAAACTTCTGCCAATATGACACTATGAGGATATTACCCCGCTGTAAATAAAAAACTCAACAAACACAGGGCAAGCCGATTGTTCCCAAAATACATTTTAAAATCTTATTATTTTGAGAATGATATAACAACTTATTTTTAAGGTTCCCTTTTCTGGATTTTGAAGATTCAAAGTTGGTGAGATTGCTGTACCTAAGGCAAATGCTTTACAGACAGCTGCATGGTTATATATATGCACTCTAAACATTTACTTTTGATTAGCAAATTGGGAACCGTAATTGCATTTTCTTACTTTGCATAATTTATCATATCTCAGATACCTTAAATTATACGTTGTATCTGCCAGAGAATAAAGTTTTCTATTGAGTAGTTGCATATATTTAGCAAATTTTTGGTAAGCGACTTTGGATTTTTTTTTTTTTTTTTTTTTTTAAACAATCTAGTGCATGCAGAACACTTGAGGGAAATGTCAGTCCTTTGAATTTAGTTGCTTAAAAGATGAAGGTAAAAGGGTGAATCCTGAATCAAATGGTAATATGTTAATTGAAAACATCAACTAAATCAGGTGCCATTAATTTTAAAGCAGCAAGATTCTATTGTGATTATCCTGTCTGCCCACCAATAAGTTTACTGTCCTCAGCCACTTTTCCTTCTGACCATGATATCTTCCAGGAAAAAAATGTCAAGGCCCTGATGGCAAAAGAGAATATATCACTTAACAGTTGGTGAAAAAAGAATGTGAAAGATTAGGAAATAGTGTCCCCCCACCCATTTCTTCTACTTTGATTTTTCTAGGCAAAATCTTTTTATATGTCTTCTATTTTTCTTGTTGAGATCAGAACTGAAAAATTTGTTCTACGTGTTTTCTTTGCTAAATATATTTCTACTTTATGCAAGATATATAATAGCTAAAAAGTATTTCCTCAAATTTCTTTTCCTATTAAGAAGTACTGAGATTTCATATCTACATTCCAAGATAGGAAATGACTTTCAAATGAGAGAAACTTAGAATGTTGATGAAAACTCATAAGACTGACCAGTATTATACACTTGCTTCTTTTTGTCATGTAGTCATAACTTCTGCTTCAAGAGGTAAAGAAATTGAGAACACAGTTATGTACAGAGGGACAGGATATAAAAAAAAAAAAGTGTAAGGCTACTGATTTCCTGGTACTGCCAATAGCCACAGAAAGGAGCAGTAGATAGTACACTGATTTGTCAATGTGACACATGACTGACAAAATGTCACAATTTAAAAAAAAAAAAAAAACAAAAACAACAAACCACAACAAACACCTAGGAATTTCACAGAAAAACAATGCATGGAGCAGTTATAATATTTTCACAAAGCTGAATCCAAGAAAAATGAGTGGGCTGGTATTGATGTTAGAAGATCAGTAATAGATGACGTTGGTGAGTGTCAAACATACCGGCTCTTATGATTTCATTTAAAAATGGACTATAAAATGAGTTAGTATTAGTACGTGCTAAATCCATTTTAACAAAGTGATAGATTTCATTCCAGTCATCAGGATTAACACAAATCTTGAAGAGTAGTGCCAATGCTTATACCTTACTGAGGATAATTATTGGTTTGCCCTACTGTTGGTAGTCCACAGACTTTATAGTAGATGTGGTGTTGTGGCATAATCTTGTATATGTTGATTAGAAGAGGAAATGACTTAAAGGGAGTAAAACCCAAAAGGTTAAATTCTAAGTCCCGTGTCAGTTGTCTTCCATCTACCACAATGTTGTTGTTTGTTTTTTTTAATACATATGTTAACATACCTAGACTTGAGTATCTGGATGATCTGATAATTTTTGAGAATTATACTGCCAGAGTTAATTGAAGTCATTGGTGATATTTGGTTTAGAAAGTCCTTTTTTGGATACTTGAGAAAGAGATTGGTTCTACTCTAGCAACATGCCTTTTCTGTTTCAATTTCCACAGATTTTTTTACTAATTTTCTTGTTTAATGTTTTCTATGGTTGATCTTGTTATGAAAGAAACATTTAGGGTTTTTTTTCTACTTTTCTGTAAGAGAGAAAAAGGTATTTTTACCTCTATCCAAATGCTGCCTGTACAAATGTCAAAGTTCAACAGTTACTGAGCTGCCAAATCAAAAAGAATTCCATAACTGGGTCTGAAAAGAGCCCTTTGAAATGGGAATCAAATGAACTTCTAAGTGTTGCATGCCACTCAGTAATAACAAAAATTCATAGTGGAAAATGTCACTGAGCAGCAAAACCGGATGTTTTTGTAGAGATACAGGCACGTGTTTTCCCTAGACATCACTAGTTGCTTGTATTTCTAAGCCAGACCTACGACCATTTCAACAAGGAATCAAACAAGTTCTTATTTTTCAAATATTTGTGTCAAAGATCTGATCAGTTGAAAAATACAGTTTTGAGCCCAGCCTCTATACCAAGATACTCAATCAGAATGACACCTTCAAATTTGCATGCAAAATACACACTGCATACCCTAAAAGTCCTCCTGGTAAGTCTGTTCCTGTTGCACATGTAAGAGCAGATTTGCCTCAAAATTTTTCCTGTATTTTTGCAGGGTTAGAAGAATTCAGGAGGCATCGTATTCCTCTATCAATTTATCAGACTACATCAGAAGTAATCACAGATAATAAAGTTTTTCTGTGATTAAAACAGATGAAATTTATTACTTAAAATTAACAACACTTGTCTTATGCACATTCAACACATTACATCAATCTAACAAGATTATGATAATTCTTTCTATTGCTTATTTTTCTGTTGAAAATAATAATGATTTCATATAAAACTCCAAATATTTAAGATTTTACTGCACTGAAAAATAGCTTATTTTAGTTGTTTCAAAATATGATGTATCCCTTATTTCTCTTTGAAATTGTTTAAGCAAGAAACTATTTCATATTCTCATATTCTTCTAATTTATATGGATTGATATGAGTGTAAAAGAACAAGAAGCACATTTGAAAAAGTGCACAAATCTGTACTTCTTTCTCCATGCTAAATACCCCAGAGGATGACTGGACAGTGCCTTGATTGAGAACAGCATATGGAGGATGACTCATCATGAAGTCTGAACTTGCAGAAATGTAAAAGGCTTTCACTTTGTACTACTTTCCATCATGTTTCATATGTTTACGGTGCTGCAGGAGGTGGTCTGTGCACTCATGGATTGATGTGAATATTTGAAAGGCTTTTTAAGAAGAGTAGGTGAAAACTGAGAGTTGAGTGAAAAGACAGACATGTAAATAGGCTGGGTAATGTAAGTTGCTTACTTTTTTACAGTGACTTTAATTTGTAAGAACAGTTGTACAGGCTAAAGAGAAGCTGCTCTTTGCAGTGTAAAAATGTGGTTACATTTTATTGCTCTTACAAAGCCTAAAATTATGCTGTATATTCTTCAGCCCCCTCTACTGGTTTTGTAATTACTAACACAAATAAAGCACTCATGAAGCATAAGTTGAACAAACAGATAAGAAGCAAAGAAACAAAAAAATGTTGTTGTTTTTTTTTTTTTCTTTTTCTATCCAGATTTCAGTTATGAATTCATTCAAGTTGCTGCTTTTACCACCACAGAGTTCTGTGCCTGCGTCTTTTTGGTGCCTTTAAAATGCAGCTCTATGCAGGTGACTTAAGCTACCTCCTTGAGGAGGCTGTTTCTCTCTGTCTATGTAGTTTTACCAAGGACTTGCTCCTCAATGTTGATAGGGCCTGTTTAGGCAAACACCAGAGCGCTCTCTAGATCGGTAATTCTGCCGTATAAGACTAGGAATCAGAGGTGTTATGGTGCAAATGCAAGCAGGGTGAGCCCCACATCAAAATGAAGGGTCATGGGACTAAGGCAAGGGCTGAAGTGATCCTGCTGCTTTTGATAAGACTATTCCTAGGAAATCAAGCACAGGGGAGTTCAGGGAAGCTCTAGATAAGCCAAGTAGCATAGTAAAAACTGTTTCAGCTCACATTTTCCATTAAGAAGATTCTTATGCTGAACTTTGCTTAATTTTAAAGAATCTATTTTTTAATAGTCATATAAAGAGGTTTCTTGTACTGTTGCAAAAATTTTTTAGAAAATCAGACTGCAAAGATTTTAGAGAGTCTTAAGGTGGCTGGCTGAGATTGAGTTTGGGATGCCACAGGAGGTTCCCCTTTGTGCGTTGCTGGCCCTTCTTACACTAAGGGGCCATACAGTGGAAGGTATTATAGAAAGTGATAAAATATTACTTTATTGTAGCCACATACGGATGTGTTCACCCATCTACCAGTACATTTTAGTGAGAGAAGCTCCTTGAGTCAGAATATAAAACCTTTCTCATTAAACCAACAGAAATTATATTTGTAAACATAGATCATTATATTTTGTATTTCTGCAAAATAAAAATGAGTGAATAGTGCCTAAAAGATACAAAGCTTTCAGTATCTGTGATTAAAATCTCTGCACCTAAACATGCACTTCAAATCACTGTAACAGTAATACTGTTCAGTGATTTTTAGTACTTATTTGATCGGTAACACATAGTTTAAGTAAGGCAAAAATTTCTTTAAGCAACTTATATATAATATCAACAAAACTAAACTAAACTATATTGAAGAAGTGTGAGAAACTGGTGTGTTTCAAAATCGGATGATGAGACAATACTAGAATGCTAGTATAGTGGTTATGTAAAAAGTTAATTGCTCATCATAAAAATTAAATCTTCATTTTGCTGTGGCAAGTGGCAATGAACTGGCAATCCATCTGTTCTTGCTTTCTTCAAATATTAGAATTTATTACTGCAGAAAATAATAGCTGCTAATTTTCCAGCCAACCACCTGTAAAGAACAAGTCATTGCATAGATAAGGTGTGATTTTCCCACCCTCATGTACTGCACCTTCAGCTAACTTCATTACCTCTATTTGAATGAGAGCATATTTCAAGTGTAGGGCAATTATATGGTTCTGTGCCTTGTATAACTTGTTAAAAACAGTAATTTGCTGTAAAATTAATTCTGTGCTCAGTTTACAGTTCTAACTAGCTTAGAGTAAGAACTTTTCTCTCTTGAAAAGCTAAAAACACGGGCCTTGTTTGGACGTGTTTATTCTTTATACTGTGCTTTGGTTGAATATTGGTTCTAAAATAGATTTGTTGACAGTTGATATGCCAATGCCATTATGTATTGACAATGCAACATAATGGCAATTATTCTTCTATAGGCTTATCTGTACAAAATAACTTCCTTTATTCTAAATTAGTGTAATTCCTTTCATCTGAATGGATGTTATGAATAGTAGTTGTACTCTCTAAGAGAGGAATTCAACTGTGATAATGCAATGCTTTGCTGTTTTAAACTTTAGCTAGTAGTTATGTCTTTCCTTTCTCCAAGGTACTCTGTTGTGATGTGTAAATGATTGTCCAACTCCCTTTATTACCTGAAAAGATTGAAGACCATCTTTCCTTGTAATACAGCACCCCAGTGTAGTAGCTTTTTTGTCTTTGTTGAAACTGTGCGCCTTGCATTTGGCAGAGAATGGCGCATTGCCTTCCAAGCCGTGTTCTCTGGAACTGAAGGAACTTACAATATTTGTTTATATATCATTAAAACTTCACCTTAATATCTCCTTTTCAAAATTACTGAAAAACATAATCATTTTTTTTAGCAACAATTTGGTCTAAACTGCGGTCCAGGGTGTGTGCTTTGCTCCTCTGGTGTGACACCTAGTGACAGATTTGGGGTTTATAGATGAAACTTTGAGGAGGCCACCAAAACGTGTCACAGTTAAGTAAGCTCACTTTGGGAGGCCGTGAGGGTTACCGACAGGATAGTTATGTTGGCTGGATCAATGGGCCGAGGCCAATGGTATGAGGTTCAACAAGGCTGAGTGCCGGGTCCTGCACTGGGGTCACAACAACCCCATGCAGTATTACAGGCTTGGGGAAGAGTGTCTGGAAATCTGCCTGGTGGAAAACGACTTGGTGATACTAGTTGACAGCCTATGTTGTCATAGGCTGTCAACTAGTTGACTAGTTGACAGATATGAGCCGCCAGTGTGCCCAGGTGGCCAAGAAGGCCAACGGCATCCTGGCTTGTATCAGGAATAGTGTGGCCAGCAGGACTAGGGAAGTGACTGTCCCCCTGTACTCGGCCCTGGTGAGGCTGCACCTCGAATACTGTGTTCAGTTTTGTGTCCCTCACTACAGGAAAGTCATTGAGGTGCTGGAGCATGTCCAGAGAAGAGCAAAGAAGCTGGTGAAGGGTCTATGGCACAAGTCTTATGAGGAGTGGCTGAGGGAACTGGGGTTGTTTAACCTGGAGAAAAGGAGACTGGGGGGAGACCTTATTGCTCTCTATAACTGCCTGAAAGGATGATTCTATTTTATTTGCCAGCAATTTCATTAGAGTTTTTTATGATGGAAATTCCTAGTATTAAGAGCAGGACATAGTCACCAACAGATTTAAGAGATGAAGTTTCTCAGGTGAGGCACCATTATCCAAATTGGAGAACAGTAAGGAGGAGGTCTGACCTGAAAGATGCTATGAAAGCTCCAGAAGGCTTCTTGGAAGGCTAAGGAAACTCTTGCATTCTTTGCACTGACTATTGCTTTCTGCCTAGAAATGTTTAAGTGTTCAGCTATTCAGATGATTGGAGATCTTAAGGATAGAATGCCGGACAAGGACCATTCACCTCAGAAATGGATGAAAACTGGAGATAGGGTCTGATTATTATTCCATCCTAGCAGATTTTGAAGCATGTGGTAACCCAGTTGGTTTCATACAGCAAACTAGAGACCTTTTATATGAACTCAAGCAATGTTTCCTGATCTGAAATATTTTAGTCTAGCTGACTACTTTTACTACTTCTATATTAGAAAAACAGGGCTATGAATAATTATCTGTTCACTTATCTGGGGAAGCATGAAAGTTGTTTACCCAAGAATATTTATGAAGTTCAGACATTCTATCACAAGTAGTTTGGGATGAGCACAGATGGTAAATGCATTACTCAAGAGTGATAAATCCCCAGGTGATATATGAAGACCATTTTATTTTCAGGAATGTCAATAAGGAGCCACCAGCTTCTTGAGGTGATCTTGTTAATTTTGTATGGAAGTTTTACGATTTATCTTCCAGGCTCTGAAGAGCAATTAAATTCACCTATGCTCATCAAAAGACTTAATGAGTATCATAAGTTTTGATGATAACACCGTTCTTTTCTTCTTTAGGTAGCTTCATTCACTGAGAAAGCTGTAGGCTTTAAGCATGTAAATGTCACAACTTCAGAATGGGACGGCTTTCTTGAAGGAGGACCTTTAATTTAAGTTCTGACTTCATTTTACATCCTATGCAGGATAGGTCTTTTGCAGGCAGATATCGGGTAGGTATCCCAGGCACAGTCTGCTCTGGTTCCTGTGAGTACATAATACCATGTGCTACCATAAATACTTAAAAAAGGATGCTTTTTGTCTGATATTTGCTTTCTACCTAATATATCAATAATATCAGTAAAGCCTTCATAAATGTATTAAAACTCATTATTAAATACTATTTTTAGAATAAAACTTTCTAAAAGTCATATAGTAGGATGTAATTCGTACACATTTTCAGAATAGTTAACTAAAACTCATCTGTTAACTTTAAATTGTGAGCTTTGGTATTAAAAAAAATCAGAATTATATTAATTTAATGTGGAATATTTATACTGTTGTGTGAAAAACTAATTAATAACATTCCCAATTTTTGCTGTATATATATAATGAGCACAGTCTGTTCACTCTGTGAATCCACATATACTTAGCTTACTGGAAAAGCTTTTTGCTCCTATGAATTTAGGGTTAATTTCTTTTATATCAGTATAATTTCCATGTCAGTCAATAAGTACATAAATGTGAACTGAAATAATTCACATAATGTTTTAAAATGTAGTAAATATGTCCCCGAAATGCCCAAATCATGTTGAAAGTTATGAAAGTCCAACCTTCTTAGCAATGTTAGTCACTAGATGACAAAAGCCACAAAGTAGCACACAAATGATCTTACAATATTTGATAAATAGAAAAAGTTTTATGCTTGGTGGAAAAAATGGGTCATTTGTTGCTTTTTGTACTGCTATTTTAGTGTTCCTTTGATATAGGTGGAGGAATACTTCTTTTTAGCAGGTTGTGTATAGTACTTAGTTGGCTTGAAGTACTTTCTCATACCTATACTTTTTTTTTTTTTTTTCCTTCACATAAAATGTTGGTGTTGCAATGCAAGAGTACATCAGCACTGAAGATCTGCAGTAACAGCAATTAAGCATTTTTCAGTGAGCAGAAATAACACAGAACATACGTATAACACAAAGCAATGCAAAAAGTGCTTTGGATTATGTACCATCATCTGTAAGACACAGTATCTTTGGAAAGATTGATGTATTGTCCACAGAGAATACATAGTATTGTCTGTTCACCCTGACTTCTGCTTCTTCAGTTCCTCCAATTAGCTGTGTCTCTCCTGCCTTTTCCAATGTTGTGACATTTTCATGATTTCTGCTACATCTAATCCTATATCATCCTTTCTCGTGCATTGGTAGGAGTATCAATACCTGTTATCAAATATTTTTGATTTGGATGTTTTGGAGGCATATTTATTATGTTTAGAGATGTGTAGATATTTAGAGGCACTTTTATGTTGTTACTGATTGACATTGAAATATTCTGGACATTTAAGAGGATATTTATCTGGATATTTAAGAGGTATAGTATGAGTAGATAAATTCCAGAAGGTTTTTTTTCTCTCTTTATTTGAATGGCTTGTGTTAAATCAGTAGTGATGTTTATGTCTAGTTTCTGCTCTCTATCTCCAGTGGTCTTGATGATGGTTAAGGTAGACACGGCCACTTGGCCATGGCTTCTTTTATCCTGTCTAGCATCCTAGATGTGATGAAATCTGTCCAGCACAGATGAACAGGAACTAAATATTACTAAAGCAATTCAGAATTTTCTCCCCTTTGTAACTATGTTTTCCCCTTCTGCATGGTAGGAATGTGTATGAAGTCATATGTATATGAATGTAACTACTTTTGAATTACTACAGATGATATTTGTTTTTACATCTCATCTGAAAAGAATAAGAATTTTCACATTTCCAAGAAGAATGTTGACATCAGTGCAAGTCAGAATAGACTGCAAATTTCTGGCAGAATCTCTGCAGTGAGCGATAAATCAGGGAAAATGGAAAAATATTTTTTATGGTATTTCTTGAGTTGCGGAAGTCAAAACCTGAATGTTACTGACCTTTTTTGGATAAATGTTCCTATCTTTGTTACTTGAATGACTTTCCTTTTGAAATCTTCAATATTTTTAAGTGTTTGACTTCAAAATATCTGTTGAAGTACCTCTCGATACTGGATGTGCGTGATTATCCCCGCTGTCGCTTTGAATTTGTTAATATTTCATCTCAGGAACCTGAACTAGATACCTTTTTCCCTCTGAACAGATTTTACCAAGTATGTTTGTTAATGTACAGACTAATGTGAATTACAAAGCCCACTGGACATTTGCTTCACGCTATGTATATCAGCATGCAAGTCTGCTGATGATACCAAACTGGGTGGGGTGGCTGACACCCCAGAGGGCCGTGCTGCCATCCAGCGTGACCTGGACAGGCTGGAGAGCTGGGCAGAGAAGAACCTAATGAGGTTCAACAAAAGCAAGTGCAAGGTCCTGCACCTGGGGAGGAAGAATGCTAGGCACCAGTACAGGTTAGGGGCAGACCTGCTGGGAAGTAGCTCAGAGGAGAAGGATCTGGGGGTTGTGGTAAACAGTAAATTATCCATGGCCCAGCAATGTGCCCTTGTCGCCAAAAAGGCCAATGGAATCCTGGGCTGCATAGGGAAGAGTGTGGCCAGTAGGTCGAGGGAGGTCATTCTCCCCCTCTACTCTGCACTGGTGAGGCCACAACTGGAATACTGTGTCCAGTTTTGGGCTCCCCAGTTCAAGAGGGACAGGGAACTGCTGGAGCGAGTCCAGCGAAGAGCAACTAAGATGATTAAGGGCTTGGAGCATCTGCCTTATGAGGAAAGGCTGAGAGAGCTGGGACTCTTTAGCCTGGAGAAGAGAAGGCTGAGGGGAGACCTTATTATGGCATACAAGTATCTAAAGGGTGGGTTGAAGGAGGATGGAGCCAGGCTCTTTTCAATGGTTCCAAGTAACAGGACGAGGGGCAATGGGCACAAGTTAGAACACAGGAAGTTCCGTTCAAATACACGGAAACACTTCTTTACGGTGAGGGTGACAGAGCACTGGCACAGGCTGCCCAGGGAGGTTGTGGAGTCCCCTTCCCTGGAGGTTTTCAAGACCCGCCTGGATGCAGTCCTGAGTAATGTGCTCTAGGCAATCCTGCTCTAGCAGGGGAGTTGGACTAGATGATCTCTAGAGGTCCCTTCCAACTCTGATAATTCTGTGATTCTGTGAACATTGAGAGACTCATGACCGCACTGTTGTAGGCAGCTGTTGACTGAGTACAGTTGGGTACAGAAGATGACACTTGATCTGATAAACATTTGCATCACAAAGGAATTTGTTTATGTGTATGTTAGAGAAAGATGACACTATTTCCTCAATGAGTTTGTTTTTTGAATTTATTTTAGTTTGAGCAAGAGAAAGATCAAATCATTCCAAACCCTATACAGAACACTAAAAGGAAATTACCTCTAGAAGCTAGTGTATCCACAAAGCAAATACTATTGATGATGAATGAGACTCGAGATATAGGGTATTCCGGCAGAACGATTTATGACAAACAGGGTGTCAGGGAAGCCTTCTACAGCGAGCCAAGTAAGCTCAGGCTTAGAGACATCATGTTGAATGTAAAGTAATGTGGAATGTAGAGCTTTGGCTATTTGTCTTTTCATCTACAGCTTAGATAAACGTGTCAGTTTTCTATTTAGGATACCATAAACAAAACCTTGAGCTTTTACTTTAATCTAGGTTGAGTGATTTCATATAACAGAAAACACTGAACAGCACCTGGTTCTCTACATACCAGTTCTCAGGGGAACCAATTCATTTTAATAACTGCCTCACTCCTCAGCCCTTTGTATGGACTATCCTAAGAGTGTTCTTGGGAGATGATTTATGAGCCAATTTGGAAGTTGGTACTCCAGAAGCCAGGAGTAGTGAAAGTGACCAATGGTGATCATGGAATGCTCTAATTTGTAGGAAGGTAATGGAGTACTTCTGTGTCCTGCACCAGTACATAAAGTTTGTGATGCTTTCCCCTCCCTACAATAATAGCAATGTTTCTGTTAAAAAACATTGTCATTAGGCTTGGGCTCTTCGCCAAAATAAGATTTTTTTTTTTTTTTCAAAGAGCATAAATTTTAGACCTTTTTTTTAAAATGTATATGCAAGTGAACATGTGTAAAATCCATACAGTATTTTAAGATGAACAAATTTGGCAAATATACTCATGCCCTCTTCCCTACAGAATTCCCTACCTGTTCAACCTCTACCGCAATCCCTAAACCCTCCTAATCCTCTAACAACTATCAAACCTTCTATACTAACCCTACCCCCTTCAAAGTTAAAAGGGTAATGAATCAGAAAGCATGAAGAACCGATAGAAAGCTTAGCCATAATTTCTTAAGTAAAAATACTAGATAATGCTAAAAAATAGACATTAGGAAAGACAAAAATACAGGTGTCTCATAGAATCTGGACTAGTCATATTACATGATTGCCTGTGATGGTGGAAGATCAGATTTGATTATTGGAATGGCCTCTACACAAAGTGGGCATATACATACATAGATACTTGCATGTATGTGTATACATGTGTATATTTGTATGTAAATGAAGTCATTCTCTGGGCTTTTTCCTAAGTATTTCAGCTCACCATGGTGCTTCTATATGTGGCTTTTAACTTCATACACATCTTATTACTCTTTTCTGTGCGTGATATTATAAATGAAGCTGAGATTCTGGTGTTTTGTTCAAAAATCAACCAGGAAACTAAGAAGGAAAGGGGTTTCTTTTGTGTTCCTTGTGGAATTGATATCAATGCATCATGTCTTACTAGGTAGAGGCAAGCTCTTCTTACAATAACCAAAGCAAGTTTCTGCTTTATCATTATTATATTTCTTATATTGCTTCTTGTCAATCAATAGTACATTGCTGAGGCACTATTATATAATGATTACACAAATGTATGAATACATAAAATGTTTAGATTGTAAGTTTATAGTATAGCATGTTATTAAAAAAAGTCTTAGGAGTATGCAAGCTCTGTTCAACAATACAGTGGGTTATGAGCATCTGCAATCTTAGTAGAAAATCAGAGTATTTGGTAACAAGTTCATAAAATAAGTGGGTCAAAAAGAAGAGCTGAAACACCTATTTTCCAACTCAGCATAATGATCTATTTCTCTTTTTAAAACACTTAAGTATTTTTGCATGTAATACTGCAGTAAATATCAAAGCTATGTGCTAACAGGAGGATATATCAACTGTAGTGTATCCTATGGCAGTTGTTTTTGGAGAGGTAGTCAAAGGCTTACCTACTTCATAGTAAGTTTAGTAGACTTAATTATTTTTTGTGTTTTATTTCATGGATTAAATAATTCTTAAAGTAGATATCACAAGGATTTACCATATCTATATCAAAATTAGTAATGTGATCTGAATTTCTTCAGTTTAGTGATAAATAGTCTGAGGAAGGTACTAAATATTTATTACTAAGCATAAGCCTATTAAAGTCACATGAGAATTCAGCTTTGATACCTTTGATACTTATATTCTCTTTACCATCAGTAGTTTTACACTGCTGCCTAATTTATTCTGGCTAATTTATTCTGCTACTTTAACCTATATTCGGTTGTGGCTCAACTGCTTTTGATGCCCAACTCTATCCAAACTATCTCATTTGATAACCTATTTGGGGAGCTGAATTCAGGTTTGTTTCATTCTGGTATACAGTATCTGGCATAGGAAGGTATTTGTTTTGAACAATGTTTGTATGTTCTTGTACCTTATAAAAATGGGAAATTGGGTATACAGTGCTCTTTCTAAGCAACAAAAGGTGTATGATACATTGCAGTTATTTGTGCTTCCGTGTTCAAATTAGATCTTTTTTTATAAAGCTAATAAAAAGGAAGAGCTAAAATTTCTGCAGCTACAAAGGTACGTGATATATTTATTTGTTTATTAGTGCTTGATCCTCTTAACACTGAAGTCAACCAGAATGTATTTTTAATTTCAGAACAAGTAAGAACTCTTTCCTGAGAAATGATCAGAAAATTATTTTCAGGGTGAAGTCCCAGTCCTTCCAGTGTCTGTAGACTCTCCCATTAATAATGCAATTTCACTTCTAGGGCATAGTCTGTTCCATACTGTATAAAGTACATTGCTAAATTCCTAGATGGATAGGGTGAGACATTACGTGATGATTATGCTTGGTCTACAATGTGTTCATTGTGAGAAGATTGCTTTTACAATAATTATTTATGCATCTTTCACGTGCATCATAAAAATATTTAAGCAAGGAATTTTTTTTTTCCTGAGTCTCTCTGCAAAATTATCATAATTTACTGACAGCAGAGCAGTCAAAGAAAACATAAGCATAAGCTTGGGTTTTTTTTTTTTACATAAAGACATACACGCAAGGAATATAAGCTAACAAATCATATTGGGAAACTAGACTACTATATGTTATGCTGTAGCTGTGATAAAAACAAAGAGCATTGCTAGATCTTCTTCAATGATGTGTTGCAGATATTTTAATCTGAATCTCATTACTGCATTTTGCTCCTAAGAAGACTGTAAGCCGAAAGATGATCTCTGCTTAATTCTTAATACACAAGGCTTGCCACATGACATTAAAGACATATTGCAAACCTGTCTTTCTGCAGTGGCATGCTTAAACTGGGGCTTGGTCAGAACTAAAATGTGCAAAGGTCACAGCAGGTAATTAGCACAGCCCATTTCGCATCCTGAGGCAGCTTGTGGTGCAGGGGTCTGTACAAGGGGCACTCCTCTGGTTCTGTGTGTTTACAAATATTCACTACCAGCAGAGCTGAGTATCAGCGATTACTCTCATGCTCCTGTGCTACTAGGATTTACAAACTAGACAGGCTAGTGCTGTGGGGCTCGATCTTGTGAGAGCATCTCTTAAATGTGATAAAAGCGCATGTCACTGGTATATGACTTACATATTTCTATTAAACATGGATCAGAGGTAAAGGTGCATTGCCCATCTATATGAACATTTATGTTGCATTTGAAGTCTGAATTAGAAGTAAGATCTGGCCTGTGAAGCAGTCAGACTTTTTATATTTTAAAACCAGACTATGGTTCCCATTACCTTGGCCCTGGAATCTGCCAGAATCACTGTGGTCTGTCTGGTGAGTTGAGGTAGTATTCAATGTAGATACTAGATACATAGTGGTCAGGTTCCCAGTAATGGATGAGTTAGTACTTGCCACTGCTATTTTGATTTAAAGAGCAACAGCATAAATAAGAAGGGTAGATTTTGTAGCAAAGTGAAGTTCTCCCACTTCTCTGTGTTCTTACTTGAAGAAGCTATGAGCTGCCATTGCTCAGATGTTTTGAGAAATGTCACTCACAGTCATAAAGAGGAGGAGGGTGCTTGATTTGGCTGGGGTAGAGCTGATTTTGTTCATGGTAGCTAGTATGGGGCTGTGTTTTGGATTTGTGATGAAAACAGGGATGGTTTAGTTATTGCCGAGCAGTGCTCACACAGAGTCAAGGTCTTTTCTGCTCCTCACACCACCCCACCAGCGAGTAGGCTGGGGGCATGCAAGAAGTTGAGAGGGGACAGCCGGGAGAGCTGTCCCCAACTGACCAAAAGTATATTCCATACCATATGATGTCATGCTCAGCGTATAAATCTGGGGGACAAGAAGGAAGGGGGGAAAGTTTGGAGTTACGGTGTTTTGTCTTCCCAAGTAACCATTACGTGTGATGGAGCTCTGCTTTCCTGGAGATGGCTGAACACCTGCTGCCCATGGGAAGTAACGAATGAATTTTTTGTTCTGTTTTGCTTGTGTATGCAGCTTTTGCTTTACCTATTAAACTGTCTTCATCACAATTCACAAGTTGTCTCACTCTTACTCTTTTGATCTTCTGCCCCATCCCACGGAGGCGGGGAGTGAGGGAGCAGCTGCATGGTGCTCAGTTGCCAGCTGGGGTTAAACCATGACAAAGAGAAATGGCCAAATTTAGGAGTTCACCTGAGTTCAAGGGCTGCTGAGAGCACAAGCACAGGATGATAGCAAAAGCCTTGAGAGCACAAGTGCAAGATAATATCAGAGGCATTAAGAGTACAAACGCAAACCACAAATGACAAATTACTGGTCAATTACAGAGTGCACACTCAAGCTTTGCAGAATTGTTTCTGGGGAGCAACAAAGAAAACAAGAAATATGTAAAATACAGCATTTTGTGGTGGAAACACAGATAAAGTTATAAGATATGAAAAGCTGTTACATCCTCTTCAAGCATGGGAAAAAAAAAAAAGAAGGCTGAATTGTTCCTGCATCAGCACTCAGTTAAAGGTACTGCATGTTTTCAGTGTTTCTGCTTGCCAGTATCAGGCCTTTCCTCCCCTTTGCTGGAAAAAAAGCATTGCTTTCTGATTTGCTGTTCACCCTGTGTCCCTACAGCAGGCTCAGCAATCATGTAAAGTTTTAGCTTTATAAATCTGTTTAAATACATTAGAAATACAAAGAATGCTTCATATGCATTCTGTGCTCTGATCTTCACACCCAGGGTGAGTGATGCCACATCACTGCAAAGTAAACTTGGATGCAGTGCTATCCAAGAGGCAGGTTTGGAGTCAGTGAAGGAAGGCAACGGTCACTGGTTCAGCTCATCTTTGAGTTTGTGTTGCAAGCAGAGAGGGCAGGGCTGGGTCATTGCACACTGGTTTTATTGCAGTTGCCAAAACTTTTTGCTTGCTCTGAATAAGAAGGGGGTTAGTAACTTCACAGAGTGGTTGATGTTGGAACGGATGTCTGGAGATTGTCTAGCCCAACCCTCCTCTTCCAAGCAGTGTCAGCTAGAGCAGGCTGCTGAGGACTTTGTTCAGCTGGGTTTTGAATATCTCCAAGGATAGGTCACTATGTTAAAGCTTAGGGCTTATGTCTGCTTAATTTATGACAGATGTATTGCAGTAAGAGCTTAGAAGTTAGAACTTATATTCATGCCTCCTAAGCCCTAAATTACAATCTTGACTGAAAATTTAGAAATTATAATTTAATTTCTCCTACTGAAGCCAACGTCCTGTAGAACAGATAAGTGGCTCACAAAATCAAGAAGGAAGCCCTGGGATGAGCCTCTGGTTCCTGCCTCTGTTATTCCACCTACCTCAGCAGCCTTTGGCCAAAGAAAGAACATGACCCTGCCAAAGAGGAAACAAAATCCATTACTAGTCTGTGACACTATGCTCTGCTTTATTGTGCTTGCTGTCTAATTTTGTTAATAGATTGTTCTTGCTGCATATTGAAAGAAATGGTATGGATTACGTCCTTAGCTTAGCCTTCCCTGTATCTTACTACTGTGACAGATCTGCTGAAAGGTCAGAATGAGAGATCACTGTAAAAGGAAAGCATATGAACTAGCTTTTCCCTTCTTCAGATTACTTCATAGAAAGGTGAGAGGTGACAATACTGTGTTTATTTGGCTGCCTTCTAAAATAAACCACCATGTCCTCCATTCTCAAAAGGTCCATTTATGCATGCGAATCCTGGACAGAGAATTAGACTACTGTTTCCAGTTTCACATATACAGTAGATTAGAAATACTGGCAAATTACATCATCAGGATGGAGGTTGTGTTTTACATACCCAAGCAGGCAAAAGGAAACACTGAAGGTAAGAAATATCTGTTCTCAAGAATCTGGCAAATAAGAATCACATTTTAGATACCAGAATTTTCTTATGCGTTGTGTATGTTGTTTAGATGCTTGAGCATGGTTTACCATTAAAGAGAGGATACCTGTTTCTGTTTATGGACTTGAGAAATCCTCCTAAATCTTGAAAGTACTGTCTTTGCCATACATGCATGAACATTTTTTTGGTTTAAATTATTTGTACATGTTAATATTTGCAGAAATAGATTGAATGTGTAATTGCTCCCCATCCTTCTATGTCTTTGGTTTTGAATTTAATTAGTAATTGCTTTATAAGGTCTAGTTAAACTGGTTTATGTGACTGGTAGTGATTATTCTTAAATGCTTAATTTGGAGATGCTGATATTTGATAGGTATAAATGGTAGGGTTTAGCCCCTAGCAAAAATTATGTACTTGTGACTTAATGGGTGTAACAGGCTTTGAATTTCTTAATGATGAAAATGCTTAGAATGTAACTGCTCTGTGTGCTAACATGAATGTGTGCTGATGGCAGTCTAGGAGAGACTGTGTTGTTAAGAGCATAGGCAATGTGTATGAGGGGAGTCAGTCTTTAGGATCGCAGCAGCTGCGTGGCTCTTTCCTAGTGTTTTGTTGTTTTGACCACCAGTAAACTGGTGTTTCACTGCTTGTTAGATGGTCTGAATGAGAAAGAAAATCAAGTGAACCTGACAGCAAATCAACTTTACAACTGGAGAGGTTAGGCACCGCTAGGTAATGGGGGAGACAGACGACAGGGCAAGAGGTCCAAGGAGGTTAAAACTAAGAGTATGAAGATAGACGTTCGGCTTTTAATGCATTACCATGTCAGAACCTTGATTATTTTTTTTTTTTAAATGTAATAATGACCAATACAAAACATTTGTTTAATTTTAAATACAGCAAATTTAATGCAGATGTTTCAATTTCAGTAGGGGAAATTCCATAAGATACAGTAAAATAATATCATGCAGAACATAGGGAAATCCTAACTTTATTCTTGTATATATCATTGGCAAATAACTTACATTCAAATTTGGCTAGGGTCCTTAAGGTTAAGTGCCTGAATCAATTAAAGGCTCTAGAAATGTGCTTCTGCTTATCATTACATGCAGGAATAATATGAAATCTATAGATGCATAGTTAAGCAATTACAGAAGTCTTCGCAAAATCAGAATTGAATTTTCAAATTTAAGTATGAGAAGATTTCCTAAAGTTTCTAAAACTAATTCCTAATGGAAAAAAGTGTTTTAGCTTTCCTTGAAACCAGTGCTTTAGGCATACAGGGGTCAGGCTTCAGACAAATACTTCTGATTTGTAAAGTATGAACAGTTCCTAAAGCTTGTCTCAGATTTCCTCTTCTTAAATGTAAGCAGAAATATCCTTAATGTATTTCTGTCACAGTTATGGCAGCCATTAATACATCACCCAGCAATGGAGTTATAACGATGCATTGCTTATTCTGTATACCCTGAGTAGATACAAGTGATAGTAACATGTATGGAATTCTAAAACACTGAAGCCCTTAATACTTGAAGAAAACAAATATTTGTTAAAAAAAGAAAAGCAAACCACAAAATAAACACCTGCACACCACTAGTGAACAGATGAGGTTAGATAAGAAAATATTTTTATACTTGTATCATTTTTCTAGTTAGAGGAACGTGCATTTTTTAGTTGTTTGAACGAACAAATTTAGAACCACTACCTTGATCCAAGAGCTGGTATTTGTTTTCCCCTCTTGGAACAATGCCGTCATTGCAATATCATTATTTTCTTCTAACTTCCTTAGAAAAATAAAATGCTAATTAGAAAGATTTTTCTACTTTTTGAAAGCTTCCTGTTTTTCTTTCCTGAGCTAGTCAGCTACAGAGGACTCCTCATCTGTCTGGTTTCCTACATAAAACAGGTAGAAATTCTCTTATCTCAGCTCTTCCTAATCTCTGAGAAAGCACAATAGACTTTACAAATTGAGTGGCAGGAAAAGTACCTTTTCTCTATACTCTTATAACACAAGATAACAGCTGAAAATTGCCCTCTTAAGTATTGTGCAAACAAGTACTCAAAAATGCCACATTATGCCAGATAAAGAAATATAATATAATTTTTCTTTTGTGAATATGTTTACATCATAAGATTCTGTCAACTTGTTCAGCAAATTCCAAGATCTTTGTCCTTTGAAGGAATCTACTGAGGATACACTATGAGTTTGGAATCCTTTTGAAGATTACTGGAGGTTTGGTGACCTAACACAATAATGCAATTGCTGTCACAGGAGATGAGGTCCTTTCATCTTGTGTGGAAATACCCGTCTGTTAAACTTATTCATACAAAATGAATTTTCAGCATATGTATTTCAGTTCTGAGTTTTCAAACTGGTGTTATTTGCAAGTCCTCTGTATGTGGTCTTTAGTGGCCAACTAGACGGATCTCTTGAAAGCTTATTTCAGAAGTGCAAACAAAAATTATCAGAAAAAAAAACCCAAACAAAACACCTTACTTAAATCCTGGCCTGAAGATGCATGGTAATGTCGATGTATCTGAAACCCAAGAAAAGACTAAGAGGCAATCTCCAGGGTTCTGTGCTTATGAAATGTTGGAAGGTTTTTGTTACTGTTATATGAACTTCCATGTATCTGCTCTATGAAAATAGACTGAAGTTGGTGGATGTTACTAGATCCTGGTGCTTATACTACAATTTAATTTGCAGTACTGGTGACTGAGCAGTATTGATTATTGTGATGGTATGACTAGCTTATGTAGAAATTAATTCACTGGATACAGAATTTTACAAATAAAAGCAGTATTAATTTACCCACTTCACAAATGGAGGCAGGAATTCTGAAACAACCTATTATTTCAACTTTTTTTTTTTTTGTTGACTGCTTTTATTTCCTTCTTATTAAATAACTCAGATGTATGAACTTCAGGTGCAACATTTATTCATTTAATATTTGACTACTAATGAATGCTTTATCTGACACAGGAAGCACAGTAGAAGACAGACCGTAATAGGTAAATTAAATCCATGGTTTTAATATAACACGTCCTAATTTTGCCTTCAGAATCAAAATACAATAATTTGAAATAAGATGTAATGGTAGCTGTCTCTTAAATGCTTCCTACTCCTACCATCCCCTCATGAGTATTATCATATAAAATTGAGCACAAAGGAACTAATGAGTTCAAGAATGAGTGAAATACTAATGCCAGCATTATTCTTTGTGCTTGAAAGTTGCATGTTGTAGTTCACAATAGAAAGAAATAGTTGATACTACACCAATGACAGTTTTTTCAAGCAATTTGATATAATGCTCCTATGGAAATTTCCTAAACAAAAATCTCAGGAGGCTTTATGTGAAAAAGTATAGTGCTACAGTGTTTTTTTTGATAGGCTTAAAATGTCAAAGAAGTAGTTTTGTGCATTTTGAAGGTTTTCCAGTACCAATGTTGATTAGATATAAAGACTGTCTTGGGAAGAATTGAATGCTTTCACATTCAGATTAACTAGACATATAAATAATGTGTTTGGTATTATCAAAGCAGTTATTACCATAAAAATGTATATAAGGAATCAGGACACCTTAAATTCTGTTTAAAATCATAATTAGTTGTACTAAAAAGAAATAGGACCTGTAGTCCTATTTTATGCAAATATGGATGAATTTGTTTATTTATACTCGGGTTAATAACTCAAGTTAAATGGACTTCAAACTTAACAGTTTACAGAACTGAGGTCTGAATATTTTGATAAATACAACTAAAAAGTAGCAAAAGTAATTAAAATAATTTGAGCATGGTGACAGCAGAAGAGGGGGTTTGCCTCTTCAATTTGAAAGCAATTCCAATTTCTCCACTTGGAGGAAAAAGAAAAGGAATGTGCGGTGGATATCCTATCTGTACAAAATAGATTTCACATGCAGAGAAACAAAGGGGGAAGAATGATGCCTTCAGAATTCAATTTTTATTTGTCTTGTGAGTACTGAAATGAAAGTTTACTTCTTTGGGTCTGTCCTGGTTTGAGGTAAACCAGAAACAATTTTCAGTAATTTTTCTTTTCAGTTAGGCCTCTTCTAACTCTGAAATTAATGGCATGTTCTTCAGACAGTGTGTCCACTTCTAGCAGATAAGGTCGGATGTTTATAGTTAATACCAAGGCATGGTATGCAGAAACGCTCTTGCTTATACTTATTGCTATAACACCCAAGGCCAGATAACTTTGTTGTGTGCCCCGTTGGAGGGCTGGAAGCGGAAAAGTGTAGAAGGGTCCCACCTGCAGGGGGGAGCAAACAGGACAGGTGACCCAAAACTGACCAACAGGATATTCCATCCCATCTGCCCTATACTCAGTATAAAAGCTGAGGCATCAAAGGGTCAACCCTCCTTCTTCAGTGGCTGATGTCTGAGAAGGACTCTGTCTGTTCCTCTGCCTTTAATCTCAGTCCATGCATTCCCGAATCCAGTTCCTGTCCACCTCTGAGTACAGTCTGGGACTTTCCCAGTGTCTGCTGGTGACATGATCGTCATCCTGGAAGCTCAATTCTGGTTTTGTATATATTGTATATATATTATTGTTTTCTTATTAATACAATTATCTTTTAATCTCTTTTTTATTATTAATATTTCATTAAAGTAATTTATTTTCTTTTTCAATCCATAAGTTTATCTCTCTCTTTCATTATTGTCTCCCTTGGGAAAGAAGCTAGAGACAGCTGTTCGTTTTACTGGCCACCCCAGCCCAAGCCACAGCAGGGTCGAATGTTTCATTTATAAACATCTTATCCCCACGTAGCACAAAGTAATCTGTTTCAAATAAAGTCTTGAGAGTTTTGTCTGATTCTTTTCCTTGTCACCATTTAGGACAGCTCATTATATAAGAAAGCATATGTGAAAGATGGTAACTGTATACCATGGTTTCTGAGCACTATCTAAATTTATTTCCCTTATCAGTTATGCCCCTAAAGACATAAGCATGAAATTGTTACTTTCAAATCATACTCTGTTCTTGGCCTGTTATCTTCATTGTCATCCTAACAAGACGAGGTCCCTTGATGTAGTCTCACTTCAGGATGAAAAAGTAAGTAGGACTTCTGGCTAAAGAATTGAATTAGGTTCATATTTACAACACATAAGAAAAAAACTATTTTCTCCTCTTTTGGTGGTACTGAGGAAAGTGGTCTTAAATGCTGAAGTGATCTGGCTGATATCGTTAAATTAATCCTATTAAATAGACTAATTATTTTATGCCTTAGACAATGCAGAACAATAAAATGGGGTGCCACTTCTGTCAGTTTACTTCTTCCCAAATGCTGTGCATTTTCTTTTTGTGAAGAGGCAGAGTATATTTTAGTTGATGATCTGTTAGTTCTTTTAGTGGCCGAGATACGATGACCGACAGAATTTAAATATCTCAAGATCTGCCTGAAATCTTAGCAGTGTAGTGACAAAATTTATTTTTTTACCTTAGTAATACAGAGATCAAATTGGAGTACCTCTTCTTTCTAAACATGAAGGAGAGACCTGGGTGGGCTAAGCTGTCTGGCTGATGTGCTGGAGATCTGAGGAGCGCAGCAGCAGAGACCAGCACCCACCTTCACTGCCATCAATAACCACCCAGCATGACGCATCCTACACATTGCTCACAGGTGCTTGGAAGGATGTTTTTTTGCCTGAAGTGAAGCAAGTGCTCTTAAAACTCTTATCTGGAAAAAAAAAATGAAGACTAACTTGTTGGTGGGAGGCAAAGGCAGGTCTGGGAACAGCTGTTTTTGAAGAGGGCTGAACTAAATTTACATCTATTTTTGTCCAGTGCTCTTTACCTTGTATTCTTTTATCACAGAAAAGATCATCCAAATGTTGTAGTTAGTATTATAATCAGACTGAAGATACTAATGCTGGAAATTCAAGAAATACCTGGTGAGAAACCTGCAGACTCTGTGTGTCTGACCAGTCAAAATCTTTGGATTGTTTTACACATATATAAATGTATGTATGTATGTATGTATAAAAAAAAAAAAAAAAAAAAAAAAAAAAACCAAAAAAAAAACCAAAAAAAAAAACAAAACCAAGCAAAAAACCAAACCAACCAACCAAACAAAAAACAAAACAGAAAGCAGAGGAGCTAGTGTGGCCCAGGTGGCCAAGAAAGCCAACGGCATCCTGGCTTGTATTAGAAATAGAGTGGCCAGCAGAAGTAGGGAAGTGATTGTGCCCCTGTACTCAGCACTGGTGAGGCCACACCTTGAGTATTGTGTCCAGTTTTGGGCACCTCAATACAAGAGAGAGATCGAGGTGCTGGAGCGAGTGCAGAGGAGGGCAACGAAGCTGGTGAAGGGCCTAGCGAACAAATCATATGAAGAGCGGTTGAAGGAGCTGGGACTGTTTAGTTTGAGGAGGAGGAGGAGGCTGAGAGGAGACCTTATCACTCTCTACAACTATTTGAAAGGACACTGTAGAGAGGTTGATGCTGGTCTCTTCTCACAGGTAAATAATGACAGAACAAGAGGGAAGGGCTTCAAGCTCCAACAGGGTAGGTTTAGACTGAACATTAGGAAAGAATTTTTCACAGAAAGAGTGGTCGGGCATTGGAATAGACTGCCCAGGGAGGTGGTTGAGTCCCCATCCCTGGATGTGTTTAAGAGATGTTTAGATGTGGTGTTGGGGGATATGGTGTAGGGAAGAACTTTGTAGAGTAGGGTAGATGGTTGGACTTGATGATCCCAAGGGTCTCTTCCAACCTAGACAATTCTATGATTCTATGATATGTATAAGATGATATATCAATATACGTACGTATGATTAGCTATCCAAATGTTTCAGTAACAGATCTGTCTGGAGAGGAATAGTTATATGTTCTCTTTATGAACTAGAGTTGTGGGAGAACTACGTGAAAATATAAATATAAAGCATGAATAGCAATTGATGGCTTTTGAACAAATATACAGCACAGTTCTAAGGGCTGGGTTTTTTTTGGACAAAAGGACTACAACGGCAAAGTAAATTTCTCCATCCTGGTGCACTGGCTGCAAAACGTAAACAACATTCTAGCTCTGGTTAAGATTGGTGCTGAAATACCTTAAAGATATTTGTCTCATGTTTTCAGAAAGTTCTTAGTAATTGTCATGTTAACAAGACATGTTCTCATGTCTCATGATGATTCTTATATTTCTCTTCAAAGCTTGTATGACTAATGTGCTATCCTAGATTTTTGCCACTGCTGGGGGCAGGCATCGGGCTGTGTCAGGTCCCAGGGGGTGGCTGGGCTGCCCTTGGCCTGAGCAGAGCTGAGCTGGGTTTACCTGGTGCCCCGTGGCCCAGTGCCCATTGCCCAACCTGTCTGAGCTCCAGCTCTGTGAGTGCCCCTGGGGAAGGGGCTGACAGCCCCGGGCAGTCCTTGCGAGGGACAAATGATCCCTGGGAGCACAAGGGGGTAGTGGGGCAGCTTTCACTTCTTCCCTGAGAGTCCAGGGGGAAGGTAGCAGGCTGGGATATATGAAATGAAAAGAAAATGCATGAAAAGAAAGTGAAAGGGACTCCAGGGCTGAGGAGAAAGAGACCGCACCACCAATATCAAATACATCCCCACTAAGACTTAAGGACACTGACAAGTCACCATGACACCCTCCCCACTACACTCTTCCTTACGAGGTCAACATTAGGACCCAGATGGATATTTAGGAGGGTTAGTGTAACACTAGAGAAAAGGGTATTAGTAAGTTTTCTACTGTAATAATGTTGAAGATGACTACAGCTGTTAAGGTTTTTTGTTTTGGATGGTATTATTGTAACCGACCTAATGATAACTGCATTTTTTATTTTATTTAGGGTATTAAGATTTTAAATAGGCTACCATGGTTTATGGTTTCAAAAGTAAAGTAGTTTTCCTTTGTCCCATAACAGGATCTTGATGTAACGGGGGGGTAAGATCATTTCATGAATGATAAGATGTTGCCTTCTTAAAATCCTGAGCTGGACATGAGCCAATCTTTCCTAAGTTGTTGCTGGACTCTGGTGGTGAGATGTGGCAGGCTTCTTCAATCTGCACCTATTCTGCTTAAATCTCTTAAGCTTTTCCCTGAAGAAGACCTTGCATGGAGGTGGGGTGTGTGTGTGTGTGTGTGTGTGTGTGTGTCTTTTTCTTTGCTTATGCATTGTAAACATGTGAATTGATTTAGAAAATACTGCTTTAACAACATCTGCAGAGGCTATACATGTGTAACTCCTGCCACTGACAACAGTGAGAAGAGGTGTTTTATTAATGTCAGTTTAGGGTGAGAGACTGATAAAATGAAAAGGAATCCTTTGGCTCAGTGTCCCATCTCATTATCATGGCACTTCAGGGAGCTGATTTTCAACTGGGAAATAGCTGTCTAAGAAACCGTGTGTGCAATCAATTGATTGCTGAACCCTGAAACTTGCTGTGCTGTTGTGTTTCTACCCACTTTAGTTTTTAGAGGGGAGGGCAAGGGAAGAGGATGTAAGGGTGTATGTCTGTCTGAAATATGGTGGAAAAGCAGAGAATTGGGGCTTCTGTTTTCATCTAAGTGTTTTCGTTAGAGTCACAGCAATGAGAAGATGATGTTGTGGTAGTGAGAATCCCAGCTGTTCAGTGCATTTTCCTTCAAACACGTCTTTGAATCATTTATACCTTTTCCCTGCACTCCTAAGCTAACGTAATAACCTTCTTTTTTTCCTTAAAAATACTGAGTCTTTTGAGCAATAAGTTTAGTAAATATCACTTTTGAAGTAATTTATTCCAGGCTGAACTCCTTAAAGAAGTAAAATTCATAGCCATATTAAGTATTGTGGGTAAAGTATTGGGTTTTTATTGTGGGTTTATGAATACTGAAATAATTATTACCTATTTTCCTGTAAAGGTATTTCAGGTACACCTTGCATGCAAATCTCAGCATTTGTGAATTTTGTCCTTTCAAACAGAAACAGCATGTAACATACTCAATAACAAAATGAACCTTAATCAGTGTTTACCTCTCCAGTAAATAGATGTTTTCCAGTCAGCAAGTGTGAAATAAGTAATACAGTCCCTCAGTCATACTGCTTTTGATACAGACAGTTAAGTCTAAAGACAAGTGTTTTAAAGTGTTATATATTAGGAGGTAGTTGACACATCCCCTGAAAAACTATAAGATGCATAAACTTGATCTTCATCTTATTGTTGTTCTTGACCCTAGACGGTTGTGTTAAACAGTAAAACTTGATCTGTACTGGCTTCACGATTCTGAGATTGACTAGCAATAATATTTTTCTTTAAGTGCATTCACTGGAAAAGAAGGGTTTATTGAATTAAATGGCCATTCCAGATGTACACTGATTGATAACTTGAGCACCTTCCATGCTGGTGCAGATTTTCAAAGCAGGGTAATAGCATCAATACTCTACTTGCTAGTTTCTCATCTTAGATGTAAGAAAATGTTAAAAAATAATTTGGAGTCTTTTTAGGTATTTGAAAATATTTTTTTAATCAAGTTTAAGAAAACAGTCTTGACAGTCATAGGAAGAAATCTGCTTTGAGTATTTATAAAATGTATTCTTTGGTACAGTTTAGAATACGTTAAATATATTGGATTTAAATGTTCAAATAATATTAAAATTATGTGTACATATGCTCTGCCCAAGTATTATACACTATTTTCTATTTTTCTGAAGAATCAAATATTGTTGTTTCTTTCTGATGCAACTTCTAAAATGTATTTACTTAGCTTTGTTCTGGTGCTTCGGATTATTATGTAAAGTCTGGTTAAAGTAATCCAAATATGATAATCTAATTATGGGGCTAATTAATGCATAAACTTTTTTATCAAAATAGATTATGAAGATTATTTTTAATGTGAATTTTTCTGTATTTTATGTTTTCATTTTTGTCATTAAGGCTAGAAAGTATACTAATTACCTTTGTAAATTCCAAATAATATTTACAAAGAGAAATACACTTATGCAATAGAAAAGAAAATATACTAGGCATATCTTTCAGTTTATTATACATGAGGATTTAGGTAATCTACTCTTGCTATTTCTTTAAAAAAAATTACTATTTGCATATATAACACATTGAAAAGGTATTTAGATTTTGGTGCTGTACTGTGCTGTGAATGTACCACTATCTTGTGAAGTCTGCGTTTTCACAGTGTCTTTTCCTTAACGTACTATTACCTTAGTGCCAGTGGCAAATGGCCATGACACAAAATCTTTACTGTAAATTTACTATGTTACTTAAACTCTGCAGATAAACAGATGCACTCCACTTCTCTCCTGAATGTGTGAACATTTCCTCTGCCAATTCAAAGCTTCATTTTCTAGATCTACTCTCTTTTTAATGTCTGCCATGCCTGGAAGATTTGGTCTCACCTTTTTCTGCTTCTTGAATTACTGAGGTTATTCATGTGGCTTCAGCTCCTAGTTTAGACCGTCAGCTTCTAATGATACAGTTACACACTCACTGTGTGTATGGGCTTTTCCTAGGCTAAGATTTCCTTATCACCCTGTGTGACAGAATTACCCTTAACACTTAGCTTTTTATTTCAATATTTGATTGTGGTTTTTGCAGTACTTTGGACATGAAAGACAGTATCACATCCATCTTTTTCTTACACTTCTCATTCCTGTCTAGCTTGTCCACTGCTCTGATTGGATTTCTTTTCTGATCACTCTTCCATTTTTCTTGTTCAAACCAAGAAATTTTCCTGTCAACACTGACCAAACATCTGTTTTGTTTTCTCTTCCCCGTCCTAAGGCACCTGGATAAGATGCATGATTGCAGCTCAGAAAGCTAACCATATCCTGGGCTGCATCAGAAGTGTTGACAGCAGGTCAAAGGAGGTGATTCTGCCCCTCTACTCCACTCTCTCATGAGGACCCCACCTGGAGTACTGTGTCAAGCTCTGGAGCCCCCAACATAGGAAAGACATGGACCTGTTTAAGTGTGTCCAGAGGAGGGCCACAAAGATGATCTGAGGGCTGGAGCATCTCTCCTGTGAGGAGAGGCTGAAAGAGTTGGGGCTGTTCAGCCTCGAGAAGAGAAGGCTCTGGGGAGACCTTATAGCAGCCTTCCAGTACCTAAAAGGGGCCTACAGGAGAGCTGGGGAAGGACTTTTTACAAGGGCATGTAGTGATAGGACGAGAGGTAATGGCTTCAAACTGGAGGAAGGTAGATTTAGATTAGATATTAGGAAGAAATTTTTCACTTTGAGCATGGTGAGGCACTGGAACAGGTTGGCCAGAGAAGTTGTGGAAGCTTCATCCCTGGAGGTGTTCAAAGCCATGTTGGATGGGGCTTTGAGCAACCTGGTCTAGTGGGAGGTGTCCCTGCCTAAGGCAGGGGGGTTGGAACCAGATGATCTTTAAGGTATCTTCCAACCTAAACCATTCTATGGTTCTAAGACACATGCTACATTTTCTCAAGGTGAGAGATCTCGCATTAAGAGAGTTTAACAGCTCCAGTTACACAGGGTATAGGGATCCTCTGTTGAAGTGGACCTTAGGAGGAAATGCCACACTCTTAATGAAGATCTTGGAGCACTTCTCAGGAGCACAGCACTCCATTCTTATTTACTGTTGCCATGCAAATACCCTTAGATGTTACTTCAAATGTCACCTTATTTTATGGGGTCATAACAACAGGAGTGTTATAGAATAAAGACTTCTGTACTCCGAAGTGAGTGGCTATTCCTTTCTGTTAGGGAGAAAATGGATGAGGTGAAGTGTTTTCTATTTTTTCCTTTACTTAACTCCACTTTCCTCCTAAATGAAATATGTTAGATGAATATTTAAGAACTGCAGTTCAGCGTAAAATGGTTATATTAAGTCCTGGTGAGGAGGGAGAAAAGAGAAATATGTGATACTTAAAGAAATTAGAGTATCGGAGGTTTTTTTTTCTGAAATGGCTGCAAAGGATAGAAGTGATCTTCAGTTTCTGAAGTGTTGGAACAAAAATGAATCCTATACTGGAAAGAACTGGGATCTGCTTACCCCTTTTTGGCAGCAGAGGCAAGATACAGATGAGGAGCCAGCTTGTTCCTGTTGAAACGGCAGTTCCTGGTCTGTTGTGTTGGAGCTGCTGTGGGTGATTGGGACTTCTTGAGAGAAGTCAGTGTGACCAAGAAGTTGTATCTTTCTTCTGGGAGAGCTTGAAGGAGGAATTATTCACTATTCTAAATAGACAGTTACTCCTCATACCCCCTTTTAAAATGTAACATGGTATTTTAGAAATAAGTAAATTCAGGTATAACATAATTCTCCCTTTCACGTGTTGATTGCCTTAAGATAAAAGAAACAATTACTTCTGTCTTCTGCAAAGGTTTACTTTAATAGGAAATCCAAATGGAGAGGATAAAGGAAAGGAAGAGGGCAAAAAGTGTTAAGTGATTACATGAAAACCTATCATATCCTTCAAAATATTAACATATTAAACTTAGAATGAATAAACAATTTTCCCCTTGTTCAGTGCCTTATGCTGCTTTTTACATTGTTAAACCACTTTGCTTGTTTTATTAAAAGCGTAGGGGAATTATCTAACTAAAATGTCTTTCATTTATCCTGCATCAGAATGCTGTTCCTTCTAGTATGTGCATGGGTTGGATTGTTCCCACAGAAGAAACAATAAATCCATCAAAACATAAAGGAAGATGATGGCACTGCAATTAAGCCTTAAATATCTAACAGTGGTGTTAACATCTCAGAAACAGGTTTTATGAAAACATATGGTGAGAAAACTTGTTTTCAAGCCTTAACACTTTTATGCTTGATGTCTTTGTGACATTACTTGTGTCTCTGCTGGCATTACTTCTTGAAATTGTAACAGACTACATGAACGCAAAGAAAAAGTGACCTAAAAAAATCAGTAATATCTTATAAATTATATATGCAGCCACTTTGTACTAATTATCAACTGGAGATCCAAAGACCTTACACATTATGCAGATTTGATTGTCCTAAAGCACTGGGAATTTTCATAGAATCATATAACTGTTTAGGTTGGAAGAGGCCTTTAAGACCATCAAGTCCAACAGTCAACCTAGCGCTGCCAAGCTACCGCTAAACCATGTCCCTCAGCACCCCATCTACACATCTTCTAAATACTTCCAGGGATGGCAACATCCCTGGGCAGCCTCTTCCAATGCTTGAGAGCCCTTTCTTCTTGTCCTGTCGCCTGTTACTTGGGAGAAGACATCGACCCCCACCTCGATACAATCTCCTTTCGGGTAGTTGTAGAGAGCAATAAGGTCTCCCCTCAGCCTCCTTTTCTCCAGGCTAAACAGTCCCTGTTCCCTCAGCTGCTCCTCATAAGACTTGTGCTCTAGACCCTTCACTGTCTTCGTTGCCCTTCTCTGGACACGCTCCAGCACCTCAGTGTCTCTCTTGTTGTGAGGGACCCAAAACAGAACACAATATTTGAGGTGAAGTCTCACTAGGGGGGCCATCACAGGGAGGCCAATCACTTCCCTGGTCCTGCTGGCCACATTGTTTCTGATACAAGCCAGGATGCTACTGGCCTTCTTGGCTACCTGGGTGCACTGCTGGCTCAATATTCAGCCGGCTGTTGACCAACACCCCCAAGTCCTTTTCCACCAGGTACCTTTCCAGCCACTTGTCACCAAGCCTGTGGCATTGCATGGGGTTATTTTGACCCAGTTGCAGGACCTGGCACTTTGCCTTGTTGAACCTCCTAACATTGGCCTCCGCCCATAGGTCCAGCCTGTCCACATCCCTCTGTAGCACCATCCTACCCTCAAGCAGGTCAACACTCCACCCAACTTCGTGTTGTCTGCAAACTTACACAGGGCTCACTTGATCCCTAATCCAGCTACTTCATAAAGATATTAGAAAGAACAGGCCCCAGTACTGAGCCCTGGGGAACACTGCTTGTGTGTGACCGGCTGCCAACTGGATTTAACTCCATTCACCACCACTCTTTGGGTCTGGCCATCCAGCAGCTTTTTCTCCCAGAGGAGAGTACCCCCATCCAAGCCATGTGCAGCCAGTTTCTCCAGGAGAATGCTGTGGGGAAGGGGGTAAAAGGCTTTACTAAAGCCTAGGTAGGCAACAGCCACAGCCTTTCCCTCATCCACTAAGTGGGTCACCTTGTCTTTGAAGGAGATCAGGTCAGTCAAGCAGGACCTGCCTTTTGTAAACCCATGCTGACTGCGCCTGTTGCCTGGTTGTCCTGTACGTGCCACGCAATAGTGCTCAAGACGATCTGCTCCTTAAGCTTGCAAGGCTCTGAGGTCAGACTGACAGGCCTGTAGTTCCCGGGATCCTTCTTCAGCCCCTACTTGTGGATAGACGTGACACTTGCTAACCTCCAGTCAGCTGGGGCCTCCCCGGTTAGCCAGGACTGCTGCTAAATGATGGAAAGTGGCTTGGTGAGCACTTCTGCCAGCTCCCTTGGCAGAAGGGTCCCTTTGGGTGGATCCCATCTGGCCCCATAGACTTGTGTGTGTGCAAACGGTGTAGCAGGTTGCTAACCATTTCCCCTTGGATTATGGGGGTTTCATTCTGCTCCTCATCCCTGTCGTCCAGGTCAGGGGGCTGGGTACCCAGAGAGTAACTGGTCTTACTATTAAAGACTGAGGCAAAGAAGGCACGAAGGCATCCTTTTCCTCATCCTTTGTCATTATGTTTCCCCCCACATCCAATAGAGCATGGAGATTATCCTTAGTCCTCCTTTAGCTGCAAATGTGTGTATACACAGAAGCATTTTGTATTGTCTTTTATGGCAGTAGCCAGATTAAGCCCTCGTTTGGCTTTGGCCCTTCTAACTTTCTCCATGAATAGCTTCTCGAAATCTTTGCAGTCTTCCTGAGCGGCCTGCCTCTTCTTCCATAGGCCATAAGCTTTCCTTTTCTTCCTGAATTCCAGCCAAGCCTGGTCTTCTCCCCCTCCAGCTCGTCTTACGGTGCATGGGGATGACCTGCTCCTGCACCTTTAGGATTTCCTTCTTGAGGAACATCCAGCCTTCCTGGACTCCTTTGCCCTTCAGGACTGCCTCACAAGGGTCTCTGTCCACTGGTCTCCTAAACAGGCCAAAGTCTGCCCTCTGGGAGCCCAAGGTAGCAGTTCTGCTGGTCCCCCTCCTTACTTCTCCAAGAATCAAAAACTCAATCATTTCATGATCACTATGCCCAAGACGGCCTCCAACCATCACATTCCCCACAAGTCCTTCTCTGCTTGTGAAAATGCATCTAGCCAGGTGCCTTCCCTAGTTGGCTCACTCACCAGCTGTGTCAGGACGTTATCCTCAACACGCTCCAGGAACCTCCTAGACTCTTCCCTTTCTGCTGTATTGTATTCCCGGCAGACATCTGCTAAGTTGAAGTTCCCCACGAGAACAAGGGCTAGCAACTGTGAGGCTTCTCCCAGCTGCTTATAGAATATTTTGTCTGCCTCTTGGTCCTGGTTGGGCGGTCTGTAACAGACTCCCACCATGATATCTGGCTTGTTGGCCTTGCCCCTGGTTCTTACTCATAAGCACTCATCGCTCTCCTCACCATCATTAAGCTCTAGACAATCAAAACACCTGCTAACATACGGGGCCACTCAACTGCCTTGGCTTCCTAGCCTATCCCTTCTGAAGAGTTTACAGCTATCCAATGCAGCACTCCGTTTTCCATTTAAGAATGAGAATCCTCTAATATTTTGATGTTTCTGAAAACAGATATTTTAAAATACTCCTGGTTAATACAAGCCAACTAAAACTTATCCTTTAAGATATACACACTTTGTTTTCTATTAAGAATGTAATGAGCTTTGATATCCAGTTTTGGAAATTAAGCATTTGAATGGCTTTTTAAGCTGCAATTCATGCACTGAGTTTTATTTTGATATGCTGTTGCTTGCTTTAAAGTTAGACTGCTTTAAGAAAAAAATGTCAGAAAATTGAAAAACGTATGTTTTTGAAGGAGAGGAACAAAATAAAAGTAATCCAGCTGATTGTTAGTTCTCAGAGAAGCTGAAGAGTCTCCTTCCTTGGGAGAGACTTAAAACCTGACTCAACGTGGTTTTGAGAAACCTGCTCTGGCTGGCCCTGCTCTGAGCAGGGTGTTGAAATAGGTGACCTCTTGGAGTGACACCTTCCTGCCTCTGCTGTTGTGTGCTTCTCTTTCACTAGACCTCTTGGGAGGCACAAGGACTGATGTAGATAATTTTTTCATCTGGTCCCTAGTCTTTGATATACATACTTTAGGAAGGTCTTATAGGTGGTTAAACTCTGTATTGCAAGTCCTGCCTTTGCTTCTCACTCTGTTCTTTGGGTTAAGCTGCCTGCTGATAGTGCCTGCAGCTCGAAGTGTGTAAGCACCATCAGTCACTGCAACCGAGTTACCACTAGAGATATGGAACTAACAAATTTTAAATCGAAGGAACTTTTATAGCCACCTTATATCTATTAATGTCAAAGTTAGAAGTTGTAGTATATTACTGTAGTATTGTAGTAGTGCTTTAGGTATTTAAGTATACTGTGTGACCCAGGAGTCCTAAAATAGGCTTTTCAAACTGTTTAGTTAAAAAATACTGTAATCCTAAAAAAAAAAAAAATTCTTATTAAACCACTGGTGAGGATTTTCTCCTTCTTCTATTACAAAATTTGCATTTCTTAGCTTTAGTGTCTGTATTCTGAACTTTACCTTAATCCCTGAAACATCTGTATCACGTAGGTCCTAATTCTGAAGAAATCCTACCTGGTGCATGGATTCAGTTTGTTGAGTCTAAGGCTTGACTAGCCCGGTTCTGATTCCATTTTTTGAGCAAGAAGGGGTGAAATATTTCCTTGTAGGTTTTGGCTTAATGCATCTAGCAATTTAATGGCAGTTAGCTTACTAAAAGTATGTAACTTAAAACATGAAAGATGAAGATGAAAAGTAGTGGTTAGATAAATCATAGTATTAAAAGCTGACTTCATTAAAATATTTGAGACTCTCAAGCATTGTAAAATAACAGTGTGGTAGAACTTTATAATTTACATTTTTCTTTAAGTGCTTGTTTTTCTGTTTCCCCACTGGTACCACAGATGATTAAGAGCATATGACCTGTGGTGGATAGGTATGATCAACCACCTCAGGTCCAAGTGACGTGTTACTGGTTTGGTTTAGAGCTTGCCTTGTAGTTATTTCAGTAGATTAAGGGGCACTATTAAAAAAAAAAAAATCTTCATCTTCAGAAAAAAAAAAAAAAATCTTCATCTTCAGAAGTGAAAGTACAGGTGTAAGCCCCATCTTCCTTTCTGCCTTTGGTAGAGTACCAAACTTTTTCAAGTAATTGTAAAAAAAAACCTCTTTCCGCTCTTTTCATGGGGTAGGAGGGTGCATTAATTTAGGTAAGTCTTTTGAAATGATGGAATTAATAACGTGAATCCAAAACTCAAATGTTGCACACCTGTGTGACTTTTTACACATCAGTAATTTCTGGGTAGATTTTCCTGTGCTGACACAAACTATGGCTCCTTTGAATGCTCGAGTTTGGAGTGTTGCCTTTCTCATTTCTCCACCTTACATATAGTCTTATGGATGATCATTTGTATTTATTTTTTTTAAACATCAGATAAGTGTTCAGATTTTGCAGGAAATAGGGAGACTAAATAGGGTTTTCTTGATGCATGTGCTATTGTAGTGGGTTGTGACAGAATTAATTCTCTATTGCATCAGGCTCCGGGGTGACTCCAGTTAATTACTTTCTGGAAGCTGCTTTTTGGAATACCTTTCTGAAAGAGCTGCTGAGCCATATATGACCACCTCTTACAGAAGGTTGATGGTTATCGTATGTAAGCATGACACAATTAAGAAAATACACCTTCCATATCCCTTTATTTTTAATTGGAAACTTTATCTTTCTCTGTGAGAAGAAAATAATTTGTGTACTTCATAATGTACTACAGGCTCTAAAGAATGCTTTTAATTATTCAGAATTAGTATTAGTCTTGCATCAATTGTTTTACGTATTTTAACTGATAACCTTTCCAACTCAATGTCTACCTAAAAGAAAGAACAATTTTTCATATATATTCCTTGCTAGTAGGAAAGGGGTGTATTAAACATTTTAAAAGTTGTTTCTGTATTCTTATCTTTTTATAGTGATGAGATATGGTTATACTTTAAAAAGCATTTATGATAGCTTGAATATGAAGATTGGAGACAATGCATTTAGAAAGCATAACATGCTCATTATTAACTATTTTCTACTCTGTTAATTTTATGGCAAATTAAAAAAAAATACAAATATATTTGCTCATTTCAATACAAGTCATCAGCATGTTATGGTCTTAAATTAATTTCTATTGATATTACACCTGAACCACCTTTAAAGAATGCTGTAGAGCATTGGAAAAGCTGGACAATTATTCTTAATCACCCCAAATCCACATATCCTGTAATTCCTAGCAAATTGAAGTAAAAAAAAAATAAAATAATAGCAGTAATAGTACAGTGGTTCCAGAGAGTTCCATAAAAATTTGACTACTAAAACAGTCCATTGAAATGTAAATCCAGAATAGCAGGTGCATACAGTTAAAATGATTCCTGCTTATTGTCTAGGGAATAATTGGAGCAAGTCATCTTCCAGGACAAACTCAGAAATGTAGTCTATCTTCTGTTTGGTTTTTTTTTTTTTTTTCTCTTAAGCTACCCACCCAGCTCCTTTGTGCAATACTTTGCAAAACAAAGTCTCTGTTTCTAAAAATTAAATGTGTGAAGAAAAGGACGTAAAACTGCATGAAGGGATGTTTTCTGTCTAAGCATGCATCTCAAAATGAAGTAAACTCCTTAGGCTAGAATGGAGTTTGTAGAATGGTCTTACTATAGCTATGCATCTTTTCAAACTTTGTATGTGTGGTACAGTCCTTTATGTATTTTAAATTCAAATGTCATGTATTTGCAGAAAGGATTATCAAAACTATAGCTGTAGGTGAACAATAACGGTTGAGATCCCAGAAGCTGGATTTGGAGGAGTGCGTGTGTGTAACTGTCATGGTTTCAGCTGGGATGGAGTTAATGTTTTTGCTAGCAGCTTGTATAGTGCTCTGTTTTGGATTTGGGATGGGAATAGTGTGATAGCCAGTAATGTCTTTGGCTGTTGCTAGGCAGTCAAGGCCTTTTCTGCTCCTCATACCGCCCTGCCCAGTAAGTAGGCTGGAAGTGCACAAGAAGTTGGGAGGGAACAGCCAAGACAGCTGTCCCCAGCTGACCAAAGGAACATTCCATGCCATGTGACATCATGCTCAGCATATAAAGCTGGAGGAAGAAGGAAGGGGGAGATGTTCAGAGTGATGGCATTTGTCTTCTAATGGTTATGCGTGATGGAGCCCTGCTTTCCTGGGGATGGCTGAACACCTGCCTGCCCATGGGAAGTAGTGAATGAATTCCTTGTCTTGCTTTGCTTTGCTTGTGTGTGCAGCTTTTGCTCTACGTATTAAACAGTCTTTATCTCAGCCCATGAGTTTTTCCTCACTTTTACTCTTCTGATTCTCTCCCCCATCCCACTGGGAGAAAGTGAGAGCGCAGCAGCGTAGTTCTAGCTGCTGGCTGGGGTTAAACCATGACAGTAACACATACACCTTTGTCTAGCAAAAAGTCCCAACTCCAGGACTCACTTTCAGAAGTAAAGCTTTTGGGGTTTTTGATTTGGTTTTTTGTTTGGTTTTGGGTGTTTTTTTAAAAGTAAGGAAATGCATCTGTGCCACATGATATGCTTTATAACTTCTTTATTTACAACTAACAGTCACATTAAGGAATTAGAAGTCTTGTGTAGCCTTGCATTTCACCCATAAAGAGCAGTAATAACTAAAAAAACCAAATAGTTGTTAGTGTTTAAATAAAATGCGGTGATTTTTTTTTTTACATCTGAGGTCTAGCCTTGAAAAGTATGCATATATACACTTTCTTAAGGGGTAGTCCATTCAGATTCTAGAAAATCCCCAAATGTTTTCAAGCATCGCAGCTCCTGTTATTGTTATACCTTATGCATCCATCATACGTTATGACATATTTTATTGGCTTAGCAGGCAGCAGAATGCTTTTCTGAAACTGTTTTCTTCAATAGCAATGTAAAATAATTGAGTTATCTACCTGTTTTGACCAAACAGCCAGAAATTTTGTTGAATTAATAATAAAAAAAGTAAATCAGTGGTCTAAACCAAACTGTAGCGATCCTGCATCAGGTTTCTTTGACTAAATTCAGAGAAGTAGTGTCTTTCATAGTATACACATTATGGATGTCAAATATTCAACTGATAGTTCAAAACTAGTACTTTTTCCAGTTTAGAGCTCTCTGTACATAATTTCTGCTTATTCAAAACTGTGGAGGTCTTCTTAAACTTCCAGTGTGATGTAGTCTTGAGATTCAAAATCCATGGTCATTGCCATCTGGTATTACCTGTCTAAAATTCTATGGGTTTTGATGGCAACCAAACAGAACAGACGTGTACAAAACTGAGATTTGCCAAGTGCGAGTGTTGGCAAAAGTATAAGCATACCTTATTAAAACAAAAATAGGTATTTAAAAATATGCATAATACAGTAATTGAAAAGTGATAGGATGAAGTGAACAGGGCAGTAAGAAAGCAGCCCTGCTCTCCTGTAAATCACTAGGTGTGATTCTGGAGGCGCAGTGTGGTCCACAGTGCAGAGCAGAGGGGCTGTTCTACAGAGTCTTGGTTTAAAAAGCCAAAGGCCAGGAAGACAAAACTGTTCTGGTGAATGTTAGAAGAAACCAAGGCCTTTGCTGTAAGGCAGTCATCTACAAAAGATCAGTTTGATAAATGTTGACATTTTTCACTTTTATGGGTTCCAGGGCACTATGTAACACCATTACATACATATGCAAAAAAGCCTAAGCTTATTTTTAGAGAACAAAATGGTTGTCTAGAAAATGTGCTTAAAAGGACACGTGAGATGCTGTCACAGGAACTTCATCTGTTCTTGAGATGATGTTATGCTTGAATATACAGGTGCTCTAATAAGTATATTAATCAACTGAGAAAACATGATGTTGCATAGTTTCATAGGTACTTAGAGATATTGCATACACTGATAGTCCTATGCTTCATGTAAACATAGTGTCGCATATAAAGATGGATGGATGGCAGGGGTCGTGCCTGTTTGCTTTCTTTAAGAGAAGATACTCAGAAGGGAGAGGCCAGCTGAGAGTGAAAGGCTGTGAGGGAGATATACATGCATACTTTTTGATACATGCTTTTTTTTTCATCATGGGTTGGTTTACGTGACACCAGGCCTGTGGGTGACAGATGGGGTATACCTGTCTCAAAGGGTGAAAAAGATTTTTACACAAGAGTTGGCAGGCCTTATTGAAAGAGCTTTAAACTGGATTTGAAGGGAAAAAGGGATAAAACCAAGTTTGGTAGCGACAAGCCTGGGCGTAGCACACCAATCATTATGTGATGGTGTGCTAGTTAGGTCCTTTGGTCTGCCATCCCAGTAGAGGTAGGGGATGGAGTGCCATGTGATAGCAAAGACACAACCGATATTGATGGTCTAGAAATCATGAAAGTGCCTGGGAATGGTCAGGAAGGTAATAGGGCTTCTCTCTCCAAAAATGCAGCGGGACCAATAGCACAACTGAAGTGCCTATGCAACAATACATGCAGCATGGGCAACAAACAGGAGGACCTGGAACCTATTGTGCAGCAGGAAAATTATGATATAGTCTCCATCACAGAAACATGGTGGGATGACTCGCACAACTGGAGTGCTGCATCGGATGGCTGTAAACTCTATAGAAGGGATAGGCAAGGAAGGTGAGGCGGTTGAGGAGCCCTGTATGTTAGTGGGTGTTTGGATTGTCTAGAGCTTAATGATGGTGAGGAGAGGGATGACTGCTTATGAGTAAGAACCAGGGGCAAGGCCAAAAAGGCAGATATCATGGTGGGAGTCTGTTATGGACTGCCCAACCAGGATCAAGAGGCAGACAAAATATTCTGTAAGCATCTGGGAGAAGCCTCACAGTTGCTAGCCCTTGTTCTCGTGGGGAACTTCAACTTAGCAGATGTCTGCCGGGAATACAATACAGCAGAAAGGGAAGAGTCTAGGAGGTTCCTGGAGCGTGTTGAGGATAATGATGGTGCTACAGAGGGATGTGGACAGGCTGGACCGATGGGCGGAGGCCAATGTTATGAGGTTCAACAAGGCAAAGTGCCAGGTCCTGCAACTGGGTCAAAATAACCCCATGCAATGCCACAGGCTTGGTGACAAGTGGCTGGAAAGGTACCTGGTGGAAAATGACTTGGGGGTGTTGGTCAACAGCCAGCTGAATATGAGCCAGCAGTGCACCCAGGTAGCCAAGAAGGCCAGTAGCATCCTGGCTTGTATCAGAAACAATGTGGCCAGCAGGACCAGGGAAGTGATTGGCCTCCCTGTGATGGCCCCCCTAGTGAGACCTCACCTCAAATATTGTGTTCTGTTTTGGGTCCCTCACAACAAGAGAGACACTGAGGTGCTGGAGCGTGTCCAGAGAAGGGCAACGAAGACAGTGAAGGGTCTAGAGCACAAGTCTTATGAGGAGCAGCTGAGGGAACAGGGACTGTTTAGCCTGGAGAAAAGGAGGCTGAGGGGAGACCTTATTGCTCTCTACAACTACCCGAAAGGAGATTGTATCGAGGTGGGGGTCGATGTCTTCTCCCAAGTAACAGGCGACAGGACAAGAAGAAAGGGCTCTCAAGCATTGGAAGAGGCTGCCTGTGGGAGCTAGTCCTTGAAAATAGACTGTGTGTATAGCAAATTGTGAAGGACGCCTTAACCTTGAGACTAGATAACAGGAAAGTTGGCAGAAAGAGTAAAACAAGAACAGGATGTCAGCAAGAAAAATAACGCTTGAGCAAGATTAAACAATATGCTAATGTTAACCAATCATGGGTGAAATAACCCTGCGTGGTCGCCGCATGCACAAAGCGAGACAGCCAATCAAACAATGCGTGATCGCGTGTACAAGATATGAATGACTATATATGTAACCCGAGTGTTAGCAATAAACGGAGCTTAGCGGAGATTAATGCTAACATACATCGTATCGGTGTGCTTGATCCCCTCTACCTGGCCGCAACAGCTGCCCAGGGATGTCACCATCCCTGGAAGTATTTAGAAGATGTGTAGATGGGGTGCTGAGGGACATGGTTTAGTGGTAGCTTGGCAGCGCTAGGTTGACTGTTGGACTTGATGGTCTTAAAGGTCTCTTCCAGTGAAAAGAGTTCTATGATTCTATGTGTATATGGCAGTATTATTGCAGCATGAACATGTCTCTACATGCTGCTATTTTTTATTATCCCAGTTTCATTTTGCAACAGCATATGTAGCTTTTTTGTTAGATAAAATTAAGGTGTAGAAAAAGGATACAAAATACAGTTACTCAGAGCCTTTCCAAGAGCATTAATGGGGGTAGTGGTATTAATCTGAGTAGTTCAGCTTTCAAAAAGGGCTCAGTCTGCATGCCAAATTGTGGTGCTCGTCTCTATAAGACCGACCTTTGTTCATAAACCATAGCAGATAAGTGTTCTGCTATATCACTTAGGTAGATGTGAAAGGCTTTTAAGTGTTTTTGCAGCTGAAATACATGACTGGAAAATGATTGACTGCACTTTAGGTCATCTGTCTAAAAGTGCTCTTAACTGTCTTGGAGACTTTATTTCTCTTTTGCTCAGTACAAAGAAGTTGCCTGCTGTCATATTTTGGATGTTCCAGTATTCCTTAGTCTGCAGGATAACCCCCTGTATTGGCAATAAAATGTGAGTCACAGGTAATTCAGGGTCAATACCAGTCATTCAAATACTTTCATCTTTTTACCATTGTTTTCAGCCAGGCTCCTCCTGTCCGGTAAATCTGTGAACAGCTTATAGTGGTGTGTTGTAAACATTTGGTTAGTTAGTGTCAGTTTGCTGCAGTTTCTCAAAGGTGAAGAAATTGTATAGACATATTAACATAATCTTTCCAACTAAAACTCAGTTTTCTTGATATCTTTTTTACCAGCAACATCCAGTGCTTTGCCATTTAAACACTTACGTATTTTGCTTAATTTTACGAAATATATATTCTCATTGGATTTAAAATTGTTAAATATACTCTTGACAGCCAAATAAGGTAAGGAAGAAATAAATTGAAATAAAATTCTTCTGGATATACGAAACCAGTGTAATAGTCAACAAGAGTTTGAATTTCAAAATTTCTGAAATCAGCTTTTTCTTATCATAACTCATATTCTTTCACTTATAGTTCAACTTAGCCTTTTTGAGAGGGATGCACCTCACAAAACTGGAAACAGCTGAGAATTAGAAGCCATTTTTAATGGGTCTCTTGTTTTCCAGAGCTTAAAATATAACTTAACTATACCCACCCTCTGTCCCTTCCTGACAGTTATCTTAAAATATTGGTGGTCTGACTGTAACATGAGGGTGTAGGTTCTTGCACATACTAGAAAATTTGTTCAGTGATCTAACTGTCCTAAAATGTTTCAGTCCCTCAGTAGTGCTGACATATACCTGCAGACACATACCTGTCTGTAAGGTTGCGGGATAAGCTGAGGTAATGAAATGAATTTTTTTCTTTTTTTGTTTTGTTTTGAACTGCAAGCAGTTCTGCGAGCACTCCTGCAGGAGTAGAGGATTCCCGGTGAGAACGAGGACAAGTGGTGGACGTGGGAGTGTCAGGCTGTTTCTATAGCTGAAGAAAATGTATGTTGACTTTGTAGGCCATCAGTGCTGTAGGTTGAAGTGATCACACTTTGAATTCACTTCAGCACAGTGTTGATAAGGATAATATTCCGATCTCGGCACAGTTTATCTCATCCTGAAAGATGGGTTTTTTTGTGATATAAATTCAACAGAACTTCTCATAGAACAGTGTGGGATACAAAACTTCCCCCTCACCAAGGAGGAAGCAAGCCTTGAATGTTTTAAAGCTCATAGGAGAGAATGACGCTCAAGAAACTGAGAGAATGCAGCTAGCATGTGTGATCATTTAAGTTTTGTATGATTTGAAAAAAATACTATAAAATTAATCTTATTTCTACTGGTATAGAGGGATTTATAAGGAGAACTTCTCCTTCAGGCATGATCTATTGGAACTGGGCAAGGTAGCTGCAGTGATTTAAAATAGTGCATTGGAGAAAAAAAAGCTGCTAACAAACCTTGGTGGATGGAAAACAGTGATCAAAAGCATCGAAAGCAAACGAACGTTGCCGGTGTTCCCTCATGCTGTGAGGCAAACATTGCCTTCAGACTAAGGTGGGCTGTGAATTTCTTTTCTTGTGCAGAGATTATTTTTTATCTGTTGTGTTTTCAAATGTGTGAATGGGAAGGTAAGAGATTTTCGTATTTTTTCCGCACCTTTCTTTCTGCACCCCTTATGGCTGAAGAACCAGCCCTAAGGAGACTGTGTACAAGCTCCCTTTTTGGTCTTCGGCCGTGAGGCACCCACTGTGTTTGGCCTATATGCTGGAAGTAAAAAGTGGTAGAAAAGTCATGAGTATCCCGATGACCTTCTTGCAAAGTCAAGCAAAGTTTTTGCTTAGAAAAGAAAGTCTGGAAAATCAATTGGCAAGTCAGTTGAGTTTATAAGTGCCTTTTTTTTTTTTTATAATCTCTTGCCCCCTGTTACAGCAGAACCGCATCACTTCTACCTAACTTGTTTCTGTAGAGATCTGGGGATTCAGAATGCTTACAAACTATTTCTAACAGTTGGAATACAGCATGCTGAAAGCTTTAACCTACACAACATGGCAATGCAACCTGAATAAGTTATTAAAATACACACACACACGTGCGTCTCTGCATATATATATGTATAATCTGCATGTCTATAAATGTATAGGCATGCAGATAAAAAAATAAAATAAAATACAGTGCAAAAATAGAATCTTAAACCTAGTTCACAACGATCTCATAATTAAATCAGTGGTTTGTAAAAGGCTTTTTATTTTATACAGTTACATTTTATTACTTTAACTGCAAGATAATCTGCCTTTCAAATTACAATGAAAAAGTTGTTATTAAGTAGAATAGTAACAGTGGTGCAATTTTTAAAGCCTCAGCTTCCAAATATTTATTCCCATGGTTAATAGCATTCTGTGTGTGCTGAGTTCAGCATTACAATTCTGTAATCTAAACAAACTGAGAATCTATAAGTATCCAGTACCAAGTACAAGAAATTAATTTTAAAAAATGCCTAACTACTATGTATTTTACTGTAGTTAAGATATTATAATTTGTCCTTATAAAAAACAAAATGAAAGTATACAGTACAGTCTATTATACAATCTTTTCCATTTTAGATGCACTTAGAAGGAAAAAGCACTATGTAATGCTTGCTGAATTCTAAGCACATTGAAACACATTGCTCTAAGCTGAAGGATTATATCTCTACACTGGTTTTAAAGGTCAACATTGTTCTTTATTTTGTATTTGATGTTTTCTTTGTAAAATATAAATTGGTCAGTGCAGAGGTGCACTTTAGCAATGGAAAGTTGGTTTACAACAAATCTGCAAAGGCTGAATATGCGAACTTTGTCCCTGTCTTTGTGTCATGCTCATAACCAAAATGATGTGCCATCATTTGGTTATGGGGTGGCTTAAAGTAGAAATGCGTAATTAAACCTCTATACAGTCCATTTTGTTGCTGAATTAAGGTAAATTGGGAGTAGGAGATACTCAAGCTCTTTTCGTCTATACTTAAAAACATATATCCAGTAGTATAAAACCACTGGATAGCACAAAGCAGTAATGATATCCCTCTAGCTACCAAGGCAGAGGGTATAGTTGAGGACAAGAGCAAGCATAAGTCACAGCTAGATGCTAACAAGCAATATTCAGAATGCCACATTTTTGTTGGCCTAGTTACAGTGACATCCTATCAAGGTTTAAGGTACCTGGCTCACCACTGTGTAGGATTTATTGACGTGTAGGAAAGGAGATGGACTGGGAAATATCTATGCAAGGGTAACCCCAACAACTATGAGTAGAAACACGTTTCCTCTGGCCAGTAAACTTTGATGTTAAGATGAGAATGGAGGGCACCTATTTGCTGTGGCAGGGGAAGAAGTAACCACCTGAGATGGAGTATCTAGGCAAGTGGGAGCTGTAATATGTTAAATGACTGCTTAAATGTTTAAAGATAGGTTAAATCAACTGGAACCTGTCTGTCAAAGCTCGTGGAGCATTGTGAGATGATCTCCACGTACTTGAGCTTGGTCTTTTGTTCTGCTTGCCTCCTACCAGAGCTGTGTTTGTAAAGGTTTCAGTTCCAGGAAAAAACAGACTGCCAGTACAATAATAATAATCAGTAGTTTCCTAAAACAAATATTTATAAATTTATTATTTGTAGGTACTGGTCATCTAGCAATCTCAACAAAATTTATGAATCCCTTCCCATTAGAACGACACACACTGCTTTTAGAGATTAATTATCGGAACTACGCTACATAAAATAACATGCGTATATGCTGGGTAATTGTTGCATTATTAAATACAATAACTAGGGAAAATCAACAATCTCCTACAGTAATAAACTTCTAATAGGTTTTCTCATCTTATGCCAATAAGTATTTAATGTCAAAGTCCAATTACTATCATCTTCCTTGAGTGTTTTGTGTGAGGAGTCCCTTTTTATGATGCCTTGTAAATGAAAATAGTATCCTTTTTGAACCATCATACAAAACAATGGTAGAGCAATGCTATTCAGTCTGCATTTATTTATTCTTTGGTTTACAGATATGTAATTATGGTATTCAAGTCACCTAGGGCTATTTATCTGTCAGTCTATCAGAACCGATTGTGAACAAAAAGACATGCATTTTTCGTAAGATTATTCACATGAGTAAGATTATACCAAACTTGAAGTGCTGGACTGGCATCTTTGTTGTTTCATGCTGATTTTCCACTGTTTTCCCACTTTGCAAATGTTTTTCGTAGTGAAATTCTGTACTGCAAGGACTACTACCCTATATGCCGTGATTCGATGTGGGATACTATCATCTGACTTTTCATTCATTAGGCTCTATGTTCCAACATTCCTTACACCCCACCCTCTGCCTGTCACTTCTCATTTTTTAAGTATACTTGGAAGATACCTGTATTTTTTCCACTTCCCAGGGAAGAAATTATTTTTCAAAAATACAGTCTACTAGGTGTATTTGTATTTTGCAGAAAGATTGAGTATACAACATTGGTTTTCAGCATGTGAAACTAACATCAAAACCCCATTACCCGTGGTGGGATGGAAAGCAAAAGGATATAATTGGTTAGCCTTGTGAACACAAACAAAAGCAAACTCAGTATATATCTGGGTTCAATGACACTTTTTCCACACCCAAAAAACCTTTTCAGCAATAAATCTCTTTAACGATACAAGAAAGAATGCTTCAGCACTCAGATCTGATAATAAGAGGTGTCAGCTTCTTGTCACACAATTATACTGCTTTGTGTGAACTCCAGCAGAGCAAGAAGGTAAGCTGAACTGATGCTGTGCTGTTTCAGAGAGATGGGGTTTTTTGGTTCTGTTTAAGAATCTGAAAAGAGAAGTTCTTCTAAATATGCTACCTGTATATACATGTGTATATATACATATATATATATTTACACATCTTTTCAACAAACTACTAGAGAATTTTCTGTTAGAATATTGTAGGGAGAAGCATCAAAAGGCTTAGGTCAGGCAAGGTGTTTTCAAGACCCTTTTGAAGTAATGCATATGTTAAGCTGTCTTGTTGAATGAAGAAAATGTTTAGCCAACAGCATATGAAAAAGGCAAAAGACAAGGGAATGATCCAGTTCTAAAGAAGCAAAGGATATAGGGACTCCGTGAAATACTGTGCAAAGACACCACCATTGGTCTTTGCTCCTATGAGTATTTTTAAGTGGGAGAACTCTTCTCCTTAGCACATGCCTTAAAGGGAAGGCAAACAGTGTTGGGAAGAAAAGGTGGGGGAGGTTTTGTGCACTCAGAGAAGGCAGGCATGGTATCATGATAAGGTGGTGGGGAGGGAAGAAGATGGAAAAATGTGTTATGCAAAAGTAGTAATACATAAAGTGCCACGAAGCTGTGGGGTACAAGGAACTACTAAAAAGGAGAACTACATCAAGGCTTTCTGAGTACTTGTCCTACTATGCCTCTGTTTTTAACAAGCCACGCATTATTTTGGATATTCTTACTTTCCCTTCTGCACCAGTTTTGCTGAAACAGTATTTCTGTTATTCCTTTTGCATAACTTTGTGGTGAACCTCAGTAGTTTGTGATATTATCTTAAATTGTGACAGTATGTCATGCATATAGACTCAACATTCATGTGCATGTACTCATATGTATGCCATGTATAAGGAATTCCTTCTTCTTCCGGTGCGTATAGAACCAGACTGCTCTGTCCCCGAATAATTGGTGTGTCTCCCAGTCACCAGGGTATTCTGTGATGAGACCATATGCATGTTTCTGGTTTAACTTTCAAAAGTTAAGTGATATAGGAGCCTAATTTTAAAAGCCTTTCATATCAATTTGGTAGGGTACAGTAGAAAATTAGCTGAAGCACTGCATCAGCTCTCGTGTTTTCTAGCATTCTTTAGGCTGTAGCTAAAGGTACGGGATTAGGTGAGTCTTTTCTCATGAGCAGTTTCTTGGCTTGCTCAGAAAAATGCCTCAAACTCAATGAAACCTTCCCCTGCTTGGCACTCGTGCTGTCTGCCACCTCCATTAGAAAATCCCATGCAGGAACAATTCTTGTTTTCTCTGCCAGTGAAATGAAAGGGCTATCCTCAACATCACCTTTGCTTCGAGTGGTGTGTATGTGTCTTGTTATGTACAATTTCTTCTGTGTAATTTTCTGTTTAAGCAGATCTAACTATTTGGATGTTTCATCATATAGATCTGAATATCAAACCAATTTGTAAAGCTCAAATGTGTTCATGGATGTCCTGGTTTGAGAGACACAGGACTAATTTCTCTTCTAATGCTTGGGAAAACTGCACTTTTAGAAGACTCCAGTCTCTGAATTTGTGAAAATATTTACTTTACAGCCAGCTATAGTGTGTGGGTCTCAAGGTCTCAGTGTTTTCGAGCTAGCCAGGTGCAGGGATGAGGAGGAGCGAGACCCGGGCACTTGACCCAAGCTGGCCAACAGGATTATTTCATACCATCAATGTCACACTCATTATAAATTAGAAAGTTTGCTGCGAAGTTCGCGCTCTCTCCCTTGATGGCTGCCATCCTGAGAACTTCGTGCCCTGGTGCTGGAGCCCTGAGGCCTTCCCTTCCTCCTGAAGCCGTAGCGCTCGCAGTGTCCGACATTTGCTGCCCACTGCTGGGAGTGCACAGCTGCCTACTGATATAATTGGCTGAGTATAATCTTTGCACATTCTGTATTGGTGTCGGGATCAATATCAGTTCTTTAGCACTGTTAATGTTAATTATCTAATCTTACTCTATTAAATCTGTTTATACTTCAGCTCTCGGGTTTTCTTGTTTTTCCCGATTTCCCTTTCCCATGTGGGGAGGGGTCATCGGGTGATAGAATGATTTTCTAAATGACAACAAATTGTTATGGGTCTCTCAAACCATAACAATGGATAATTCACAAATGGATGGAGAGTTGTCTTTAGTTTTCATCTGTGAAAATACTAACAGAGTTCACCAGTCTCACTTTAGAACTTAAAACGTAAATCAGCTCAAATCAATTACCTGCTGAATATTGCAACACGAAGAAAAGCGTTTTGAGCTAGTCATGGGAAAGTGAATGCTATAATTTTATACAGGATCCATGCCAAGGTCTCTGCTGAGATGGGATGAGTTTTCTGGCAACCAGTTAGTAAAAGAAGAAAAGCTGATTATTTTTATTTAATTTTACTTTTGCATTCATGTGATTGAGAAAACTCTTCCACTTCTCCCTTTTGCTACAGCACTGTGGTGTTAGATATTAGCTCACAAACAGGTTTTGTTTTAAAATTAATGGAGATGATTTTGTTAATTATATACTGATGACTTGATACATGTCTTAAAAGAGTTTTCATATCCTGTGTCAGTTTGACTAAAAAACACTTGAGCTTATACAGAGAGTTTCAGGAAAGCCAAACCTGTTACAAAATGGACTTTTCCAAGATGGGCCTTAGTAGTTAAAAGAAATTTTTTACAGCAACTATTTTGCTGTTTGTAAACAGTACTTAAAAGAACTTGTTTACAGTATTTGATCTCTTACACAAGGACAAGAAGAGTCTGAGACTCTGCTGGCCCATGGTGAAATGGGAGTTGCCATTGGACATCTGGGGCAAGGCCATGAATTCCATCTGGTTTAAAGACACGTTTTCAACCCATGTGAAATGGAGTCTGGAATGATGCAGTTTAGCTAATAATAAGAAAGAACTTAGATCTGCTGAAAGTAAACCTAGCAAGGAAAGAAGGTCTTGTTCTTAAGCATACTTGAGTTTAGTATCACTGGATATTTTTTTAAAGTCAGCTGCAGCTGGCTTACGTTATGATTTGTGCAGACGGACCAGCAATAGCAAACCCACTGCTGTGCATAATTGGCATGGTAATTTAGAGATCTGTTCTTGATGGTTAGCCAGGGTTTGGCAACAGATAACTCCCAGATGTTGGTATATGGGAGGCAGTACACCAACAGTGACCACTTGTAGGTGTGTTATAGTGCTTTATTCTAGTAAGTTTATTGGTATAGAGGCCAAAGCATTACACTTGCTTTCTGCTCAAGTCCACTTCCCTCCTTCACCTCACCTTTCTCAAACCTCCCCCATATTATGGCTAAAACTGCAATACTTTCCAGATCATGTGGGTCAAAACTTTGACCGGGATGGAGTTATGCTTGATTCTACTCTTGTGTAAAGAGCTAGGCTATAGCCTAAATATTTTAAAATACATTTCAGTAGGTTTTTGTCCAGACCCTAGCTTACTCTGTTTTTTGCTTTATTTATTTTTGGTCCCCTGCTCTTTTCCTCCTTGGGCCTTTGATATCAGGGAGACAAGAGTAGTTCCTATGAAGTTGGCCTGGCTAAAACCGTGCAATTCTTACATTAGTCATATTCACATCTTGAATTCTAATTGCAGTCAACAGAAAACATAGACATAAAGACATCAAAGATGATGTCTGTTGCATGAATACTTATGTCACATCATATGTTTCTTTGCACATCATTCCTTTTCATATAAAACGTTTCAATTGACACTCTTTACTGTGAAGAAGTCTAATAGTCTCTATTTCATGATGAATTCTATTTAAAGCCATGGTGTAAAATCAATTTAGAGTCTCATATTCTCATTAGAGAGATCCACCAGAAGCTCTCAGCACCCATGCAATTCTTCAGATTTGTGAGGCTCAGTATTGTATGAAGTATCCAGAGTAGAAGCCTACACTCCCACGGTTTTTGGCTGTTATTCAGTGTGCACTCAAGCAGAAATGCTTCATGGTATTCAGTGAAAAAGTAGGAAATGAAAATAAGGAGAAAAACAATACAGGAGGGAATTAAGAAAAAATAAAAGTGAGGGAGAGTTGAACTGTATTTTTTTAATAGCAATTTTGTAGTGTAAGGGAAAATGCCTGTAGAGAACTTGGTGATTTCTGTGTGTCTGTCTTCATCTGACTTGTTTTTTTGACAGTTGAATTTTCTTAAGTATTTAGAAGAAGGGAGGATGGGAAGGAAAAAAACAAAATAACTTTTTTTTTTTTTACTACAGTGTTTCAAACTTTAGTCTGACTTGAAATCATGTCTTTGCAGTAGAACTAAATTTAAGATGAGCAGATACAGAAACAATAAATATCTACACCTGCAGTTATTTGAATAATGGTGCTGAAGAGAATGGTCACAGTGCCCGTGTAGTCAGTAAAAGGGAGCCATTTCCAGGGAAGAATCAGAGCAAATGCTCTGGGACCATTAGGAGTGCAGAAAACCAGGAATCTCTCAGGTATGAATGGCAGAAAGCGACCTGTCCTGGTCACAGGGAAAGGAGGGCAGGAGGAATGGCTCACAGAAAGTTTGGTGAGCTGAGAGAGGAGCCTGAAAGTCATGTTGCCCATGCAGCAGAGGAGTGGGACAGGTCAAGCTACTGATCCATGGGTCTTCTGATGCTTCACTTGCCACTGGACTCTTTCGGGACACTAATAGTTTATTGCTCATCATTGTTGACAAGGCATTATGGCAATATTAAACCTTCTAAATATGAGGAGAGGAGAATTTCAAGCAGCTGTTGTCATTTTGATAGCTATTTTATACTTCAGGCAGGAGCATTTCACTGTCCAGATTACAGTCCTGGTCTAGTGGTACATGCCCTGGCTGTATTGCCCAGTAAAGACTTGGGCTAACACTGTTCTTTTATGGCCTACGGTTTGCTTTGAAAGAAATGGAGCATGGTTGTGAAAGTAAGCCTGATTTGCTGTGGGACATCTTTGGAGCTGGATGACTAGGGTATATAGCACCGGTGTGCTGTCTTCACAATGTCAGTGCGACCATTGAAAAACCACATCTGGGGAACTGAATGTATTTGCTTGTCCCCAAAATAAATGTGCATGTCTCTGTGATGATTGTTGTACTCTGCTTTAGTAAAAAAGCTTCTCAGTAGTGAGAGAATGAATTCTTTGCATAGCCTGGTTATCAGCTCTAGGGCTCAGGTCTCCAGCTTGATCGATGTAGATAGACAGCTGTGCTGCAGTGGGGTTTGACTGATATGTACAAGGTTGGAAATTTCTGTATGTCCAGGACCACTTAGAAAGTTATGAGCTTGCTTTGTTCTAAACATCCAGAGCTACAGGGGAGTGACATTTCAGCATGTAGGCGAGATGGGCTGAAATATGCCTCCAAGGTCTAAATGCCATTGTTTCATTAAAAAAAAAAAAAAAATCAATCCATTTTGATTTTTTTTCGCTAGAGTTTACTTTTTAACTGGCAGAATGAAACCACTTCATTTTAAGAAACATGAAGAATTGGTAGTGAGGTGATACAGTGAAATCTGGTCATTACGTGGCACGAACACAACTTCATTTTTTTCCTGTTTGTATTAAGAGATTTCATATCTCAGTTTGACAAGGTTACTACTTTGTGCTGGAACATGTAGCGAGTATCAACAATACTTCTAAGATGTTGGAGAAGTTTTGTTTTATGCTTCTGGCCAAGTCCTCTAGTTAGGACAAGTGGTCAAGCCAAGGTACATTTGCAAACAGTGCATTTCAGTCAGCACGAAAGCCCCAGATATGCCAGATAACACCCCTTGAGCTTTTTTGGCTAGTTGAGGATTTTGAGGTGTAGCAATCCACGTTAAGCATTTGGAGTTGAGCAAGCAGAAAGGAATGAAACCTCTGAGAACAAGAAAATCTTAGAGGAATATTATAATAATAATTTGTCAATGAAATCAAAATGGCAATGTGATAGTTGTGGGAGTAGTATGATATACCTCGGAAAACAAAGTCTTTGCTAATTGGTTAGTATGATAATAAAGATATGTAGTATGTTAAAGTTGTGAATTGTGTGTGTGTTGTGTGATCTAATATATTTAATCTAAATTATAAGATATTGATCAGGTTGAGCTTTTCAGATGACAGGAATTTTGTCAAAGTAGTTCTGAGATAGCTCAATGTGGAAGTGAGGTAGGGTAATGCTTGTTTTGATAAGATGTCTCACAGTGTAGCTACATAAATTCCATAAATGAGAAAAAGACATGTCTGAAGAATGTTTTGGGAAAACTTTACACAAGATAATCTCCCACACCATTTGTTAGTCAACTTGTTTTATCAAGCCAATGATATTCGGAAAATGGGCATCACAAAGTTTTCCTCTGTGGAAATGTGGTTTTTGCCTCTAGTAAAGGATTAAATTTGCCTATTGATTTCTTCTTAAGCAAATTTGAAATTTTCTGGGACAGATTAAACTCTGCTCAGCCATATAAGCTTCCAAAAAGAAAAAATAATTAATTGAATCATATCTAACTCCAATGTAACCTAATGGTCAGTGTGGGAAATGTATTTTTATTGATCTTAGTAATGACAGGGAATAGCCTTTTAATGTATACTAACCTGGTCATAGTAAGGTGGACACATTATAATATGCTCTTTTTTTTTTTTTTTTTTTTTTCCTTTCCAGGACAGTGTCTAAAGTACTACAGTTATCAATTTTAACTTGATAAGTTGTTTTCCAAGCATATACCTTTAGTTTTAGATAGTATGCTGTCTCAATTTCTGTGTTTCTCATTCATGTGTATTTGTTATAATTCATATAATGATTAAATATAAAAGGCACATTCTTCGTCTGCTCTACCAATAATTCCATATCAAAAGAATTGTTTTCTGGAGGATGCCACAGCAGGAATTTCCTCTTTTTAGTTATGCAACACCAAAGGGTAAACCTCCTACCGGTTAAATTATGTGTAAAAACGGTTTCAGTTTATGTGCTAAGTGATGCTTTAGCACTTAAGGCTAAATTAGTACTAATCATGTTTGTGTAACTATTGACAATTGTTATGACCTCTGGCTTAGTCTTTAAAAAGATGGGTATGTTTAATCTTCAGTAGTAGATTTTAGTTATCCATAATTAACATTAAGAATTAATTACAAGCCAGTGGGGAGAAATAGCCAGGACAGAGCTAATGACACTTGCCCTCCCCAGTGGATGGAAAGACAAGGATAAGGGTCAACTCTAAGTGGTGACCTAGTTACATTTTCAAAGGAATATTTTAATTTTCCAAAAACAGAAAAAAAAAGAAAAAATTAAAATCTGTGTCTCATCAAAGCAATCGGAGAAATCCTTAGTGACCTGGGTAACAAAAATAGTTACCTCATATAAGTCCTTGTCAATTTATACTGAAGTAAGGCTCAGTTCAAAGATCAAAGATCAATAAGCAGGATGAAATTTGTTGTGACAGTGTTTATTTTTGCAATAGTTTTCTACATCTGTGAAATTCATATGAAAATTCAGTAAATTTGAAGTAAACCTTGCTTGGAGGAACAGTATGACTATTTTCTTCCAGAAGACTATGATTACAGTGTGTTGGGGAATTTTCCCTCAAGAAGAAAGTTTACAATTTGTTCTAAATTCTTTCCTCTCCCTCCTCCCCACCAAATAACATTTCTAGTAAAAATAGACTTCTTCATATTACATACCTCACAATCAAATATAATATATATGTCTCAGGAATATATTACACAGTGCATAAGATACATAGGCTTGGAGATAAAGGAGAATGGCCATGACTAATCTTCTGCCACCCACACCCCAAACCGTGGCTTTGCCCCATGGTGAGGACAGGAAAATCTCAATCTAGGAGGACCTAGTCTGTCATCGCCTCTGAAAAAAAGCAAGCTTTGTGTGCACTATTGCCTGCAATTACCCTGAGGAATAATTCTTATTCCAGGTATCGTGGAACAATAATTGAACTATGAAATTTTACAAGCCACTTGACCAGGTTTCCAATCAATCCAGATGTTTTCCTCAAAAAGAGTATGTAAGCATTTCTATCCCTATTACCCAATAATACAGACACTAGTTTTTAAGAAAATAGGTCTAACTCAATACCATCAAATATCTCTAATTCATTGTATGTATGAGAATGTAATGACCTTAACATCACAACCTTCATACATTTCAAAAAAGAGTTTTTTCTTAAAAAAAAAAATCACTATTATTCTAACAATTTCTTGTAAAGTCATTGATTTTATGTTGCTTCAGGGAAGATGCAATTACTGTTAACAATGCTTCCGTGATTACATGAAAGGTTCCTTGTTGCCACCAATTAATTAACCCATCAGAAAGTATCCTTCCTTTTAGAATAGATGATGAGGTTTTTTTATAACGTTTATCTGACATCTCTGGTCATCAATTGAAGCAAGCTTTATGATGTAAAAATTCTGGAAAACATGTTTTGCTTCATTTTTTCTGTAAATGTCCTGTTCAAGTTAGTCTCAGCACAGTCAGGTGTTTTGCAAATTATTTGCTTTATCAGTCTTTACAGTGTCTGCTTCTGCAGTGGGGTCTTAGTCTGTGGTTGGATTCGTGTTACTGTACTTGGTTATCAGCTGATTCAATGAGCTTATGGTTGGGGTAACAAGAAAAACTTCTATAAGTATGTCAATGATAAAAGGAAGACTAGGGAAGATGGTGGCCCCCTCCAGAAGGAAACAGGAGACCTGGTCACCCAGGATATGAAGAAGGCTGAGGTACCCAATGACTTTTTTGCCTCGGTCTTCACTGGCAAGGGCTGCAGCCACATTGCCCAAGTCACAGAAGGCAAAGACAGCAGCTATGAGAATAAGGAACCGCCCACTGTAGGTGAAGATCAAGTACGAGACCACCTAAGAAACCTGAAGGTGTACAAGTCCATGGGACCTGCTGAAATCCATCTGTGGGTCCTGAGGGAACTGGTGGGTAAAGTTGCTAAACCACCTTCCATTATACTTGAAAAGTCGTGGCAATCTGGAGAAGTTCCCACTGACTGAAAAAGGGGAAAAGTAACCCCCATTTTGAAAAAAGGGAAAAAAGGAACACCTGGGGAACTGCAGGCCAGTCAGTCTCACCTCTGTGCCTGGCAAGATCATGGAACAGATCCTCCTGGAAACTCTGCTGAGGCACATGGAAAATAGGGAGGTGATTGGTGACAGCCAGCATGGCTTCAGTGAGGGCAAGTCATGCCTGACAGATTTGGTGACCTTCTACGATGGGGTTACAGTGTTGGAGGATATGGGGACAGATGTCATCTACCTGGACTTGTGCAAAGCATTTGACACTGCCCCACGCGACGTCCTTGTCTCTAAACTGGAGAGACGTGCATTTGATGGATGCACCACTCAGTGGATGACCAACTGGCTGGATGGCCACACTCAAAGGGTTGTGGTCAACAGCTCAGTGTCCAAGTGGAAACCAGTCATGAGTGGCTTTCCTCTGGGGTTAGTAATGGGAACATTGCTGTTTAACATCTTTGTCGGTGACATGGACAGTGGAATTGAGTGCACCCTCAGCAATTTTGCCGATGACACCAAACTATGTAGCGCAGTTGACACACTGGAGGAAAGGGATGCCATCCAGAGGGACCCAGACACGCTTGCAAGGTGGGCTCATGCAAACCTCATGAAATTCAACAAGGCCAAGTGCAAGGTCCTGCACCTGTTTTGAGGCAATCCCAAGCACAAATACAGGCTGGGCAGAGAATGGATTGAGAGCAGCCCTGCCGAGGACTTGGGGATATTGGTTGATGAGAAGCTCAGCATGAGCTGACAATGTGCACTCGCAGCCCAGAAAACCAGCCACATCCTGGGCTGCATTGAAAGAAGTGTGGTCAGCAGGTTGAGGGAGGTGATTCTACCCCTGTACTCCACTCTCGTGAGACCCCACCTGGAGTACTGCATCCAGCTCTGGAGTCCTCAGCACAAGAAGGACGTGGACCTGTTGGAGGAAGTCCAAAGGAGGGCCACAAAGATGATCAGAGGGCTGGAGCACCTCTCCTACGAGGACAGGCTGAGAGAGTTGGGGTTATTCAGCCTGGAGAAGAGAAGACTCCGAGAATACCTTACAGTGGCCTTCCAGTATCTGAAGGGGACCTATTAGAAAGCTGGAGAGAGACTTTTTGCAAGGACATGTAGTGCTAGGACAAGGGGTAATGGCTTCAAACCAAAGGAAGGTAGATTTAGATTAGATATTAGGAAGAAATTCTTTACTGTGAGGGTGGTGAGGCACTGCAAGAGAAGTTGTAGATGCCCCATCCCTGGAGGGGTTCAAGGCCAGGTTGGATGGGGCTTTGTGCATCCTGGTCTAGTGGGAGGTGATCTTGCCTATGGCAGGGGGGTTGGAACTAGATGATCTTTAGGGTAATTTCCAACCTAAATCATTCTATCATTCTATGATTCTTAGTGCACTTTGAGATGGGTCACTGGAAAAATCAAAGGTTTATAAGCTTAAGTAGCCAGATGATGAAGACTTTTTCTACATCCTTGAATAAGTGTCTCATACTTGTAGCACAGGGGAAAGGACATTCTGTTGCCTGTAATGTCACCATCGCAGCAATAGCCAAACATTCCATCCCAGAGTTGACCCAGCTGAGCTGTCAGCCCAGTGTCCAGTCATGAAATCTATCATTGGGAGCGGTTCTACAAATCATCTTTCACACTAAGATGAGTTGCTGCCTAGGGGTGGGACACATTATAGGATGCAAAAGAAAAGCAGTTTGGAATCACATGGGTTTTATAGGCTGTTTAGGGCAGGAATCAATGGTAGAAAAAAAGAGGGGCTTAGGTGATTTTGGGAGGAACAGGAGTGGGAAAACAGGGAGGGAAAAGGGATTAAAAGGGGCCATCACATGTAAATAATTTGGTCAGTACTCTTGTCTGGCCTTGTTCCGCACATGTTCACTGCAGCCTGTCCTACTTGTTAAACTCCTTTTCAACTCTTCCCTGAGTGGGTGCATACTCTTCTGTGTGTGCAGGGGAGTCTGTGTGCAGCAAGTGGGGTCAGACCCCACGGCATGGAGGGCCCATGAGTCCTTGGTGCTATCAACTGGAGCAAGTGTGGGTCTGCAAAAGTGTGTGTGAGCACTAGAGAAGATCAAGCCAGACTAGCTGCTGAGTAGGAGAAGCGACCTGAAAGCAAGATGGTGAGCAAGTCTCTGGGTTTGACTCTGGGTGTGAGAGCACCTGGGTGTCTCTAGAGGCAAGAGAGCACAGTGAAGGGTGGCTACTGGGACCTAGCCAGTCCTGGCCAACTCTGCGTGTGTGCTTGCGTATGATGGTGTCTCTCAGCACCTGGAGTAGGGCTGCAGCTTCTGGGTCTCATATCTAGGTGCTAGCAACTGGGGACCCTGTGCTCCAGGGAACAGCTGCTGCTGGGCACACTGTGAGGCTGAGCCCAGCTGCTGGAGGGATCCACCTTCTACATGTGTGTGTGTATGCTCTCACCCGTAGACATCCATCCGGTCCAGCCAGAGGGGAGCAGGATGAGTGGGCTGGTGCTGTCTGTTTGTATGAACGCTCTGTGTGTCTGTGATCTGTGTGGCCAGCTCGCTCTGTGTGTGTCTGTGTGTGTTTGCTTCCGTCTGAGTACCTGCTGGGAATGTATCTTCAGCTTCGCTACTGGCTGGACCTGGGGACATGGAGCAGCAGCTGCCTCACCTCTCTCGGGCTGTTGACCCATGAACGACAGATTTCTCCTGACAGCTCCCACTGTTCCACTGTAAATGAAGCCTGTTCCAGTGATCAGGGGTTTTTTATAGGTATCTGGAATTGTACCTACTGCAACTCAGTCCCTAATATTTCAGGTCTTTTTACCCTCCCAAATCAAATAATGAACCATTATATTTTTCAAGAATGTCAAGCCTGTTTATGCTGGCCAAATGGGGTATTTTTTTTTTGACAGAAAAATTGATTTGCTATAGAGCTGGTAATACCATTATATGCTACCGCTGAAATGCAGTCATGGTGGTCAAGTGGTTGCATGTGATTAGCTAGTATCAGGATACATGTTTTTTTAGGTAATCTGGTTAAAGGCTAATTATAATAAACGCGAAGACCCAGTAAGGATCACAGGAACATTGGCAGGCTGGGATACCCTGGTATAATCAGTGAAAACTGAAAAGGAGCACACTGAATTTGCTTCTTAATAAAACTATCAAAAACAAATGATTTAGACCATTGTAGTTGATGTGAAATGCACAGAGATGAGTCAAGAAGGAAAATCCTGAAAGGCTACAAAAAGAAAAAGGTTATTGCCTCTCAGGGACATAGAACTTAAAAAGGGAAGAGAGTTTGGGGATTGTGTAAAACATATGTTTTAAGGGGATTGTGGTGGGGTGTGAAACTTTATTAAGGGACTGAAGGTGGGGAGGGATCAAGGTGGACCAGTAGGAACAAGTGTGGAGAAAATAGACAGATGAGTAGAGTAAAAGCAGCTGGTTGAGCGCATACAGGTTGCTGGTTAATACGCTTGTCTGACTGAGGTTGACTACCACAGTCTGTCCTGTGTTCTTAAATCCTGTTTCTAACCATCCTCCATGTGGGTGGTGCAACCTCTGTTCTGTGTGCGGGGGAATGCCAACCAACTGCAAGTCAGACTAGTCCTCAAGTAGGGTAAGAGATTTGAGTACCAGCAACTGCAGTGAGCACAAAGCTCAGGGACTCGAGGTGTCAGTTGCTGGAGGAGCCCGGGGGTCTGGGAGCCAGCTACTGACCAAACCAAGTGCCTTCAGCCAGATAATGGAGAGACAAGCAATGTATGTGTGTGTTTGTCTGTTCCAGTGGTGGGTTTGGTACTCATCAGCCAGGGAGGAGGATGAGGCCATCTGTACTATTGCTGTTTGTGAGAGCCTCGTGCCTTTTATGGATACTGGTAAAGGCACCATTCTGTCTATGCCGATCTGTGTGGCTGGCTGTGAGTGTATATGAATACATGTGTGTATATACATTTATACTGTGTGGCTGTCTGTCTGGGAACACATGGATGGCCTTGCTACTGGCTCCATCTGTGGACTTGGAACCAGCAGCCTTGCTTGCATCAACCCAGCTGCGGTAAGAGGAATCCTCCTGGGTCCTGAAGCCCACCAGATTTGGCAACCTCTAATATTATATATTTTTGAAAGAAAATCAGGTAAATAAATTCAAAACGTGATCATTATAACTGGTAACTTCATTTTAATTTTAAATGTCTAGTGCAGTATGTACAGGTACTGCTCATTCATTTTGTTATGCTGAAACATGATTTAGAATAAACACCAGAGTCTGGTACAGAGCAACAAGTACTAATGAATTTTGGCTTCCCTTACTGTGTAAATAGGCTCTGATTACCTTCCTATGCTGATTGTTAAAAGGAGGTTTTCTGAACAGGAAAGTCATGTAGACTTAATTCAGGAAAACAGTAATACAAAAATTGAGCTTTGCTCAGTGGAAAGTGTAAAATGAGGATTCCTAGAGAGATAAAAAATTACCTGAGAATAATTTGGCTAATCAGTGAGCCATTGAAAGTGGTGCTCCATATTTTAGTATTCTTACAGCTTTTGTGCGTGTTTATGTATTTTAATTGGAAAAAATACAGATTTTTGCCACCTGGTGTTTTTCCATGCTGCTTAGCTGTGGGATATGAATAGATTGCAATATATGGACTAATAATCTAAATAATAACATAGCTATTAATTCAGTATTATTGTGAAAAGGAACAACACAACTTGAGTGTACTGAGTGTATTCCTGCCTGCCTTTCTCACTGAGTTGTTAATCTACATATAAAAATTATATTGAATTACTGCTTGCAAAAGAGGAATTGACTGTGTAGGGGATGATGCTATTACTTGATAATAGCAGTCTTTTTAGTCTGCCAAGCAAAGACATAACAAGATCCAACAGCTGGAAGTTTGAGTCACTAAAGTCCAAACTGGAAAGACAGTGAAAACTGCTGTCAGTGAGGGCAAACAACCATTTGAGCAGATTACTGAGAGGAATGGTAAATTTTTCATTTTCTTGTTTTGTTACTAGCTGTCTTTCTTGGGAATATAATCTGATTTGTCAGATACTGAAATTATGTGAAGGTTTTTTATATTCTATGTAATGCTCAAGGTCAAGCTAGTTCAAGAGAAGAAAATACCAACTGTAAGTCATGTCTATCTTTGCCTAAAATGACCGAACAACTGCAAAGATACACAAAAGGCAGCTCAAAAATTTCAGTGGGCTAGTAGGTCACAATGCAACAGTCCTTAGCTTAAGTGACTTTTCATAGACCATGTGGTGATGGGAGAGGCATATTTTAGTGAGAGAATTTAACTAGGAAGAGTATGTGGCTGGTATATTTAACCCTCACTACTGTCAGTTACAGGATCATGGGTGTTGCTCAGACAAGCTAGGATGAAACAATAAGGTGACACTTGTTGAACTGCAATAATATGCTGGAAATCTGCTTTTTTGGCATCTAATCAGCCTTCTAAGTGATAAGTGAAGAGGAGGACAAACTACTGTCAGTACATTCTGCTGTTGGTCTTTGCTTTGGTCGTGGCCAAACAAGGGACGTAATTCCTTTCAGGAGGAAAGAAAGTTTCTTTTCTGTTTATGCCTTTAGGATATAATGCCCAAGTTATAAGTTTGTTTAGTTCCAGTGTGATTTAGAAGGTACCCGGATATTGGTATAAAATATACAGGCCCTTGGAGTAGAGCAGTTGGTTCTGTTAGAAATGGTACGGCTTGCTTTTCAGAAGGATGATGTGATGGATACTTTTCTAACCAGATATCACACATGAAGTCGAGAACTGTAGATCCTTAGTGTAAGGATAGTTTATACTGTGTTTGGATCTGACCAGTGCCAGCATACTAGTTTGATACTTTTGTAAATGTTTAATATGTTTCTTGAGCAATAATTTGCATTTTTTCAAAACAAAACAAGAAAAAGCTATGTTGGTTAAGTTCCTTTTACTACAGTTAATAGCAATGACTACCATAAAATGAGCACAGAGTAATCTTTTTTTGATAAAATGAAGCAAAAGAATAGGGAATAAAAGCAAGTGCAATGCTTGTCAGAAATGGATGACAGAGAAACTGTAATAGGAGGAAAGAATTCAGTTGAATTACATGCTTGAAAACACACAGCTAATAGATGAGGGAGAGATACATCAGTTACATTAATGCAGATCAATAATTGATCTTTGCAAGGAGGGATAAGAGACAAGTTTGTGCCATTAATGAGAAGGAATTAAATACAGTCAAGAAGTCAAAAGCATGCATCATAAAATATGAATAGTAAGACTGAGTGATGAAACAAATCAGACTTCTATTCAACATGAAGTTTTGTGGTCTTGCTAATGGCAACGCTTTAGCTTTATCGGAAAAGGGGAATAACCTTTCTGAAGAAATGAATGTGCTTTTATTTGAAAGTAGAAAATTAATAGCTCTTTAAAATTCAAAACAAATTCTTGTCTCTGAACCTAAAAAGTTATTTGTTATCCAATGCTTAAATGTCTAAAGATGATGAATATAAAATGTAGTTAGTAAAGAATTCTGAACAACTATAACTAATGAAGCAAAATGCAATTGGTTTAAAAGAAAAAAGAAAAGAAAAGAAAGAAGAGGTGAACTGGGACATGTAAGACTGACAGATGAGAAAGTCCAGTGCAGGTACTGAAAATGATGACATCTTTATTTCACTAGCGTGTTTCTGCTGTTGCACAAAAGGGAGACAAAAATGGCATAGAACTACAGAAAGTCATACCTGTGTCCTTTGTGGATAATGAAGAATTGAAAACTTGAGACAAAACTCAATGCCTACAATAGTGAGAATTTTTAAGTTGATAGAGGAACAGAGGGGAAGCAAAGTTATTATACACATCAATAAATTAAGCAAGGAAAAGTTATTGACAGAAAATCAAAAAGAAAAAGTTGTTACAGTACAATGAGGAATAGAAATCATTATCTCATTTCCATGAGTAGCAGTTCCAATTTTTTTTTTTTTACTGTAAAACATGGTGTACATTTAAAATTTTACTGCAGGCATAGTAGTGTGTGAATTGGAGGGTCAAGCTCTTGGCAAGATCCAGGCTAATTTCTGTGGATTCTCTATTGGAATTTGTCAGATTTGACCGCTTGCTTTTAATCCTGCCAGACCTCTGCTTCTGGTCCACGTGTCCTGGCCATTACCGTATTAGCAATTCTGTGATGCAGCCCTCTCCTATGAAAACTTTGGAGTATCTTGTTTCTTGTCCGATTCCCCTCTGGAAGAAAACATCCAAGAGGTCTGAAAAAGTTCCTGGTTTGCTTTCATCAGGGACTTTACGTAGTTTGTGGTTCCTGCACAGTCCCATGTTACTGGAGCTCACAGCTGTTTTTTTTTTTTGTTTTTTTTTTTTTTTTAAATTCTGCTATTGAGGATGAAAAAAATAGAGGGCAAGAGCTTCACGAGCTTCACTGAGGTAACATTTTACACTGATAAATAAGGTAATGCTTACAACCAATTAGTAACTGAATAAGTTAAGTTTGCAGGACTAGCTAGATAAATATGCCCATAACACAGCCTTTTTCTCTTTCTTTTGCATGGTTTTTGCAATGAAAATGTTTAGATGGGAGGGGAAAGAAAAATCAGGATTTCATCCAAAGTTCAGTGTAATTGATGAAACATCAACAAATTCTCGATAAAACATTCAGTTTGCCTTTTTTGTATGTTGGGAGGTTTGTTTTTTTTTTTTTTTTTAAGTTATTCTTTCTATGATCTGGGAAATTCTTCCAAATGTTTTCACTCTAGTAGCTCATTTAAAACTTTAGGAATTAATCTTTGAAGGTCAGTGTAACCTCCTCAGGATGCTGATGTGCTTTTTTGCTCCATCTGTGCAGAAATAGCCATTTTATGGAGGAGAAGGGAGATCATCAGCCACTGTTATATGTTGAACAGTGCATTATTTTCTCTTTGAATGAAGATATGTGTGGGGATTGAGGCAAAAGAAGGGTTAAGTGTGGTAAAACTAATAGGGAGGAATAAGCAGCTGCCGCAGTTTTGGCAGATGATGAAGTTTTGTGAAGCTACTCCCTAGATAAGGAGGTGCTGCTCACAGGGAAGAGAGATTACCTTTTTGGTGGGAACATGATCTTTTAGAGCACACGATGGTGTAAACAAGTAAAGTAGAAAATTACTGGCCTTGGTAGAAAAGTATATAAAGAGCATGCTTGCTTAATAAAGCTAATTTCGATCCTGCATGCTGGAGTCCATGTCTTTCAGCCCGCCACAGAAGTGTTCAAGGATTTGTCTTGCAATACACTCAGTATTTTTCCCCTTTTTTCTTTTTTTTTATTATTTGGAGTTTATCAAATTACTAGCTCTATCATCTCTACCTGTCTGCATTTGCCTTTTGTCAGGTACTGACTGCAAAATGTTTAGAGCTGGAGAGTGGATGGTGTTGCAGGCGGAGGATGAGGGATGGGAACACCAGCCTGCCCCTATTCACCTGGCACAAGGTCTTGAATGTTCTTGCTCTTTCTTGTTTTGGAGTAGATTACTTTCCTGACTCCAAAATATGAAGGTCAAAGTCCATTTATTGTGTTTTTCCTGTCCTTATAGCCTCAAGCCAGACAAAAATCATGGAATCATAGAATAGTTTGGGTTGGAAGGGACCTTTAGAAGTCATCCAGTCCAACCCACCTGCAATGAGCAGGGACATCTTCAACTAGATGGTTGCTCGGAGCCCTGTCCAACCTGTCATTGAATGTTTCAAGGAATGGGACATCGACCACCTCTCTAGGCAACCTGTTCCAGTACCTCACCACCCTCATTGTAAAAAATTTCTTCCTTGCATCTAGTCAAAATCTACCCTTTTTCAGTTTAAAACTGTTACTTATTGTCCTATTACAGCAGGCCCTGCTAAAATGTTTGTCCCCATCTTTCTTATAACCTCCCTTTAAGTATTGAAAGGCTGCAATAAGGTCTCCCCAGAACCTTCTCTTCTCCAGGCTGAACAGCCTCAACTCTATCAGCCTTTCTTCATAGGGGAGGTGCTCCAGCCCTCTGATGATTTTCATGGCCCTCTTCTGGACCCGCTCCAACAGGTCCACAGCCTTCTTGTGCTGAGGACTCCAGAGCTGTATGAAGTACTCCAGGTGGGGTCTCACCAGAGTGGAGTAGGGGGGCAGAATGACCTCCCTCTGTCTGCTGGCCACACTTATTTTGATGCAGGCCAGGATATACTTGGCCTAATGGGCTGCGAGCGCACATTGTCGACTCATGTTGAGCTTTTCATCCACCATTACTTCCCCCACATCCGTCTTGGCAGAGCTATCCTCAATCCCTTCATCCCCCAGCTTGTACTGATACTGGCGGTTGCCCTGACCCAGGTGCAGGGCCCTGCACTTGGCCTGGTTGAACCTCGTGACGTTCACATGGGCCCACTTCTTGAGCCTGTCCAGGTCCCTCTGGATGGCATCCCATCCCTCAAGCATGTCAAATGCACCACTCAGCTTGGTGTAGTCTGCAAACTTGCTGAGGGTGCACTCAATCCCACTGTCTGTGTCATTGATGAAGATAATGAACTGTACTGGTCCCAGTATGGACCCCTGAGGGATACCATGTGTCACCAATCTCCATCTGAACATTGAGCTGTTCACCAGTACCCTCTGGATGCGACCATCCAACCAATTCCTCATCCACCGAACAGTTCACCCATCAAATCCATACCTCTCCAATTTAGTGAGAAGCATGTTGTGGGGGACCGTGTCAAAGGCCTTACAGAAGTCCAGATAGATGACAGCCATAGTTCTTCCCTTGTCCACTGATATAGTCACTCCATCAATGTAATAGGTTTTCAAATAGTTAAGATGGCTATGGATTATTTTTTAAGTTCAAGTATTTATGAAAATTCCTACATTGGTAGGCTCTTGAACCTGAAGTTGTCTTTTTCTTCTTCTCTCTCTTCCCCTCTCTGTTTTTTCCAGTTGGTTCTATGAGGAGCTGTTATTAAAATTAATCAGCTGAGTACAGCACAAGCGTCACTTGAGAATACTTCCTACTGTGCCTCATCAATGGGCATAAACACTTCGGAGTACATCGATAATTGGTTTCATTTATAATAGTAGTTTTTATGATGTGGACACCTGTCCACTAGATGCTGGACTGAGAGCAGCAACATTTTTGTGTGTGGATCACAAAATGAGAGCTTGTAATGATTGAAATTAACTTCTGAGCTGGATTTGAGTAAATGACTGACAAATGATGGTCCAAATCCCATGATTAGTGGGGAAATTTCTTTAAAGAACGCTGTAATTAAATTCTCCTACTGTGTCTGCATTATCATGCTTGATCCCTATTTTAATTTTCAGAGACTGTATCTGAATAGGAGATAAAATGTGGATGCAGAAATTGAGCAAAAAATAGCACTCAGAGGGAAATACTAAAAATACATTTTCATTTTGCACTAAAGCTATATATACACGCATAATTCACATACAGTTTTTAGGATTAACTTGAAATTAAAATTTTAAATATCTAATGTGTGTTTTAAAAGCAGTATCACCTTTGGCAGGGAGCGGGACAGGGTAAGTGAGAATGGAAAAAGGAAGGAATTCCTGAGTGCATGTGATTCAGTGGCATCATCAATAGCGTGGGTTTTTTTTTAGTTTTTCCACCCATCTTACTGATAACTCTATTTTCATTGAAAAAAGTCTGTTTTACTCAGGTGGATACCCTTTTGATTCCGTCAGAAAGTAACTTTTTGCTAGTATCAATAGAAACTAGTAGTTCTTACATATGAACTAAAATGTCAATAAAACAAGAATTTTACAGTGATACAAGGTGAATATATCAACCATTTTCTAAAGACGTAAGAAGTAAATAGAAGAAAATTGAGGTAGGAGTAAATTATAGTGAAATCCAAATAGAATATTTTAATAATAGCAATCATAAAATTCTACAGGTTGTTGTAAAAGAAAGGGGGAAAAAACCCCAAAACCAACCAACCCTGAAACCTTTAAGTATTTTGAGAATATATCTGGGTGTAACAATCAGTGTCATATTTTGCTGGTGTTCACACTTTGTGGTAGGTTAACTGGGCATTTTTTTTATGGGCATACACTAGATAAATGGGCACATTTAATCTTTGAACTGTATCAGCTTAAAACTGTGGTAACACTTTCTGTGATTATCAACATGATTACTATGAGGAAAAAATAAGAAGACAGAAAGGGAAGATAAATAACCCTCTAACATTCCATGCTGATTTAATCTTAGAAATATGCCCCAATTTTAATCACCCACAGGCAGTATGTATCCAGATGTGTTCTCAGGTCATGCAAGGCAGCAAAAGTCCTGTTTGGAACAAATTGTATGGATATACACATGCATATAGAAATATATTTATTTTTATATATGTATAAAAAATAAAATGAAGGATATTTTGTAGAGCTGGCTAGGAGCAGAAAGCTGACATTAGCTATGAAAGTAATGTTGCATGAAGAAAAGCGCTTCTGAATTATGAGCTTAGAGAAAAGCTTCTAATGAGCATGGAAGGTCATATTGCACATGAGTGCACAACTGGCTTTTCTGTGCATTGAAAAGTATAACAGAGGTGAGCAGCAAAGGCACTACACTGCTTTTGCATTCCAGGAGTACCTGAAATGAAAGCCATTTCAGCATTTCTGCATGTTGCTTTATGTATTTTGATTGATACTGAAAATTGCTGGCATGTGGGAGGAACTCCCCACTGTGCTTATACGACACGCCGAGTATTCCAGAAGGAGCTTTTCCTAACACTGTAATAGGAGAAAACTCATAGCAGTCATCTATTACTCTCTTCTTCTTTAGAAGGCAGCCCGGGGGAGAACATGTTGCTGGAGCAGAGGGGATGGAGTAAGGAGAAGCTGATACGAGGCTCAAACTGTGCAGTGTTCCTGATAAGCTTTAATAATTGCTATTCTCCTTTTATTTTGTTTTATTTTATTTTTTACTGTATTTGGTTATACATTCCTTATCATAAGATCAGTGTGATAAGTAGGACCAGAAAATAAACTAATTAATATGTGTGCTTGATGGGATGATTGTATGCATGGGGATTACTGTTTTTTTTCCTTTTCCTAAATCATGCATAAAATTGAGATACAATTTGAGTTTTTGGCAAAGTAAGTAATGAGGTCTCCTGGTTGACTTTTTCTCTTTAAACTCCATGTTTATATTCATGATACAAAAACATGATTATATTGGTCAAGATCAGACTTAAACCAAAAGAATAGTCTCAAATTAGCATAGCATGTCCTAATGTATTGCTACAATGCTATAATCAGTAACAGGAATCTTGTCTACCCAAAGAGAAATACATTAGGTCAAATTTGAAAATTAAAGCTTAAGCAAAACATCCTTTGAGGGTTTTTCAATTTATATTACCCTGGATTTTTAAGTGTATCTTCACTTTTGTCAGGCTCTAACTTTCAGGATAAGGAGTTTAGAATTTTTCATGAAACTATAATTTGCTTCAATGTATACTGCTGGATATTCTACCAAATCTGTGTGTTATATTGGTTAATAATCATTGTGGTGTCTACTAGCTTAAAGGGATACTAAGGCAATACTTACTGCCTTATATACTTAATTTGTTTTCTAACTACAAATCTCTGAGGACGCTGGCAGTCAGACTAAAGAAATGTGGATAGGAATAAATAAATTTTATTTGACAAGTAGTTTCTCTGCTGAAAAATTTAAGTTTCAACTGATGGCGAATTTACAGTTTTTATGCTCAATAAGCCATTTGGGTTTTGCACTCTTGATAGAGCAATATCGGAGCATTTTCCCAAGTTGTCTGTGGTTACTGCTTTCCTCTGAGCATGAAGGATCCACATTTCTTTCTTTTCCCCTACTTCAGAGGTTTTGATTTGGAGAGCTATAGTGGATAGGAATCTCTGTGTCTCTGTAGAGATGGTTTCACTTGATGTAAAATACTTACTTAGATATTAACTGTAACTGAGAAAATGTGAGCATGACAACATACAGCTGGACTACATCACATACTACAATGACTACGTTTTGTCTTGCATTAGGAAGTTGTTTAGGGAAGCCGACCAGTCAACCAATTGTTCTGCAAAATGGATTAAAGTGACACCTTGAGACTTTCTACTGGTGTCTGCCATTAGTCAGTAATAATGAACTTGTGTTATTTTATTTTGGCAATTACTACTCTAAAAAGTAATTTAAGTGAGTTTTATTTCCCATACCATTGTACACGTTCCTAGGAGATGAGAAGGTCTGGGCAGGAGTCTCTGCTGCAGTTACTGTTGTATTTAATACTTAGGCTGAACAGGGTAATGACTTACTCCAGGCTTATGCTGAAATCCCCTGTATCCTTATGGTTTGGGGATCCTCCAGGAACATGAAAGATGTGGAATCATATTTCCTCCAAAAGTGGAGATAACTGAATCTGAGCTTCTAGAGCTAGGTGAACACCAGAAGGCCCAAGTTGCTAGATAAAGAGAAGTGTAGTCTGCCTTCCCAACTGATGTCAAAGTATCATCTTGCTTACTTTTCATTTGTTATATTTTCTCCCAATTTGAATGTCTAAATGAACAAAAAAAAAAAAAACCCAAAACCAAACCAAAACCAAAAACAAAGCCCAAACAAAAAAACCTCTTCAAAGTAACTACTTTTTAAAAAAAGAAAAATGTGTGGAACAGGTAAATCAAAGCTGATTTTTTTTTTTTCCTCTTTCAATTTGATAGTTGAACTGTTAAAAAGAAAAATAATTTTCTTGTGCTGTGATAAATGTGAGACTTTCCTTGACCTTTAAGGTGTGTCTCCCCTTTCTAGCTAGAATAAGTAATGTTTTGTCATGTTCTTCCATAGAAATAATAACAGCAATTGGAAGGGTTATAAAGTTGTAGTAGCAGCAGCAATCATTCTTTCCCTGTGAAAAGCTAACACAAGGAGGAGGGGAAGTCTTGTAGTACTTACCCTGCCCATAGCTACTCTGCAATGGGTGAGGTGGTAAGCAAACTGGGTTTGCTCCATACTGTTCCTTCTCCCAGCCCTTACTGACACCTCGGCTAGAAATTGCACTGTAAAAGTGTCCCAAGGGCTCAATTCAGTGATACTCTGTAAAAAGAAGAATCTGTATCAGGTCTGGTTCCTCCCCAAGGTACTGAATTGAGAAGGAAAAAAAGACAGAATTTGTTTTAGCAAGGGTGAGACATGCCTGTTTGTAGAAAATCTTGGTGGTATTTTGTTGCCTAACTCTTTCACCCATTCTGGAAAAAGAATACACGGTAAGGTCTTAAACACCTGATATTACTTATTACTGCTGCAGGCAAGGAGGATGGAGAACATGTAGCAGAATTTTGTGGGCTTTTTCTGTTAGCTTCGATTTTGTTGAATCCTCCAAAGGCTGTGGCTTAGAATCATAGAATCATAGAATCTTTTAGGTTGAAAAAGTCCTTTAAGATCATCAAGTCCAACTGTTAACCTACCAAGTCCACCACTGAACCTTATCCATAAGCACCACATCTACACATCTTTTAAATACCTCCAGGGATGTTGATTCAACCATGGGCAGCCTGCTTATGTCCTGGTTTGAGGTAAAACAGAACCAATTTTGTTCACTAACTTCGCTTCTTAGCTGGGCCTCTTCTAACTACTGAAGTTAACTGCATATTCTGCAGACAGTGTTCACTCTCCCGGAGTGATAAGACCAATCGTTTACAGCTGATGCCCAGGCATGGTATGCAGAGAGGCTCTTGCTTATACTCATTGCTATAACAGCCAAGGCCAACCAACTTTGTTATTTGCCCTGCGGGAGGGTCGGAAGCAGAAAAGCATAGAGGGGTCCCACCTGCAGGGAGGAGCGGACAGGACAGGTGACCCAAAACTGACCAACAGGGTATTCCATCCCATCTGCCTCATGCTCAGTATAAAAGCTGAGGGATCAAAGGGTCAGCTCTCTTCCTTCAATGGCCGATGTCTGAGGAGGACTCTGCCTGTGATTCTGATCCGGAATCCAGATCCGGAATCCAGTTCCCGTCCCTCACTAAGTCCAGCCTGGGACTGCCCCAGTGCCAGCTGGGGATGTGATTGTCATCTTGGGAGCTTGATACGGTTATTTCATTAAAGTAGTTTAGTTCCTTCTAAACTCATAAGTCTCTTTTTCCTCCTCTGCCTCTCTCTTTGAAGAGGGGTATAGGGGAGCATCTGTCGGTCCCATCTGGGGTCCCTCAGGTCCCCAGTAGTGGATTTTGGCCTAAACCACGACAGCTTAACAACCCTTTCAGAGAAGGATTTTTTCCTTATATCCAATCTAAACCTCCCCTGGCACAACTTGAGGACATTTCCTCATATCCTGTCACTTGTTGCTTGGGAAAAGATACCAACCCATACCTCTCTGTAACCTCCTTTCAGGTAGTTGTAGACAGTGATAAGGTCCCCTCTCAGCCTCCTTTTCTCCGGACTAAACAACCCCAGTTCCCTCAGCCACTCCTCATAAGACTTGTGCTCCGAACCCTTCACCAGCTTTGTTGCCCTTCTCTGGACATGCTCCAGCACCTCAATGTCCCTCTTGTAGTGAGAGGCCCAAAACTGAATACGGTATTTGAGGTGTGGACTCACCGGTGTCAAGTATGGGGAGTACAATCACTTCCCTGGTCCTGCTGGCCACGTTGTTTCTGATACAAGCCACGATGCTATTGGCCTTCTTGGCTACCTGGGCACATAGCCGACTGTTGACCAACACCGGTCTGCTGATTCCAACTTAGCTGAGTTCAGCACATAAGTGCAATGGAAATTTAACTGTGACAGCAAAGAAGTTCATACTATACTTTGGCCTGCTTTAAAAATGATTTGGTGAAGCCAGGTGTCCTACCAACATCTTTCTTTATTGGATTAAAGTATCCTATTTCTGGAGTTTCTGCAGGTGTCCCTTCTACAGCTTCCTTATGTCCTGCTACTTCAGAGGCTTTTGTACCAGCAAACTGACATTGTAAAATGAAGTTTTCTCTCTCTTTGAACTTTTTGGTGCATGTGTTGTTTGCTGTTTTAAGTTATCTGAAATTTCTTTTTGTTATGGAAATCTGAAAGTGATAGTTCACATGCTTTCATAAAAATGAAGTTAGTTAACATGTTTAAAGCCTTTTGAGGTACTCTGCATTTCCCTGTTCCTCATAACTTTCTTTTCCATTTTAACGTATCATTGTAAGTAATGTTTTCTACTACTCAGAGAGATCTTAATTTTGTTTTGGATTCTGGTCTGATTTGATTTACTTGCATATGTGTGTAGAAAATACTAGCCTTAGTTTATCCCATCCTAAACTTCTGTAGAAAGATAGCTGACTTCTTAAATATTTTTCAGTGTCTTTTTATGTAATTAACCTTGATCTTCATGAAGAAAATATTAGATTTAGTTAGACTTACTGTTTTGTCAACTGCGGAATCATATGGCTATCATCTTTCACTCAGGTCAAAGATGTTTTTTGATGTCTGCATTGGTATAAGTGGAGATCAGATCTCTTTCATACAAAATAGCACAAGAGTTATTGCAAACTAAAGCAGAAAAGGACATGAATGCTGGAAATTTGTTTTAATGGATCAGTTATCTATAACAACTTTATTTTAAATAGGTGAAGGTTGTGGTCTTCCTTTCAGGTCTTTGCTCATGCATTATTCTTCACACACGTGTGAAAGAAACAAGCTGCCTTTAGACTACCTGAACTGCTGCTGATTTTGCTGGTATATTCCACTCCCATCAGCTCTGCTTTCTTAGCTGAAAGTGATGGTGGTGGTGATGGAAGATTTTTAAGAGTATTGGAAGAGTAAACTCTTTCTTTGCTCAAGTGTGTCTTATTACAGTGTGGGTTTTTTTTCAGCGAAGAAGATACCTTACTCTCTGGCCTGCTTGAGCTGCTGCTTCATGGTTTGTGCCTGCAGCTTTTAGGCCTCCAAAATTTATCAGATAATATTATTTAAACAAGTTGGTACTCTGATTACTGTTTGACTTATACCTATTTGGATTCTAAATATAAAAATAGATGGAGAAATGCCTTTTTCCTCAGTTCATTACTGAGTTCATTACATTCACTTTGTCCAGTGCAAGTGCAAGTGCACCAATGGCTACTGGTGACAGAGACGTACAAAGAATTCTATCCAGCAAAGGTCATGGTCAGGAACAGTGGCATGAATCAAAAGGCACTTCTACAGGTATAAGTGGGAATTTGACTGAGCAGTGAACTCTGTTACAAGCATTAACTGTTTGAAAATGGAGGTTGCAAAGGGATCATCAGCCTTCTTAGGCATAGATTTCAAGTGACGTGACAAATTCACTGAGCTATAATATTCATGCAAATAGAATAATTTCTTCAATTTTACCGTGACATGATGGATGAGCCGGTAAACTTATTTTTTATGGCACATGAGTGCTAAGCAATCTGCAAAATGTACTCTGTGTTAATGCCAGTACTACCTTTTTAATGTCAAATAAAGCCAAAAAATATTTCTTTTTAAACAGGGAAAATATTTGTCTCATGGTCTGTTCTTTATCTTTCCATAGCCTACCTTTTTAATGTCAAATAAAGCCAAAAAATATTTCTTTTTAAACAGGGAAAATATTTGTCTCATGGTCTGTTCTTTATCTTTCCATAGCCTTCCTGAAGGGTGAACTTTAAGGTCAATGTGTATCATAGAAAATGAATATCAAAGGCTTTTATAATGCCATGTTTTCTAAAAGACATAGAAAAATGGCATTCCTATTCTGAAATTTATTGAGTCAAGATACCAACAGTAAGTACATAACTGTATCAAAAGCTGCTGAAAATAGCTTTTAAGACATGGATGTTTTTAATCTACCATAGTTAACTAGAAAAACTGCACATACATTGTTTTTTTTGGTTGACCAATACTTTAAGTACATATTTAAGAAATGGAATTAAAAAGTTCAATATCCGTAAGGACATTGGAAGTGGAAAAATTATCTTATTTTGGTTAGGCACCTGAATAATTTCTGACTTTAAACCATCTTGTTCTCTGTATTCTATTTCTAGAGCAATCGCCATACTTATTCCTTACCATTGCACTGTGCCTTACTGCAAGAAAAATAGAGAAGTATTCCACATGAGGGTTATAGACCCACCATTCCCCTAAAAGATGGAAATTTCTATCCGAAGTGTGCTCTTTTTCTTTCTGTCTTTTACATATCTGTAATAGTTCTCACTGAAGTGGAGTTTTGTTCAGGATCAGTGGCCATATGATTTGTCGGAATAACCTTGCTTGACTCTTGACCGTTTGACTAAAAATAGGTTTAGAAAAACAATACCCCATAAGAAAGCGCATTGAATTCAGAAGGTGGTATATATAAAATTATGTGTGTAAGGATCTTAAAATAGGGATTAAACTGCAAAATATATGTCATTTGACTGTGTTTTTCATTTGGTATTGGGAACAGAAGATAATTATATAGCGCCTAGACTACAGTAGAACCTGTGGGAAGAACGACTGGAAAGTGTATGCAAGGTTTATTTTATTCACTTATAGTAAAAGAGGGCTAAAGCTGGCCTTTTCGGTTTCTCTGTGCTGTTTATTTTTCTCTCTCAGTGCTGTATACTGGATTTTAATCTGAGACACTCTGAGCGTCTTCTGTATGTCTTAAACACACATCGGCAAATATGTGAGTACACAGGCAAATTTGTCTATATGTACCTGTCAACCTAACTGAATGTTAAAGCTTGATAAATGCTTCTTCGGGAAAAAACTTAGGGTTATTTACTTACTTTTTGAATACAGCAAATTTCCATAAAATATTTAAAACTTACTGATGTAAAAATGAGAAATTCCTTTTAAATAAGGGGTGGTATATGCAAAAATATTTTTCTGATACTGATCTGAAAGTTTTCCATTGCAAACTTTGATTTTCTTTTTAAACTTAAAAAGATTAATGATACAGTGAATTATCTTCGATTAAGAATTATAGAAAAATCATCAGTACTCAAGAAAACTCATCTAGTAGGAGTTAAATGCTTTTCATTACTGTACAGCTGCTCTGAACTTTCCTGCGGTGAGGAACACATCTACTCAGCCTCTGTTTTTTCATTTTAGTATTTTTAAGTATACGATTAAAAGTACTTAAAACTTTTTAATAATGAGACTCTCAAGATACCTTTTATGTCCTGGAAGACATAGCTCTCTCTCAGAGCAGTTGTAATTAGTCCCTACTTTATGAAGCTACTAAAATAGGCAAAACTCACTAACTTGTTTATTCCTCTCATGGAACATCTCAGGCAATACCTCACTCTTCTGTTTTGAAGGCATTGGGGATGACAAGAGGATATGCATATGGGAAAGAGAAAGAAACTTCCCTCTCCTACAGAATGCGTATACCTTTGGCACATTTCACCTCACCGTTCAGATATAAAATGAAAATATTGTTCCCATCATAAAACTTGAGGGATAAATATTGTTATCAGAACATGGTTCTGAGACTATAGTCTTGTCATGTGTTATTACTACAGATAAAGTTAATGACATGTTAGTTTGCTAACATGCATAACCCAGGTGACCAGAATGTGTCATGAGTGACAAGGAATGCAGAATTTATCTACTCCTAGCAACAAAGCCTAGGACTAGATATTTTTTTAAAAAAATATTACTATTTTTTTTAATATTACATTATGTTTTTTGTCATTGCTGTTGAGAACTGAGACATTGTCTTTTCTTACCTGTGAGCAACTATAGGATTTTTATTATGTCTAGCTTTTAAAGCTGACTGAGCAATTGATTACCTGAAATTCCATAAAAGAGGAGAAATTCAATATTGTTAAAAAGCTATCTCTGAAAATAGGAGTGCTTACCAATTCTACCTTTCATAAAAATACAAAGTAATTAGGAGAATAAGTGGGAAAGGAAAGGGAGGAAGGAAGTTTTTCTAATACATTCTTAATGATTTTTCCTTTCCTTTTTTAATACTTTCTTGAAAATGGAGGCGGGGGGGGGCATCATTTACCTACTTAAGTGGTCTGCTAATTACTGTTAAGGGTTTGATTTGGCCATTCAGCTATCAAATGGGCACCACTCAACAGTAATTTCATTATTAACAAAGCCTAATTGTTTCATGACGATTATTAAGAAGATGCGTGGCCTTAAGACATTTTTCTTGCTATTTTCGCACTCCATTTACCAGGTCTTACTTTCTCTGATATCAAGCTAATATGTTAAGATACCACTGTAACTAGAAGTTGAAACTGTAATACCTTAGGTAGGCTTGTCAAGAAAAATACATTATTAATTTAATGTTGTAGACTGCTTGAATTAGGACTAGCATAGCCCTAACACATAGAGTATGCAGTTTCCTCCTCAACCTGGAGTTACAAGTTTGACTGGTAAGTTTTAGTTCACTGAGTGTTTCGTAAATGTCAGTGACAACTCCAAATGTGTCTGGTTAAATAGGAAAAATGCACTAAATTAATTTGGTAGAGACTTTTACTTAGTTGCAACAGAAATTAATTTTATCCTTTAACGTACCCTCTATGCATTCTGGTTCAGGTCCAACTTTAACAGGAGAGATATCTCTGTCTAAACAGAAACAAGCATTATGGGTTGGATGAAAAGCTGAACTAATTGTACTTTCTTGCTATTACGCCTTTGTGTGTTTTTATGAATGCTACGTTCTAGGTTGTCTGAAAGTCTTGTTTGAAAACCCAGTACTTGTCTTGGACCAAAACAGATTGATTTTGGTATTAAGAACATTTCTAATACTAACAATACCCTATTTGTGCAGCCTGGGCTTTCGGTTCCGTTCATATCCTTCACCAAGAATGGGGAAATGAAGTTATTTAAAGTGATGGTTATTAAGTACCAGAATGTACCTATTTGTTTTTGTTGTTGCTTTGTGTGTGTGTGTTTGATATGAATTCAACTTAAAATAAGTAAACTTTAATGAAGGAATACTTTGAAGCCTAGTTTGTCTATGCCGTCAAAGGGTTTACTGTCTTCATAAAATCTAGCCGTAGCGCTAAATACATGCCGAGTTTTTTGGTTTTCTTCCTGTATGCATGTGTGCCTGTACAAAGCAACCATGGACTTAATGGACTCACATAGACCTATCCTGGGATATGAATATTTTTTTAAAAGGAAAACAAACTGCATTTTTTAATGAGGTATCATTTACTTCCAGCCCTGGTGATAAATTATTTTCTATTATAACATTTAAACTGACTTTAGTATTTATCATTGTAAGGTAAGAATAATAACAGCAGTAGGTCTTAAGCAAAATGCTACTTTTAAGAGCTTAAAAAGAGAAATGTGAAAAATTTAAAAAGAAAAAAGTGAGAGATACCTCTGAGTTATGCGCTGCCTTGGCCGAGTGATTGCTTCGAGGGTAGCCAGCAAAGCTATGCTAGAGGGGAATAGCAACTGGAAACTTTCTCACTAGTCTCCATGTGTAAATTTTGGTATGTGATAGGGTGCCTGTCTTCCAAAACTGCAAAGTCAAGCATAATAAAATATTGTTAGGTTTTGTGATTAAGATTTAAAAAAAAAAAAATAAAATCCTGTTTATTTAGTTTGTTCTGGTTGTCAGACAAAAAAAAATGAAAAATATTTTTAGATAATTATCACTCTAATTTTAAACCTTTGTGTATTACCTGCTCCTTATTTTCAACACTATTAATTTTATAGTTCTACAAGCTACACTGTGGTATCCTGTAATTATAGGTCAGATTGGTTTTCAATTGGTGTTAAGAGTACCTGCATGCATTTTTTAACATAGCTGGGGCTTCTTCCAGTTCTTTCTTTGTATTATTTAATTACATACACAAATACTGCACTTCTGTATTTGAATTTTTTTCCCCCAATTTTTTTATTACTTTGTTCTCCAGATCATCATATTCCAGGAAGGTGCTGCTCTGCTTTTTATCTGCTTTTGTGATAACACATTTTTAGGCAAAATGTTCTTGTCCCTTGTGCCTTGAATTGGTCCATGCCATCTTTCAGTACTGAGTCAGAAGAATCACTTTCAGGGAACTGGAAAAGCTATAAACATATATTTATTTATATCTTTTTAAATCATTTATTCTTTTAAAAATCTCTATGATTTCTTAAATTGGCTAAAAAGCTTTAATCCCTCCTGATGATATGACTTCCTGACAAAAGGCTTTACCAGTATGTTGTTTTTTTCTGCTCTAGACAAGACAGCTTAGACAAGATGGCAAGAAAAGTCAGTTTCAGTATAAGGTTAAAAAAAAGAGGACACATCAAAAGACTTTCAAGATTAGGAGATATTATGAAAGTCTGATAAACTCCCTTTCTTATTTCCATAATGCTCAGGCTTTATTCAGATTTTTATTCTTAAACACAGGAAATTGACTTTAACAGAGCACTATGTTGTGATGTAGTGGGTGAGTAACCTACATTTAGGACAAATTCTAATAGTCTTCCTTCACATGAATTTGGACCTGTATTTCATTTATTATCTTAGTTCAGAAACAGTTCAGGACAAAAAGATGGGAAGTCCTATTTATTGAAAATGAAAATTTGCTAACTGTTCTTTAGACTCTTTCTATTTACATGTAGAGCAAGTTATGTTTATCATAGTCTACTTTGTTATTCTAATAAGTATGCCTCTAACCAAACAGGGTGAAATTCTGGTTCCTTTAAAAGCAGCAGCTCTTATTTTGCCAAATATTTCACTGTTCCCAGAGTTTTGATTGGTGTCCTGAATGTAAGTTTTAAAAGAAGGTGATATATAAGCCAGAACTACTGTATCTTGTGGTTAACATTTGTGTCCCTGATTTGACATGACATGTTGTGATGACATTTGTCTTGAAAATGATTTCACTACAAAAAATATTATAAAGGAAAGAAAGAAAAGAACCAGAAAAGAAAGTAACAGCAGTGTGTACACAAGATACAAGCAGAGAAATTATTTCTTATAATAATGATAAGCTATTAATATTCATTTTTTTCTTCCTGTATGGCTTGAGGATGCTGATTGACTGGTATGAACACTGGACTGAATGTATGCATGCATGTGATGATGCATCACAAGGAGTAGAGGTGAATACAAAAAAAAAAGGCATTTCATTTTCCAGGAAGACACTAGTAAATTTGATGTATTTTTCTACCAATTTGAATGACCTTCTACCCATCATAACTCCCCAATTTTTTGGAGCTAACAGCAACAAGCCAAAAACCTTTGCTTCAGGCAAGCCTATGGGATAGGCTGTCCTGGAGCCATGCAATCTGGAAATTTCAGTGCCACTGAAGACCTTTAGGGCATCCAGAGGTAATAAGCCCTTTATCAGGCTTGCAGGTACTGCTCAGCATGGCAGATAAAATGATTAGGAGCTCAGAGCAACTTGGGGTCTTCAGCAGGTCACAGCTGGATTACTAGAAAAAAAAAATAAAAATGGGAGTGACTGACATTTTCTTGGGTTTCACTGAGTGTGGCTGAAACCAGACTAGCTTAGAGGAAGCTCTTACCTTTGGTGAATCAACAGGTTTTTGTAGGTAGAGCAAGATATGTGATTTTTTTTATTTTTTTTTTTGCTAGCTCTATTTGGAGGTAAAAGGAAACAAATATGCTGCTGTAGTTGGAACGCTCATTGAAAAACACATTTCTGTGGGTGGAATGGTTTAAGGAATCCACCTACAATTGATTAGTATTTTTTCTTTTTTCTTTTTTTTTTTTTTTTACTTTCTGAAAATCTATCTCCGCTCACTCTGTGCTCCCTGTTGGTGTGAAAGTCTAAGAGATGGTAATTCCAAACTAATAAAGAAATTATGTTAAAGACTGGTATAAAAGGAATCATCCTGGGAAAAAAAAAAAAAAAAAGAAACAAAACAAACAAACAAAAAAAAAACAAACAGAGAGACAATTTTAAAAGTAAGAAATAAGTCCTCTGTTTCAGCAACCACAAAGTAATAAGCAAGTCCACTGAAGCTTTCAATAACAAGACAATAAAAAAAAAATAAAAAAATTGGTGTCCTTTAAATCACGCAATGCCAAGTCCTCACTTCCTTCCAGGGAAATAGCCAAATTCTCTGCTTGAGACATTGTTTTTCATCATAAAGTGGAAATCTGCATGCTGAGAATTGAGTCCTTGGGTTTGGTCCCATCTCTTACATCCATGCATCTCAGCAGGCGGGATCAGCAGTCTTTTAGCTTCTTAAAAAGTCCTCTATGGTTTTTTATGCTTTTTTCCCTTCATAATGGTGTAACTCAAAGATGGCCCTCCCTCATGATGGAAAGGTTGTCTTATGCCATGATGATGAATACGAAATGGATCTGCCACTGTCCATGCAGTTAGTCAGATGAATATGTCGTCGGATGCATAACTTCAGCTGTTGACATTAGGCAAAATAAGCTATGCTTTGAGCAAAAGCTGCTATTCAACTTCAACCACAGTTTGCATTACGTTTTACTCATTAAAACAATCAATGTACTGTGTGTACCAAGGAACAAAATTAACATTGAAGATAGGGAAAAATTACCAAAACAAAAGCCCCAAAGAATTGGGAAATTATGATATTCAGATTCTGCAGTTGGTTTTCATTGTTGTATATTCAGGAAGAACACAGGTGGTGGATACTACAAAGGAAACTATGTAGGTGAACTCTGTAATTACCAGTCTCTCTAATCTAATTAACTCATAGCAAATTTTTTTGCTTTAAAATTTTTTCTTTAATTTTTCTATGGTGGGTTTGGGTTTTTTTTTGTTGTTGTTTGTTTGGGGTTTTTTTAGTAATTGAATTCTCATTGGCTAGTAGAGAAAACAAAATCTCATTTTGTTAGCAGGCAAACTTAGTAAACCTCTATTCCCAAATCTGGGACAGATAATAATCTCTCTTGGTCAAACAGGTTTTTTTTTTAAGTTTGGGGGCTAATGATTAGTGTGAGACATTATAGAGTTACCGTTTGGTGTCAAATGATTTTCAGTTTTGTAGTCTGATTTGTAAACCAATACATTAGTAAGAACTTTCCCAAAAGGTTAAAATAATTCAGTGGTTTTATTAGTGTTGTTTAGTTAGGAGTCCTTTCATGTCTGTTATAGCAGAGTACAATAGATATTGCCCTCTGTTCTGCATTCACAATATCGAAAACATTTTGCCCTGATGAGTATTGATCATTGAAATACTGTTCCTTAGGTGAGTATTCATAACTGTTTATTTTTACAAATCATTTCACGTGAATTTATTCCACAGTGGTCTTGAAAATGAAGTGTTTGCTGCAAGTACAGTTTTTCTTTTATGCTTGGAATTGCCATAGTGAGGGAGACGACTGTCTGTCTAGCCCAATAACTTGTCCCCAGCAACACCCAGTTGCAGATGCTAGGCAAAGCATGTAATACTACAGTAAACCAGAGAAGCCCTTCCCCCTTCGGCTTCCAGCAATGAGCAGATTAATGACTTTATTAGTCAGAGGCTACATCAAACCACTGTATTTAGTGGCTGTAAATTGATATCTCTTCCATGAACTTATCTCATCCTCTTATGAATTCATTTATACTTTTGGTCTCTTGTGAGCTTCACTATTTAATCACATTTTCTGTGGAGAATGTAATCCCTTCTGATGATTTTGAATTGCTGACTGTGGTAATATCACAAGTTTCTTCTTCTGTGCTATGAAAAATAAGGAATAACTGTTCACTGTTTGACTTTCTCTGTATTGGCCGTGATGTTCTAGGCATCTGTTCGATCCCTCCATAGTTTCTTTTTTTTCCTCCGAAGCTAAAGAATCGTAATTTGTTGAATCACTTCTAGATACAGAAGCTGTTCTATATCTGCCCCTTACGTTGCCCTTTCCCACCTTTTTTTTTTTTTTTTTTTTTTTCTTTTTTCCCCTCCAATTTCTACTTGGCTTGTTTTGGGAAGGAATGACCAGAACTGAACGCAGTATTGATGGCAGGGCATGTTGTCCTCCATGGATTCTGATATTAACACAGTCGAGATTTTTTTCCTTTGTCCTCAGTTACTGATAGCTCCTCACATCTTACTGGAATTCTTGAGCTCAGCTGAACACTTGCTACAGTGAGCAGGATGAGAAACTTTATTTTTTCCTTTTTTGTTTAAAAGATGCATTGCTTCTGAGACAGTCAAGTTTGATGAAATTCTGTTAACTTTCAGAGAAAAGCCTTGTGTCAGGGAAATACAAAGTTTAAAGGTTTCTCAGCAAGTAGAACTGCATGTCTTATTCCAAAGAGAGAGATTAAAAAGAGAGAGAGGCAGAAGTGAGTATAAATTAAAAAACAACAAAACTCTGCAGTCAAGCAGAATTTGCCCTTGACTGCAGCTTAACATTCAGTGGTACAGGGTTAGGAGCAAATTGTGCTGAAAACCTGAGCAATTTACCGAAATCCTTCGTAATTTTGGGCAGGGATATGAGGCAACAGGCTAGATAAGAATTATCAGCCTCCTGTAAAAATTGCTGTAATGTACAGCAGCGTGTATGAGAGAGTAGTGTTTTGTTTCCTTTGGCCACGGGGGACCATTGGGATTTTGACACTAGCACACTTACGTGCTTCCACATAATCAGTGGGGAAAAAAGTGGGCTCATTACCACCATAATAGGACAAAATACTAGCTGTCCTTCACTGAATATTGTATTTGTATCATATGGCTGACTGGTTCTGCTCCATGAGAAGAATTTACTTGTTTTCAAAAGGAAGTGAGAACAGATGGGAAGGAAAGAAAAAAGGAAAGAAGACGAGAAGGAGAGGTGGATACAGTGAGGGATATTTAGGACAGTGGATATGTTAATTGTGCTTACTCTCAAACCAGCAACTTTCCACAGCTGCTAAAACTATAAATGAATTCCATGAAATTCCATTTTTCCATTCCATTCCATTCATTAATTCCATTTTTCATGGTGACTGGGGCTTTTCTGCATTCCTGCTGCCTGTACTTCTGAGGCACCTAAGAATGCTCAGGTGCACCCTCATGATTTTAGGTATAAGCCTTTCCTGTGTAGAGGACACCTTTCTAGGAAACAGCACACAGTGCGTAGTGGGGGCACAAGTAAATTATATAATTAGTAGGATTGCATAAATATCCAAATGGTAATTTTGAACACTTTGTTACTTCAGCATGCGTGAATGTCCATGTTTTCTCCTTAAAGTAATCTAGAAAACATAAGGATCAGAGAAATACAGTCTGCCACCTCCAGAATGATTATTGTTGAATAGGTATAAAAAGCCCTCTGGTTTAATTCCATTTTTTTTGTTCGTTTACAACTTTCTTTTTTTTTTTAATACTAGGGAAGAGAAAAAAAGTGGAGATATTGGATAGAATTTGATATCAGGGTAAAGAATAAGAAATACAATTAAGTTATACATATATATACAGAAGCACAATTTTTTTTCAGTTCTCTTGTCTTTGTGTATCGATCTTTCATTTAAACCTTCAAGTGCAACTGAGGTTTAAAAATGATGTTCTATTTAAGGTCTTCCTATATTTGCCTTCAATTTTTACTTGGAGAAACGTATGATACTTTTTTCGTGATGAAAATAGCTTCAGTTAGGGTGTTTCAGCTCTTACCATTATTAGAAAATAAAAAGAATGGGTTTTGTACACCTGAGTGGAACGCTGTTTGAGAGACAATGGGCTCTTTTGTGGTCAGGGATTTAACTTCAGATAGGTATGACAGAAGTCAATTCAAGAACATAACTAGCTTGGTTGTGGGGTTGAAAGGTTTCAGGTGAATCACAGTGCACCCTGAAGCATCTGAAAATTTGCCCTGATTAAAAGAACAGAATGTGTGAAACTCTGTAAATATATACAATTCAGAAACTGGAGGTGGGGTCAGGAACAAAGAGACTTCATTTCTGGTAAATCACTTGCAGGGAAGAAGTTCAGATGTATGCTGTTCTCTTAAGGTAGCATCAGAATTCAAAGTTGCGCTGTGTTTGAACAGAAACTAAGTGCTTTTGAAGGGCTACGTAATTACTTTTCATTCTCAAATCTGAAGTGCTGTTATGCAGTGCATCATGAAATTAATTACTATTACTAAATTATTACAGTATGAAGGTATGAAAATGTATATATATAGTCAGCAGCCTGTAAGACTGCTAGGGAGAATCTTTTTTTTAATACCTCAGTAGAACACCAAAAAGAAGCATCATCAAATGATAAGCATGTGACTGAGGATGAAATGAAACAGATTCCTTAATCTCTTTTAAATAAAGCTAGCAGAAAGACTTCATGTCTGATAAATTTGTTTATCTCTGCAAGTACAGCTGTTGAATGTCTTAATTCTTCATTTAAAAAGCGTCTATGGTAAATTAATAAAGTCTTGATATACAAGTATAATGACCAGTTTTTTTCCTATTCCTTCCTGCAACATAACTTCACTTTCATCTCTTCTGGAAAACAACTTACAATTTAATTATTACAGAAAGTCAAGAGGATTACTTAATGGGAGAAATAAATCAGCAATATTATTAGAGCATGAAATCAAGTATATTGAATGTAAAACAGAACCCCTATATTATGCTTAGCTCACATGAGTAGGCTTGTTTAAGTCAATGGAAAGATATGCATAAATAATACTTTTCAGAATTAAGTCCTCGAATAACTGTTTGTAGTATCTGGACATAATAGCCATACAGAAAATTCAATTGTATAATAGGAATGTTCACTGCTCCCTTGTTATTTTCTTAATGTTTAACTTGGGTTGTTTGAGCTGGTTAAATCTTCCTGTATAATCTTATTCAGAAAATTACCTAAGCCTTTGCTTAAGTCAGTCTTTACTGATAAACTCAAGAACTGCTGGGTTTGTCTGCATTGGATAGACATTTTTGGATTTGTTCTTATTTATGCATCCTAGTAAGGACTGTGGACGATAGGCAAAGAAACAGTAGTAAGTCAGATGTTTCCTGAGTAAAGTAACGTATTTATGAAGAATGGGAGAAAGTCATACGTTACGTGTAGCTAGATTTATGAGGAAATACTTTCACAAATTCTGTGAGTCTCTAATGAAGCAAATATGTACAAAGAGGAAAGCTAATTTGTTAGAATTTTACAAGCTAATTACATAGGAAATGATATAAAAGAAAAAAAGGAAAAAGGTTGCCTAAAGAATTCTTTGCCCTAAGCAGCTGCAAATTATTTAATACAACGTATGTGCTCTGATACTCTTGCATTGATAGCTACAGTAAGTAGCTACAGCTACTTAGTCCACAAATAGTCTTTTGTAAATCAGTGTACATATCTAAGTAGGACTGTGTTGTTCATCATGGAAAACAATTCTAGCAATAGAATGGGAATGGATCAATTGGCAATCTTTGTTTTACTCTATCTTGATTTTGTTGCTACAAAATTCTGTATCTTGTATGCAATAACTCATTTCATAGTAGAGATATTTCACCTGGACCACAACAACATACTATAAGCTAGAAAGAAATGTTCAGATATTTTGCTTTATTGACTTCCCACTGACTGGGCTTAGATCTCCATATCTTCATTGAAAGGATCTGAAAAGAGATACTTGACTATCTGTCTTGGTTAAAAATAAGGTATAAACAAATGAGGGAGTGGAAAGCCCTTTTTGTGTTAACTTTCTCATATTTGCACCATACCTTTCCTTAATATAATTTATCTCTGTTTATCATATTACTCACTTTTCATAAGGTTCAGTTTGTTTACAATATTGTTTATTAGTAGTTTAGCATATTTAGTATATTTCAGTAATTTTTTTTTAAAGCATCAGGATATAAAACTTAACAGAGTTGAAACTGATATAGATTTGAAGGTTGTGCTTAGCAATTAGTTTAGCAGATTCTTATTGTTTCTCAGTGTTTTAACAGTATTTTTTTCCATTGTTCTATTTCAGGTAGAAATGGACATAAATTCTGCAGTTTTTAAGGAACTGAGAGACTGAGATTTATAGTTAATACATGGGATAAAAATTTCTGTGTAAACATAAAGACTTTACTGAAGTAAAGACTGGTTTTCGCTGTAGTACACTTTGCTCTGTCCTGGTGTTTATGAGTTGGGTAGTTAGCTCGAAGGAAACCTATAACTTGTTCTTGCTTTAGATAATTTGTAGTAATTATATCTAAAACCCAACATTAATGTTATTGTTTGCAAATAATAAGCTGGCAGAGTTCAAATCATTTGATCATAGTACCTTTTCTGTATTTTCAGGTGGCTTTGATGCAGTATTATTGCTTCCCTTGATTGTGTAATAGTGGACAATTATCCCATGTATTTCCACAGCTTTTGTTAAGTGGTCAGAAGTTTGATTCTTTTTTTTTTTTTTTCCCCCGATGTTATATGTCTACAGTGAAAAGACTATATCATGCGAGTTATCATAGGCTATTTTTATAGTCAGTGAAGAAAAATAGACCATGATTCATCTGACCTGTTTCAGCCATTTATTTAGAGTCGGATAAATTGTGCCCAGAGGTTACATTTTTCCATTTGCTAAAGTGAACTTAGATTACTAGCTTAAATAGAGATGTCTGTACTGTTAAAACTGAAACTCAGTGAAGTGAAACCTGCCCAGCATTTCTTCGTGTTCAGTGATATCACGTAAGGAAGAGTTAATGTGTGGTTACACACCAGCACTGTGCAGTACAAAGTTTCCCCTTTCCGTTGACTAGTTATCCACCTTTTTTCATATGTAAACAAGGGGACAAATCGGAGAAGTAAGGGATGGTATTTTTAGGAAAATGGGTTGCTGGCCCCTGTATGGATGACTTGAAAGGATTTCACCCATGTACTTTATTGTCCACTGGACTTTTAAGAGGAAGAGGTCTTCATTTAGAAAATGTGCAGAATAGCTTTACTGTTTGCAAAATTCCAGTTTTATGGAGAATTGTTTCCAGTGTGCTTTATGGTATTAAATTTTCACATAGGATACCTGTAGTGACTGTGTTGACAAAGACTATTGTTGCACTTGCATGCGGCAGACAGAAGTTTGCAAATGGGGTTTGGGGAATAGGAGAGAATCTGCCTGTGTGAGCACGTACTCTCCTCTCTACCCTCTGTGCTTACCTTCAGAGTGGTTGTTTTGCCTTTATCTATTAAGGTTGAAGAAGACTTTAGGTTCAGTCCAGTTAAGAGCTTGGACATACACCCAAATGATCAAAGATGTGGGAGTCTGAAGAGAACTTTCAAGAATACTAATGAAACAATGTAGATCACACTTTGCAGAGCAGGTAAGTGACACAAGGCATTCCTTCATGACAGTAAACTGTATATATTTACACTTACTTTAATTTATTCTGCATAGGAAATGGCCATCTATCAGTTTTGTGTCAAAATTGCCATAGACTGTCTGAAGGTGTGCGAGTTTTGTGTTGGGGGAGGGAAGCAAAATCTAAAGAAATATGCTGCAGTATAAGGGGTGTTTGTGAGGGAAATAAAATCAGAAATATAGCAATATTGAGGAAAGAGTTTGTTCGTATGTCCTTCCAAGTCTTTATTGCATAAACACTAATAAAATGAATTAATTTTCATTTGAATGAATTAATGAATTAATTAAAAATGAATGAATTAATGAATTAATTGAAAAATCCCAAACCTATAGAGTATGTGCTGAGAAGAAGGAAATATTTACTTATGCTAATATAATTTACTTTTGAGGACAGCAATTAACAAATGAGCGTAGTTAATAGGAAGCAAGCCTGTTTGCATTACAGGTTCCAAACTAATTTTGAGGGACGTATGGAAAGAAAAGGCCGTAGTTGATTGCAAATCCTCTTGTAATAGTCCATTGTGAATTGGTTCTTTCAATACTTGTTATAATACCTCTTGGTTTCCCCAAAATATTCTAAGCATTTAGAAAGCATGAAATATTGTCAACTTTGACATGCTCGAGTCCAAAAAAGAGGAATAAAATTATTAGTATAAAACCTGGGCTTGGAATTTAAACTGTTGTTTCAGACAGCCAGGTGTGGCAAGAGGGAATTCAGATTCAGCTGTGATGCTGTGGTAGTACAGCTAACAGCTCAGTGCAAAGCACACATGTTTGATTGGAAAAGGGTGAAATTTGCAGACAAGCTTAAATGAGTGTATTTGAGTCCTTAAATGCAGAAGGAGTGAGCAAATTAGGCAGACGAGCTTGGAGTAGCTGAGATAAACTGTCTCTGAGATGCTCTGCAGCAGCTGTGGACGAAGTATCCTGAAATGAAGACGTACAGATCAGAAACATTCAAATTTGGAATGTAACATTGACTGCCTATAGACTATAGGGATTGAATGCATGGCATCAGTAACCGTTGGAACCTTCATGAAAGCAAAATTGCTGTGGTAGAAGGTGATGTACAAAACCAGACTGTCTTGACAACATATGACAAACAGTTGAATGACCATTAAATAAGACCACAGTCCTGATTTTCAGAACTGATCTGCCAGTGTCTCAACAAAAACATTTGGTTGTAGAACAATGGGAAAGGAAGGAAAGACAAGACTAAATAGTGTGAATGACTAAACTAAAACTATGCAAAATGGGCAGTTTAGTCATGAATTTACTGCATTAAGTTCCTATAAAAATTGAGGAAAATCTCAGTTTTAATGTGTTTTGACAATGTACCATGTTCAGTTTTATTTTGTAGTAGAAAATCCTGTCCTCTTATGTGTGTGCAATTACTGTTGCAGTACTTCTGTGTACACCAGCATGGCTATAGAAGGAGGTGCTGCCATCACTGTGGTATAATATTGACATTTCATGATGCAGAGATGTGTATATTCCCAAACACAGCACAAAATTTTTATGATTGTGTGGTCTGAAGGCTGAAACCGGTGAATTATTGGAATCACAGGGTCCAATAGAGACAGAATTTGGACTTTTTAAACTACTTTTGAGTTGGCTCCCAGGCATGCAAAATTTCTTTTTTTTTTTTTTTTTTCCTTGAAGCTAATTAAACTGTTAGTTTTGGAGTATAGAATATGGGGGAAGATGATTTGTTGCTGATATCACTACTTGTGAAGGTTCTAGGAGCATATATTTTTTTTCTTGGTGAAACACAGTGTGTGTGTTAGTACACTGGCAGACTTTAGATGTAAAAACCTGATCCTATTGAATTAACAAAGTTTTTATGTACTTTTAAAAGAAATATTTTATTTTAAATATTTCCATATTTAAGCTTTCTTGGACAATAAAAACACTGATGCTGCATTATGCTATTCCTCATAATCTGTATTTCCTTGGTATGGTACTGATTCACTAGGTGTGTCTTTCTACCAGGCTTTGCAAATAAAACAGAGACCTGATTGAAAGATAACTATGAGAATTAATTACATTTAGACTGAAAGCAGCAAACCGTTTTGAGATAAGAATAGGATAAATATTTTTAATTATTTTATTTTGGTATTTATCAATCTTGTTTAAAAATAGGCCGACAAAAATACGAGCCTATTTTTGTTATATATGATACCAACAATGGTATAATTTCTGGCAGTCTCCAGAAATTCCAGCAAAAAAAACCTTATTGGTATATTTCAGTTCATATGAAGTCATTGAAGAGGTATTACAGAACTCCTAAACACTTGCTACATACTTGGGGATATTGTTCTTGGTATAATGTGCAGCAGCCTCTCTTGAGAGTGCTGTACTTCACAGAGGGAACCAGAGATGACATATATTGATCTCAGGACTTGGAAATACTAAATGTAGCCTGAAGTTACGTTTTCATCCACTCTTCCCATACTCATCTCCCATAAATCTGGGAACTGGCTTCAGTATATAACAGTCATGTAGCTGCTAAAGCAAATTACCAGCTGAAGAAGTAGATTAAATTGATACTTAAAAAGCATATTTTTAGCAATCTTTGTTAAGACGTTTAATTTTAGCTCTACTGAAGCAAAGAAGGATCGAGGATCTGGGGAGAAAACAGAAGGAACTGACAGAATGACAAGGGAAGCTCACACCTGTGGTTAGTCTGCAGGTGAATGCAATTGTTCAAAAGATGTTAAATTAAAGAACAGTTCCCCCTCATGCAGTGGTACTTTGAATTCAGTTCCCAGAGTCACTCAAGCATGCACCAGTGTCCAACGTGTTGGAACATGCTGCCTACAAGTCCTCCGTCGTCCCTTTTTCCTCTTCTCTCAGGTTTTGTGCTTGGCTCTGATGCAGGAAAAGATGCAGGTGTCTATTGCCCTCTGTCTGCCACTTGTTTTTTCACAGAGAAGCAGATTATCAAACCAAAAAGCTAGGGATTCCGAGTTACAATATTTCAGGGAATTTAACTGTAGAGTCATACAGGCTGGTATAAACGAGTGCCAGGTAAGGTTCACACTTAATCTCAAATGAGTTGGGAGTCTCAGAACTGGAGTATTACCAGCTAAGACGTACATGCTTTCTCTGAGCACCAGTATCACTAGGTTCAATACTTGGAAGGAGGAACTTCCTGGTGGACATAGGCCAATGGATGAGCTCCCTGGAACGAGGACGCAACTTCTGAATTAAATCTCCATGGAATCCCAGTGATCAACAAGAGGAGAGGACTTGTGTAGGAAAGCCATATATTAGCTGTCCTTCAGAAACCTCTTAGGCTGAGGTCTAAGTTCAGCTGAGGGAGAGGGGCAGCAAGTTTTGACTTCATGCCTCCAGGTTATCCTGCATAGCAAGGTGATGAAGAAAAAGCATTAAAAAAAAAAAAAAAAATGTTCAGAAAATTCTTTTTGACTTCACATGTGCTTTTCAGGATCATATTGAAAAGAAATTTAAATTCTTCATTAAAAACGCCTCACACTGAAAATGAAATTTTTATTTTATTCCAGAATGCATGTATTCCAGGCTTTTGTCAGAGTATTTGAGTTTTATTGGGCTACTGAGAACTGTGTGAAAATTGGCCTTCAAGTATCACTTGCTTCTGTTTTACTTTGCTCTCCAGCTACACCTCATCTGCTGTACCATGATACTGCTCCTCATAAAAAGCCAACAAGGACTATCACATTCCCTTGAGAAACTGTAACAGAAACAGAAATGTCAGAATTTTTTGGTTTGCTTTTTATAACAGAAACGTCCTTCCTTATACCTAAAGTATGGCTTACCTTTTCCTTTTTAAGCCTTTAAGCTTTACCCTGATTTGATCTGCAGAGCTGTGGAGAAGTTTTGCTGATCTGTCGGGTCGGGGGCTAGGACTGAGACCTGCTCCACAGCACAGGGTGTGAGAAAGTAACTTGCATTATCTCCTCCCTACAGGAAACACGATAAAGTAAGAGGCAATTTGTTGTGGTGCTCATCTCATACTATGAAAGCTGCCTTGCAATATAATCAATTTTTAAACTAATGATAAATCTAGCTGTGGTGATCGGAGCATACTGCTTTTATGTCCCTCACGGGCTGTGCATACATAACTCCTCTACACAGCTTCACAGAAAAGGCTTCCATTCTGAGGGAATATCTGGCAGAAAGCCTAACTCTTCTGTAGGAAAAGCAAATGGACTTATGATTTTCCTCAGGTGACCTTGGAGTAGAAACATATGGAATGTATAATACTCAGTATTCACCTTGAAAAGTTGTTTTCTTTTCATTCTCTGTATCCAGACATTGAAGACCAATGTCTAGTTTATTTTTACATAATGAAGGATCGGTTAATTTTTCTTTAGAGAAATATCTATTTCCCTGAGTATGACGATGTTGGAAGAAAATTAAAATTAATACTATATTCAGCACAGGTGTGTATAAAAAGGCTGGAAAAAATAGATGCTTACCAGTTTCCTTCAAATGTGTCAGCCTGACTGTGTTATTTTTTCAGCATTCATAAACATCTGTTTATTCGCAGTATTTGGTGATCCAGACTTTTTCACTGGGTTGACTCTCAATGTATATGCTATGGATGATGGCTAGGAATTTCTGTCAGGAATTATTTCATTGCCAGTGATCAGCCTGACAGTCCTCATGCTCCTCAAACAACAGAGGACTGTTGGGAATTCAGTCTTCATTACTGCAAGGAATTTGGCTACAGTTGTGAAAATGTGGCTTACAACTCTCGTTCTTTTTCCATTACGCTGCCTTGTTGTTCCTCTGTAGTACTTCTATTGCAGTCCTCCCTTGCTAGGTTACCATCAATACAATAGACTGTTTTGTGTTCTCATCCTTTTCTTCTCTCCTGCCCTTCTTCATCTTCAGCTTGTCTGCAACCATTTCTGAAGCACTGAACAATTTTCTCAGTGATTTGAAGATGTTTTCTGAACATATTTCCGTATTAAAAGAACACATATGGGATTGAATGAATGCATTACACAATGCAATAATATTTGCATCAAATTTTTGAATTACTTTATTTCTATGGTCTGTCATTGATACTGATACTTAACGGTGAAATTAGAGTCTTTGTATTTTCGTTTTGCTATTTCATGCTAGGAGGTATATTTTAGATGCAAAACTGCAGCCCTTGGTCCCTTTGAAGACGATTGTGTGACCAGTAAAACAGTCTTTAAGATAGAAATGCCTTGCTTGGCTTGTTCTTGGTGAACATGTCCAGGAAAATCAGTCAACCACATTAGAAAGACCCAGAAGACCCAGAACTTGGAACTGGTTATTGAGACAAATTAAACAAAAGATTTAAATATACATCCCAGTTCCTAGTGTAGTAGGTCTCTTCTTTCACTGTTCTTTCTATTTCAGCAAATGCCAGTATCTTTCTGGAGCAGACAGTTCCACGTGGTCTTGTCTTGCTGTCTGGGAAAGTTTTTTTCTTTCCCTCACTTCCAATGTGAGTCAGTTGGTTTGGCTGCTGTTACAAGAAAGCCCTTTGTTCATCTTGCAAGTTCATTTGCAGGTTGTAGTCTGGGAACGTACTGCATCTGGAACACTGGCTACCTTGAGGTCAGCAATAGCAATCCATGAACACCCATAGGGGTAATCCACGTGTTAGATTAAGCGATTCCCTGTGAAGGTTTGGATTTACGTTCAGTGTGTCAGCGAAGAAGGAAATGAATGAATCGCTTATTCTATGAGGAGAGTTCTTAAAAGAACAGTGCTAATAATAACTTCTGGCTGTTTAAGAGTTGCAGATTCAGGATTTCTAAGCACTTACTGAGCTGTAATATAAAAGTGATGGGTGATGCCAACTGCTGTTGTCAAGGGGTCCAAATAAGCTAAATAGGTTGAAATATCAATATGATAAGAATAATTCATGAATCAACATTATCTCAGTTCACAAAACATTTAATTGCTTATTTGACTTGGGGTTGTGAGGTAAGGCTATCCTGTTTTTAAAAGATCAGCAGCAAAGAGGAAATAGTACTTATAAATATGTGTCTAAGAATATATGAATTAATGACTAATTATGGATTTTGGGTCTACTACTTATATTTTTGTATATTAATTCATAGTTTAACACTAAATATGTTAATTTATGATACACTACTTTTTTTAGTCTCTTGCTAAAATAAGAAGAGAAGGTAACCAGCCATTATTTCCTCTCTATGAAACTACTTTTAAAAGTCAGTACCAGATTAAACCACCTGCTATTCAGATTATTATTGCTTAAACTAAGCCCTCTGAGGAGCGCAATGTTCTGCAATCTTTCCCTGCCTTCTCTTAGAGTGGATGTTAGTTTCAAAATACTGCAGGGAGCACAATGAATATTCAATGAGGAAGTCTGCTTGTGACACCTGCTTCTTCTGTTGAGCTTTAGGACTGACTTTAAAAGCTGACAGAGGAATGTATTATGTGCCTGTAAAAGCAATGAGTTTCGTTTAAGGAGATATATATTAAAGCTGTCGTGGGTGCCCTGATTAATGTAGCACCTCAGTGAATTTATTATTTCCCAAGAAGCAGCACCAAGCAATATTTTATGTCAAAAACATGTATCAGGATCGATCCTTCTGTTAAAACCTCAGTTTTATGGCTAATCTTCTGATTCTGTCAGCAAAATGGCTGTTATTTCTTAGTTGCATTTTTTTTTATTTAAAAATATATATGTTTAAAGTCACGTATATATTTGTGTTTATCACAGAATTGCCCTGTAACGAAGAGAAGCATATTGTGACTTTTATCAGGAATTAGTAAAGTTTAGATGTGCAACTGCAAAGAGGAAAGTAGACAAACTGCGTGTGTTGACTCTGATTGTTAGGATTCTTCAGAGACAAGTATGTCTGAAATCTATCACATACACAAGTATTACCGATCAACTGCAATGCTGTACCAAAGAAAAACAGTGCAGCATAAGAAAGCAATATATTATATGGCATTTAGTCAATGCTTGATTGAGCACACAGTGCCAGGAACTCCCTATATAGCAGCCAGAGCTCCTTGTGAAATGTCCAGTGTGTGTATATATACACATTCACGCAAACATATTTTTATATATTATTTTTCCTCTTCCTAGATGAAAGATCAGATGCACAATGCCCACATAGACAGTAACAGCCAGGTAAGTGAGGAAACGATTGGTGAGGCAAATCATTTCGTCTGCTCAGGAGAGTTAGCTAAATTGCTTTAAACAAAGAGTTGCCACGAGCAGAAAGGAATCTGAGAACTGCTGGTAGCTAAAGTATTTCCTTCCTTGGATCCGAGTTATAAGATCTAATAGACGGGGGACTTGCAGTCTCATGCAACGGCACCCTAAATAGAAAAAGAGTCAGCGTTGGATGAAACCCGGTTATTTACAATGTTAACTGGGTTATTAAAGATGAGAGCTCCCGTGTCTTCAATGAAAGTCAGTGGGTTACCAAACACATGCTGTAACTTGTTGAGTTTTACTAGGTGAAAAACTTGGAGCTCTAGCAAATTATCTTTTCTCTCAGATCCTTGTTTACTGCTTTGGTAAACTGTCTGCATTACTCTGTCAACTGTAGTGGTAGAAAAAAGCTCCCTCTCCCTTGGAAAGCAGAAGCAATTTAATTGTGGCAGGATGGAGTGGGATAGTTTCTGGCCAGGAAGGCAGGTTAGATACCCTGTGCTGGGTTCCCTGCCAGTGTGTTTCTTTTCCTTCCTGGACCTGATCCATTGCCATCTGCCGCTGTGATCAGGGAGGGGTGGAGAAGGGACAACGCACATATTTTTTCGAACTCTTCTTGAGTATGGCACTTAAGAAAGCGAGGGGGGATTTTTTTGTTTTCTCAGTAGATGAAAATCTAAAAGTGTTTTCATATATATATATATATTATTATTATGATAAAGCATCAGAAGATGACTTATTAGAGTAGAACTGCTGGTGTAACCTTAGCTATACCCATAAATATAGTCACGTGTGTATGTTCAGGGAGTATGCGCCACTTTCAGTATGCCCTCAGTAGCAATTCTGTGAAATTAAAATTATTTGTTCATTGTACCTTTGAGAGCATGATGAACTGTTGGTACGCTACACAGCAAAAAGGCTTTCTGTTTTCTGTCACTGCCCTGTACGTGTGTATGGCTGGTGGTTAGCTACTGCCAAAATCTCATGTTCCAGACTGAAAAATGATAGGCTGAGATTTCATTTAATGTGTGAATACATGTGGATCATTGAGGGAGAAGGGTCTGAGTGGGTTTGGGTTCTGGATTGTTGTGTTGCTTGTTTTTTCTTTTACATTCTTGGCATAATTTGATAAGTAGCTGTGAATACAGTTCTGCTTATTTTTATAACCTTAAACCAAATATTGCTGTTGTGGTTTGGGCTGGTCTGACCACCAAAACTAATGAAAGATGTTCTCTTTTACTCCTGTCCTCTTCAGAGAAGGGAGACCATCTCCCTTCAGGGAGAGATGGATGACAGAGAATAGAGACTTGTGAGTTTAAAGATAAACTAAACTAATGAAAATATTACTAAAATAATAAAAAGAAAACAATTAAATGTATACAATAGATACAAACCTGTATCTAGCTCCCAGTATGACGATCACATCACTGGCAGGCACTGGGAAAGTCCCAGACTGGACTCAGCGATGGACGGGAACTTGATTCTAGGTCTGGATTCAGGAATACACAGATTGGGATCAAAGGCAGAGGAACAGACAGAGTTGTCATCCTCAGATGCCGGCCACTGAAGAAAGAGGGCTGACCCCTTTGATCCCTCAGCTTTTATACTGAGCATGAGGCAGATGGGATGGAATACCCTGTTGGTCAGTTTTGGGTCACCTGTCCTGTCCGCTCCTCCCTGCAGGTGGGACCCCTCTACGCTTTTCTGCTTCCAACCCTCCAACAGGGCAAGTAACAAAATTATAAAAACCTTGGTTGTATCAAGCAGTATAAAGTATACAAGTATAAGCAAAAGCCTGTCTGCATACCACTCCTTGGCATAAACTATAAACAACCAGGTCCTATCTCTGTGGAAGCAGACTACTGTCTTAAAAATATGCTGTTAATTTCAGAGAGTTCAGCTAGTTAGAAGAGGCTTAGTTGAAAAGTAAAATTACTGAAAAGAAAATAGGTTCTGGTTTACCTCAGACCAGGACAACTGCTTGTCACTTTTTAATATACTATATCTGTAGAGTAGTACTCCCTTTTGACTTAGAGAGAAATAATTATAAAAAGGAATCTTTTCATATATCCTGTATTACCCTTTCTTTTTTCTAGGAGAGAGATTAAAGTGACCAAATAAATTAAGACTGCTAGTGTCAAGGTGTCTTCAGTGTTTTTTACAAAAGGCTTAAGGAACAGAGGTACCCTTAAGAGCCTACTAGCTCAGGATGAAAGAGATTCTTCAGAATATTTCTTAGCTTTTCTTTGGAAACATCAAGAAAACTAATGTTTTCTACCAATAGCAAAAAAAAAAAAAAATATGAAAGGTAACGTGCTCCCAGGGAACAATTTTAACTCAAAAGAATTCCTCCCTATTTCTGTGTTTGCAAGAAGTGAGAATAATTTAGAAACACTTTGGAATGGAAATATATTGTGGGTTTATGTTTTACTTTGTTTTTCTCCAACTTAAGCTCTGCTCTTTTTGTGTTGCCTTGTGTCTTGTGCAAGAAAACCCAAGAAGAGATAATGCAAGTGGCTTCCAAATTCTCCTCTCTCCAAATTCATCTTTCTTTTTGCATAATGAAATTACTCATTTTTTTGTGCCTTAAAATTACTCCTAGAACTACAGAGTCCAGAAAATTGAATATACATATTTTGAAAATATTGCTACAGAATCTAACACAGAATCACAGAATTTCCTAGAATGAAAAAACCTGTAAGATCATCTAGTCCAATCATTAACCGAACACTGACAAACCCACCACTAAACCATGTCCCTAAGCACAATATCTACGCAACCCTTAAATACCTCCAGGGATGAGGACTCCACCACTTCCCTGGGTAATGCGTTCCAATGCTTGATGACAATTTCAGTAAAGAAATTCTTCCTAATATCCAATCTAAACTTCCCTTGGCACAACTTGAAGCCATTTCCTCTTGTTCTATCACCTGTTACTTGACAGAACAGGTCGACTCCCACCTCTCTACAACCTCCTTTCAGGTAGTTGTAGAGAGCGATAAGGTCTCCCCTCAGCCTCCGTTTCTCCAGGCTAACACTGAGTAATTTTAATCACTTGAAAAATATTGTATTCATTTCAGGATTTAAGAAGGAACATTCTAGTCTTGAGAACAGTCAAGAATACACTTCCATTGAGGTCATGAAACAAAGATCCTAGTTGAACTCCTTTTTTTAATGAGAAACACATTGAGTTAATTCAATGTCTTCAGAATACAGCTTAACAGCACAGTGATCATACCTGCCTAGGTTGTACCAATAAAGAGTTCAAGAATAATGTTAACAGGTTTCATACTGACAGATCTACCTGAAAGTTTAATGATTATATAGTATAAAGCTGTGTTATTTTTTTTCTTTGGCTCTTCTACGTTTTTTTCAAGCACTGTCTTTGCAAGGACCTAGTATATACCACCTCATTTTTGTCATTTATTTACGTTGGTATTTCTGAGAGAAATAATTCAAGAAAGATGCAGTTTTATGAACCACACCTAATCATTGTTCAGGAATTGAATTATGATGTCTTCTTCTCATGAGCATGTGGGAGGAATTAAATAAAATATTGCTAATTAAAGCTGAATCAGATAAACAGTAGTAGATAAATCGATCTTTCTGCAGGAACTTTTAACCATTATAATATAAATTCTCAAGCCTCCATCAGTGTCTGAATTTAGTGAGCCATCCACAATGAAAGAAAACAAAACACATGGTCAGAATTATGACATATTTTCAATTTACATGAATTAGAAATCTTTTTCCCTCTAACTTGCTATAAAATCATACTAGAAGCATTTAAAGAGTAAACTCATTTAATCTCAGCAAAAATATAACTTCTGATGAAGTTACTTCTGGTGATGTATATAAAGTTTCAAAAACTCTGAAGAGGAGTGGCTTTGACTTTTCATGTGTGCTGTTGGCAATTTTGTTGAAAGCTTCATTAGTAAAACCACAGTTCTTGTCTATATGTGCGGAGGAAGAGTACTATAAAGGATTTTTTGTTTTTTGGGGTTTTTTTTTTTGGAAGGAGCTATCCTGTAACCTAATTCTTCTGACAAGTCTGTCATGTATAGAGCTACACTGGCTGTGTTTGTTCTTGTACTGAAGCATTCAAGCAACTTGCTTATAATATTATATAAATGCATGTAAAGTCACATTGTGCATTCCCACTGTTTACGTCCTGCCTTTCTTGAGGTGCTGTCACAGCAAAGCTGTTCTTGTGGACTCTAGCTATGGTTGAGGAGGAGAATGACAAGAATGACTCTCCTGAAAAAAAATCTTGAAAGCATTTCGGTGATGTGTAACACACTCGGCAAAATGCGTGGTGCAGTAGATGGAAGAGGCTATTTTCTAGCCAACAACCAGTTCTCATCTCTGCAGTCTTCTTGACTGCTGTTTGGCACCCCGTGTCTTGTGGTTTGCAGTGCAGATTGCTTTCTGTACACGTTTGCTAGATCACTGTGTGCATGCAGGTAACGGCGAGGATGCATTCCAACTTTAATTTCACTTTAGATTTGGAGCTGGAGAAGAAGAAATCGCCCCCCAACCAAGTAATGACCAATTTTATTGCTCTTTGTTATAACATGTGAAAGCACAGAATCCAAATATATTCACAGGGACTGCCTGAGAACAATAAAACTCGTTCAGCTTGATAAGTTGCATGAAACTTAGTCGTTATCAGCATGTGAATTAACGGTACTATTAACAGCAGAGATAGTTATTTAGGGTTAATGTACTGCTTTCTTTTCCTCTTTTAATAAACACTGTACATCTTTCAACATACAAATCATATGAAATTATAGTCTCTTCTCATTGCCATCATCTCTTGGTAGTTTGGCTTGCTTTGTGCATAGTTGATTACTTTTGCACTGAAATGAGAAGTATAAATGGCATTAGGTGCTGTAGGAACAAGAAATCTTCACGGTTAGTGAAGGGAAGAGATTATTTTTGACCTTTTTCTTAGTTTTTATAAGAACAGGAAGGATAGATTTTGATAAGTGCATACTGACCTAGAACAAAATTAAAACCAATAGTGAGGACAGAAGCTTTTGGCTTACTGATGTCTGAGAGGAACCTTGACTCTTTAAGTTTTTGATATGCATGGAGACTAAATTTAGAGAGCTTAAAGATGAAGACACTCATCTACTTGCAGATGTCAAATGTTGGTACTGATAAATTGAATATGTTGTGTTCAGAAGGCTGAAGAAGACTTGCAACTTAACAAGGCGAGTTTGATATTCAAAGTGGAGCTTTTCATTTATTCAGAGGAGTTTCTTTCCTGGTCTTTTCTGGGTGCTTTTGTCCTCATGTGGCTGCCAGTGACGTCTGTGGGGTGACACTGACTCTGGGACAAATAGCCTGGTTTTAGCTTATTCATTCCTCCTTATTAACATGGAAAAGATACCAAAAGTAGAAAGGTGTCAGTTTTCTCTAAGTTATAGCAACTTCCTGAATAAATGTTAAATGGAGAGAAGGGAATAAAAATCTCAGAAGTAATAAAGTATAGCTCTTTACTTAACAGACCTTTATTTTGGAGAGGTTCTGAGGGTTTTTTCCGTTTTACAGTATTTGTCTTGCACCTAGGTTATAGAGTACATAACAGCCACAAGTCTTAACAAATTTGTTGTGAAGCGCTGCTTATATTTTCTTGATAATCCTGAAGTACCGATTAAAATAATTTTGGATGTTTAGAAACGGAGGCAAAAAAACCCTAAACCATGTTGCCTCTTGCTTTCCAGGCTCAGGTTCAGTCCTTCATCCTCAACTCCTCTACCTCCTCCTCTGCCCCAAGAGGTACAGGGGAATGGAGAATGGGGAGTTGTGTGTTGTCCATAACAGCTCCTCTCTGCTGATCCTTCCTCCACGTGCCTTTCTCCTGCTCCAGTGTGTGTCCTTCCCATGGGCTGCAGTCCTGCAGGATAAACATATTCCAATTTGGGCTCTCCATGGGCTGCAGTTCCTTCAGGGCACATCCACCTGCTCCACCATGGTGACTCCAGGGGCTACAGGGGGTCCCTGATGGGGGCCCTGGAGCACCTCCTCCCCTGGGGGCTGGCAGGGCTGTCTCTCACACTGTTCCCCTCAGCCCCGGCTGCCGGGCAGCGTTTTGCCCTTTCTGACAGAGGCTTTCCCCGTGGCGTCGCCATGGTGGCTGCAGGGCTCAGCCGTGCCCTGTGATGGGTCAGTTGGAACTGGCTGTGTCCAGCTCGGGGCAGCCCCCCTGGCAGCCCGGCCTGGGCACCCACACCCAATATACCTGCAAATAGGCATTTCTGTTCTAACATATATGAACAGAGGAAGATGAAAAAATGCGTCATCGTCAGTCTGGAAACTTTGCTCATTTCTCTCAAACTACACCAGTGAGTGATACAACCAAAGAATCAACGTATCAAGATAGCTAAAATTTTTTTTTCATATCCATACAATTAGCAAGAAAAATTGCTATGTTGCCTGCAGGAAGTATTTCTATAGCTGAGCACTGCTTTGAACAAAGAACAAACAGATAGATATAGGAATGCTGTGCTTTTAACGCATGACGCTTAAAAGAAGATGAACAGAAAAAATATTTTCATGAAGAATTTTGCTATTGATGTGACAAAATTGGGAAACAGGCTATTTCATGCAGAAGATCTTTTGCAGTGACAGGAAATGAAGGTGTGTAGGAGGTAAGATGGGGTGTAGTGGGAGTGTTTTCACTCCAGCCTCCCTAAAATTTTTACCTCAGACACCCATCCTGTCTCATGTAAATGCTTGACCTGCTGTCCAGACTGGGCACCAACAACCAACCCAACAAAGGTGGGGTTGCTCTTTTGGTCAGACCAGTGTTGTGGCCAATGTGTGTGTGGTGCTCTGGGGACAGTAGTACTGCCCCGTTACCCCCATGCACCCCTGAAAAGAAGAGACTGGAGCTCAGCCAGCAGCCAGAGCCACGCAGGTGGAGGCTGAGTTGCCATGAGGCACATCTTGTAAAATTGGAGATAGTCTCTTTTTTAAGGAGAAAGCTGTGAGCTGCTTTGGAAGCTAGCTAGAGACACCGGGATGAAGCCAGGCCAAGCATGTACACATATCCAGCACAAATGCTCATTTTCATGGAACAAATTAATGGAACTGGAGTTTAATATTGGCTTTGGAGACAGCATTTCTATTTAAACGGAAAGAAAAAATAACAATAAAACTCCAAGATAATCCTTGTGTTAGGGTTTATTGCTTTTTCTTTTCTCTTTAATGGAGTGATGTTAAGGTTCTCCCAAGACCTATATAGCCTGAGCTTCAGACATAAATAGGGATTTGCATAAGTCAGTTGGCACAATAAGAAATAATATAAAAAATCCTGAATGTTGCTCAAGGAACATTACTGAAACTGTATGAAATAAGAATATAACAGTACTGTTCCTGGAATTTTTCCTTGTGGTCATTATAAGAATACCCACTAGGCAAGAAGAAAAAGTAAACATGGGATATCAGAAGAGCTTCAATGATCGTCCTCAGAAGGATAAAGTAAATCTGTCCTGAAGACTTAAGACTCACAAAACCAGATAAGATGTTGTGGCTAAACAATGCAAATGCTGATTTCAAGATATTTAAATAAGAGTTAGATGGGTTAATTTTTAGTGGCAGATGTAATATGGACCAGGACTATCAGTCCTATAATTTCAAACCCATAATTTCATAGTTGAATAGATAGGCAATCTCACACCCTATATTATTATTATTATTATTATTATTATTATTATTATTATTATTATTATTATTGCTGTGCGATTCTTCAGTTGTTTAAAGATCCATTATTTAAGATACCTGATCAGTAAGCTAAGGAAGGCTTTAAGAAATGCTACCTCATGTACTGCACAATAATTAAAAAGAAAATTAATTAAAAAGGAACCCTGAGTTTGCAGCTTGTGCTGAGGATTTGCCTGAAGGAGAAACACCAGTGTGGTCCAAACTTGGTGACAGCTAAAGGGAAGTAAGAAGAAAGGGGACGTCACTTGGCAGAAATCAATGAGGGTACAAGATCACTGAAAGGATTTTTTTGAGGATTTCTAGGTATGATATTTCATCAAGTGAAAGTGATAACTACTACTAATATTTATTTCTGTTTACTCCATTTTATCCCCATTTTGAAGAATTTAAATGTAACATACTTTCTATACTAGTTAGTCGGATTATATATGCTAGTTGACAGAAAACTTCCAGAAATATTTCTAATGCATACAGACCCCCTTATCAAATAGGTTTGGAACTTGGTTGATATTTCAGCTGCATGGTTCAATATTTCCAGATGTCCTGTTCTAAAAATGTAATCTTAGATCGAGCAGTTATTTAAGAATTAGTCTGAAACTGCTTGCTTTTTTGTAACTTTTCAGTTAGTTGACAGGTGTCTTAGCCCTAGCTTTAGTGTGTCAGATTATGCAAATGACATTTGAATTAAAAACTTGATTTAAAAGTGTATGTTTATGTTGCATAGTATTACGTTTAAAAGACATTTAAAATAATAATATGTGTATTAGGTAACAATATCAGTCACTAGGAAATGAGTTGTTGATGCTACACTCAACATACACAACTGAGAACAGAAATTTTGTGTAATCATTTTGTATAAATGGAATACTGGATGTAAGTTATAGATCTGTTAATTTAGGAATAAAATTAGCACTCATACCTTTTCAACTGAAAAAGACCGTTTTCTTCCTGCTACATCAGCTAGGAGACTAATGAAAGTTTATGTGCCTGCTTTTATCCTGTGGTTGGCAGGTTACTCAGGTTACATCTAAATCAAAATGCTCACTCTGTAGAAAAGTGCTATAACAGCTCCTATCTACCAGATGTGAAGAGGGTTTGGTTTTTTTTTTTTTTTTTCTTTTGATTTTTGTGCTGTGCTTATTTAAAGTGCTTCAGTAGTAATAGTTGGGAAAAGATGCTTGGAATAAATTTAATTAATTGCACAAAGTACTGCTTTCTCCCAAGGTATCTTCTGAGCCACTTAGAGTATTTATGGCATGTGAGTCTAGCATGCAGTCGCTGTCTCTTTCATCTGGAAATACCTAAGCAGGGCAATGAAAGGTGGCACGTTACTAATTGTGTGGGTTATGTGCAGTTTTGAAAAAAGGAGGTAGTTATATGACTGGTAGCAGAGGATTGTGTGTGAATGGAAGATGTTAAATTGCTTGCTTGTAATTCAGGAAGACTCAGTTATTCACATCTTGACTTAGAGATGAAAATTTTGTGAGTGACTTAGAATTTACTTTTAAGCTCAGAGTGCTCAACTGAGGGTTAGGTGCCTCCTGCTAGTATAGTTATTCATAGCGTTAAGGAGTTTGAAATATTGGCAGTATCTTGTCAAGATAGCAGTGGATTTCAACTACCTTGTTCTCTTTTAGGTTTTTGTTTAGTCTTCTCCCTGAAATGTAACAACACTTTTGAATGGAGGAATAAAGTAATTGACTGGATTATGATAACAGATATCCAAATTTTATAATAATTAGATTAATAGAAGCTGTACTAGATTTTCGTTGTAAATGCTAATTTTCACTCGTTGCATACATAAATACATTTCTTCATGTTCAGGGGGCTTGTCTCTTTCTTTTTTTAACCTAAAAATGGGAAAGAGAAAAGGTAGATTTATTTGAAAATTTACCTTTGAAATTGCTGGGAGCAATTTATTCAATATTCACTTGAATTGATGTTTAGTAGGTAATAGCTTAAACGTGTATATTGCATTGGTTTTCAATGGAAAAGTGTAAACAGCAGAGGTAGACAACCATGGCTGCATTCACAGTATCACAGTATCACAGTATGCTAGGGATTGGAAGGGACCTCAAAAGATCATCTAGTCCAATCCCCCTGTCGGAGCAGGAACACCTAGATGAGGTTGCACAGGAAGGCGTCCAGGCGAGTTTTGAATGTCTCCAGAGAAGGAGACTCCACAACCTCCCTGGGCAGCCTGTTCCAGTGCTCTGTCACCCTCACTGAGAAGAAGTTTCTTCTCAAATTTAAGTGGAACCTCTTGTGTTCCAGCTTGAATCCATTACCCCTTGTCCTATCATTGGTTGCTACTGAGAAGAGCCTGGCTCCATCCTCATGACATTCCCCCTTTATATATTTATAAACGCTAATAAGATCACCCCTCAGTCTCCTCTTCTCCAAACTAAAGAGACCCAGCTCCCTCAGTCTTTCCTCATAAGGGAGATGCTCCACTCCCTTAATCATCTTAGTTGCCCTACGCTGGACTCTCTCCAGCAGCTCTCTGTCCTTCTTGAACAGAAAAAAAAAGGAGACAAATTAGTTGTAGAAAAGATTTGCTTTCCTTGTCTTGCCATTGTCCTTTTTTAGAATCCGATCAAGTTTTAAGTGAAATTAAGTGAAATTAAAAACTTTTCAATCTTTGCCAAGTCTTTTTTTGAGAAACAAGGAATTCTAAAGTAGTTATCTCGGCGTGAGAGATCCTTTATCATCTCCAGTATTTCTTGTGATTTTGATGGGAAATCTAAGCTAGGGAAAAATGAGTCCTTTAAAATAGACGATGTTGATCACTGTAAATCTCTGACAACAGATTATAAAAATGTCTGATATGATTCTCTTATTACTTATTGAACATAATATTTTTGTAACGTCTTCTATATTTAAAAATGAGTAATCAAGTAACATGTTTTCTAAGATTTATGAAAGAATATGCATCTAAAGGGATTTCCCATCCCTTAGACTTTGTTGTCTCATAAATAATAATGTGCTTAAGTAAGGAATGTGCATTATGCACAAGCTACAACCTTTTAAAATTTAAATTATCCTCTCTTGACAAATCCTATTTTTTAAAACCTTGCAAATTAGAACAATTGCATCCCTCCCTGACCATCTCAGGCCACCCCTAGCCTCTCTCCGCACCGCACCCAAGCTTTCCAGAGACATTGGTATATGAATGTTCTCACTGTTTTAATTACCTTCTTCAGATATTTTCTGTCTGAACATCCTTGAGTAAAGCCAAAAGTTCACAGTAGTTTTATAATTTTCTGCCATCTCTAAGAATAAGTCATAGAAAAGCCTTCATAGAGTGAAGAAAATGTATGTTGATCTACTTGTAATGTGTAATCCAAACATCTAGCATGTCATTAAAAGTATATCTTTTTCAGAGGTATAACTTTTTTGTTCCTGTTTAGATGATAGCATTTTCATAGTTGTGTGTAGAGAATAAGAAAAAGCAGTACTCTGATACTCTCATATAGTTCTTAATACAATGGGATTTGTCATCATTCTTGGCTCCTCTTGCAGTGAATTCAACCATCTGCAGGAATCTACTGAAGCTTCAGGGGCCTATACCAACCTTTTCTCCCTTTTAACTGAAATTTCTCTTATTTTAGTGGAACAGTTTTGTGGTTGTAAGAAAGAAGAAGGAAAGAGGCTGTGGATGGAAAGCTGTAGTTAGGGTTAATATTATAGAGAGCTTTTAACATCAAGATGAGGAGATCATGACTGACACAGGGACTGCAAGACTAGGTAAAGATGAGTTGCTGATTTGGCAAAGGGGGGAGAGTTGGGCCTTGCACAGCGTTCTTCCTGTGACATAAAGTTTAGAAAGCGATCCTGGACATGTTGAATGGATGGGTCACCAGGCCACCTTTCCAGGTAGTAGGACTGAACCCAAGCTCTAGTCATTTAGCAGCAGCAGCAGCAGCAGCAGCTGGAATCCTTTGAGGTGGTGATAGTTTCATTTGCAGAAGAGAGGAAAAGTCCAAGGCTGCAGACAAGCAGTCATCTGAGCTCTGATGTCTGTGATAGATCATGAGAGATGAAGAGGAGGTTCCTCCTCCTGCTTTCTATCATCTCAGCATTTTACTTGGGATCAGCAAATTTTGAGGGAGCTGTTCATTTTTGACAGGAAGTGTACATGGAGTTTTAGGTAAAGCCATTCCTAAATGGGGTTGTGCTCCAGGAAGTCATGTTTTCCTCCCCAAAAGGCATACTGTCGATGTCCCTTAAGCAGCTTCAGAAAAATGTGGGTTAGTAGCTTATTTGCTGCAGCAGCTCCTCTAGGAGATCTCGGCTTGGATCTAAATGGAAGCGTTGTGCCTTGGAGCTGCATCATGCTCTGCACTGCTGGTTATCATTACCAATGCCAAGGCCTCCCCCTTTCACCCCATTCCCAGTATATTCACACTTAGGGTACATAAGAGAGCACCAGGACAATTTTCTGCTACTTCCTAATTCTTTAATCGTATATTATAAAGTCTGGTATAAAAATAGGGGATCTATCAAACATAAAAAGGCTCTCAGTGGTACCTCAGTTCGACTTGTGTTCCTGTCCTTGTTTTGGCATAATATTAGTAGAGACAGTTTCTGAAATCTTAATGTTAAATGCATTAAAGCACTCCTTTTCTAAACTTTTTTTTTTCCTCTAACTAGTCCTGTGTATTGACTTCTTACTAAAAGCCTTTTATCTCATATATATGGCTATATATGACATGAGTTTAGATTGAGAACTCCTGAGTTTCTACAGCCTTTTGATAAATGTGACAGTCTGTGTTATAAATTAATCAGACATATGTATTCTTGAATACTGGCGTAGTTTTGTCTCAATACTTTCAAGGGTCTAGGTTTTTGGTTTGGGTTTTGTTTTTTTTTTTTTTTTTTTACTACTATGCAATATATTTTATGCTTAAAAGTGCATGCATGTAAATGTGAAGGTAAAGAAGTAAAATGAATTTGTTGTTTAATTCAAAATATTGACTGATAAAATTGAGTTCTGTACAACTGGTGTTGAATAACTAGAGAAAAATTCCTCAAGCAAAAGAAAACATAAAACCGGGATGCTAATAAAGGTGTGCTGGGGGTAAACTTTTAAGAAAATTTAGTTATTCATTTCCTAGGCGGCCTGTATGTCTTAAAAAAAGTAACATGAAAATCTGTGTGACAGTTTAAAAGGGATGCTGCTCCAATTGGGCTATGCAGGACCGAGAATTGCAGCTGCAACTGATGTGTCAGCCGATACCCGTTTCAGGTAAGCTGCTTCCTCGGGGCTGCAGCTTGTTCCTGAAAAGCCAGGCTCCGTAAAGCCTTAGTTACACTAGAAAATCTTCCTGGTCCCATCCATGGGAAATGTGGAAAAGTACAGGACAACACTGGTCTCTTTTGAGCTAAAACATAAATCTTGCTTCTTTGCCCTCTTGCTTGTTTTCTCTAGACTGCTCCCAAGTGAATATTCAAATTGATACACCAAAATGTAGCCAAAATAGATCCGTGTTGGCAGGTGTCATTCAGCACACAATGGTCTGAAATTGCCTTATAGTTCAAAAATTTTTGAACAATTGGTGAAAGAAATCAGACTGATTTTAGGCTTTTATCTGGGAATCAATATATAAACCAAGATATACTAGGAAAAGTTACTATAAGCTTTCATCAACAGAAGGTTTTATTACCTTTTTTACTGATTGTCCTGGTTCCGGCAAGGATGGGGTTAATTTCCCCAAGGAGCCGGCAGGGGAGGCAAGTGTTCCATCCCACGTGACCCATGCCCAGCTATAAGAGGCGCTAGCCGGGGCGGGGGGAAGCAGTCGCCACTGGCGGGCGAGCTGCGGCGGTGCGGGTCCGCTCGGTGCGGGTCCGCTCGGTGCGGGTCCGCTCGGTGCGGGTCCGCTCGGTGCGGGTCCGCTCGGTGCGGGTCCGCTCGGTGCGGGTCCGCTCGGTGCGGGTCCGCTCGGTGCGCTTCGCGGCGGTACTGTAATCGCGTTCTTATATTCCTTTACCGGTGTTATTGTTTTTCTTTCTTCTTCCCTTTGTCTGTTCTGTTAAATTATAATATTTCAAGCCACGAGTTTTTGCCCTTTTCTGCCGATTTTTCCCACGGCTGTGGGAGTCGAGCGAGCAGCTGCGTGGTTCTTTGTTGCTGGCTGAGGCCAAACCACGACACTGATTTGCTACCAGGTTTGTTATTGCTGCTCATTAGCGTAGGATGACTTTTCTTTGGTCAGCTGCTTTAGTAAACTGTAGAATAATGGTGTTCTGGAAAGTCCCGCTCATATCAGATAAAGAAGTGATGACTGTTTTGCTAATGATTTTTATTAAATATTCTGAAACAAATACATGGCCATATAGAAACTTTGCAGCCTTTTTTACCACACTAGCTTTTGATCTAGCATTACATCCCATCCATGTCTACTCTTTCTATTATTAGGAATGGTGGTGGTATATGTTAATATGAATAAAGCTATAAGAAAAAGATTGCATGGTGTATAATCAAAACTACTGACTCAAAAAAGGGTATTTTTTCTTTTCTCAAAAGCCCAATGGAAAAAGAAATCTCATTGCAGACAGCTGCTTACATTGTGTGCAATACCAGTTTTGTCTTGTGTAATTTACTCGGCAAGGACTCGTGATTCAAAAATGTTCAGAACTGTAGAAAATTAAGAAAGACAACAAGAATAATTAAGGGCCTGGAAAACTTCCAAAATGAGGTAAAACTGAAAATTTTTGCCATTTTGGGAAACAGACAAGAATATTTAAAACATGATTAATGTACACATAGCCTTTTAACCAGCTTTGGTGGCGACAAGGGTCTCAGTTCATTGGTCTTTAATTAACATCTCGTCAAGCCCAAGAATCTGGACAAGTGAAACTAAACTGCTTTGATTATTCTGTAAGATATTTCTCCTCACTTGCAAATACTGACTCAAATGGCTTAACAAAGCAAGAAGAGAAGAAAAAGAAACTAGGAAGATGAAGAAGATGAAATATCACATGCATTTTTCCTGAGACTGGCAGCTTCAAGTTCTCCTCTCTGATTTGGTGAAGCAACTGCTGGAACAAATTGCCTTTTTTTTCCCCTGTGCTGTTAATACCCCCCTCACAGTTCATATTTACTGGCACTGAAGGAGTGCTTGGGTGATGGAGGCCTCAGCCCAGCTACAGCTTGCACTTCAGCATCAGCTATCTGCCAGCCACCGCAGCTAACCGCTTCCTCGGCTCTTGCAGCCGCTCTAATTCTTCAGTGGCTTTTGCTATAGCAGAATACACCAGTGTAAGGCATGGCAGAAAAATATTCGTGCCCAAGAAAGATTTTAAAATGCAGCCTCGTGGTATTAAAACACAGGAGCGTTACGCTTAAACCCTGTAAGTCATTGCAAGACTGCGTGTGCCAGTCATCATTCAGCCCAGCTGTTCTGCCCAGTGCTATTGCAGCTGTGTAACTTCAACTTGGTTCAAGAGTAGTTTTAAGACAATAGAAAAGCAAATTAAATTTGAGTTTATGTACTGCACGTTGACTGATGCCTTTCATTCAGCTTTATTTTTGTCCACCAGCTACGAACTGAATGGCTGTATTTTTCTATTTCTGTGGGCTTGACGACCCTCTTCTTTTAGACCTCTCATGTGGCCCAAATGTGCATATTGTTTGAAATACCTAGTGTTTGAAGTAAAATGTAAAAAAAAAAATACGTTGGATTTCAGATCACTACATTTGTTAAAACAAAAGGGACACATCTTGGAATTGAAAGGTATCAAATAAATTAAAATAAAGTGTAAGTAAGGTGCAAATGAATGCAAAAGCTTAGTAAGATTAAAAAAAAAAAAACTTAGATCGGTATCGATGGTTTTTTTTGTAAGAGTCATCACTAGAGTCACTATGTATAACGAGTTTTGGAAAAGTTGTTAAACCCAATGGTTTACACTTTAAACTGATCTGCAGCCTGAACAATCCAGATTATCCTAGATTTGCTTGCTACAAAATTCTTATTACTTCACGTGAGGGATTTTTTACTGGCTATTAATTCAGTATTCTACCACTGATAATAGCCAGTTAATAGTGCAATGTGTGAAACATTGAGTTTAACAGCTCTTCCAAAATTGGTCTGTTATTCATACTGGTATCAGTCCTTTTTTTGAATCTTGCTAAGTTCTTGCATTCATCTGCATCCTGTATGGATGTCATTTTCCTAGTTTTCCTATGTACTTTGGCAATTCCCAAGAACCTAAATTTTGAGGATAAATCAGCTATTAATTTGTTCTCACAGATTATTGTAAGGTTACACCCAAATACTAAACTTAAGGCCTGTTTTGTTTCCAAGAAGCTGGTGCTAGTGTGGTGTTCTCAGCCCCACTGACTGTCACTGGGCAAGGAGGGTAACAAATTAACTCCAGGCATCACACTAACTGAGTTGCATAGAGGAGTTCAAATCTAGTAGTGTGTATCCTTTTAACATTTTCATCCATCTGGTAGGGTTTTTTTCTTCTTGTTCTGCGGGTGGCTGCTGAGGATACGTGAAGTTTATAAGGAGCAGAAGCAGGAGACATCTCTTTTATTTGATGTTTTCAGGTGTACATCAGGCAGTGCATTGGGGGAGTTTCTTCTCTCAGACTATGTGATGAAAACAGAAGGTAAAAGGAAATCCCAGCCATTAAAAGATGAGATTTATTTTTCCCAGCTACTCTACTCATAGTAACTTAATTGAGGTTTCTTGAAAAAGAAGCAGTTTAAAGTTAATAATCTCAGGAGCAGACTGTAAGTACCTCTGTGTTCAGCCAAACACTTAAATGATTTGCTAAACAGAGAGTAAGTGCTGAAGTAGTCTGTCTTTTTATTAGTTTTGGCTGGTAGGAGGAACCACAGACTTGTAAATGGTCTCATTGCCCCGGACTTTATGACTGATACTAGCATATTCTCCAGATCAGGAACCTTGATTGTTCAGTCTCATGTTGAGTGGGGTGGGAAGGGAGCTTGCTGCAACCTCACTGTAAAAGGTTGGAGCTGGGAAGGTGAAAAGTTCCTGAATCAGCAACAACAAAAAAAAAGGTATGATGTTACACTCTGAAAGGGTGGAAACTCAAATGTATCAGAAAGACATGAAAAGTTCCCTAAGATCTTCTATTACTCACTGCACTGTTGTAAGTATTACGGACCCTGTTTAAAATGCAGCATTGCACGTCTCTGCTGGATAACATAATTTCATCATTCAGATCTGAAGGTTGAGAAGAGTTTTTCTGCACCAATGGACCTTACATAAGAGCATTGGTAAGGAAATGAAAGTATTTAGGGTTTGTTATTGTGTCTAGACCTGTCTGCCATCTCATGTCTAAGAACAACTGTTTAAAAGTGCTGCATGCATACGTATTGTGTAGCTAAACAGTTCTCCTGGGACTTAATCTGTGGAGTTAGAGCATGAGGAGCTACTACTTCTCCCATGTGTCAAACTCCTGAGCTGTAGCGTTTCAGCTTCCAGAAAGAGGGACTTTTGCAAAATAAGTGCTTAGATTATGTTCAGACCCTAGAGGTTGAGCTTGGAGTGACTTAGTGATTGGATCAAAATTGTCTATATGCCAGGTAGGTGAGCATGTGTAAAGTACTTCTTCGAAACAGGTTCTTGATAAAGATCATTACTTTCTGCACTAAGCTGGGAGATTCTTTGCGCTCTCAACTTTTTCCAACGATCTTGTGTCCTCATTTCACATCGGTGGCTGAAGACGGTGTGTGAGAGAGACATCTCTTTGGAGTGTCTCTGGGCTGTTTATTAATCAACTGGAGTGGTTGCTTTGAGTGACTTGAAACAACTCTCCAACTTTCACCCGGGGGTGAATGTGTTGCCCTGAAGTGTGCTTGTCTTCCCTGGCCTGTGAATATAGGAAATTAAAATGATGACTGAACTTGTGGTCTTTTTTTTTTACATGGAAATACAGAACACTTCCAGTAGGCTTCTGGAGTAGCATTTGCTCTCACTTTTTCTTTTCCCAAGCATTGGCAAATTCACCACTCTAAATCTGACTTCAGCAAACATAAAGAAAAAAAACAACAAACATGCTGTCTTTTCTAGATTTGCAGGGAAACAAGAGTAAGAGACAGACTGCTTGTCATTATTGCAACCTTCCCCACCTGTTGTGTCCCCTATATCTGAAGAGATTTCAAAGTAAAATAAGTAAAATAGTTGCGCATAGAGTGACCCACTGTTGTACAATTTTACTATTTCCTTTTCCTTTTTTTTTTTTTGAGGGAAGTTTAATTGATCATGTTGTACTGAAAATTCTCTGAAAGCAAGGCTATTTCAAAAAGCTTGATGTCCATGAGTACGTCAGTTAGTTGAGTTATTTAAGGAAAACTGTGCTGTATTTTGTGCGTAAGTGCCTTGCTAGCTGAGCATAAAATTATTTGAGTAATCATTTTGAGGATTACGAAGAAAATACTTAACAAAAATTTGCTATTCCTCCCTAGAGCTGAAAAAGCTATCTTTTGTTTTGAAACAAGTACAAACCTAAGAAGCAGCCATCCAAAAGTCCAAAATGAGCAATAGCAAAACAGTCAGACTTAGAGCAAGTAGATGTTATATACTATATAATTTATTTTCTCTGTTCCTGAGGTTCCTCTGTTTCAGAGCAGATTTGTAGGGGATGGTCTTTTTCTATCATGTGATTCCCATGTAATTTGACATACAGTTTTCCATTAAATACCACCTACAAGGTAACCCTGTACTTGAATAGATGTTCAATTATGCTTTACTGAGCTATACTGGGCATACTACAAACTACTTTTTGTTTGTTTCTTTGCTTTTGAACATATCCCTTAGGAGTGTATTTGAAATGAGATGGTCATTCGAAACAGTTGAGACCAAAAGGACTTGGAAGGACTTCCGCTGTCTTTTCTTAACCATTGTTTTGTCCATTCTCTCTATTGACCATTGTCAGCCATGTGAGCCCTGTAAATATTAAGAGGTTGTTCTACTGAAAGAAGACTACCACAGTTAAGAAAGATTTCAGATGGGCTGTCTCTAGTTTATTGTTACCCACTATTTAAGTGATGGTGTGTTTTCCCTCTCCTTTCTTTGAATCATGCAGCTTGGAGCAACAGATACTGTGGGACGCATCTCCGAATATGCGATAGTAGTCAGCGTTCATCTTTTGTTGGGCAGCAGCAGGGTATGAACTCCAGATTTAGATGAGGTAACTAACTGGACCGTGCTGTGTTTGTCAAGAAACAGATAATTTAGGTACTTTGGTGATTTAATTGTTTTATTGTGTTTGCAATACTAGGTTTCAGATGTTTCTAGGGTTTTGTGGTAGCTGAGCAAGCAGCTTTGGAGTATCTGAATTTTTAGGTTACAGTTGCAGTCCCTTAGTGCATCTGCATTCTTATGAATCTTAGACCTGTGTGCAGTTTCCAGGAGGGCCTAAAATCTCTCTCAAATCCCTTTTTAAAGTATCTGTCTGCATCACTAAGTTTCTAAATATGTTTTATAGTTTTGTTCTTTTAGCACAGCTCCATTCTTGTTTCAGTGGGAGACAGGCAATTAAATCCCTTAGGTTTCTTGGAAAATCCAATTTAGGAAGTGCTGCAAACTTCAGTGGGCTAAGTTGAGCTTTGAAGTAAAATGTGTTACCAGTGAATTGCAGTTAAGGGTGTCTGAGATGGATATGCATACACATCTAGCTAAGTTAACTTCATTGCAAACTGCATCATCTTCAGAATTTTGATGATGGAAGGTTGTTTCTATGGTTTTAAAAAATATACAGAATTACTTAATTGCTGCATACTTGCTCATCTGTATAGCTTAGATTTTAAAGCGGTTAAAAAACAGGTGTGCTAGGCAAGAATCGCAATGCAGTAAGTGATATTCAAAAAGAATGAGAAACATTACATCGCTATTTCCAGAGCTGTGAAAAAGGCAATTTAATACCGTAACACTGACAAATGTTTATGTTCTAAAGTGTGCATAGAAAACTGAAATTGAATATTGCATAAACATTTTCTAATTTGGAGAGCATAAAGTCTTCAGCACCTTTGTACTACAGCGGTTTATATAGTGTACTTTCATCTCAAAATTACATATATAGTAAATTCAATTTTCTCTTTAAATACAATCTATTTGTATTGTATTGTGCGAGTAATTCTCTGGAGAAATGGTGTAAGTGTTATTTATATATATTATTTTCCATTGTGCTGTAGGAATATTTTTGAAAGGTCAAACTTCATAAACTGCAGTGTAGCTTTTCTCAGTGATTAGTTTTAATCACCTTGATTCAGTACTATTTATTTGTAATTACTCATTTTCAGAAAAGATTGATGAATAATGTTCCGGGGTTGAGAATTTGTTGAAAACCTACACTCTTTCAAGCTGGTGTTCCCACCTTTCATTGTTTATCAGTAATGGAATTATCATTAGCAAAACTTAATTCAAGGCAACCACTCCTTTTCTTTATTCTCAAGATAGCTGAAGGCAAGTAGTTCGTACAATGGATGTTTTCACCCTAATCTAAGGTATTTAATGTTTTAGAGAGACATAAAGAGAAATAGGCTGCTCACAAGTTATCTATGTGGCAGGAGAACTCAGAAAAACAAGAAGAATCTAGGATGCAAGCTATTTTGAAAGACAGTACTTCAGCATATAGCGCTTTGGCAGAACAGATCTCAACAGGCACAACTAAATGAGAAACTCTTATAAAGACGAATGGTCATAAATAGGCATTCCTCAACACATTTGTGAAGGTCTTTTCAGAAGACTTCAGGGACTTAAAGTACATGGGAAATTCAAATGGTCTATTATATATAATAAAAGCACATTTTACAGCATAGAATCAAAGAGTAATGTAGGTCAGAAGGGACCTTCAGATGTCTGTAGTCCAAATCTCTGCTCAAAGCAGGGCCATTTTAATCAAGATGATGAGTCTTGTCTGGTAGAACTTTGAGTATCTTTAAGAGTGGAGTTTTCGAAGTGTCTCTGGGCAAATTCTGCCATTTTTGAATCGTCCTCATGGTGAAAAACATTTTTCTTTACATCGAGTTAGAATTTCCTGTGTTCCAACTTGTGCCTGTTGCCTCCCTTCTTTCCACTGCGTACCTCTGAGAAGAGTCTATATCCTTCTTCACAACATCCTCCGGTTGTAGGGAACAATAAGCTCTTACCTGAGCCTCTACAAGCTGAACAAATTCAGTTTTGAGCGTCTTTTTTGTGTTGTGAGATCCAGCACCCACTTTTCTTGGTGGTCATCTGTTGAACGTGCTCCAGTATGTCAATTTCTTTTGCATATTAGATAGTCTTAAATGAAATACAGGACAAACAGAAGGGCAGAATTTCTTCCCTGGACCTGCTGGCCACACTTTTGCTAATAAAGACAAGGATGTGCATGGCCTTCCTCATTGCAAAGGGACACTGCCAACTCCTCTTCAGCTTGCTGTCTGCTGGGACTGCCACATCTTTACCTTTAAAGCTACTGTCTAACATCTGAAATACAATGCAATAGAGTTGTCTAGACATATTTTAAGGATCTTTTGTATTTTAACCTTATTTCTGTAAACTAATTGCACAGTGTTACTTTTATCTTCTTAGCAAATGTAGCTCTGCACAGATTATGAATTGATATTTTGAGAGGATTAGTTAGGTTTATACTTAATGCACGATATACATTCTTAGCCTGAAGTGCAAAAGCTATTTATCTGTAACTATGGTTTTGATTGGCATGTCCATAATTAAGCATTAAAAAATGTTTCATTAGTGGGTATCAACAGTTGATATGATCGGCAAGGTAACAAACAGTCATGTCGCACTATTTCAATTTTCCTTTAAGGAGACCTAGCTGAGTGGCATATAGAGGTCTCCTACGTAAATCTAATCATATCCTTGGCTTTACAGTGTTCCAAGCAGTGGAACATGCAAGCTACCAATGCAAAATCTTAAGACAGAAAAAGAAGAGAATAAGGAGTTATTCTAAGTTAACATAGCTTGTTTTCTTTGAAACAACTTCTGTTTATGAAAAATTAATACTATGCGAGCATAGCAGCCCAGCATGCCAGGAGCTAATTTAACTGATGACTGCAGCTCCGTTCCTGACATGCTGGTTTGCAGGGTATGAAAACTGTGGTTAGCTCTGATTTTGCAGTTGATGACATACATCGAGTGAAGCAGGAGAGTTTTCTCTCACACTTTACAAAAATAAAAATGATGGAAGAAAGAGTGACAGCTCTTTGCCAATCCTATGCTCAAAGCTCTTAAAGTTCTTGGCACTTTGCTCTCATGAAACTGTAATCATAAGATGTTATTGCATACTATTAGTGGCAGTGTCCATTAAATATGCACCAGAAGGAGAAATAACACAAACAGGGCATTTGGAACACTATTTCATCACATTGCAAGTTCATAGCTAGCAAAAAGATTGCAATTGAACTAGCAATGAAAGGAAAGATTGAGCTCTCTCCAACTGAAATGTACAGGAGCTGAGGACAGAGAGGTTAGTTGATAATCACAGAAGATAAGGCTGAGTCACCTCAAGAAGTCATCGGCTCTAACTCACTCCTCCAGGGCAAGGTCAAATCCACACAAACATTCTCTTACCTATTTTGTTCTTAAAAATTACCAGTACTGGGAGATTCAAGAACCCCAAAGTTGATTTTTACTTTGGGATTTTTTTTTCAACTACCATCTGTAACGAAAGTTCTTTAATACAGTTTAACTTGATTACTTTTTGTCCTGTCTTGAGTCAATGTAGAGAACAGACAATGTCCTTTTATTATGGAAGCTTTTAGCACACACTGGGTACAGTTATCATGTCTCCCCAGTCTTCAAATAAATCTCCTTTTATAACCCACACATCTTTTTCTACAGACCTGCTATTTGGTGGCTAAGTGCTTGTATTTGCACAGCTGATTATTCTTACCTAATAACAATTTTCTCTTCCCATTACAGAATTACATCCTACATAATTCAGGGTATTGCTTCAATTAGTCAAAAGCATTTTTTAAATCACATCCTTCCTGGTAGCACTGAAAGCACTTTGCACACCCTTCTCCTACCTCCTGTATTCATATTGCCTTCAAATTCAAGGAATGTCCTTCATTATCTAGGTCATTAATGAAAGTATTGAGAAGTACTGAATGCAGGATAGAAACTTGGCTGATTTCATTCAACACATTTTTTTAGTTTGTTTTATTTTTACTGTGAACCTTTGCCAGCTTCTCTGGTGATGGGTTCCTACAAGATATGAACCCATTTTAAAAATGTTTCATCTACAGCGGTTTATCCAACGTGTTTCTCAGAATATCACAAGGCTGTCAAAAGCCTTGCTACACTCAAGAGGCATAGTGTCAAGATTCTTTTTATATATAAGGCCTGTTAAGATGCTATAGAAAAAAGTTAATCTTACTGTTGACTCTCACTCTTATATTATCTTTTATATGCTCACAAATAGTTGTTTGGAATAGGTATCCCAGGATCCTTCTGGATGTCGAAGAACCAGAGAAAAATAGAAGTTGCTACTGCTCTCACTTTTCCTCTAAGCGTCTCATTTTGTGTTGTGATCACCAAGGAAGGAGTTTGCAGTTAGTTGTTTTTTATTTCCTTTTTTAATATGTATTTAGACATCTATTCACAATGTGTATTTTATTTACTAAATTATTATCTCAGTTAAGCATGCTTGTTTCTTGGTGTGGCTCTGTGCTGTTGGGACTTGTCTGTCTATCCCATGACTTCTTCTAGAATCCTTCCCAGGTAAAACATCTGAAATGCAATGCGATAGAGTCAGACAGAACTTGGACAGGCTCAGTATAAACAGTACAATTGTAGTGTGGACTTCTGGCTCTGTCTTACAAGATAATTTTTGGCTGTCTTTGCTTTTGGCAGAGCAAAGACCATGGAAATAAAAATGCAAGACTGAACTTAAGGCTTTTGCATTTTTTTTTTTTTTTTTTGTGTACTGAGCCCCTACTTTTACATTATTTAGGTACCATAATCCAGTTCTTCAGCCCTTTCAAAAATAGGTGTCTATATTTTTTTGAATTATCTTAAGAGTTTAAAGAAATGCATTTCCATTTCATTTGTTTTAGGGAGGAAATTCAAATAATGTGTACTGAAATGGGAAACATATTTACACTACTTCTAACTGAACTACTGCAGTACGCAGTATTGAACCCCGGACATCCTGGTTGTAGGTGTGTCTAGATGTCTAGGTACCTAGATACTGTGAGCAAAGGGAACTCAAAACAGGAGTCATTCACTTAGAAAAGAGACAGAACACAGAGCTCTTGTTAAGGAAGCTGTTCCCTATTTAGTGTTGAAGAGACATTCAGGCCACACTAAATTTTTAACTGGAATAAGCTGTAACCATTGAAACAAAACTGGACGTAGGAGAATGTGTGTGTCTTTTGTATACTGTATATCTATTTAATCAGTTTTCAGCTGGAAGGCTCTCAAATAGATTTCAGATTGTGGTCTTCCTTTTGTCTGTCTTCTGAATTTGGCCTTTAACCACAAACAACTAATTCTTTTATCAGTTGTTTCATTTTCTGTTGTGTCTTAGGAAAGCTACCTGAAATAATTACCTCATCTAATCAAAGATTTAATGAATCCTTGATAGGAAGAAAGCAAATATGATTTGAATTGAGCCATAGGCATCAATTAAGACTGTTGTTATTACACTTGTTCTAAAAAAAATCTAAATAATCTAAAAAGAAACAGTTTTTCAAGCAAGGAATTAAATAAATTCCCCTTCATTACTTATTTTAGCAACTCTTTCTCAGTAGTCTGCCTACTTTCACATCTACAGGACTGACAAGGAAGCTGCTGGAAACATACATTATGGTTCTCTCAGAGCCAATACAAACTTAGTAGAAATGGGACAATTTAACCGCAGAAGACTGTCTTCATAATATTTTTCTTTCTACAAGTTGTCTTATGTCTTGAATCCAGATTAAAATACTTACTTGAGATAGTTTGCAAGTGTGTGATTGTGCATATTTTGAATTAAAAGCTTTTCTATATTTATTCTGAGTGGTAATGGTGAATTAAAACAGAGTGGCTTGCTGTTCACACAAGCTACGAGCAAGCAACCAGTGCATCCTCTTCAGATTATGTATCTGAATCACTCCAATGCCTGTGCAAACTTTTTGTAATTTATTTTTTTCTTATATTCAAATGAAACCAGTGCATAATCTGTTACTGTCCCTGTCAGTAAGTTTTATTTCCTTCGGCAGTCTCCTCTATTTATAGCCACATTTCTTCCTTACTCTGCTGCAGATTTCTACTTACTAGGTCATGGATCTGAAAAGTAGAATTTGCTGTCTCTTATGTTGCTCAGATCTTGTACTATATCCAGCTTCTAAATTTTGTTAAAAATTTTTAATATGAGTCTTATTCTGTCTGATTTCTCTTAGGGAATAGGGGAATTGTGAGTCAAAAAAGATGTGAAGAGCTTGTAAGCAGAGGTAAATATTATACAGAATATTATACAGAAAATCATACAGAAAATCAATGAGGATATGATTTCTCCTTTTTTTTTTCCTCTCTTGTCCTGTTTAGCTCAGTAGAGCCAAAGTTACCACATTTCCTCTCTTGGTCCCTTTAAGCTTCAGCCATCCTAACTCCTGCAGCCCACCTGAGGATCTTTTGGGTCTCTCACAGTACGTAGGGAGGAATGAGACTGATGACAGCTCTGAACTTGCCTGATATTTCTTCTAGGGCAGTATGTCTTTTCATTGGACCTTATTCTGGTCTGTGCTTATTCTTTAAGACATTTTAATCTGTTATTGTGTGGCTGGTTTAGATATTTTGGAAGGGGAAGGGGAAGGGGAAGGGGAAGGGGAAGGGGAAGGGGAAGGGGAAGGGAAGGGAAGGGAAGGGAAGGGAAGGGAAGGGAAGGGAAGGGAAGGGAAGGGAAGGGAAGGGAAGGGAAGGGAAGGGAAGGGAAGGGAAGGGAAGGGAAGGGAAGGGAAGGGAAGGGAAGGGAAGGGAAGGGAAGGGAAGGGAAGGGAAGGGAAGGGAAGGGAAGGGAAGGGAAGGGAAGGGAGGGAGAGGGAAGGGAAGGGAGAGGGAAGGGAAGAGGGAAGAGAAGGGAAGGGAAGGGAAGAGGTAAGGGAAGAGGAAGGGAAGGGGAGGGGAGGGGAGGGGAGAGGGAAGGGGAAGGGAAGAGGGAAGAGGGAAGGGAAGAGGGAAGGGAAGAGGGAAGGAAGAGGGAAGGGAAGAGGGAAGGGAAGAGGGAAGGGGAAGGGAAGGGAAGAGGGAAGGGGAAGGGAAGAGGGAAGAGGGAAGAGGGAAGGGAAGGGAAGGGAAGGGAAGGGAAGGGAAGGGAAGGGAAGGGAAGGGAAGGGAAGGGAAGAGGGGAAGAGGGAAGGGAAGGGAAGGGAAGGGAAGAGGTAAGGGAAGAGGAAGGGAAGGGGAGGGGAGGGGAGGGGAGAGGGAAGGGGAAGGGAAGAGGGAAAGAGGGAAGGGAAGGGAAGAGGGAAGGGAAGAGGGAAGGGAAGAGGGAAGAGGGAAGGGGAAGGGAAGGGAAGAGGGAAGGGGAAGGGAAGGGAAGAGGGAAGGGGAAGGGAAGGGAAGAGGGAAGGGGAAGGGAAGAGGGAAGGGAAGGGAAGGGAAGGGAAGGGAAGGGAAAGGGAAGGGAAGGGAAGGGAAGGGAAGGGAAGGGAAGGGAAGGGAAGGGAAGGGAAGGGAAGGGAAGGGAAGGGAAGGGAAGGGAAGGGAGGGAAGAGGGAAGGAAGGGAAGGGAAGGGAAGGGAAGGGAAGGGAAGGGAAGGGAAGGGAAGGGAAGGGAAGGGAAGGGAAGAGGTAAGGGAAGAGGAAGGGAAGGGGAGGGAGGGGAGAGGGAAGGGGAAGGGAAGAGGGAAGAGAGAAGGGAAGAGGGAAGAGGGAAGGGGAAGGGAAGAGGGAAGGGAAGGGAAGGGAAGGGGAAGGGAAGGGAAGGGAAGGGAAGGGAAGGGAGGGAAGGGAAGGGAAGGGAAGGGAAGGGAAGGGAAGGGAAGGGAAGGGAAGGGAAGAGGGAAGGGAAGAGGGAAGGGGAAGGGGAAGGGAAGGGAAGGGAAGGGAAGGGAAGGGAAGGGAAGGGAAGGGAAGGGAAGGGAAGGGAAGGGGAAGGGAAGGGAAGGGAAGGGAAGGGAAGGGAAGGGAAGGGAGGGAAGGGAAGGGAAGGGGAAGGGAAGGGAAGGGAAGGGAAGGGAAGGGAAGGGAAGGGAAGGGAAGGGAAGGGGGAAGGGGAGGGGAGATGATAAAGATAGTTATGTTGGAGACTCACCAGCTGTAAAAGGGCTATTATAGATGGGTGACGAGAAGAATAACTGCTATAAATTCTCCTACTAAACAACTTTGTCTCAGTATGAATTTGTAGAACAGTGGAAGAACTAATATATCCATCTACTTGTAAAAAGGAAGTTTTTATGACTATTAGATAAAGTGTTTTGATGTACCAATATGTTGGTACAAGACTATGCATACATTCCATATTTTTGCTGTGATATTTTGTTGATTCATGTAAAAATACTTGATCCCCAAATTCTAAAACAAGAGGAGCTGTTCATTTTTATACATGCAATAAGCTTCCATACTACTTTTTATATCACTTAGTGACTTACTGATGGAAATTAATGACTGACAACTGATAAAGTGTTTAAATTATCACAGAATCACAGAATTATCAGAGTTGGAAGGGACCTCTAGAGATCATCTAGTCCAACTCCCCTGCTAAAGCAGGATTGCCCAGAGCACATTACTCAGGACTGCATCCAGGCGGGTCTTGAAAATCTCCAGAGAAGGGGACTCCACAACCTCCCTGGGCAGCCTGTGCCAGTGCTCTGTCACCCTCACCGTAAAGAAGTTTTTCCGTGTATTTGAACGGAACTTCCTGTGTTCTAACTTGTGCCCATTGCACAAAAATTAGTTTTATATGTTTAACGTATACATGTAACAACATCTCTGTTCAACTGGAAGTCCATATAGCATGTTTAAAAATGATTCCTACAACAACTAATCCACTTTCATTGTAGCATACAATTGCTAGCTTTTAATCTTTTTTGTCCAAAACACAGTTTTGCTGTTACTCTTCATAATATGAAGAGCGGTTGAAGGAGCTGGGACTGTTTAGTTTGAGGAGGAGGAGGCTGAGGGGAGACCTCATCACTCTCTACAACTATTTGAAAGGACACTGTAGAGAGGTTGGTGTTGGTCTCTTCTCACAGGTAATTAATGACAGAACAAGAAGGAATGGCTTCAAGCTCCAACAGGGTGGGTTTAGACTGAACATTAGGAAAGAATTTTTCACAGAAAGAGTGGTTGGGCATTGGAATAGACTGCCCAGGGAGGTGGTTGAGTCCCCATCCCTGGATGTGTTTAAGAGACGTTTAGATGTGGTGTTGGGGGATATGGTGTAGGGGAGAACTTTGTAGAGTAGGGTAGATGGTTGGACTCGATGATCCCAAGGGTCTCTTCCAACCTAGACAATTCTATGATTCTATGATTCTATTCTATAAAATGAGGTGGAAAGCATGCAATTCTCTAGTAAGACAGGAAGGAAAAGGATTACTGAACTTTTCTGAGACAGCAGCTATGCAAATACTTATTTTTAAATTTTTTTTTTCCTCTATCGGTTATTCATTAATAATGCCTCTATCTGGCACTAGCATAGCTTAGAGTTGCTTGTTTTGTTTTCTCTTTACCTTTAGCAAACAAAATGATCCTTCTTAGTGGACAACATCTCTTTTACTCTTAATTTAGTTTAATTTAAGAGTGAGTACCAGGCAAGTGCAAATAATAAGTTACCGGTTATCTTATGAATTGTTATTTTGGTTTTATTTAGTTTCAGGATTTGATATGAATTTAATGTTATGTTATTCCTACTATGGAATAGGGAAGAGAACAGAGATTAGCTTCAAATCCATATTTGTCAGCAGCACAGAATCAATTAAAAAATAATGATACATAAAATACTAAAATCAAGATGGAGGTAATGCTGCTTACACTGTTACTCTTTATCAACATGTGTCATTTGATGGATTCTGTAATGTTCTTTGCCGATTTAACTTTATTTTTTAACTTTCTCAATCCTGTAAATACAATTACTTCAAACTACTTTCCATTTGGGAGGAATGACAGAACAACTAGGAACATGGAGCCTGTTCCACAGACCTCTCCTTAACTTCCCTGTTTTCAATTTTTGCTATATACATGAAATTACTTTTTAAAATCTTCTCCCTTTAGTCTAAAATAAGTGTACCGTGGGTATTAAGCCTGGCAGACTGCGTGCTGTCACTGAGAAACAGAAGCGATGTTAAAGCAGGTATTTGAAGTGTTCTCTTTGCTTGACTGCAACTTTGAAAACTCTTGAAATGTCAATGATTATGAACCCTATATATTATGCATGGTACAGATCAAGTGTGTTACCTTATTTAGTCTGGAACAAGTTCAAGACAAAGGGAAACAAAATGTTGATTTAAAAAGTCAGTAGGGGAGCAAAAATGACAGAGGAGGATAAAAATACAAATTGACAAGCCACTAGGAATGGAAAAATACAAATCTTCTGTTAAAGTTGTTTGGAATTCATTTGATGACTTATACCATAACAATATGACTTCTCCATATTGATATGCTCTTACAGTTAACTATGTAAGCTAAAAACTATGTAACTAGGACAAAGGTTATACAATACATGAAATAGGATAATTTATACAGAAAGGGATTGGGAGTAAGAATTAACGAGTTTTCTTTTGTGTGCTTTGATGTCTTCCCTAATGGAGTGGGGCAGCAGTAACAATAACACATAACAGCAAAGATACTCATTTATTAATTTTCTATCTTTGGGGCAGCTCTTCTATTAACCAGAGATATTGGTTAATAAGATGAAGCTTTTTTTTTCGCTAATCTTTAAAGTTTCTTCAGTACTGAAGTGAAATAAATGGTATATAATACTTCAGCATGCAGTCAGAAGTTTGTTTTCTCACTTTGTAGTAAAATGCATGGATTTGTACCCAATCATCCCTACTGTTCTGTATTAAGGATAAATCATTACTAAGGGTGTTCTAGAGATCTCTTTCCTTATATGAAAAAGTCAATAATAGCTGGTTCATTGTCATGATTTTGTAATGTCTTTTAGCAAAATTTTGCTTTGTATCACTTTGACGTATATCTGATATATCAGATCTTCTCAAGCCTGTCCATTAAGTGTTCCATCTTTTGTGTAACCAGAACAAGAAAAATATTGTCTTTGCATTTCATGTAGTAACATTTTGAATATATGATGATAGGTATGTTGAAAAGAATTACAGTATACTCTAGGTAGGGTCATTGCTTAGAAAGACTCTTGGAGGCCTTCAGGAGAGAATTTATTTCCACAGAACAGTGATTTAGAAGTGACATTGAGGAGACCTAAGGAATGCCTATGGGTACATTCTGCAGTCTGTTTTTTATTAGATCGTGCTTATAAGTTATAAGTCAGATGGCAACTTGAGACATTTTAGGAAGTGATGATTAGACTTTTGGATGTAAAAAGGGCAAAGTACCCTGAGAAGAAATATTAAAGTTCTGATTGCCTAAGAATTACAATAAAATATTGAACCTCAGGATCTTGCTCCTTCTGAGTTGCAAAACGTTTGCAACTGGAGTAATAAGTGATCATCCATATTAAAATGCGACTCAGAAATTAGTGAGTAATGTTTACTTTGATAGATCCTATATTTCTGTTCTTTAAAATGCATGAACAAAAGGTTGATAGTTGCAGCCACTAGTCTTAGCAGAGTGGTCATGAAGGTTGCTGGTTAGAAAGCTCATGAACTTTTAGTCCCCAGCACTAGTAAAGCTATAAAACTAAGTAAGCCAAGGTTTAGGAGAGTTGGGGATGAGAAACTTGTGGAGGCCAATTATACTAACTTTTGGAGGGAGAGGGATAGGGAGGGGAAAGGGGAATCTTGGTGGTTTAAAAAAGACTAAACAAGTTACCAATAATCTGTTGGTTTTGGTCTATTCCTGCTGCTTCTATATTGAAATGTAGAAGGAAGTCCATGTAGAAGTTGAGAAAATGTATGTATGTCTGTGACGGGGGGAAGGAAGGCTCAGAATTTTCTGCATGGAGCATAACAGGGACCTGGTTACCTGCTGTGAAGGTTAATGGCATCTGGTACACAAAGTGGTCTTCACAAAATACTGATGCTTGTGCCAGTGTGGTTCACTTACAAGAGGTCAGGAAAATAAGCAGGTATGTTTTCAACATATAGGATTACATCATAGTATACGTTTACCTCTAAGCTAGTAGCAAGAGGAAGATTATTTGAAGAAGACAGCATGGAGCTGAAGCAGGATTGTGCAATGAATGTCTCTACCAGGCAACAGATTTGGGTTTTTTATACTGAGGATACCCTATGGCAGAGTAAGAGTTGAACTGATAATCAGGCTACAACAGTGGGTAGATCTGACTGTTAGGTTTCTATATATATCCTCAGGTGTTACTGAGGACCATGTGGTGACTTCCTCTTGAGTAGGAGGTAGTTGCCTTGACCCTCTGTATCAGTGAGATGAGAGGAGGCAGAAGAGAGGTTCTGGACACAAAGTTTAAGTTAAAGAAGAGGTAAGACTCCTGAGTGCACTTCACCAAAAATCTGATAACTGGGAAGAAGGTTTTCATTTTATAAGAAGCTACCTTTGTCTAAACACAGTGGTGGAGCTAGGTTTAAAATCTGGTAATTATAAAGGCCAAAAGACAGTACATGAGGTCAGATGAGCACACAGTTCAAAATGTCTCCTACTCAACAGATAAATCTAAGGAAGAAAAAAAGTCCTCTTACACCTTTTCATAAATTATTTGGAACAGCGATCAACCATTAGCTGACAAAACGTAGATGAGACAAAAATGAGTAAAACCAAAATACATTAAAACCGAAATATAGTAAAACCAAAATACAATAAAAACAAAACTCAGCTTTGAGGAGCTGCATAATGATTCACTATCCTGATATCTTAATGGTTGAGTGAAAAATGGCAGATGAAATTCAGGGCAGGTGAAACTCAGGAGGTAAAGGAAAGGCAACCCTAACTACTACATCATTGAGAAACTCTGTATCACCACTCAAGGAAAGAGGTCTTACAGTCATTAAAACATCAACACATTGCTCAGAGATTGTCAAAAAGCATGTAGGAATTTTCTGGAATGGATGAAAGTAAAGGGAAAACCAAGAAGTTCTGCTCTAAGTTAACATTTATATCTTTGTGATGCTCTTAAATTTTAGATGTTACATTGTGTTCTGATCCCCTCATCTCAAAGGTAGTATAATAATTTGAAAAAGGTAAGAGGAAAGGATATGAAGATTGACAGAGGTATAGAAGAGCTGTAAGAGAGACTATAAAGAGTGAATAAATATACATAGAAGTAGTAGCAATTAGTTTGGATAAAGATCTGAGGGTGCATATTTAAATAACTATATCCAAAATCATGAGAGAGATTATGAAGAACGATTATTCATGATTTATTATAAAACAAGAAGTGGAAAGTATCAAATGGAATGATGAGAGGTTTTAAAAGGAACAAAAGGAAGTGCTGCTTCAAACCATGCTTAATTAAGCTGTGGCATTCTGTGCCAAAGGATGCTGTGGATGCCAAAGTATAAATTGGTTTAAAAGCAATTAGGGAAATTCATGGAAGAAAAGACCTTCAATACTTATTAAACACACAAATGAAGATAAAACCACTGACTGATAAAGTATCTAAACTGCAGGATTATATTTTACTGCATCAGGGCAATGCTTGAACTTAGATGGATTTTGGCCTCTGAACAGAGCAACAGAAAAGTTTAAGCAACGTGTTTTCTTAAAAAGTCTGGCCTTGTTAGCAGTGGGTTCTCATGGAGCGAGGTACTGCTACCCCTTCAGAGAACCACCATCTGGAGGCTGAGAATGCAATGAAGGTATGATAATCCAGATCTCAATGAGGGATTTTAACCACCTGATTATCTGCTGGACAGAAGCAGTCCAGGAGCTTTCTGAGTGCATGGATGACAACTTCCTAACAAAGGTCATCACGGAGTCAATGATGGGGAGATGCTCTGCTGGACCTGATTCTTAGAAACAAGAAAGAATTGTTTAGGGATGTGATGGTTGGGGGCAGCAGCCTTGGCTGCCGTGAATATGAGGTGGTGAAGGTCAGGATCCTGAAAAGAGGGAACAAGGCAAAAAGCAGGATCACAACCTTGGCCTTCAAAAGAACAGACTTGGGCCTGTTCAGGATGTACTTCGAAGGATATGGTGAGATATCATCCTGGAAAGGTGAAGAGGGAACTAGGAGAGCTGGTTGATTTTCCAGAGGCCACATCCTCCAATCTCAAATATGGTCCATCCTCATATGCAGGAAGCCAGGCAAAAGTGGGAGGAGGCCTGCAAGAATGAACAAAAAGCCTGGGAAAATTAAATATGAAAAGAAAAACATACGAGAGATGGAATTGGTGTCACACAATTGACTGTCACCACAACGCGACTGTTACCACAACAGTCATGTTGTGGTTTAACAAACACAGTGACACAGAAGTACAGTCACACTGTGTTAGCATGGAGGAACTAGGAAAGCCAAAGTCCACCTGATATTCAATCTGGCAAGATACATGAAGGTCAACAAGAAAGGCTTCCATACAGGTATATCAGCAACGAAAGGAAGTCTAAGGAAAATATGGACACAGTGCTGCGTAGGGCAGGGGAGCTGGTGACAGAGCACTTGGAAAGAGACCAAAGTACTCGATGACATCTTCATGTTGGTCTTTTTTGTATAGGATTGCCCTCAAGAATCCAGACTCTCCAAGACCTGTAGGAAAGTCTTTAGCACAAAAAACTTGCTCTTGATGCAGGAGGATCAGGTTAAGGAACGTTTAAGCGGGCTGATGTACATAAGCCCCTGGGGCGTGACAGGATGCACCCACCAAGTGCTGAGGAAGCTGTCCAATGTGACAGTCCAGTGTCACTCTGAGGCCACTTTGGATTATCTTTGAATAGTTGTAGCGACTGGGGAAGGTTCCAGATGACTGGAAGGAAGCAAGTGCTGCTTCTGTCTTCAGAACAGGCGAGGAGGAGGATCTGAGGTAGTGCAGGCTGATCAGCCTCATCTTGATCCCTGGGAAAGTGATGGAGTAAATTATTCTGGATATCATTTCCAGTCACAAGAATCACAAGAAGGTGATTGGGAGTAGTCAGTATGGATTATTTACATATCAGAAATTGTGCCTGAACAACCCAATAACCTTTTAAAATGAGATGACTGGCTTGGTGGTGAGGGGAGAGCTGTGGACATTAGTTATCTTGATTTCAGCAATGGTTTCAGCACTGTCTCCTATGATATTATAATTGATAAACTGGTAGAGTATGGACTAGGTTGAATGGGCAGTGAGGTGGGACTGAAAGCTGGCTGAACTGCTTGGCTGATCATTTGCACAAAGCCCAGCTGTAGGCCAGTCCCTAGTGCTCAATACTGGGTCTAATATTGCTTAATATCCTCTTTAATGAGCTGGATGATAGAACAGAGATCACCCTCAGACAGGTTGCAGATGACCCCAAACCAGCACGAATGCTTGATAGACCTACCAGATGGTTGTGCAGCCCTCCAGAGGTGCTTTGACAGGCTGGAGCAATAGGGAAAGTAGTTTGTCATGAAGTTCAAAAGTCCTGCACCTGGAGAGGCATAATCAGAAGCCCCGTTGCAGGCGGGAGTCTGGCCTGCTGGAAAGCAGCTTGGCATTCTGGTGCATCCCGTGCTGACCATAAGCCACCAGTATTCCCTCATGGCAAAGAAAACCATCAGCCCTGCAGGATGCATCAAGCCTAGAATAAGCTAACTCAGGTGCTTGTACTGGGGGGAGAGGGAAAAGCAAAAAAAAAAAAAAAAAAAACCTAAAAAAGGAAACATATGTCTACAGAACCCTGCTTTTCTGAAGATATTTCCTTCTTTCTGCACCCTCTGAAATGCCATGTCAAAGCCTCTAGGTGTGAGTACTTGAATTTGTGTTTACTGACTTTCGTTCTCCCTGAAATCAGGGTGGGTCACTGTTAACAATATTCCCCATCCTCTACATTTGCCTTGTAACATTTGCACCTGTGTTATGAATGGAGGAGTATACTTTATACCCCATTTTAATATAGCCATTGGTTGCATACTTGCAAATGCAGTCATCACTGCACGAAAACTGATTTGCTTCTATGAAGTAGTCCTCCTCCAGGATCATATGGTTATTTGTATGCTGGAGGGCTGTCTGATACTCATTAATATTCATATTTCTTTTTTATCACAGTGCCCTCTTAATTGCTAATTAGGTCCCATATTCCATGGCCTAAAGCATACCCTGAGCAGTTTTTCTGCTTGGTTCTTTAACCTAGATTGAAAGACACATTGTCTATATTCCATTTTCCATTTTATGCAAGGTCAATATTAATCTGTCGTTCCTTCCCCAGTCAGTCACCTCCACCTGATGGGCTCCGGTGGATAACTTTTGCTCTTGTGACAAATTCTCTTTTATCCCTCCTGGGAAGAACTTGACTTGTCCTGGCAGTGAAATCTGGAGAGGGGCCCAATCTCATTTGCTTGATTGAAAGTGTAAATCTCTATGAGTGAAAGGACATGTTTTACACAGAAATAGGTGGAGGATTAATTTTCGGAGTCTTTCACTGGAACATGCTTTTCAGAGACACAGGCTTGACAAACAAACAAGAACTAAATCTTAGGGAGGAGCTGAAATGATGTTTGGAGAATCAAACATAATACAGTCATGCATCAGCTGTGGTTACCAAGGGAACCGGCTTTGGGATCCTGTCAGCGGGATTCTTCAAAATCATCAGAGGAGACACCACTAGTGTCTGCCAGTTAAGCCGCCTACTGCTGTAAAGATCAATTTCTCGCTCCTTTTCTCAGGGGTAGTCAATATATTAGTTTTCTAAGAGAAAGAGAAATATCATCAGAAAATCATCGCCTCTGTGAGGTGGCTGCAATGCCATCTGTCCCAGCTAGCAGCACCTACGCTCCCACCAGAGCAGCAGTGGGTGAACAGATACAGCACTTGTTCTGCAAAGCTTTCAGCTCTGAAAGTATTCAGGTAGTGTGCCTGACAGTGTAAGGCTTCATGGATATACGGTGTTAAAAAACGTCATTGGTATAATCTCCAACTGTGTAGGTCATTGCTGATTTCCCTGATCCCATCTGCCTCTCTTATAACTGTAGATATGAGGTTCCATATTTAAGATTCCATATGCTTAGTATTTAGAAAGAGAATAATGTGGGAATCTTTCTTTTTGTGTTCTTCTTAACTATATCTGGGTTAGTTAGCTGTGTTTGAACTAAGTTTGTCCACCCATTTGCTACCGTATAGGGACCTGTTCTGCTGTTGTCTTCATTTCTGCCACCCATTCAGCTTCCCACAACCCTGTCTCACTAACCTGCTCATTAAACACTGCTCTTAATGCCACCTTTCCTCTCCACTCTTCCACTTTGTCTCTGCTTTTCTCTCTGTTCACAGCTTTTCTTTTTCCAGTAATCTTCCAATTCTGTTCTTCCTCTCCTTTGCTTTCTTTTCTGTTAATGTATTTACTACATGTCTTGATGGAGAGGATAGGTGAGAGAGAAGAGTGGAATGAAAAGAGGATGAAGGGAAGGTGAAAAAAAGGGCTGTATAAATTTTCAGGCTGGTAACTGGACTGCAGAAAGCTTAAGCAGAGGTTTGGACTGACCAAATTTGAAGTCTTTTACAATCCTAGTTAGGGAAAAAGTGACATGGAAACACAGGTTGCTTTTGGGACTGGGACAGTGTGGTGCAAAACAAAATGTTTATTTTTGGTACAAGCCCTTAGGTGAAATTCCTTCTACTGATCAGACGAGGAATAGCTTGAACTGAATGTCCTCTCTCTTAAGAGAACTTAGAGGTATGTCTTTAGTTATAATGGAGCAATTAATTTTTTATAAATCACTTACATAACCTGAAGATATCCTAGGATGACTTTCTAGCCTACTGGTCTGGACAAAAAGTACATTCCTGTGGGAAGATATCCCTCCTGATGTCAATATTTTAATTACCTTTACTAAGTGAAGCAGTGATGATGAGCAATTGAGTTGTTTAGTCATCCCCTTGCCTTTTTCTCTTATCTTCTGGGATAGCGCTTAAAATGGTCTCCTAAAAGAAGTGACATCAGCTGTCCTCAAGCAGAGGACTGACTTGTTGCTTCTGTGTGAGTGTTCAAACATCTGATCTAGTGAAGAACCCTACCTCCTGAAAAAATGTTTTTAGGATGACTTGGCAAATTCTTGTCAGGTTGCAAAGTAAGTATGAGAGAAAGATTTGCTCTGAAGTTTTGTGATTTCTGAAATCCACTTTTTGGACACATGGGGGACAAATTTACAATTAGAAATAATAGAAATAAGGAAACGAAACATAAAATCATAAATTGTACCTGCCCCACACAGTACAAATTTCACTCTTTCATTACTCCCATCTATTTCTATTATTTGTTGTTGGAAATAAAGGAGTAGGAACTGACATTTATCTTCATTAACTTTTAGCCACCTTTTCTGCACTGTTCTGCACTTTTATGCATAGTTATGGGAGCAAGAACAGTTTTCTATAAGGAGTCTGAGGCTGTTCTAAGTTATACAGGCTTACACAGGGTGCCTTTTCTCTGATTTGTGTCTTGATATGCTCCTCCAAGCAGAGGTTGAGAGAAGATGGATGGATGCTCTGGACTTCACTATTCAGGATTCCAGAGGGCACCCTAAATATGTCCTAATGTCAGCTTTTAGCTTCCAGGTGCCACTGCCTGAGTTGTTTATATATTGTTAGGGGCAGGTGGGGTTGGCATATTTTTTTTTAAGTAGAAAGTAGTTGCAGCAGGAGGACTGAATTTTAACGGGCTGTTCAGAGCAAGGTGCTGTCTGGTGTGGCTCCTGGATAAGCTCCGTGACAGATTGAGCCTGCAGATCACTAAAGCAATTTTTCCCCCTACAACAAGCAATGCTGTATAGATTGATGTTATCATTATGATAAAGAGTTTAGACATTTGTAGAATAACTGATCTCTCCTTTGGCAGAGTGTGGATAGGCATAACAAGCAATGAAACGGATGTTTATCTTTTAAGAAAACCTGCACAGCAGAACCTTTTCTGTTTTCTAGGCAGGACTTTAAAGGAATTACACATCCCTTAGATTACTAGAGCTGAACAGGAATTTTCTGTAGTGACCCTATGGTAGAAATTGCAAAAGTAAAATTTTCCTTAGGGAAATACAAAATATGATGGTGGAATGATTTAGGATTCTGTTGGAGGGAAGCCCTCATGAGAGCTTATTTGAGATACTGCATGTAGTTTTTCAGGGAAGCATGAAGAAGAATGACGACTTTAAGCAAGAATAAGGGCAAAGAAAGAAGATCAGAAAGGAATTCTGAAGAATTTCTGAAGAAGCTGTTTTACAAGGCAAAGCTGAAAGCATACCTTGTTTATCATAACTAAATCAAGACCAATATATATGATAGTTCTCTTTAAATTAGGAAGGGAAAACAACAATATAAGCTAAGGACAATAGCTGTTTTTGATAACTTTAAACTGGAAATTTTGTCGCTGAAGGTCTGGAATGGATCTCTCAGAGGTATTGGAGGTGTTAAATAAGGTGACTACTGTAAGGCAGATTTTGATATTAGCTATTAAAAGGAACGACGTCATCAAATGCAGTCTATCAAGGGTGTCAAGCATACTTTATTTTAAAATAGATTGAGGCCTCCCAGGAGTCAATATATTTGGAATAGGATATTAAAAAATAGCAAAGTAAAAGAAAATATTTCATATTCTGTAAAATTTATGGTCTAAAGTGACAACCTTAATGCATCACCCTTTTTGAATCAAATGTTTCTTGAATTGAATTTTATTGTTATTCAGAATTATAGGTTTATAACATATAAATACATAATTATGTATATATTAACATATATGTGCATCCATTTATTCCAATAACTGATGGAAACAAATACAAAGTATCAGTGTTTCCTGTGAAGCAGAAAATCCAATTTCCTCTAGACTGTAACAATTGCACAGTATTTATGTGATTTGGGCATCAAAATTACCTTGAAGTTATTCTCCTTTCAGCTGCTAATAATTAGCTATAGAGCTTTCTTACTGTGATTAATGCTCATATCTAACTTTCAAAGTTTCTTAGTACAACTTTAGGAAGTGGGAACTAACGTCTGTTTAAATTTTCTGATCTTTTTTTGTCAAGTCTGCAACTTACTATCGATATTTATGTATGTAGATTGTATTTAATTTTGTCAATATTGCACAACCCCAAGAATCTTTCAATAACCAGGCAGAAGAGGAAACAAAACAGTGATGGCCCATAGCCTGAAAGTTTGAGTTTTGTTTAAAACAAAAACAAATAGAGATGGCAACAACAAAAAATAAAACTACCCAAACCAACCACCAACCAAAACCCATATTGATATAATATCCGGAGTATCATGGGGGTATCATGGGACCTGCCATAGGCTGCGTTTAAGAAATCTCTGTTATGCTTTAGAGACAGTAAGCTCTATCCAGAGAAATTTACAACAAACGTCTTATTTGTTGGTTTGGATTTTATCTTACTTTGATTATGAACCAAGTCTGAGAAAAGAATTAAACAAATATGGACTGCAATAAGCATGAAAAATCATCCTGATTTTAATGAGTTTTCAAGAGTGTGTAGAACAGTTTGAAATATTTGAATGGTACTTAATATGTAAGCAAGCATTTAAAATCAGAATCAATAGATTTATCACATGCTGACATGTCTCTTGTCAATGTATAATCATATTATAGAATCACAGAATTGTCTAGGTTGGAAAAGACCTTTAAGATCATCAAGTCGAACCATCAATGTAACACTGCCAAAAACCACCGCTAAACCATGTCCCTAAACACCACATCTACCTGTCTTCTAAATACCTTCAGGGATGGAGATTCCATCACATCCCTGGGCAGCCTGTTCCGATGCTTGACACCCCTTTCGGTGAAGAAATTTTTTCCTAACATCCATCCTAAACCTCCCCTAGTGTAACTTGAGGCTGTTTCTTCTTGTCCTATAACCTGTTACTTGGCAGAAGACATTGACCTCCACCTCACTGCAACCTCCTTTCAGGTAGTTTTAGAGAGCAATAAGGTCTCCCCTCAGCCTCCTTTTCTCCAGGCTAAACAACCCCAGTTCCCTCAGCTGCTCCTCATCAGACTTGTTCTCTAGACCCCTCACCAGCTTCATTGCCCTCCTCTGGACATGCTCCAGTACCTCTGTTTGTCTTGTAGTGAAGAACCCAAAACTGAACACAGTACTTGAGGTGGGGCCTTACCAGTGATGCATACAGGGGGACAATCACATCCCTAGTCCTGTTTACCATACTATTCCTGATACAGGCCAGGATGTTGTTGGCCTTCTTGGCCACCTGGGCACACTGCTGGCCCATATTCAGCCGGCTGTCCACCGACACCCCCAGGTCATTTTCTGCCGGGCAGCTTTCCAGCTACTCTTCCCCAAGTCTGTAGCACTGCATGGGGTTGCTCTGACCCAAGTGCAGGACCTGGCACTTGACCTTGTTGAACCTCATGCCATTGGCCTTGGCCCATCAATCCAGCCTGTCCAGATCCCTTTGTAGGCCCATCCTACCCTCAAGCAGATTGACACTGCAGCCTAACATGGTGTTGTCTGCAAACTTACCGAGGGTACACTTGATCCCCTTGTCCAGCTCCTTGATAAAAATATTAAAAAGAACAAGCCCCAGAACCAAGCCCTGAGGAACACCACTTGTGACACAGGAGACGTACTCCAGCCCTCTGATGATTTTCGTGGCCCTCCTCTGGACCTGCTCTAACAGATCCATGTCTTTCTTGTGCTGAGGACTCCAAAGCTGGATGCAATATTCCACGTGGGGGTCTCACGAGACACGAGTAGAGGGGTAGAATCACCTCCCTTGACCTGCTGGTCATGCTATCCTCATATTTAGTTTGCTTATTGAAGAATCCGGCTAGTAATCCTCTTTCCTATTTTTAACATAATTAACTTGTTTTAATTGAATTGAAAATTCTAAATAAATGTTTGTGAATATTATCCTCTTTTTTCCTTTGTCAGGACGAATGAAATGCTTACTTACTTCACTGGCTACAACTCTGGACTGTAACTGGCTACAGCTGAGCTTTGTCTGGTTTCAGGCAGACTTTATACTTGCTACTGATTGTGATCATTGATAATAGTTCAGAAACATTTCTGGTTACCAAATAGTAGGGTCTTTGATCATAAATGAAGTATCTTTTGTTCAAATCAGTGCCACTGAAATGGAAATTTGGAACACAAATCATTGCAAAGTATGTTGGAAAGTAAGACAGGCTGTAAGGGTATGGAGGAGAGCTGGATAAAGTGGAGACAGTATCTTTGCTCTCTCCCCTTCTTGTGGCTGGGGAAATGTACACCAGCCCCTTGCTTGAGGAACTGTAATTCAACGTTTAATGAACAGGAAAAAAATGCAAGAGATGAATCCAGAGACAAATAATAATAGTCAGTTTATGGGACTGTTAAATATATATGTCTTTCCCTTAGTTTGTGAGAGTCTTAATGCTCAGTCCCAGGTCTGAAATGTGTAGAAGGTAATTATAAGGCACAATTATAGATCATGGAGTGCTCTCTGCTGATGTTATTTATGGAAGTTGAATTTCTGGATACCTCTCTAAGATACACACCTATACAAAAGGAAAAATCAATTCTGCTCCTGTTGTATGTTAGAAACTACTTACCTGGGTAGCAGAAGATCATACAAATGTGTAAAGGGACATAGATAGATCTAATAATATGGCAGGATCATGAATGTTCTTTCCAAAAATTTGCGTAGTTATTTGAGATTATGATCTAACAACAAGTTTAAGATACATGGAAATTAAATATTAGTAAATGATTGTCTTTTTATGCAGATAATATGCTGTATTTCTCACAGGTACCATAGACGTAAAATTTAGAAAAGGCAAAACATTTTTCAATAGAATCTCTCTCTCTCAAAACACGCACACGTCTGTGCGCACACAGACACACGTACCTATATTATATGCTAGATGTTTTGATTTCTGCTGCCAATTATCAAAGCTAGAGAATCTGTGTATTGTGTAAAGCTTTATAAACATGTTCATGACTGTGGCAAAATACTAAATATCTCATTGCATTTTTTGCCTCAGGGTTTTTGTTTGTTTGTTTCTTTGTTTTTGTTTGGTACTTACTCAAATGAAATAAAAATCAAAGCAAAAAATGTAAATGTATGAAATGACCCCAAAAAAGTCTTGCACATTCTGTTAGCTGGAGTCATCAAGCTAGGATGTTAACTCATTAACAGCTGTTATTAGTCTAATCTAGTTCAAAAATACCTAACCCTGAGATGAGGCACATAGGAATACGTGACCGCAGCCAGGGGATTGAGATGGAAGTAAGTCAGGAGCTGAGCAGAACTGCCTGTGCCATGTACCAGTGCACGGTTCGCAAGCTGCACAAATTAAGTTTCAGGCCACTCACAAAAGCCTAGCATTTAGCCTGCTCCATGTAATATCATCAGAGAAATTGTTTCTTGCCTGTGTGCACTTACGCTCAAGCAAAACACGCAATACAAAACATGTAATACATTTTGTGGTTACTGGAGAAAAGAAAAAAATAGAAGGCAGGTAAGTGAACTGTCAGTCAAACAGAGGCAGCAAGATCTGGCTGTTATTACTTTTGTTACTGATACCGTTACATCTGCCAAGTTGCTCCTGTTCTTTGTGCTCACTCAAGAGTGAGGGCACTTTAAAATGAAAATAGGAATCTGGACTGCATATTAAAAAAACGCATATTTATGTGCCTGTTTGTATTTGCCTTTTCCATCCCCTGTTGCTCCTTCTTCCCTTCAAACATTTCTCTGCATATTTTTAACAGCAAGTTTTGGTGAAAGCATTGACAGAGTTTATTATTGCCCTGCTGCTGAAAAGCAATGGTTATAGCTTTGAGCTAAGTAATTTTCAGCGCACCCTGTTGAAGATGTTTAATTAACATGAATCAAAATAAACAGCAAAGCAAGTATATGATGTTTTATCTGCTTAGATGTGTGCATGTGCTGCAACTTTCTCTACTCTAAAGCCATATGGGAAGAAAATCTTACTAAAATCAGTATAAAAATGAAAAAGTAGAGTTGGCTACTTATAGCATGGATTATTTTTTTTCTGAAAAATACCACATGTATAGAAAAATATGTGAATTATGATGAATTATTTTTGTTCTTTGCACAATATAGGTACCAGCCGTTCGTTCTTACTTTTGACCAAAACACTTTTATTTCAATGAAAGTGGCACAATGCCTTCTATTTAATGCACTGCTGTGGCTGTCTGTACTGCACTGGAAGATGTGGGGCAGCGGGGAAGCAGAAGCAATCTAGAGGTTGAAACATGGAGCTCCTGAGAGTAACTTAACTCAGGAGAGGCTCCCCACTACCTCACTTGGATCGCTTCTGGTACCTTAGTTAGTTAGCCTCAGTCCATCAGGTAAGCAAACGTGAGAAGAATGTAATTTGTTATGTCTTTTCTTCCTTCATGAATCTACTAGATGCTGTCATCTTGGGCTATGTAATGTTTTGATTATCGCAGTTTTGTAATATCACTTTATCATAATAAAGCATGAGTGCTTTGTTCTTCTAATCTTCCTTGTTCATTCCTCTTTTCATTGTATCTGTGGCAGAAGCCGATCTATTATAATCAATATCGTGTAGGAATACGTAGATGTCTTTGTGGTAGCACAGCGGTTTCCTTACAGATTTTTTTTTATTTCACTTATATAATGAATGAATGAACACTTTCTCTGCTGTATTTTCTAATTCTTCATGCTGAAGATTCAAGCTGATTTGCAGTATGCTTTTAGATAATTTTCTTGTGGGCTTACCTGTATTATCAGTGACGCTGTTAGAGATGATACCGTAGGTGAGGCTCAGGTGGCTGCCGTGTTTTGTCAGTTTCTTTCTGCTGTCAGCATGGGGACTGAGGCTGGATCATAGTATTTGTTTCCCCATAGATTTGATGGTTCCGGTAACTGGGAGTGGTTTGGTGTGGTTTTGGGTGACTTGGTGCCATAGGAAGCTACTGACACACAGAAGAGCACTTGAGCTGCTCTTGGCTGAGCCTGAGAAACTGGAGCATCCCCCAGTGCAAAGAAGCTTTGTTAATCTGGGTTTATTGGGTTTTAGCCCCATTTCAGAATTTACTCACCATTTTCATCTGTGACTTTAGCTCAATTGTTAAAGCCCAAAGCAAAACACTAAATCTGCTCCCCCGCCTGCCCCCCACTGCACTTAGTAATCTTGTTCTTAAAAATACAGGGGGTTTCTCCACATTGCTTTTGAAGGCCCTCAATATTTCCCGTGAAACCAGAAGCAGGTATTTTCCTGGCCTTTATAGAACCGCTTCTAGGCAGTGAAGAATCATTCCCTTTGGAAAGATCTCATTTCACGGCTGAGAGAAACCCTTCTAAAAGTTACACCACCTGTAAAATAGTCTTACCTTGAACTCTCCAAAATAGTTAGCCCTTTTTATCTTTGTAGGGATAACACAGGGGAAGCTATTTTATGTTTCTGTCTTGTTTTTTTTTTAATCAACATTGAATGTTCTAAATCAGCCTGGGTGTTTGGAAGAGCGCTATAGAAATTAGGAATGCAAAACATACAAAAGCAATTATTTGTAATACCACTTGTTGTGCATGCACTGAAACAGGTTATGCAGCAAATGCTCCAGGTTTGATTTTCTTATGAGCTCTATCTTCTGTTTTGCCCAATATTAAACTACATTTTGGGATCTCATTGTAGTTCTTTGTACCTGTAGCCATAAGAAATAAACTGAGACTATTAATGATCAAATTTATTACTAGATTGTTACATACATTTGTTGTCCACACACTTGGGCTACTTCATGCTTGTTGTTGGATACCTGGTTATAAATGGAAGCTGCACTGCAGTAGATGAATATTAAAAAGAGAATGGGATTTTTCTGGACATTAAAATGGGATGAATAATGTGGTCGGGTTGGCAAAAACCACGCTGAGATATTTTTCTTATTTCAGTTAAGATTTATGGTAACTGAATAAAGAAGCTCACGTGGAGAGGACAGAGTAAAGGGACAGAGAAAGAGAAAAACATGTTTTGTCGAAATGCCTGCATCAGTTTTATTGTAGTTCTCTGGTAGCCTACTGATCATATATTAGTAAGACTTTCCAAGCTCACTGCACACGCTATTTGCCTGGAGACCCTTTTTCTTTCTTGATAATATCCAGTTATTTTCACTGGAAGCAAAATCACAGCCGTTGAACCAATACATTTCTGGGAGAGAGGCAAAGATGGTTTTCAAGGTTTTACCTAGGCAATTTTTGTCATCTTTTGAAAAAAGAGAAGGGAGAGAAGAATCTTGACAAAATTGTGGAGGAAGGTTGGTGGATGGCAAAAGAAGGCAAATGCCAAGGGCTGTGCTTGGGTAGTTGCTTATGCTAATTTGAACATAGTACAGGTTTTTTTAAAACTGATTCCTAGTTTGGCTTTTTTTTTTTTAAATTTCTGACATAGTTTTGCATGAAAACATTGATTGTGAGGTGCTATAAAAAGCGCTGTATGACACTTGCACAGTCTTTCTCAGTTCCATTAGCTATGAGCGCAGTTGCACTGCTGCTGGTTAAGGCATGAGCCAGTTGTACTGCATAGTAAAGTTACATGGCAGAGATAGGATGTCTTATAAGTTACCACTTTTAAGAAACTCTAATGTGATTTGTTTTGTAAGAGTTGACTGAAAATGTCAAGTTTTTAACGTAGGAAAGTGTAGCTGTGTGTTTAATTCCTGTTTTTTTGTTTGTTTGTTTTGTTTTTTTTAAGGGGGGGTGGGAGGTGTTTCAAAGCTAGTTTTTCTGTTGCCAATTGGTTTTGCTTTGCACATTGAGTGCATGTTAAAACTGCAGCTGTTCTAATTGGCAATTTCCAGAAGAAACAGTGAATATCTGCAAGAGGCACTAAAATAAAAGTTGTTTGGTTTTAGTGTATAGTTTTTCTCCTAAACTTCTACAGGTTGATCTTAGAAGAGCACTCACTTGATTTAAGGCCGCATTCAGTTTTACACTGAACATCTAACAGCATTCTTCTTTTTTCTCTGTCTGTCTCTACATCTGAACAGATTTATTTCTTAGAAGAAGAAAGAATTGTATAAATATCATATCAATACATTTTTTGTGAAGTGCAAAAAGGCATATCCTCTCCTGAAGACTGTAGTCTTACCGGTTGTTGTTACTGACTGTTGGTTTAAATGACAGCTTGATGGCAAACATGAATAATTTCCATTCAGTCTCATAAATATGCTGGAGGTTCCGCTTACCAAATAGGAACTCTTGTCTTTACTTGCGAAGTGGGACACATTTAAATAATAAATTTTATTTTATATTTTTCAATGCAGTGAATTCTGTCTGTGTCAGTGTGTTCCAATGAATAGCAATAGAATTTCTATTTTTAAGGTGTTACAATTAATTTTTCTAACCAAGTAGGATTATAGGTTACAAGGACTGTAATAGTACATAACCAATTACCCTTTGTTAGCTATCTCTGCGTGAAAGACTTTTTGGATGGAATACAATGTAAATATTAACTTCAAAAAAATGAGATGAGGCAATATGATCAGAATAACAAAAACCCTAACATAAAAAGCATCAGAACAAGATAATTATAGTGTCATTTTTAGTAATTTAGTGTCAACAATAAGTTATTATTTAATGTTCTTCAGAAATTAGACTGTGCATTGTGAAAGAAATATATAGTCATCAAAATAGAAAACTGGAGTCGAAGAAAATGAAGGGATGTATATATATACATAGGCATACTTCATTAGGGATTTAATCATGTTGTATTTGTGTAAGCTAACTTAATGTTGTATCTTATTGAAAAGAAAAGAAGAGTTCCAGCTAATAGAAAAGGTCTGTGAGCTTCTTGCTTGAAAAAAGAAAAAAATTGAGAAGTGGCATTAATGTACGTATTTGGTAACAAAAACATTAATCCATGTAGAGAATGAAGAAGTTGGTAAACCTTTGAAGTACTAGGGCTGACCGTGACCTGCTAACTTTTTAAAGGTGATAAATGCTGTCAGCTCTTTTAAACATTTATTTAAAATCTGTTACCCAGCATACACAAAACATTTTTCAAGTCTGGCTATATCCTACGTCCTTGCAAATTCTGGGAAAACTCTCAGTAACATGCCTGCCTATGTGTTTGGGCTTTGGTGTCTCAGCGTCACAGTGGCTTGGAACAGGGGTGCATGGCCACAGTGGAAGTGATGATGAATCCATTCAACTAAAGCTTTAGGTTTATGCAATTGGATTCCTCTGAATGAAACATCGGAGAGGATGCTCTATAATAGAGCTCAGGGTAAATATTTGTCTTCTGCTGGGCAGGAATAAAATTGCATAAGTCCTTGTGTAAGCATAAGCAAAGGAAACAGAGATGATGTTCCGCAAGCATTCTTAATTTACATTTAGAAAGGATTATTTTTGTATTTTAATACATTTTAATTTAGGCTTCCTACTTTGCTGGTGAAAAGGATATGCTGCACATTTTTAAAAAACTATAGTAGAAAATTCCTACATGCATGTCACAAATTTCCCTTAAGCAGGAAATGGAGACATTGAAAGATGTCACTCTGAAATACAAGAGCAGTATGTTATTTTTTATTTTGTATACTTTCCACCTGGAAGTTTTACAATTGAGATAATAATTGTCAATGACAAAATCACAGTAGAAAATAGTCTTAAATGGTTTTGGGGAATCCTTTAGCATAGGCCTAAGCTTACAGACTTTTGGTTTGTAACCAAATGAATTGGCCAAGTACCAAAGAATTGACCAAGTTGCAAAAGAATTTTACCAGAATAAAAATTGTCTTGTAGATTTGTGTTTAGGTAGACACAGATACATGGTTATAAGTATACTCCAGGGATTCATGTACAAGGAGTGAAGTGAGAGAATATTTTAATTCACTGGTGGATACAACAGTAAAGAACTGAATTATTTTAAATACGGTATGTAATTCAAATCAGTCAAACATTATCTTTCAGGTTTCATCTATTAAAAAAAAAGGAACACATTGCAGTACTTAAAAAAAGGAAATTTTATAATAAAATATTAAAATCTTTCTTTTTAGTGTTTTCAAAATATTTTTTTACTGAAAGGATGCTTATGGTTAATTAAAAAAAAATGTGTGGGGTTTTGTTACGATTTTTTTTTCATAAACAAACTTCTATTCCCTCCAAAGGTAACTCTTAGAAATGGAAATTGATGTCTTGTGCCGCTATATTTCAAAGTCTTATTTTTCACAGTAAAAAAATTTAGGTGAAGTAGTGCAGCAAATATTGCCCACTGTACTACTGTTTTAACATCGACCCATGCATTTTGATAAACGAAGTTTGGGATTGGGGTGCAGAGAACAGGAGGCCTATGATCAGTAATGTCATCCATTTACACAGTACACTATCTTCTTCTTACTTTAAAGTCTGATGGATTTTCAGCAGTCTCATATACAAGATGTTTTAAAATATGTCATGTGGATCATTTTAACATATTCCAAACAGCACATTCAATTAAAATTAAACTGAAGCAATGAAGTCACAGCTGCTCTGCTGCCTGAAATAAAAACTAGAAAATTACTGAGCTAGAGTTGTTCACGTTTAGGGGATGCATGTATAAACAGAAGAATCCTATCTCCTGTCTCTGAATGTTCATACATCTTTTGTTCATCTGCAGACCACAGTGAATACTAATCTTGAAAACAGTAATTCACTTGTTTCAAATACATTCTTCATAGTTCTGAAGAGGTAAGAATTTCAAAAGAGGGAATAAATTTCCGTCAGCTATATGTACCTCCAAGTTCATGACTTCCATTAAACCGACACAACGCATATAAATGAATCTATTTAAAAGAATCTCCAGTTTTGTGTATAGATTTCTTTTTGTTTTATACTCCATGTGAGGAGATTAAAAATAAATGAGGTAATATGGTAATATTTTCATGCATCCAAGCAAAGCTATATTCTAGTTATCTATTTCAAAAGTGACCAAGGCCTAAATTAGTAAATGTTGTGTACATGCCAATCAGTGATTTATATAAGCAGGCATTCAGAGGTATTTAAGCATCTAACATTTGATAAAACGACTTTACGTGACTGGCATTTTTATGGACTTATGCCCTGTTTATTTACTGTATAGATGTATAATCCAGCTCTGGAGTCCCCAGCATAAGAAGGACATGGACCTGCTGGAGTGGGTCCAGAGGAGGGCCATGAGGATGATCTGAGGGCTGGAGCACCTCTCCTATGAGGAGAGGCTGAAAGAGTTGGGGCTGTTCAGCCTGGAGAAGAGAAGGCTCCGGGGAGATCTTATTGCGGCCTTCCAGTACCTAAAGGGGGCCTACAGGAGAGCTGGGGAAGGACTTTTTACTAGGGCATGTAGCGATAGGACGAGGGGGAATGGCTTTAAACTGGAAGAGTGCAGGTTCAGATTAAACATGAGGAAGAAGTTTTTCACTTTGAGGGTGGTGAGGCACTGGAACAGGTTGCCCAGAGAGGTTGTTGAGGCCCCATCCCTGGAGGTGTTCAAGGCCAGGCTGGATGTGGCCTTGGGCAACCTGGTCTAGTGGGAGGTGTCCCTGCCTATAGCAGGGGGGTTGGAATTCGATGATCTTCAAGGTCCCTTCCAACCTAAACCATTCTATGATCCTATAATGTTGTAGGGATATTATTTTTGTTAGCTATCTATAGATTTGAATGTGTGCTTTTTAAAACAGAGGACATACTGTTCTGTTCCTACACATCACATTGTTAATATTTTTATTATTAATTTAGTGTTTTAGTGGTTTGGTTGGCCAAGGGAGAGCACTGTCCCCAAGAAGACAATTGTTCTTCCTCCTCCTGCTGCCAAGATGGCAGAGATTCTACTGGTGTGTGCTCTGGTGCCTCAGCAGAGTAGGTGAAAGATGAGCTCACATACCAGAAATCTAGATTATGCTTTTTGGAGGAGGTCAGTGATGACAATACCTGTGGCCTGAGGCTGCGATGCCTGGTGGCAGGGGCTTACAGGCCAGCATTTTTCTCCTAGGGTAATTGGCCATTATGACCTGTAAATTTATTTTGAGAACAGGTCCTCGCTCCTCTCAAAAAGTGTTGCTAGGTCTCTTCTGTGGGAATCCAGCTCCACATTACACTTTCTTATATCATCATTAGTGGGCTGTTATCAGATATGAAATATGAAAGTTAAGTGGCTTGTCAGCTCACCACATGTGAGGAAAAATATGATTGTGATAATGCAAACACCTCTTCTCACTTCCTATTACTCTAGGTTATAGACATAGTGAATTATTCAGTAAGAGTTAACCTCTCCCTACCGCACATATGTTCGAAACCTGCCAGTTGCATCACTGGATATCAGCAGTCAATTTTTCACACTTAAATTGATTGAAACACTTTGACACCTGTGCACCTTCTTTTTTTTTTTTTTTTTAAAAAAAAAAAAACACTGCATGCATGGATAAATAACTTGCAGAGTAAAAGGCAATTCTCAGTAACACTGAACTCCAGGCTTGTCAATTAATTTTGGCATCCCTGGGGAATATTCCAATGTCTTTCAACTTAAGTCTTTGTTATAAAGCTCTGTGTCAGCCAGAACGTTGATGGCAGACTGTGCACATCTAATTGACAAGACCCTGTATCTGCTGACTCTACTAGCTGTGGGTATTTTATGTGAAAGATGTAACACGGAACTCATATTAAAATACAACGTAGTACATAAAAGCTCTACCCTGGAACCAGGACCCCATGGTGATGAGGACTTCATGTATATAAAACCAAACAGGCTGCAGTGGCTTTGAGGCTTATGACTAGTTCCTTCCTCGTGGCACAGCAGAGAAATTAGTGGTGGTGTTTTGGTTTTTCAGCTCCCACCTCTGTGGGCATAGCAAGGATTAAAGCACTGTTATTCCTTCCTCTACAGAGAGAGCTCTCTCTCAGCCCAGGTTGATCAGGTCTCAGTTCCGGATGCCGCAGTCTAGTAGTGATGAGCCTTTGGCTTGGAGCAACCTGTGCCATTTTTGTATAATATTGTATATGACTTTCTGTCAGTTCTTTGTAGTCTTCCCCGTCTTTAGCATGGTAATCGTGTCATCAGCCATCCTTCAAAAAACAGGTGCTTTTTAATTTGATCTTAGAGAACATACATGGTTTCATTTAATCTATTTTTGGGTTGGTTTTGTTTGGTTTTTTTTTTTTTCACTATCAATCAACTTATGCAGTACTCCAAACACATCTGTATCCAGTCCAAAAATAAGGTAAGAGTGGCAACTATTCGGTTGCCCTTTGTTCCAGCCAAAGTTCAGTGCAAAACCTGTTGCTTAATTTTCTACTAATTCTCACAGCACACAGAATGTGAACACAGAGTTTTTTATCTTTTGCCCCCTGCAATACTTCTCTCCAAACTGAATCAGTTTTGTGAAAGAGGTTTTGAAATGTGTTTAAGACCATTCTTATATATTACTATTACCTGTTGGAGTATGTACTCCTCTTGGAGTAATGTCTATGCTTTATACTACCTTGGTCTATAACTTTTTGCTGAGAACTAGTTGTCACCTGCTGGTAAATGTTTTTCATCCTGTTTTCCTGGTACTGATGATAAACTTCTATTTCTGTAATTACTGAGACCAGCAAATTAATAACTCAATGTTGTTAAGAATCTTACTGTTAATTTGGCATCTGTTTTATCTTCCCCCTGCCCCCACCCTCCCCCAACAATGTCCTTTTACGTGGTTTTAGGCAATGTACTGTTTTGGCAGACTTCAAAGTCTTTGTTGCTGTGTTGTTTGTTAGTGCAACCTAGCTATTATTTACCTGTTGTATCTTGGTGACGCTGGTCCAGTGCTCATATCCATGCTTGTCTTAAAATCTGGCCTGGTCAGGATCCAACGTTTGGATAAATTGAAGGTTTTGCAACTTGCAGTGCCTCCTATGCTTCTAATATCTATTCAGCATTTCCAGAAGTTCTTGGGTTGCCTGTTTTATCATTCCTATTTCGGGTCTGATCATGATTCAACTTGGATTAGGCTCTCATCCACTAAACTTTGGGAGACAGCTTGTGCCTACATTTTGTGCTAAATTAAACACTCTTAATTCCTTCTGTAGTCAGTCAAAAAATATTTTACAAGCTTCTAGACAAGGATTGTGTGTTCCTAAATATGTCTTCTTTGACTATTACACAACGTGAAAAGTTTGAAGAATTTAGCTTTACTTGGTTTCTTAAATATAGGTATTAATCTGAGCATACTGGATTCCATCTTAATCATACACTCTCACATTTTTATATCATGTCTGCTTGGCAACTATAGTGGCTGCTGGAGCCCCCCTCCTTCCAAAACTTTTGTCTGTCCAAGTTTTATCTGTCCAGTGATTTCATCAGTGCTTTGTGTAATATTTTTGTCTTCTGTTTTTATAGTGTTTTGGGTTGGTTTGTTGTTTTTTTTTTTTTTTTTTGATTTGGCTTCTTTACAGCCTTATTGAAATGACTTTGTTCCATTGCTTGTTTGTTGAAAGTTTCTGGTAATTTCTCTTACTGTGCTTTGCATTGCTTTCTTAAATATTATTCATCTGCTCTGCAGTAAAACCTCTGTTATCACAAATTGAATCTTGAAATGTTTTCCAGTCATCAACTCACAGGCCTTCTAGCATATCGAAATTAAATTTGGCTTTGTTTGGGGCTGTTTCACTGCTGCTGTTATTTCAGACTTCCAGCAGTTGACCATATATGACTTTCAATGCAGGTGATGATCGGTATGATGTTACTGTTTTTCCTTTTTATTTCTTTGTTTGATAACTTAATCAGGCACCACTATTTATGAAGCGATCTCCCACAGATCTCTCTGCACTTGTAACAGTCTTTGTAGAATGTACAGATAACGCTGTTCATGTAGAAAGAGGGAATAAGGATGAAGGGATTTTTTCCTTCTATTTTCTGGCCTAAATAAAAAGCTCTCTCAAACACAATTGAAGGGGAAAAAGAACCAAAACCCTTCTGGGCTTATATTTAATTCATCTTAGATTAACTTTATAGAGCTTTTTATACTGCTGAATTGCACATTTTAAAAATCTCAAACTTTGTATATTTACAGCTGAATATATTGCTACTTAATGGGAGAGATTTAAGATGGTTGAAATGACCAAATTAAGTTGTTATTTACTATTAGCTAATGTGCTTTTAACCGAGATAAAAGTGAAAGTATAATATTAGAGTTCCATGTTAAGTTTCTACATTTTAGATCAGTGCATGGGAATCGGTGAATTGTATCCACAACTGGCTGAAATATTCATCAGAACTGTAGTTTTAAGCATCTAAAGCCTATCTTTGTTAAAGTTTACATATACTAGAAACTGCAGCAAAGATAAAATTCTGCAGACAAACTCCTGTTGGAGAATTATGCAAGTGTTTTCCATTTGGTTCACTTCAGAAATACGTAATTTCAGACACATCACCAGACTTGGTTACTCCTGTTTCAAAATACTTTTGAATGTCTAGGCATTGATGAAGTGGGGAATTTATATAGAAAAAAATGTTATGGAGAGAGAGATTACATAAAACTAAACATTTCAAATTAATGAAAATCAAGTTACTCAGTTGTCCAAATTAATTTATTTAATCAGATTCTGGAAATTTGTCCATTCAGAACAGATAAAGTCTCACTGTTTTTTTGCAAGACAGGAAGAGTAGTACTATGCATCTCATTAATTTCATTGAAGCCATTTTGCACACGCAATGTATTTGGTCAAATGTTTTCACGCGCACTCCCCCGTTCTGATTCAGTCCATTTGAAGCAATATGCTATCAAACCTTAGTATTTGCTTTACAAAGTCCTTAGAAATAAAGCAATTCATGACATGGCTATTATTTTATGATACTTCCTGTACTGTCTGAAGTGATAATGTGATTCAATTTCAAAGCATATTATACATGAGCTGGTGATTGCAGAAAATGTAATTTCTTTGGATTCATGAGCATAAAAGTATGCATTTTTCTTATAGCCTTTCACACCGTTCTTTATAGATGTGATAATTTTACTAAATTTTAGTTAACAATGGTTGGTTGGATATGGCCTACCATTTTCAAAATAACTTGGAAACATGCACTGTTATGGATAGGCAGTCTGCAAAGTGAACACTGGTGTGTTATGTCAGCGAGGTACCTCAGGGAATGTATCACCTACACTCTTACTGGAGTACATTAACACAAGTCAAAATTGTCAAGAATTATTACCATGGAGCATATTACTACTTACCGGGAGAGAGTCCAAGATGATGAAAACCATAATGAGCATATTATTTGTTAATAGCTGACATGTTTTTAAATGAAAGAAATAAGAGAAGATATTAAGGAAGTTCCATTTCAGAGTCACTAATTTAAAGTTGAGACATGGGCATATATGTTTATATTGTGTTTGTGTATAAACTGTTACAAATATATAAAAAAATGGCACCTGTAGGATTTTCTCTTGTAAGTCCTTCCTTCTGAAGACACTTTCAGACATAGAATCTCACTGAAGTCCAAGATATTTGACTTTTCACCATGGAGACTAACAACAGGTTCCCATAAAAATAAATCCACATCCCCAAATTTAGCTTCCTTTCCTGCACATGACTTTAAAAAAATAATTATGAGCAATTTTAGTGATTTCTAAGAAGGCTTATACAAGATATAACCATTAGTAACAGACATTTTAATTATTAATTATTAATTGAATATGAGTGAATGACATAGTAAAATGGCTGATTAATTCCAGTTGCATAAGTGGCCAACCTTCTTTGAACTCTAAGAATATTGGATTGAACCGTATGTGGAAATATATTAAAAATAACAAAAACATACTGTTATGGTTTGAGAGACCCATAACTATTTGTTGTCATTTAGACAATTATTCTATCACCCAGTGACCCCTCCCCACATGGGAAAGGGAAATCGGGACAAACAAGAAAACCCCAGAGCTGAAGTATAAACAGATTTAATAGAATAAGATTAGATAATTAACATTAACAGTGCTAAAGAATTGATATTGATCCCGACACCAATACAGAATGTGCAAAGATTATACTCAGCCAATTATATCAGTAGGCAGCTGTGCACTCCCAGCAGTGGGCAGCAAATGTCGGACACTGCGAGCGCTACGGCTTCAGGAGGAAGGGAAGGCCTCAGGGCTCCGGCACCAGGGCACGAAGTTCTCAGGATGGCGGCCATCAAGGGAAAGAGAGAACTTCACAGCAAACTTTCTAGTTTATAATGAGTGTGACGTTGATGGTATGAAATAATTCTGTTGGCCATCTTTGGTCAAGTGCCCGGGTCTCGCTCCTCTTCATCCCTGCACCTGGCAAGCTCGAAAACACTGAGACCTTGAGACCCACACACCATAGCTGGCTGTAAAGTAAATATTTTCACAAATTCAGAGACTGGAGTCTTCTAAAAGTGCAGTTTTCCCAAGTATTAGAAGAGAAATTAGTCCTGTGTCTCTCAAACCAAGACACATACATTGTATTTACAATTCATGTTTTATTGTTCTATGTGTTACATACAATATCTATAGCACAAAGGTTAAATTGAAGCAACATTTTAGGAGAAACTCATTGTACTGCTCTTCAAATACGTATGTTGCAGTGCATTGATGGACCATACCTCAGAATTCGGATGATTCGTAAAAGCTGAAAACACTATTAGGTCTGATGTGTCTTACTGACAGCAAAATATGCTTTTTGCATCTTACTCTTAGAAATAAGTCTTCAAGCACTGCAAGTATTTAGAGGTGATGTAAAACATCTTGACATACCACCAGTATTCTACCTTCACCCTCTACTCTTTCCGTCCCAACCTGTGATACCCGTGGTTTCCCTTCCATTCAGCTCCAGGGATGGGGGAGCCGGGGATGCATGCATGGGCTCAGAGGCTGCTCTGGGGTACGTAGGTGCTGGGAGCCGTTGGGCAGTTGGCAGGGACCACGCTGAATAGGGGCCAACTGAATTCATTGAAGACTTTCTTTCCCTCACACTTTTTGCTCTCTCCAGCTGCCAGTTTCAGAATCACTCAGAAATGTAGTAGCATTTTAAATTTTGTGGTGTGTCTGTCTCTGTCACAGCTGCTTTGAAAGTGGGCTCAAGAAATACTGTGGAGAGAAGACCACCAGTGGCTGAATAAGCAGCTCAGTTGCAGAAGCCTGTTCTCATGATATGAAATTAATGAGTAGAAAAACACATCATTTCAGTTCAGAAATTAAATTCAAACAGAGGCTAAAAGGAGGGGTGTCTCCACTCCTGAATAAAGGGAAAAGCTTACACAACCCAAAAGTTATGGTTATGGAGCCATAGAAGCTGGAGAGCCCTTACAAGAGATTTATCCTCCAACAGGAGGAAGGACTCTACAACAGAGGCCCCACTCACAGGAAAAATTTGATTGACAGTTTAATGAATGAAGTGCGGAGCTGTCATTTTTCATTTTTTTTTCTTTGTAGCGCATACTTGTGTACATGTACCCAGGTTGCTTTGTAAATGGTGGCAAAAGTACTTAAGTAAGAGAGTACAAGCTACTGTGTGGAAGAGACTGAGCTGGGCCTCATTACACGAGGCTTGTCAGAAGTGACTTCGGAGAGCCTCAGCTCACCACCTGTCACAACGGCACTTCGCTCAATACTTTGGAAGAAGTTGTCTCCTGGTTATGCACCAATCAGGTGACCTCTTCAGCACACAAAAGAAAATGGTGTCCCTTTCTTACTGGAGACAACCTAAACCGGAGATTTATGGAATTGCAGTCCTCATACTTAGTGAGGTATCTTTCATCTCTTCATTTTACAAGTAATCAAAGTAATCGCAGGTTAAAACATGGCAGGCATTTATAATTCCTACTTGCCAATTAAAACAGCTGTTGCATTAGTTCTGCTTACAGACTTTTAAACAAAAAGCCAGCAAACAAATGCTGCTTTTGCTTTACCAGACGAGGTTTGTCTGCATATATGAGAACTCAGAAAACCCAATTATCTTGCTTAAACTGCCATATCTACATGTGCTTTATATTTTGCTAAAATTTTGCTGTCGGTGGTCTTTCTTGAGAACACACTAAATTATATTCCCAGGTGAAATTTCTTATTTCTGTTGCCAGAAAAACTGTGGAAAGGATGGAGTCACCTGCTCCTGATTAAAATAGAACAGGTAATTAAAAAAGCAGTCCATCACCAGGTTGGTAGCTACCTCCGTTAGTCAGCCTCTGCGTGGACATGTTGTTTTCATATGTCTTTGCTGGAAGATGGAAGTAGTACTGCTAGAGCTACATCTGCTCTTCCAACAGTGATGCACTGAGGGTGAGAATCAAATGGGAATGAATATTGTGTCCAGGAAGGAAAGTCACATTGGGTTTGTCTCAAATCAGAATTTCTGGTTCCTGATTTCATGTTATACAAAGAATTGGCTTTGTGGAGGACTGACCTGTTTAGGAAAGAGCTGTCTGAAGTTATAAGTGTGTTTTTAAGCCTAACTAGAATATCTGCTCCTGAAGACAACAGCCATAATATTACTAGTCCTTTGAGAAGCGCTGAGGTATTATGCCTTACAGAAGCCTCCCCTTTACTGGCATTTTGAATCATCATTTGTTAGAAAATCTTTTGTTTAACCAATCGATGGGATAAAATATTGTATTGAAAAAAATGATGAGGAAAACAATTATAGCCTCTTCAGGGGAAATAATTAAAGCTGCTTCTAAGGGAAAAGTATACACTGTGTACAAATATTTGACAGTTAAGTTGGACACATCTTTTGTACAGTTCAGAATGAATTGCCTTTAGCAGTATATGCTGCAGGGCAAGCTGTCAGTTATTCACACAAAAAGCACTGCATGAATCCTTTAAGGTAAGAGGGGAGACAGGGGTGCAACTTCCACTATTTTGCTATAGCTCCGTATTTGCAGGTTGCTGTAGTGGAAGGGAGATCGCTGCTAAGCTGTTACCCTGTTACAGTCTGCAGAAGTATTTTCCATGCATAATAAAACAGGAGTTACCTAAAGTAAAAGATTGAGCAAGAGCAGAATGTTTCTAGTACACCTCTAAAAGCTTCTTTAAGTGTTTGCGAAACTATCCTAAAGGGTCTTAAATACTGGGAATATTAATAAATGTAGTAATAAACCACAATTTTACTGGAATCAATTTGAAGGTGCTAGGAGACGAGTGCAATTTAATTTTACTAGAGAATTTTATGTTACCTAAACAGAAATAGTAAGCTTTTCAATTCCTGTCTTTCTAGTGAATGTTCCAGTCAAATACTGGCTAAAATTTTAATAAATATTTTAACTTTTTTAAAGAAGAAAATCATTTCTCTTCAAAGAGGGTCAGACCTATAATCTTATTGTTTTATCTCTCCCAACTATGTAGATTTGCTCTGATTATACTATTTTATTGTCTGTTTCTGTGTTTTAAAAAGACAGTATTATAATTTATAAAGTAATTATTGATTTTAGAAATGCAGGATTCATTCTCTTGGAGAGGTGTAAAATACCTTGAACAAATTTTCCATGGTACTTTGATAAGCTATTAAGGAACATGTGTAAATAACAAATTCTGAGCCTTGTGATGTATAAAAATGCTCTTCATAAAAATATAAACAAAAAAATTAAAAAGCAAGACCAGGGGAAAATCCAAGCTGTCTTTCAACTGCCCCATTTGAACCAGATAAGTAATTTAATTAATTTTTTTGAGGGAAAAATGATATGCTAGTATCTTTAATGTCCTTTGTAATTCAGTTTCACACACTTCGGACAGAATAATGTAATGGGTTCAGGTGTACCAGATCAAAAGTCAGGGTATCACCCAAATGGTCATTTATGGGAAAAACCCTTTCAGCAAAGACGGAAAAGTGTAGAGCTCTTTTGTCTGTAAACACACCCTTTCTCACCATTTCTTCATCATAACGACTCAGGTAGGAGGCCTTTTGCAAAAATCTGTGTCCAGATCCGTTTTTCTCAAAGTTAAGGTAATGTATGACTTGAATGGTTCATTTATCTAAATAGTTCAGACCTACTGAAAATACTTGATGTGCTGCTATAAGTTAGGGCATTGCTGAGCAATCCTGTCTAGACCAGCACTGGGACCTCTAGAGTGCACCAACAAGATAAATGCGTAGCTGGCATCCTGTTACCTTCTTCAGAAAAAAACAAATTTATTCTCCTTCCCCAGAGACTTCATAGTTATTGGAGGGAACAACTGAGAGGAGATGCTCACAGTTCTGAGTTGTCATAAGGAATGCTCTCCATCTCCTGCAGCTTTTGTTGTACTTGAAAGGGCGAATACGCTTTTCAAAAGGTTAGCCAAGGTCCTGAGTTCTCAGGGAATAAGCATGTGCCGTGGCTTAACCCCAGCCAGCAACTAAGCACTATGTAGCCACTCACTTGCTTCCCCCACAGCAGGATGGGGGAGAGAATCAGAAGAGTAAAAGTGAGAAAATGTGTGGGTTGAGAGAAAACCAGTTTAATAGGTAGAGCAAAAGCCATGCATACAAGCAAAGCAAAACAAGGAATTAACTCACTACTTCCCATCGACAGGCAGGTCTTCAGACATGTCCAGGAAAACAGGGTTCCATCATACGTAACGGTTAGTTGGGAAGACAAAATGCCATCACTCTGAACATTCCCCCCTTCCTTATTCTTCCCCCAGCTTTATATGCTGAGCATGACTACATATGGTATGGAATATCCCGTTGGTCAGTTGAGGTTAGCTTCTGTGTCTTCTCCCAACTTTTTGTTGATTCCCAGCCTACTTACTGGTGGGGCGGCGTGAGAAACAGAAAAGGCCTTGACTGCTTAGCAACCTCTAAAAACATTAGTGTTTTATCAACATTATTCTCATCCTAAATCCAAAATATAGCACTATAGGAGCTGCTAGTAAAACAGTTAACTCTATCCCAGAGGAAACCATGACAACGTGTTTTTTGTTAACATTTTATAGTTCCACGTGCACTTGCAATGCCGTGTAAGCAAATAGTTACCTGAGATCAAGGACTGAGTAATAAATCTGGTGACAGACTTCCCCTTCCTCCACACAGAGTAACAGAAATTGCAGCCCATCACATCCTTTCAAATAATTTTATGGCATACTGTTTTTTTCAACATTTGGCTGCAGACATCTTGTTAAAATAAAGCAATAAAGCATAGCAATCATAAAACAAGAAAGCTTGATTAAAAAAAAAAACCTGGTTTTGGATAGCTGAGGCACAGAATGATTGAGTTCTAATGCAAGAATTTTTTAGGCTGATGCTTCAAATTCATCCATAGTCCTCACTGGGAATTTATTCCTTTACTAAGTGCTCTGTTTTCCATCGTTCCCCTACCACAAACCCTAGTAATATAAAGAGTGGAAAAAAAGCAGGGAAAAATAGATTGCTTTTCAGTGGAAATCTACACATAATTTTCATGCAAATGTACCTTCTCTGTGCATATTTGATGAGTTATTTCTCTCACAAAAGATTTTTCTGTTAATTGTTGTATCTGCCACTTATAAAATCTGTTTGCTAAATTACGAAGTCAGCCTTCACTGCGGGTGTACTGCCAGCCACTTCTTTCACAAAAGATCTTTAGTCTAATTGTTTTATCTGCTGCTTGCTAAATCTGCTTGCTAAATTATACCTTTCACTGAACTTACACCAAAACCTTCTCAGGAAGCCATTAGTAGTTACTGACATACAGAATAGCTTATGCATCTTGAATTGTGTGAGAGGATCTGAAAGATGGGTGTACAATGTATGAGCCAGAAAGACTGCACTAGAACAACACCGTGGGGTTTTATATGAGAAATATCGTAAATGGTCAAATAGTGTTTTAGAGAAATACGTTTGGTGTTCCTCAAGAATGATAGGACCTTACTTGGCATGAAATTTCTGCCAAGGAGAGGTTCTGGCACCTTTGGTCATACCCACCGTGTTTTACTGCTATTACTGTTGTTCGGGCTGTGATCTTATCTGAAAATGCAGCTCTGCAAGGGTAAAGTTGGGCAATGTGTTGCTCAAAGATTGATTTTGGGGTTTATGCTGAAAAACAAAACTAAAGGCTTAGACTGGATGAGGAAGTTTTTAGTGGGTACATTTTAAAAGCTACAGTGCTATCATAAGTCTTCTTTTACCCCATGGGCTACAGACTTCAGCTGCCATTGGGAGAGCCAGAACTTGTTTTTTCTCTGAGGTCTGACCTCATCATGGCGCTCAGGTGCTGGATACTCAGGTCCTGCCATAAGGCTGCTCCACGTGTTTGGACTGTCCGGTTTATGCTTAGGGAATACATGGCAAATAGCTCCTGTAAGCCTGGGCTTTTGTCTTCCCTCATTTTCTAAACTGAATCCACTCATAGCCAATAATAACTCTTGAGAGTTAAAACTAAAGAGTGCCTACTCTGTCTGCACATCTGCCTTACTTTAGAACCTCGCACCAAAGTTCCACTGTGCATTTAATTTTGTTTTCAGAATGGACTTTTTTGGATTTGAAAAGACATTTTTAGACCATCATTGTTGCAATAATATTAATAAAATGCTGCAGAGGGCAGGTTTCAGAAGAGCATCTCGCAAACAAACGCTAAGCTGACATGTTTGTTGCTTCCAGGGGGCAGCTTTAATATATCAATGCAGAAAATATTTATACGTGTGTGTATGTGTATAGATAGGTGAAGGTGGCAATACATTAATACCAGACACTATTTAGCTTCTTAGGCCAGCTCAAATAATTGTTAAATCCCTTTTTTGTTTTAACGGGAAGTGGAACATATCCTTCATGCAGCACCAAAAAATATAAACGTATGTTGAGAAGGAAGAGAGAGATGAATCAAGGAAGCAGAGGGGGGAAATACAGTGCTGGTGGTTATACTGTAATAATCTTTTTTTTGTCTGTCTGCAAATTATTCATTGTGGGCATGTCTTAAGCTTTCATCTTGATGTATAGGATTCAGTATCCAAATTTAGACTACAGAATGTCTGATTCTAAACCATTTTAATTCTTCTGGAGAACTTGTAGTGGAATTAATAATTACTTGGGAGAGAAAAGCTGTTTCTATTTAATTAACCTAAAGGTGCATGGAAAGGGCACAAATAATGGAGTATTAAAATAGCAGGAATTGTGGCAATGTTGGATCTAGAAGATTAAGTTATTCAGGTGTTTCTAAAAATGCTTTTCATCTTGTATAAATATTATTGTCTAAATCTACACTTTATTAAAAAAAAAACAACACATCAACTACCACACACAGAGAATATCAACTACCCTGGCTGCTTAGAGCACTACTTTCTTCTCAGGTTTATGAATGTAATCAGACTAAGTTGACTCTATTTCTTTAGTGAATTTCTTTTGTCTATTGCTATTTTGCTATTTTGCAGTCTTTGAGTGTTACCTGTGTTGTATTTATATTAAGGGGATTTTTTTTTGTCAAGTGTGTGAGAACACTTGTGAATGGCAGTCTGTTCCTTGTACACAGATTTTTTCCATTGCTGCTTCTGACTCCATGTAAGATTCATCTCTGATGCAATTTGACAGTGTTATTTTTCTGCATCCTGTTACGGCAGGGAGTACATTTCTTGTCCTTTCTAAATTCACATTGTTCTAGTTCAAGATTTATAATTATGAGGTAAGGAGAGAGGCACCGTGTCTGGAGTCATAGCCCCGTTGAAGGTAAGGGAGGCTTTACGTGCAATACTTCTGAAGTTAAGATTTCAACTAAAGTCACAAGAAAGTGAAAGCAAGTTAGATAAATACCTTTTAAGGAGCAGAGTATGCATGGTTTATCACGGGATAATCACAGAATTAGGATCAGGGTTATCCTAGGATAGCTGAGGTCAGGTATTTGTAGGAAGGTGTGCTGGTTTTGGCTGGGATATCGTTAGTTTTTTTCACAGTAGCTGGTAACAGGCTATGTTTTGTACTTGCGCTGGAAACAGTGTTAATAATACAGGGATGGTTTAGTTATTGCTGAGCAGTGCTTACACAGTGTCAAGACCTTTCCTGCTCCGTATACCACCCCACCAGTGAGTAGTCTTGAGTGCCCGAGAGGTTGGGAGGAGACACAGCCAGGATAGCTGACCCCAACTGACCAAAGGAATATTGCACACCATATGATGTCACGCTCAGCAATAAAACTAGGAAGGAGGTTGGTAGGGGGCCTGCTGCTTGGGGATTTACTGGGCATCGCTTGGTTGGTGGTGAGCAATTGTTTCACTTTGCAGCACTTGTCTTTCTTGGGTTTTATTTCTCTCTCTTTGCTATTTTCTTTTTCATTACCATTTATTGTTGTAGTTGTTATTACTATTATATTTTATTTCAATTATTAAACTGTTTTTATCTCAACCCATGAGTTTTCTCACTTTATCCTTCCAATTTTCTTCCCCCCAATCCTGGTGGCGGGGGAGTGAGCGAGCAGCTGCATGGTGCTTAGCTGCTGGCTGGGGTTAAGCCACAACAGAAGGAACTAATATAACCAGTCTTGCAAGTGTTTATACAATTAAAACATCCTGATATTTTCTTCTTTTATCATCTGCAATTGATAACTAACAAAGCATGTGTGTTTTTTAGACTAGAGGAAATGCAGGAGGCACAGCTAGATATATCTCTGTTTGCATCTTGAGTAGCTCTGCAGAACCAAAAAGGCAGCATCTGTAACACAGGACTTAAGAAATCTTGGATCCTATGCTTTATTGTTTTTACTTACTTACAGCATATGGATCAGGTTTTGCTTGTACCAGGCATTGTGAAAGTGAAGAACCTAAGTAGTTCAGGGGTACATGATAAATGTGATACTCTTATCTTAACTTTTCAAGTCATGCTAATGTCCTGTAACCTCTGTGGTAATAAAATATTGTTCTTTTGAAGGAAGAATAAATTATATATTGTCTTTAATGTTTATTAAGTAATGCATGAAATTAAATTTCATGCTAAAAGATTTTAATTTTTCAGTATCAGTAGACCCCAAGCATGAACATTTTAAACATGAAACAAAGTACTGAGACTAAGCAAAAGTTGAAATGAGATGAAAGGAAGAAAACCTATTCTTTGCTTGTGTCTCAAAAGATCTTTTTTAGGGAATTTAACATTTCTTTAAAGCAACACCGAAATCAAACATATGTTGTTTGTTAAGTAGGCTCTTACACACAGGTCTACTGGTGTGGTTCAGTTTTCACCTGTAATGATCTGAGTTGTAATCTTTTGCCATTTGTGTCACAGTGAATAGAGATGGATGATAGGTTGAAAAAACATTGGTAGGGACTAGAATGAAGTGACCGATTTTTTTTTTTTTTTTTAAAGAATATTTGCTGTCTCCTTTTTCCTCCTAGTCACTTCCCTCATCATCTTTTTAAAGCCCTGGTATCTTTGTCTTGCCTCGATATGCACATAAACCCCTATAGATGGATCCAGTTTGCATTTTTGCTTTCCTTTCTCCCAGAGCGCTTAGCACAACATTCACTCCCAGGAACAGCTATCAGATAAACACTTGTGTCTGACAGGGTACAAAATCACCAACTTTGCAGTTTTTATTATGGACGTAACAATGTCAGTGATTTCCTTTTCCTGCCACAAGAGCATCACTGCTGCAGCCGCGGTGTGAGCGGAAGGACTCTGGCAGCTGGCGGGTGCTATTAGTGCTGATTGCTTTTGGCCCCTGTGGGAGGGAACTCTTGCACCATTCTAAAAGAGGAGGCAGTGTGAAAGCGTCATGCTACCTTTATCAGGCCAGGGATCAATTAAGAATTGAAAATAATTTTATTTATTTCTATCTTTTCCCTCATAGACATAAGCTTGGTTTATGGTTTATGCGTATTTTGCTGTGATATTAAATGTGACTGCAAACAGATAGTGAAATTTATGCACAGCAAAATTTATGCACAGCTTCTTCCGGGTGGTTTTATTTAATCATCCTTCCAATTACTACTTACTTAAATAATTCAGACAATGTGCGTGGAGGCAAAAAGTGAGATTGGGAGATGTATATATTTTCTATACACTGTAAAAAGGGACTGTTACTATCCTATATAGTGGTTGCAATTAAATATGCAGCAATTATACTCAGTATTATAGCTGCTCTTTAATCTGGTGAGATAAGAACATGCAGCAGTTATAACTTTCTTTGGTTTTGGAAGTTGTTCTTAGCTTTGAGCCTGTGGTCTGACCTTGGGCATGTTGCCATTATGTGTAAAAGGGTGCTTCACCGTCTAAGTAAAAGCGTGCAGTTCTCAAAATCTAAGCATAGCTTTACCAGTAAAATTGGCCAGGTGCTTAATACTCTGTCTCTGACCTTCCCATTTGTGAATATTCTTGTATCTTGTACATGGCTGAGTAGAAGGGTGTCTACTTTATATTTAAATCATATTGAAAGCCACAAATTGTTACCAGAAATAAATCTGCTACTTTATGCTTGGAAAAACCCAATCTGATATCTATATGCTCAGTACACCTAATGTAAATCAATATACCTTATCTGCAGTGGGTATTACTCTTGTTCAAAAATGTAGCTAGAGAATATGAAAATGATTTTCCCTTTGGATGATTTCCTAGCGGTTTCAACTCTCAGTTAGGATGTAACTCACCTTCATTTTCTTTTTATCCCTGTTTCCCACTTTCAATGGAGGAGAAGAATCCAGGGGATGTTTCCAGTCTTTGCTCTAAAGGCTAGTTATGTATATTATTTATTGTAAAGTGCATTCGAAGTCTTTAGAGCGGATGCTAAATACATACAGACTCTCCTCCCAAACATGTAGAATCAGGTTCTCTTTCTTTCTTCAGTGATCTTCGATTCTCCTCATCTGCAAAATATAGCAAGTTCAGCAGGAAAGCCGGAGAAGACTCTCATCCCAGAACAGCCTCCTGATGGAAAACCAGGGCAGTGTCCTGCTAGTGGGGAGGTGAGGGCTGAAATCCAGGGGAAGGAGCAGGGGAGCAGAGCCTCTGTTACCCAGCATTGGCACAAGTGCTGTGATTACCAACTTAGCTCACTCCCTCCTCCACAACTCTTCTTATGCTGTTGCATCTCTTCTGTCAAGTGCTTTGAAAGAAAAATAAAAGTTTGTCACTAACGATGCTTTGTAAATTAGCTCGGTTAAGCTTTTACTCAGTATTTCAGCTGAGTCTTTCGATGCCTTGTTCGAGTCAAAATGTTGGTTGTATGAAGGTAATCTGCAATATGAAAGTAATCTGCAAAATGGAGTGAATAACCTTATCTCACAAAGTCAACAACGAATGCATCAAAACATGTGGTATGTTCACATAGCGTCATACGAAGGAAATATTATTATTTAAGACCAGGTAGACTTTTTGGAGAAATTACTGTTGTGCTTGTTCATGTTTTGTTTTGACTTAGGGGGTTCAGCACTTGGATTCAATAGTGTGCAGTAAACTTGTGGCATCACTCTTAAATTTGAAATGGAGAAATAAAATGAGATTGCCCGCCTTTATCGTCAGAAAACTGAACTAAAGATTTTTGTACTGTTGTTAGCACTTGTGATTTCACTGCAAGTTCCACAAGATTTGCTATTTTTCTAAAAATACCGGCTCCTAAAGCCCTGGTTGTAACAACTATATCTAAATACATATAAAATGAAAAAAACCCGGAGAACTGCTATGTAAAAATGCATTTGCATGAAGGCCTTCAGTTATATCTCCTAGAATGTAGTAGTTGCATAGTAATTATCAGGGACAGACACTTGGGAAGCATTCTTTAATCAAAGAATTTTGATTAGTCTAATCACTCCTCTACAATGACTATGCAAATGTTAATTCTGGTGGTGTTTTTTAATTTGAAACCATAGGTTTCCTTATTAAGGAACACAAAAAAGTTAGTGGTGTTAATAACACTGTTGTGGCTACAGCATGCAATATACAAAACAAAAATGAGGGGAACATAAAATAGCAAAACACTTCCAGAATAAAAACATTATTTCAGACATTTGGCCAAAGACAAAATATGTTTTCCATTGCTAGCAGATGCTTGAACAAAGCTGTTCCTGGTTTGATTTTCTATTCTAGGAGAAATGAATCTTTTTATAGACTAATCACTTACAGTTATTTTGGGGGAAAAAGCATTTTCTGTGTGCAGCCATTCCAATTTAAGATGCTTTTAATAGAAGTCTGTGTCAGCAAAATTATTTTTCTTAATGATTTTTCTATCATATTTCTGCTTGAATTCCTGTTGATTAGGCAAGTTTGAAGTTACAGCTTAACACTTGGAAGTGTTGGTATAACTACAGATCTGCATTCAGGGTTCACAGTGTTAAGGCCTTCAGGACTGTTAAGACATATTCTTGCACCAGCAAAGAGCTGCTTTCCTTTTTTATAAGCCTCCTTTCAAGAGCAGAGACCTCCAACCTCAGGGTTTTTCTTCCACATTTGAGATTTTGGGGCAGGGGTTTTTCTCACACACTGTCAGTGAAAACAAGTAAAACTAAAGGATCTTCTTATCTCTGAAACAGGTAATTTCACCATTCTCTCAGCATAAAAAACAAGAGAATAGTACAGGAACAGTTCAGCATATCCCTATGGGATATGCCTGAATCAATTAAGAATACCAGTTAAGCTTCCCAGTGTCATCAGTTTGGAAGCAATTGTGTTCTTTTTTACAGTGTATTTGCAGATTTACTTGACTTATTAAGTGGGGGAAGGCTGTTTGTACAACACAGGTTTGCAGGGTTGGGGTTTGTATGACAGATTTTCATAACGTAGTTATGATAGATGCTATTACACTATTCAAGAAAACCAAGTAATGTTGATGTATAGAAATTATTCCTAGAAGACATGAAACAAATGATGCATATCTGGCATTTGATAATGTCAGTTTCTTTTCATAGTTGTCTTCCGGTTTTAATAAAAAGTTAAAACATTTTTTGAACACGTGACATGTAACATATAATTTTAAAAAAGGTTGAAGTGTTGTATTTGGACTTTATGTTGTGTCAATATGTTGCGCATAGTGCCTTATCATAGCTGAAATTCAGATATCTGTGACTCATACATATGGGACACCCGAGTTATAGTCTCCATAAGTACAAGTGTCTCCCATGACACAGTGACCCAGCCAGCCAAAGGGGACCAAGTACACCATGGTGAGATGATTTAATAGTCCAGTCGGTACAGAAGATGGGGGAGGGCATTGAGGTATGCCTGTGGTTCGGATTAATGTTGAGCTGATCTAAAAGAAATATGTTGTTTTGATTTATTTCAAATAGAAGGAGATTCTCAACTAAAAATGGTGAGTTTTAGTTGACAAAATTTCTCCATTGGTGAGGCGTTCAGGGCTGGCAGCATACATTTTATCTTTTCCTGTTTTTTTCCAAGCATGCTTAGCTTAGATGTTGTCTTCCTGCCTGTTCAGACCTGTTCAGGAAGTGGAATCTTGTTGCTCTTTTTCTCATTTCTTGCCAATTCATAACAATTGGTTCCCACTGTTAAAATACTTTATTTCTTATACCTTTTTTTTCTTATATGTCGATATCTTGCTATTATGATTTGATATCTAAGTATCTTCCAGATCTAAATATTAAAAGTACTCTGAACTTTTTTAAAGAGAATGAGCTTCTGTAAATCCCTGAATTCACTGAATCTTTGAGTATTTTGTGATCTTAGTTGTTTACATGTTTATAAGATTTTAGACATTCTCTTCCATATGGGGTTTTCTTTGTTAATTTATAGAGATATATCTTCTATTCCTTTTAAATGATTACTCTTCAAGGTTTGTGTAGCACATGGGGTACTGGGCTTTGGGGGATTTTGTGGTTATTTTTTTAGTTAGGATTTTTTTTTTTTTTTTAGTAAGGTGTAAGACATCTAGAATAAAATTTTCATACTGTTTCAAGTCAGAATAATCTTTACTAGAAATATTTATGCACATACTTATCTGTACTTAAAAGAGCAGCTCCGTAGATAAGCAGTTATACTTTCACTGTCCAAATGAATGAAATGCAAATGTTTAGGGTTAATGTTTTACAAAACACTCTCTGTAGTTTCAGGTATCATCATCAACATTTTGCCTCCTCCCAGAAATACAATGACTGAAGCATAGAATCATAGAATAGTTTAGGTCGGAAGGGACCTTTAAAGGTCATCTAGCCCAACTCCCCTGCAATGAGCAGGGACATCTTCAACTAGATCACGTTGCTCAGAGCCCCGTCCAACCTGACCTCGAATGTTTCCAGAGATGGGGCATCTAACACCTCTCTGGGCAACTTGTTCCAGTGTCTCACCGCCCTCATTGTAAAAAATTTATTCCTTATAACCAGTTTAAATCTACCCTCTTTTAGTTTAAAACAATTACCCCTTTCTCGTATTGAAACAGGCCCTGCTAAAATGTTTGTCTCCATCTTTCCTGTAGGCCATATCCTGTCTCCACTACTCATTGCTGCATTTTTATTTTTCAGGACAATTACAGAAAGTCATCACTTCTATATTCTTACAGATTATGCTCTGATATCTTTTTCATGCCTTCTGGTTCTTAGAAATCGCAAATAAGGTATTAGACGGCCAAATCTGACAGTGAGTACATCACACAGTCATATCAGAGAAAATGAATAAGAGATCTGAAGCTAGATATAGAGGTATTCTTGGTATGGAAACACAGCCAGCTCTCATTATCCGTGTGTAGCTTATCTGGGTTGCAAATTACCAGGCTGTGGATGCAGACAGGGAGGTGGTTCCATAGAGACCCTTGAGTGTTGCAGGATTAACGCAACTGCAGCACCATACCGGCATAATTACATTTCTTCCGAGGGCTACTCAGTAATACAACCACTCTTTAAGCAGCACCACAAGCTGATAAGCTCTGAGGTCATTTCCAGCTTTCCCCCAGACAAACATCATCCAAACACTTCATAAACTTACTTTCTATAGTACAAATTGTTAGTGATAATATTAGAACAAAAAAACATTCTCTTGCTAATGATAGTACGAGAACAAAAAATCCTCTCAAGTACTTTAAATGGGCATTTTTTATCATCTCTGGCCTGCCAGGGTGGGATTCATTATATATATACCTGAGCCTAAGGTAGTAACTGTGGATGTCTTTTTAGTATCAATGAGGAGGAGTACAAACCTCAGGTAGAAATAGCAGACTCGCATGTTGTCAACACACGCTCATCTGTGCAAACTAGCTGACTCTGGCCATGACTGCATAGGCAACTTGCACTAACAAGTATCATGGCAAATGCTATCGTAGTCTGGAGATTTTTAAGACAGTATGGCCAAAGAGAGGGCAAAACTGTTCAAGTTTTTGCTTTGGCTCGGTCTGAAACTAAGTGCAAATAAGATGAAACTTTTTGAGTGGGTATAACAACTGGCATGCCTGCAGATCTATCACGTAGTGCCAAGTCCTGGGGAGCTTGACCTAATGCAGATAGCATTAGGACTTGTACGCTGACAGCACTTTTCCATACGTCATTTGTGTGCTAACCACGAACATAGCTGATTCTCCACAGAGAAGCCATCATCAGGGATGGTGAAGTCCTACATTCTCAGGTCTGGGGTTTCAGTAGCAGAGCAAGTGGTACCCATACAATACAGTGCAAAGTACTGTCCGGTAGGATTTTTCATGTCAATCACCACTGCCAGTTTGCAGTAAAATGCAGTTAAACGAATTTCCCCAAATACTGTCGTAAGTAGCCATGGTCCTTACATTTTGTACCTATAAGTTTTGTGTAATCAGTGGTGGGGTTTTTTCCACCCACGTGGCTTAAGATACATGCAAGTAAGCTAAAAAGGTTCATCTGTACAAAAGTATTCACTATGCTGAACTCAACAGTTCTTTTGCAGAAGAGATGCTAAGAAAATCAAGAAGCCTGGTGCAAAAAGCAGTGGATGACAGTACCAATATTGAAATATATTGGACTGCTGTTTTCTTGCAAGTGGGGTTAGAGAGGAACAGACAGAAGTCAATTTTCCTCAGTTCTCGTACAGAAGTATATTCTTACTGAAGTAATGTGTAACAGTCTCAAATCTAAGAGAAACACTGGGAGGATCCAAACAGAATAAATACTACCCACTAGAACTGAATTCCATGCTGGAGCAGTTGCCAGTAGAGCAAGCAGGTAAAGTGTTTATAGACCATATCTAAGAGTTACTGATGTGGAAATGTCATCGTGGATGAGCTAAGGATCAAGCTTGTTTGTAGAAAGAGTGGTCTGATTCTGGTTTCGTTTATACTGGTGTAAATTTAGGCTAGCTTGCTGAAGTTAGCTGAGTTACACCAGGTTGAGTATTTAATTTAAGGTGTTCAGTCAGGTGCTTTACTCCTTTAATGTTGCTACACTTTCAGGCTTATGCTGAAGTGAATCAAGGGACCTTTGTAGAATCATAATCAGATCTACTGTATTAAATAACTGCTGGGAACTTGTTTATGGAAATTAATTTCAAATATTATGCAGAAAAACCATAAGGGGTACATATTAATTGTGATTCGTGCGTGAAGATTTGGCTGAATAACTCCCATTAACAATAATAAGAGTTGCAGAATTAATTTCCTCCTAGGTCCTGCTAAAAATTCACTCAAGGACATTTTCTGCACCTTCAGATTCAGATCCTCTTTATATTAGCAAATAAAAATCTCCTTATGCAATCATTGCTCGAAAAGTCTATCCTGAATAGCAGTTAATTTAAAAATTATTATTAAATTATATGTACATTGGCAGGTTTTTGTTTATTGCTTAATTGTTTTCAAATCTCCATTTGATTTTAATTGCAATAGCTGAGAATGGTTTATGGGAATTAGGTGGGATAAATAATAAAAATATTTACATACACTTGTTAATATATATATTATTTCTTTATTATTAAACAATTTAACAGAAGATTGGAAGAAGAGAGGAAATTTTCCAAAATCATATTTAAGTTAAAATTACTTTGGTGAAGAGGACATTTGTAGACCGGGTTCTTCAACCAGTCTGATTGCAATGTAAATACACTTAGACCTAGTGGCTTTCCCTTACACAGTATTAGACAAAACCTGAGCCACTACCACTTGCTTTATTCTACTCTGTTAATTTCTGGAAAAAGTATGGCATGTTTTTCCTTATTTCTGAGGTCAGATTTCAGAGGTCTGTAAAACTGCTGTATTTTTCATTCATTTAGGGTGCAGTCTATACCTAATTTTGGATCAGATGATAAAGCAGCCATTGTTGTTGCAAACAGATTTCCTGATTTCTTGTTAGTTCACCTCCACAAAACACTACACTTAGAAAATCTCTCAAATCATCCCCAAAGGTGATGATATTATAGCAAAAAGGAGGAACTGAAGGGGAAATTGTGACTGCAAATTATTGTAATCAGCCTAACCAAGGTAACCTGTAGCACAACAGCCTGCTTGTACAGATAAGTGGGTGCTGGGGTGTAGCATGACTATTTGCCATTTTAAGTCCATCAGCTACTTCATTGATTGAAATTCTAAATCTAATCCTCTAGGACTCTGTGGATTAGTTCCTAAGGCACACTGTGTTCATAAACCTATGGGCGGATTACTAAGGCAAAAGGAATGCCTTCATTTTCTTTCTCTGGTGACATATAAACTCTTGCTTCAGTGTTGATCATTTTACATAAATGGAAAATGTTTCAATTTTTCACAGATCCCAGTGTGCTGACATTTCAAAATATACAATCTTTAAGCACGAAAAAGTGAAGAACTCTTAATGAAATGAAAACTGATGCTGTTTAATTTCAGTCTTCTGGGATGAGTTTAATGGGCGGTAGTTTTCTAGTTAATTTACAGCACATGGTAAATATTATGGAATGGGAACTGATGGCGGGAAGCGTGAGGATCAAGTTGCAGCAGCTTCTTGCTGCGTGTCAGGGTGGAAGTGAAAAGATAAATGTTTTAGGATTAAGGATGTATCAAGATAAGGTTGAATCTTTTAGTGGAAATTCACCACTGACTTCACGCAGGAGCACACGCACACACCTACAATGCTACAAGCTACATTTGCCCTCCTGTGAGGTCCTGATTTATGCTCAAAGGTAGCCCACAAAAGCCATACTAATTTTTTCTCTTCCTAGTGATTGTTTCCTATTTTTTGAAAGTCCTTACCTCCTCATATGAGTGATGATGTTCCTTGGGTTTTGCAAGGGATTGAGGTAACTTCAGATTTTTTTCGCGGTTGTGAGAATTCAAGTAGGTGAGCAGCTTTGAAGAGTCTGCCAACTGTTTCCAGTGTCATCAGCAGAGGCAGTATCTTGTTCATTAAAATCATGTAGCATAGGGGAACAATTCAAAGCCTTCTTATGGTGGAGCATTCTTCATCAAGATCTGCTGGGAGGAATAACCTCAGAGATGTCGTTGGCATGCCAGGTCTGAAAATAAGATGCTGCTGTGAGAAACGTGGAAATTCATGCATTCTTTGAAAGTCAGGTTCCAAAGTCAGCTTGGGTTTTGATATCAACTTTACAATGCAGAGTGCTAAATTCTAGATGTCAGAAACCTGTGGTGGGACATCATACAACAAAGCCAAACAGCTTAAATTAGTTACAACAGAAAGATTAGATCCTTCATATTGAGCTGCTTAGTTAACATTGCTGCAAGGCACTGGTGCTTTTGAAATGGACTGTCCAGTGGAAGTAATTTAATATAATTATATACTCCTCCTCATTCCAAACATCAGCCTTCAGGGGAATTACAGTGTTTGATTTTTACCTTTATACTGGGAAGGAGAACTGTAATAGACACATTTTAGAAACTACAATTTTGTGCACTGTAAATCGTGTGGTCCAGCCCCATACAGAGAGTGGGATGCGATGTTCTGATTCTGAGGAGATCTGTGATGACTCACCCAGACAATGATTACTGCTGAGCATTTTCTGATTGATTATTTGATTATTTCATTGGACTCTGCCAATGAAAAATGAAAAAAATATGCTTTGATTTGGTAAAAATCTTTCTCCTGTAATAATGAAATTGAAAACAAAAAAGACCTAAAATATTTGATAGAAAATGGATGTTTTCTTCCAATAAGTAGGAAAACTTGAGGTTTAGCTTTGACATTGTCACAGTATGATAGAATTGCTGAGGACAGGACTTTATATAAATTAATTATTCACATTTTCTGGAAGTCATTTTGTAGCTGAACCCTGACAGAAAGCAAAAGTGGTCTTTTCACATGTTCCAATGCCTTCATATCAGATTGGCGCTTTCTGAGTGTAGAAAAAACTCTACGAAAAACCCCCAACCTCCCCTCCCAAACAGCATGCTAAGAATTAAACTCGTGAATATGGATGAGGTGAAAAAGATGATAGGAACTGCCACTTCTCACACCATAAGCAACTGTATTTTGTTGGATTATATTGCTCGGTCTACAGCTTTGGAATCACCAGGAAAATATTTCACAGTGGTTCCTAATAGTCTTCAAAAAACAGTACCTAGGTGGGATATATAAGCAAACCACAAGATACACGATGCTAGTTTATAGTCATTCAGTGTATTTGGCCTGTTAAGATGTCAAACTAGTATCATGCTTGAAAGAATAAATTAGGTTATTGCCTCTTTATTTGTCTACGAAGTCAGATCTACTGAGCTTTTGTAAAGCTGATTTTATCAGGAAAGCATAGCTGATCATGGAACTTATGTGGGTTTTTATGTTGGGCTCAAATGCTAAAGATACAAAAGAAGAAGTACCACAGAAAACAATCCTAAGAAACATCTCAGCAGTTGAATGGTGTTCAAATCTTGTAGCAGCTGGTACTTTGATTCCAATCTGTCAAACTGCAGGTGCCAAGTCATTCAACTTTGTGACCTATACTTCTACATCAGTGTAGAAAGCTGAAATTATTCAACCTGTGGCTAACAAGGACTTTTTCATTGGGTATCAAACCAGAAAAGAGAGATTTTTGCATGCACGTTGTTTTTGATGCCCCAAGCCTTCACCAGCTCTGGATTTTCATTTGGAGATGAAAGAAATGTGAGAAGCCTGGTTGCTTAAATTAACTCTCTGATGCTTTATCTTCTTACAAAATTTTAGCCTGTTATTTCTTATAATTTCTGAAGGCTGGTATAACCTTTGTGGCAGGATGCTTAAATGTTGTATATGGAAGAGAGTTTTGAGACACAGGGCAGAATAAACAAATACACATATATACATATTCCTGGTATCACCAAAGTTGTATAGAGTGTCTTTTTAGTATCAATTAAGAAAATGTGTACTTCTCTGGATGCTACTGAACAGATTATTTTCTTTCTATGTGTGTCAAGATAACCTATTCATAATTCCCACAGCTGAAAGAAAAATCATAAATCCACTGCCAAATTCTGCTTCAGCATGAATTTATGCTAATTAGATTTATTTCAGATGGGGAGGAATCCAACAGATACCAGAGAAAAGTCTTAAAAAGTTGTCTTAATCTTTTGGTCTCTGTTTCAGTTTCAACAAATAAGAAGATATTACCCCCTACCCCCTGGCTCGTCTGTTACCTGTGTTTAAAATACCTGATTTATTTGCAAGGTTCTTACTTTAGAAGTTGCTAGAAGACTCTTCGTAGAAACAGGAAACCACACTTATGAGATGGCTGTCTCAGTTCAAATGTGCTCTTTGCAATCAATGAATAAATGTCATAATACAACACTAGTACACAATGCATTACTAGTGGATCTGCTTGCCACAGTTCAATTTTATTTTTTACTGAATCTTGTTAAACTAAAGCATGAAAATTACTTGTGAAAGTACCTAAAATACAGAAGTGTAGTAAAATCTTTATCAACTGTGTAAGTGCAACTGAGCTAATAACAAAGTGATAGAGCTGCTATATTTGGTGAAGGTTCGGTTTATTGGATGTTGATTGGAAACAAAAAGAAAAGCAACAACTAGCCTTATTTAGCTACAAGACTTGTCTTCATTACCTTGGCTCTTCCTTACGACGCGACAATATTTTAGAGCAATAAGCGATTGTTCAGCAAACACTTAAAAGATAATCCCGGTACTATGTCTGTCAACTTCTACGCTCCCACCCGGCTTACGCTGCAGTTCTGTCAAGGCTGAGAGCTCAAATCAAAGGGATGCTTACTGCTTACAATTTCCTTCATCTCTTCCTCTTTCTGAAACAGGAGACATCTGAGTTGAACGTAATTTGCTTTATAGCTGGTGCTGAAAAAATTAGTCAATACCCGAACAAGGAAAGCCATCTTTTACAGTCCAAGAATGAAAGATCAAGGATAAATTTAAAGTAAAATCAGATAAGTGTAAGCTTCTGTAATTGCAATATACTTCAAAGTATGTAAGGAATATATTTGTTTAGAAGTTTCTTTAATTCTTTGTAAAACTGCTTTTTTGGGGTAAAAAGTATTCCTACCAGATATATTTTCAATTTAAGTATTAGCAAAATTGGAAAAAAGCAGGCCTGAAGCCCGCAGATCAAGTCTCAGTGGTTCAGCAATACTAATTTCCAAAATGAGCATGGTGAATTGATTGGTTGCGCTGTCTCTAACCATTTGATAGACTCTTTTTCACAGAATAAAATACCTTTCTTGCTGTTTCGCTGCTGTCTAATCCAGAAACATCGACTGGGTCTGTGTTTAATCGCCTTTTCATGGCTCACCACTATTCAAGGGAAAAAACTTACCACTGCCTAACCAGGGGTTAAATTCTTGTGTTGTCATTTTTCATGATAGAGGTTATTTTTATGTCTAACTTCTTTTTTTTTTTTTTTTATGAGGGACTGTGGAATCAGAAACTCACCCAAAATGAATGTATATTTTGAAACAGTTTTTTTTTAAAACGTCGTAAAGACCTAACGTGTCAGTGGAGTTCCTGAATTCACAAGTGCTTAGATGTGACATTAACTGATACCAAAGGGAAATAAAGAGACTTTTGACAGAGGGCAGATCAGAGGACGGACTTCTTTCTGGACTTTTTTGTAAGTTCTTTGGGGTGGTAGTCAAGGCTTTATGAGCACCCAAAGACCTACCTCAACCTGCTTTTGCTGGGTTTTCAGCACTTTGTTTGCCATCGATTTCCAAACCAGATGATGTCTATTATATGAATTTTTGTATATATTTACCTGAATAACAGAAAGAAAACAAAAACTTCACTGGACTAAATATATTTATCTATTGATGTACCAAGTGGTTCTGTCTTACAAAGGACCATCAAACTCATACTGTAACTGGTTTTAAGTTACATGACAGTGAACATACCTACATACTATGGTAGTTCATAAACTACAGTGGAATAGATTATTTTTTATTTTTTTTTTTTTTTTTTTTACTGTTAAGAGCTTCTTATTTTTCTGTGCTTTGAGCAAGTATGCTGATGACTTGGTGGCCCCTCAGCCATTTTACATCCTACTTCACTGTGGTTGCTAGGAAATTCATTGTCTGTGGAAGATGTATGGGCATCCTGAGGTATAGGCTCAGCTTCATGTGTGTACCAGAGCTAATGAGGTACAGATTACTTAGTTAAACATCAGACATGTAAATACAGATGTTTCTTTTTTAAAAAAACTACAAAGAGGTCTGTTATGCTGATCAAACCTCTGGTCAAAAAGCTTTGAAAGAATAATGGTTGCCCTAAATACTTTTAGGTATTTTCGGTTGCCCTAAATACATTTAGGTATTTTTCATATTTACAAGGTATTGATCTGAAGGAAAACTGCATCTGGAGGTATATTATTATTATTATTATTATTATTATTATTATTATTATTATTTTAGCAAATAATAGATTTCCCATATTTGGTTTGTTTGGTTTGGTTTGGTTTGGTTTTATTTTTTCCAGCTTCTCAGATCCTGGACCTGCCATATTTGTGTTTTATTTCTATTCCAATACAAACACATTTAATATTTCTGCATTTATATTTTTATTACCACTGTAATAGGCTTATGCTCTCTATTCCTGTATAAATAGCGTTTGCAAACATCACTTCTAGCCCAGTGCATTATGTGTTTACGCTTCTAAAGAACAGTGCAGGAAACAGCTGAGTCTAATACACCATCTGTTTAAGTGCGAGTGTGAAATTGCAGAACAAGGATAGCAAAGATGGCTTGTTAAGAAAGATTTGGACTCTGTTAAGAGGAATATGCCTTATTGTCTCTGTCATAACAATATAATACTTTCTAACATTCATTTTAATGGATTGGTACATGTAAATGATTAGATTCTATAAAAAGGATGGTTATTTTTATAATGACGGACATTTCAGTAACAGCTCATCTCTCACAGCTTTTATCCTAACAAAACTTTATACAGTAGACTATTGAAGTGTCTGGAGAGACAGTAATGAAAACAGCAATTGCCAACAAATAAAGCAACAAGATTTTACATTTCTTCTTGTGCTTGAGAAATCATCATTTCAGACACGTTTGAGTGCCAGGGACTGGAAACGTTATTGGCATAAGGAGAAGCAAACTAAAAAATGGGCATTTACTCTATGCACAGCTAAAATGTATAAACCCATTTTCTGAATAGCACTCCTGAAGAATAGTCATGGCAATAGTCATCCTCCATTCCTTTTCCATATAGTAATTTCTTAATCCATTTTGGAAATGAATCTTGGCTACCACAGATTCAAAGAGACATATTTTAGCTGATGTTCTTCAGGCTGAGGAAATTATGATATGCTCCTAATATGCCGTGACATTTCTTCTTGTACTGGAATACAAACTAAATGTAGTGTTTCTGTCTACAATGTGAATAGTTCTATATGATAACTCTCTATACAGTGTCTATGTTAGAAGTTTTCTGTTTAATTTCTCAGAGGAAAAATTGCTTTGCTGATTCTTTTTCAAGGAAATTATTTATTGGCGGTCAGGAGGTTTGTACAAACAAAATTTTGCTCTGGTCATAGCTTCATTCTTTTTCTAACATGACCACATATCTTCTTAGTATGTGGTACACTGAGTCTTCCCTTTAAAAGAACAGCGCAATCAAAGGTGGTTGTCTTACACACAAGTCTGACTGGTGGAGAGGAATGGGGACTGAAGGCACTCCCATGTACCTCTTTCAGAGTGTGGTGGCCATAGAGGTATAGGCAGCGAGCTCAAATGATATATTTAGATTCAACTCTGTGGAAAATTAAATGTTTATTAGATAAAAACAGATGGCCTCAGCAATCTAGACAGTTGTTCAGATACTTCCTTGGGTTGGGAGACCTAAATTCAAAGTCCTTAGGTAAAACTTGGCCCTCTCATCTCCCCAATAAGAATAGTCAACTGTTTGCAGTTGAACACTTTTTCTTCTGCTAAAAGTTCCACTCTTGATCAGAAACCTGCTTGATAATCATTTAGTTGAATAGATAAATTTCCTGAAAGGATTTCACTTGGGTAAATTGACATTTTCAATATCTATTGAACATCCCAGACTAATCCAAAGTACATTAAAAGCAGATCACTTTCAGAAATTAATCAAGGATTTGTGTTAAGAAAACGTTTTTTTTTGCCTAGAGAGCTTGAATCTTCTCAGTGGATTTCTCTCCACATTCACAATATAATATGTTACCATAAACTTCATTTCCTTACTTACAGGGCTTTGTTGAACTAATTTTATTTTATTAACTTTAGTAGCTTAGCAGTTGATTATTTCTATTTACTGCATTAATGGAAGCTGATATCTATCATTTTAACATTAAAGAAGTCCATAGAGATGGTTAGCTAAAGGTTTATCTGTGTTTTCAGTGAATGCTTAAAACATTAATTCCAGTTGCACAGCCACTAAAAGTTTTAGAGACACTATCTTTTCTCACTATGGAGAATACAGGTATAGGCAGCTATCAGTCTGCAACTTCAATTAACTCTTATAATAATTTCCCAGGACTTGTCTGTATTTTGCTATCTACTTTCTTTTTTAGCTCTTTAGAGAATACTTTTAACAATGCCTTTTATTTGCATTTTTTTTTTTTTTTAATACTACTTGAACCTTCCTTACTGCTCACTTGTGAAGTTGTTTGCAGTTTTCACTGCAGAAGTGAACAAAGAAGGAGTCGCTTTTGGGTGATTACTCTGAAGTATTGTTCCTAGACTGTGTTTGTGATGGGAACATTCTTATGTTTTTAGTCTCTTAGTTTTGAGTCTATGTTCTTCTTGTGGAATTGCTCTGAGAGACAAACTTTTGCCAAAGTGACCTGCGATCATAGTTGTCCAACAAATTGTCCGTGACAGCTGGAAAAGTGAGTAACTTGGCATATCCTCAGTATGTACAGTAAAACTTTAGGCTCCATAACATTGTGTCAAATCCCCTGTCCTTTAAAGGGGATATGGGAGCATATTTTGGAGAGGTTTACTTACCTGGACTGGAAATGGAAACAGCTGTACCTTTCCTAGGGGCTTTGCTGGAGTCTCTGTCATCCCTTAGCAAATGCCTCTGCTCACAGCTGACTCCAGTCCTTCCTGTCCTACTGGTTTTCAATCAAAGCCACAGGAGAAGAGAGAACGGAGCGGTACTGTACAGAGATGCGCCAGAAGCTCAGCTGCTCAGGCAGCAGTAGTACCCAGGGCACGTGCAAGAAGATGGAGGTGAGAAAAAAGTGTCCTGTATTTTTAAAATGACTTTTTCTTAAATCCAATTAGATGGAAATCTGCTTATATGAGTGAAACCCAATGTTGACTTCAAGGCAAATGACAGGACCAAGTCCCCAGCATTGTCTGGGTTGCAGAGCAGCAATAGGTGTCCACCAGAGCATTCAGGCAAGTAAACGTTGCTTTGTTCCCTGTGCCGGTGTGCTGCCTGTCTGCACTTCGGTGGTTGTGGTGGTGTTTTTCTTTTATATCAGGAATCACTTTGTCTTAATTCAAGCTATGGCTTTGAAAGGACTTTAATTTATCACACAAATACCACTTAACAGTGTACTTTTGTGTGCCTTTTTCTGGACTAATTCATAGATACGCACTTCTTTAGGATTTGGGTGATACTGAACAATGAATTCATTATGAAAAAAGGAAGAAAAAGGTTGTTAAATCAAAAAGAAAGACACCTGTGAAGTTTTTTCAAAGTCTGGGGTAACCTGCTGTAGGACAAAGGTGTGGCAATTCGTGGGCAATGATTTGCAGCTGTTTCTGGAAGAAACAATAGTGATATGTGATAAAGATTCCATAGTCAGAGTCTTAATAAAGGTGAGTTGGGGGAAAAGTAGAGAAAGTACTAAACACCTGGAAAACAGGTGTTTAAAGGCAGCATTGTCCTATAGTTATCATCACTCTCTATGAAGGAGAGAAGTTTGTTTTTTCATTGTCCTTGTACAGTAGCTGTTTTCTCCATGGGTTCTAACTCTTGTTTCAGGCCATTTCAAAAATTCTTTTGCTTGCCCTATACGTTTCAGACCCAGCACAACAGTCTTTTTGTGACCATCTGCAGTGGAACTGTAATCAATTTTTTTCTCTTTTTGTATAGAACGTTCTGTAGCATATTTCTTAATCTACTCCTCTACAGGCTGTATTGTGACAGGATGTCGAGGGAAAGAGTGATTTATAATTTTGTTACTATTTTAGTTACATCTGTATTAATGTGAACTGTTATTAGTGAATGTAGTAAGGCCAAGGACAATGATTTAGGAAGTTATCACTTGAAAAACAGTGTTTCAGACCCAACTTATGCTTTTAAATTCCCCTGCAGCTTTTTGTGGATGGAGGATAAAAGGTGTGGTTTCCATAGCTTAATAGCATGCCTCTACAGGAATTATTACATTGTAATAATATGTGGAGGAGAAAGTGATAGTAATAACTCTAAAGTGCATTAAAGAGGAATCTACCATTAAACCCTAACAAAGCAATAAACAGACTTTAAACTGTAGCTTGGGTTACATATCTGTACTATACTGAGGCAGAGTTATTAAAGTATTAAGGAAAAGCATGTCCCTTCTTTTGTCCTGTGGTCACAAGCCACCTAAATGGCCCTGTTTGCTGATCTAAATACTGTTACAACGTAGTACAAGCAAGTGGTACATATAGCCGAATTCCTCTGGGCAAGCAGAGGGGCAGCCCCATTCACTCCCAGACCCGGTTCCTCCTTCCTTCACACCTGTGAGAAGAACGGCGACTATTCTATTAGTTTGCTTGCGGTTGGATTGGTTCTTATCAGTTGGATTTGTCATGTCTGGCTCAGGTGGAGGGTGTGATTAAAGTGAAGGTACCTGAATGAATGAATCAAATGAACTAAAAATTTCATATTTCTGCACAAAGCAAACGCCATGTTTTCTTTTACCGTGACTTTAAAGCACGTTCTTTCTTCCTGCCTAGAGATACTTTGCAGCTGACAGTGATGCAGGCACCTTCTTTGCCTCCATCGCCAGTGTTTTCTATCCTCAATCCAGTTCATTCCTTTTACTGCATGTTACCATGGGACTCTGATCCCTGTAAAATCTGGGAACAACAGCCACACTCTTAATTCCTAGAAAATCACCATAATTTCGCACTTTCCTCATCAGTTTGTCTGTAGGCCACTCTTAGAAAATAACTAAAGCAGAATTCTCCGTCTCCTGGTGTCTCCTCTTAAAAACTCCACAAGGGGTTGTTTGCAAATGCCATTTTCAAGCCCCTTTTCTAACCTCATGTCTCAACAGTATAAACAAACTTAGAAACTTTTGCTTTTCTCTCTCTAAAAACAGACACTTTAAAGTAGTTTTGTTTTTTTTTTCTTTTTTGAGTTAGTGGTAAATTAATATAGAAAAAATCAAAATGTTATTTGGCTGTGATGGTTGTATGCAATAATTGACATGAAAGTTAGATATTGTCCAGGTTTAAATGATGATTGGAGCACTTTGAAATCCTCAAGAGAAGGAGTTTTTTGCATTAATTAATCTTCGCCAGTTGAGATATTAGTTGTGTTCTCTGTCTTGGCCCAATGCACAATTTTTAGGAACAAAAATGGGAGAAATATTACTTGTGGAAATAGACAACATCTTCCTAAGCCATTTGCATTTTCCAATTTGAGCATTTTAGCTCTTTGGGGAAAAGTTTTATTCAGGTAGTAAAGAAAAGGGGAGAGAGTAATTTTCCAGAGGAGCAGAAAGCACAGGTTTATATCAATAATTTTAGCTCAGGATCCTGAGGGACAGGGAAGAGGGTTTCATCCAGTAGCAGAATAATCTTTCCAACCCCACCTGATTTACAAGTTAAGACTTTGTTATCCACAGTCCTTTTGACATGGAGTTTTGCATGGAAATGTTCTTGTAAAAGCTAGTGAGAGGACAGTTCCTAATAAATATTTGAATTATAATAATTATTTTCAGATAGTCTGCGTAAACATATTTAACTGTCTTGAATCTATGCTAATTTGTCAATCTAAAAATCACATGGACGGAAAAATGAACTGTTAAACAAAATTGTTTCCACTAGCACGTTTTTCTACTTAACTGTTTGATTTTGTTATGAAGACTGTGCAGAATACACTATGCTTTTTATCTGCCAGCTACCCTCATGTATATACAAAACCCTTTTGTGTGACAATAATGTGTCTTTTTGCTGCAAATAAGCCGCTTCTAAAACAGCAAAGTCCAAACAGAATTGCATAACCTTGTCTCCAACCTGCATAGCTTCACGTATTTCAAAAAGGAACGGATGTTCACACAACGTTTTACTAAGGTCCTCCAATGGATCAATGGATCAAATAGGTCATCTATTAGTAATAACTGAAAAAAAAAAAAAAACAAAACAAAAAACAAACAAACACTTGATTAATCCTGTCTGAAGTAAATTCCAGTAGGTATTAATTACCCAACATTTATATTGTCAGCAGTTGCCCTTGCTCTTAAATATTTGCAATCACATTGTGAAATGATGCTGTCAAAAGAAATCTATATACATTTATGCCTGACTATACAAAAAATATTAGTTGAAAAACATTCTGATGTGGATAAATAGTCAGTGGACAACTGACTTAGTTCACTAGATAGTTTTCTGAGCAGTAGAAATATGTTTGAAATATTAAATACCTTTTTAAGGGTGACATCTTTCTTCAAAGGTATGTTCAGAAACTGTGTCCATTTGTATACATGGCATCAGGAGAAGAGATAAGCAAATTGATGTTCTTCTGAAGGTCTTCAGTGGGTTCCCACTGGATTACTTTGTAAATTAATTAAATGACTGTAGGCATTAATGTGAAGCTTCTTCAGTAATCTTTCTTCTGCTCATCTGAGGCTGGGAGATATTCATCACAGGCAAATCTCTTCAGACAGGTTTACAAGAAAAAAGCAAGCTATCTTTAGAGAATAGTCTGAAAATATTAAATAGAATTTATTTTGCTGGATTTTGAATATTCTACCAAATGAACCTCTGGTCTGAACGTGTCTGTGCTTGTCTGTTAACATCTGGCTTTTGGCATATGACTTGCTGAAAAATCTTGTTTGCAGGTTGGGCGTACTTGAAGCCTGGATTGCGATTGCTTTCACAGCCTGCTCTGCTCCATGAAGCACAACGTAGTACAGCTGAGTATGTTGGGATATCACCCAGGAAAATCACTGCTCTGAATGCTTTGAAGGATTTGAGGATTGTAAGTAGATTTTGCGTACCCTTGGGAGGAATGCAGTCGGAATGCAGGAGTGCACTCTCAGTCTCTGAGCAAGAACACTGGCAGGAGATTGGAGGAGAGTAACATCCCATGAAGGCAGTGCTGTGAGATGGTGGGAACTAATACAAAGCTAGGTGACATCTGTCTACCTATGCCTCTTACAGGGAGTTTTTCTGGGTAGAAAGGTTTGACTCGGAGGAGTGGCATCAAATAAGGTCATTGGAGACTATGAAAGAGTCAAAATAGACTTCTATCTCTTCAGGTTTGAAGGAAATATGGGATCTACAGGATAAGGTCTCAAGGATAACAAGTTTTCAGAGTTGTGATTTCTTTTCTGGTAAGAATTTGTGCTGTGACTTTTTTGAAGGAGATAAGCTGCATTGGTGGGTCAAGAATAGGGAATACTTTTCACAATAATTCTGAATCTAAAGAGTCAAAACAAGTGAGAAAGTAGGTATTGGAAGAAATTCTATCCATGGAGGAAAGGGGTTTGGGATTTTGTTTGAGTTCTTTTTGTGTTTTGTTTTGTTGTTTATTTTCTTTTTTAAACAAACAACAACAAAAAAAAAACCAACCACAAAACAATCCCCAAAACCCAAACCAGAGGCAATTGGTCCTCTGAAATCCTATAACTGGCACTTAAGTGGAGCGAGGAGTGCCACAAAGAATGCATTCTATCACTGGTTCTATCCTGCGATCCCATCAATGTCAAAAGGACTGAATGGCTGGGCTAACAATTTGGTCCTCTGTACCCTATGGTGTAGGGGAAGAATTCATTGTGGCTTGCATTGGCTGTTGGATTTCAATGTAAAATGTTTGGATTTGACTATGGTTATTGCCCTCATGCAGCATTTTCCATTACTAACCCAAGAGTTCAGATTTCAGTAAAGGGAAAAGGGACTGAAAAGAAAAATGCCAAAATTGTCAGTAAGGTAAACACAAAGGATGTGCTCTTAGGGGAAAAAAAATATATCGAAAATTTTTTGATTCATCACAGCAAAAGGGTAATCATTTGGTCTGTTTTCACAGAAAAGTGTGTTTCCTAGACAGTTAATGGCATGTAGGGGCATCAAAATAGCTTAAAAAGTAGGCTTTAAATGTAATCTATGTCACAGTGACTTTAATTTAAAGCAGTAATGCCAAGTTAAGTCTGTTCTGTTAATTTTTTGGAGGCCGCTGTAAAGAACTCTGATAGACATAAATTGAATGTTATTGTTCCTGGCAATGAGTAATTGTGCCACTGCTTTTCATATTCATTTAGTTTAAATTCTGCAAGGCTTGTATATTAACTTAATACAACTAGAGGTTTAAAAATGAGTGGAAAAACTCTCCAAAACCTTTGTAGGCCTTCATTCAGAGTAGTGCACACCCATGCTCACACATACACATACATGTTTTTCCATAATAACCTGTGCTATTTAGTATTTTTTATTGAATACTGAAACAAAGGAAAGCTTCCAGGATTTATGTACTGCTACCTTAGCATCTGTTAGCACATTTCCCAGTTCTGTCCAATTATGTTACTTTATAAAATTAATTTCAAATATATTTTAATTTGAAAATAAAAGCAAGCTGAACTATTAGTGTCAAAGAATGAAAATAGTAGCCTGTATTTCCTCTAGCTGAGCTGCAAATTTATGCACCAAAACAATCTTCACTGATGAATTTAACCTACAGCTGCTGTCATCTGTCCCCTTATATGTTAAACATTTGCAAGGAATTCAGGAATCAAAGAATTGTGATTCTTTTTAAAAACAGTTTTATAAACATTTTTTTTCCCAAAATAATAGATTTTTCTGATTAAAAATCAATACAAGAAGAAGAAGTAAAGACTTCCATCCCGTGAACATATGGGAACAGTAACAATATATATTGGTCAGTAATATTCCCTTTTGGCTGAAAGGAAGTGATTTATATTCCTTTTGGTTGGGGTTTTTCTTGGTTTTGGGTCAGTTGTTTGTGGTTTTTTTTTCCCTTTTCCCAGAAATATTAAGAGTGTATTCAGCTCTTGTACATTCTAAAATCACAATTATTTTTAAAGTAGTTTGTCAAGGAGTTACCTTTCACTGAAAAATTTTAGATACCTCCAAACACTGTAGAGTTGTTTTATCAGGTGTAAGACTGCAAAAGACTAGGTTCCAGGGACTTAAAAGCATCAGAAGTTAACACGTACTATTTTATAGGAAAATCTTATGCTTGAATTTAAGAAATGGAAATTAAGGTCTTTACAGTTCTGTATTCAAAATACAATGGAACAGTAGAGGCAGAACACAGGGCACAAGGATGAATACAAATCATTGTGCAAGGAACTATTGTGGAGGGGTGGAAATACAAGAAGATTGGAATATAATTAAAGGATGGCATGAGCCTTTTGGTAGGAGGATGTTAGAAATAATTTCAGTCCCATTACAGAAGCAGTAGTGGATGCAAAAGCTTTGTTATTGGCTGGGCAGCAGTGCTGAACTCCTGAAGATTTCCAATTGATGTAGGTGTATAAAAAAGCAGTTCAATAATACTAACTCAATTATGATACTGTGAATTTCAATTTGCTACACTACTGAAAAAAGGACCATAGGGGGAAAAAAGAGGAATAACTGGAGAGTAGCTTGAAACACTTTACAAACCTTAGGATATTGTAAATATTTAATTCTACGAACTCAGTAAGACGTGGCTGTTGTTTATAATGTATAATTAACTACACAAAAAAGCTGATTAATTTCTGCATAGACTAGTATCTTCATGAGTGTGAGGTAAGCTGAACCTTTGCAGTCTTTGTGATACATACGTGCTGAGTTTTGCAGGTTGCTCCAGGACTTCCCTCAAAGCCTGGCTCTCAACTGGATAGGCAGGAAGCCCATAAGCATGATCCTGGGCATTGCTGGAGTTCATTACTGCCCCTAAGGTGAAGTTAGCACGAGAATGCACAGGAACTTGGTATGTCACCAGGAAAGGTTTAAAAAGATGTACATCACAGATTAATGTTCTTGCATCACCTTGCCAGTCAATTCAGTGTTGCCATCACCTCTGAAAGCATATATTTCCGGCAGTTTACTTCTATCACATCTATTCTGAGTTTCATTAGCGTCTGAGTTGTATGACTCTTGAAACACTGTACACCTGTGTAAACTGACCATATAGATCTGCACGTTTCTAATCTTCATTTCAGACAAGCATGTTTCTGTTATTTCTGTATGGATTAATCCTAAACTATACACCATTTATATTTAAATCTTCTCAGAATTTGCTAGTAAAAAAAGGGCCACTGCACACAGAAAGACAATGAAATTACGTACCTTGTCGTAGACTGAGTGCTAGTTAATGACTTTTAAAGCTATTCATAGAGTTTTCTACTCTTTAAGCAACAGAATCAAGAATTCCAGCTTAGAGCTACACCAGTCAAGCCATGCATATTTTCAATCAAAATAAGACTGGTAAGAACAAAATGCAATGAAGACTCTCTGTATACCTACAAAGGTGCAAGTCTAGAGCAAGCAGGTGAGACAAATCCATTCCTCCATCATCTCTCTCCTGTAACCAAAATTAACTCTTAATTTGGAAGAGGCTATTTGAAAGACCTGTACATCTTTATATTAATACCAAATTGCTTTGGTCAGATTCTCAGGCTGAAAATAATGTTATGTAAGTGATGGTCACAGATCTTGAAGATGGTTAAAGACTTGTTTTTTTTCTAAGTCCAGACATCACAAACTCTATTCTTAGTCAGTCTGCCCGTGTACCGAGGAAATTACTGCAGCCTGCAAAGGTCTCAGGTGCTCAGAGGTAGGCCTGATATAATACATCCCAACTGAAGGAAAGAGGAGGGACTGTTGTCAGATTTTGTCACTTCTGTACAGGCTACAAACATGTTCCATTTAAGCTGTAGTTTTCACTGGTTATTGAAGGACAAACGCCTCAGCTTACCTATCTCCCAAAGCTTGAGATGGTGGAGGGAAAATCTTTGTTTCTCGCATTACCAGATATTTCTGAGTCAGCAGAGGGCACTAACTTTGCTCTCCTATGGGGAAAGGAAGTTTTTTTCTGTGAAAAGCCTAGGTTGTAATGAAACTTGTTTCAGTCTTGTATTGTTCCACAGACCTACTTGAATAGATTCTTTACCCTTTGTGTTTCTATTTCTTCCATGTGCACGAGACCGTCTTCATCTTGCTACCTGAGGACAACAAAGATAGCTTTATCTTTGAGGTTATGAGATGGCAGATGTTACAGTAATGGGGACCACCTAAAAGCACTACATCAGGCATATGTTGAAATACTAGCTTTTTTTTAAAAAATGTATTTTGAAGCGTATTTATTCTGGACATTTGTCCTACAATAACAGACGTAGATATACATTTGTTACGTACCAGGCAACAAGTTAAGGTACCAGTACTTTGTCTAAAAGCCAATTAGCAGAGCAAGAACAGTCCTTGGGAGTAGTTATTCCTGCTTGTCCCTGGTTTCAGAAATCTTGAAGTAATTATTTTTCAGTTGTTTTAGCATTAAAATAAAAATCAAAGCAAAAGACATCTACCCAATGACACCACTTCCAGTTGTACTGCCATCAAGATTGACATCTTCATTACTAGTTCAAAATTTAGTACATGGGTACTGATTGTGTTCTGCTTGAAGTTACAGAAACACTGGTATTGGTATCATTAGCTTTGGTTCCACCTCTTGTTTACTCCCCTTAACGCTTCTATGGCTTAACATGTTGGCTATTTCCTAAAGAAGAAATAAGCAAATGGAATTATTACAACATTTAAATAAGAAATAAAGATTATGAAATACTGCCTGTGAGAAAAAACAGATCGAGCTGCTTTACTGAAAACTGAATGTTGTGTCCTACTTCCAAAAGAGAGTTTGCTAATAGAGACAGTGGTCTGCAGGAAAAGCAATGCTTCTGACTGCCTTACTGTTCTCTATCACTATTCATTCTGGTTTTGAGTAGTGCCTAGAACTGTATGCATAAGAACAGGGAAATGCATCTTTGTGGTAATGATCCAGCCTATCCTACCCTCCATATGCACTGAAACTTTAGAATTTCCAATATTTGGGCATTGCCTAGCCAGCAGTGGGTATTATCTTAGTCTCCATCCTTTTCAGTTGGCAAGTTCATTTTGTACAGGAAGAAATTGCTGTTCTGACTATGACTGAAACTTCCCCATACACATTTTAATGTTCATATTTTTTTCTGGTCCTCATTGATTTAAAAAAAAATGGAAAGTGCAAGGTATATGAAGAGTTGGTGTGTTGTACATTCAGAATTTAGCTGAAAAGAAAGAGGGGAACTATGACTTTAATTCAGTGAGAGACGTAAGCATGTATGTAACAGTAAAAACTTGACTGGTCCCTTTGAGATCTTTGAATTGTAGTTTTGGCTCTTGTCCTACTCATTTTAGGAGCTTTGAGTATATTTCAAAGCCTTCTTTTACAAGATTTCTTATAGTGTTATACGAATGTCACTTGGAGGAGGAGTAAAGATATTTTGAGAGCCTCTTGTATTTTTCTAGTGTAGCATTAAGCATATAAGATGCTCATAAAAATGCAATCAACTATCAAGTGCATAGACTCTGGAAATGTCAACTGCTTATACTGATCACTTTAAAAAGAAATGGAATTTTGGTGTTGGTATTAATCACTGTAACAATTCTGTTGACAGGAAGTATTTACCCATATTGCAAAACCTATGGAGTACAGGGAAATCCAGTAATGCTGTGCAGGGTGGCAAGGAAAAATTCTAGTCTTTTTTTCACTTTTGAAACATAATACTTGACTGGCCTGTCACTGAGGTTATTAGAAATATTGGCATTGTAAACTGAAAATGGGCTTGGACTTTTAGTGTGCAAAGTGTTTGCTCTCAGGTTCTTGCTTATCTTCTAGTGCTAAATATGTCATTACCTAAATTTCTCCTAGTTTTAAATATTTCACATTGTTGTATAGCATGATGCAAATACAATTACAAACAGTTTTCTTTTTCAGAAAGTGAAGACCACATCTATTTAAACAATAAATGTTTGAAGACAGCCAGTAGGGTGGTCTGTCGTCCTTTTTGACATGTGATATGGCTTTGCAACATTATTACATGGAAGAACTATTATTGCCTTTTTTTCTTCTTCTTCTCCTTCTTTCATGGTGATGTTAACAAATAAGTATCCCCTTTGGAAGCTTCTCTGATGCTACCTGGCTTTAATTTCAAATACTTTTTCTCACAAGAAAGTTAAGAAGTTAAATATTCTGAGAAAAATGTCAGTAGAGGGAAAAGCTCTTTAGGTTTTGTACAGAACATGAGTTCTGATGGTAGCTTTTTACAAATGAAAGGTTTTGTTTCGATGTTTTTATTAAATCACATAATATTATCATAACAAGAAAGCTTTAAAATACTTAATTTTGCACTATCATTTTGATTCATTTGAATGCCTTTATATTTCATTAACACTTTCCTCAATACAAGTGGAAAAAATAATGCATAATCATGTCATATAATTCAAGAATTACTGCCCCAAAACTAATGAGAGCACAGGTAAAATGTCTTTCTAATCAACCTGGTAATTCCCATTTCTTTAACACACTGCCAGGAGGAAGGATTGCATTGTGTCTGATCTGTCTGACTGGAGACTCAAAGTCTGAATAGCAAAGATCATAAGACAAAAATGATTATTCAACAGTTTTAATAAAGTTACTATAACAAGAATTTGTCTTTTCATATGCATTTTATATGCAGTGTTATGTTCCCCAGTGACTGAAACTTAAAGATGAAATAAAGATAAGTTAATGTCATTTTGATATAGTTCATTCCACTTAGAACAATATGTAGTTCACATATTGATAATTTTATTTCAGTAAGTGTTTATCGACACAATTTCTCACCAGTGCCAACAGATAAGTAAGAAACGTAGAAGTCTTCTATAATACAAGTTTAAAAACATCAGTGTAGGATAATTCTGTTTGTATCTTGATGCAGATTTTCATATCTCCATTCTATGTGAGTACAGCCTTTCTAGTTATGACACAAGGTAGAATAGTTCTATTCATATGCAATCACTTCCAATTCAATGAAACTTGGTGGCCGTCTTGCACTGAGATTTATGTGCTTTCATTTTGTCCTTCTGCAGTTAACGTTTGTGAGCGCATGCAAAAAAAGCAGTGATGCCAAGGAGGAGACCAGGTGCAACATGTCCCCCTCAGCCAGTGGGAACTGCAGCTAGATTCTTCCTGGGACGGGAAGGCTGCCTGCAGTTGCCTGAGCTCCACACGCCCACAGGGAGCTGCTTGCTTTCCAGTTGCAAGCTAAAACCTCTGCTACTCTCTTACATCAATTAGATGACCTCATAAAATTAATGAGACATGTTTTTACAACCTTCTCTCAGACAAGGGAATAGTAATCACTGTATTTTATGTGATAGTGTGTTTAAACTGTCAGCATGGGAAAAAAATCATACAAATCCAGTGTAAATACTTCAAGTTGTATAAAGTAATTATTAATCTTAAAAAAGCATAAAATATGCACAGTTAGCTAATAAATGACAAATGAATAATTTATTCAGTGTAAAAGAGAAGGGAAGAGAGGTATTAATGTTTTAACTAGTTACTTTTTTTCTTTGAGAAGCTATTACTGAACTGCTAGATTTTTAGTTTTACCATATTTATTCAAAGCCTTGTAGAGATATGGAGATGTGTAATGATTTTGAAGGACATATGTGAACGTGTCTTTGTATATACGTGTCTCATAGATTATGGAGAGAGAGGGGAACTTTTTGTACTACTTCTTTTCAGTCATTCACACTGCCAGTAGTTGGAGGAAGTTAGTGGGGCTGTAAATTTAACACATGGGTTGCCTAAAGAAACATGTTTACTAAACTACTACATTTTTTCTTGCCTCAAAATTCCATGATCTTTGTGCACACATACAAGCACAAAGCACTTGTGAAATACACAGAGTTTATGTTTTCGAGGAAGTACTAACAAGGTTGAAAAGATCTTCATGCAGTTCCTCAAATAATATTTCACTTTTTGGAGCTCAAACAGCTCAGTTCACAAGAAATAATGAAGCTGTAGGTTTATCGATAATACAACGTTAAATGTTTGTGAGACTGTATGTAAATGAATGTATTATGTGGTGCTAGCGAGGACCTACAGCCTGTTGCTCTGAGATGTGCTGGCTACACTGCAGCACATTTGAAGTCTTACAGAGATAAGCCAGGGGCTCCTGAGGTAATAGGAGCCAAGAGGGATACACTAGTGAAATACCTCAATGGAATTAAGGGATGTTCCTCTAAGAAGGTGACACGGCTGACAGCGCAGCTGAAGTGCCTCTACAACAATGCATGCAGCATGGGCAACAAACGGGAGGAGCTGGAAACCACCATGCTGCTAGAAAGCTATGACCCGGTTGCCATTACTGAAACCTGGTGGGAAGAATCCCATGACTGGAGTGTGGCTATTCATAGCTACAGGCTGTTCAGAAGGGACAGGCAAGGAAGGAGGGGCAGAGAGGTTTGCCTCTACATCAAGAAATGCATAGATTGTGAAGAGCTGTCTCTGAAGAATAACCATAAGCCGGTTGAAAGCTTATGAGTAAGAAAAAAAGACCGAGACAACAAAAGGAACCTTGTGGTTGCTGTCTACTACAGGCCACCCAATGAAGGGGAGCCTGTTGACAAAGACTCTTACTCCAGCATCGCACTTGCAGGCTCTCTTCTTGCTGGGGGACTTCACCCACCCTGACATCTGCTGGAAAAGTAGCACGATGAGCTGTAGGCAATCCAGGAGACTCCTGGGGTGCATTTAGGATAAATTTTTAAGCCAGGTAATAGACAGCCCTACCAGAGGGGATGTGATACTGGACCTGACGGTCACCAACACAAGTGAGCTAATTGATGACGTCAAGATTGGAGGCATCCTGGGCTGCAGCTATCGTGCACTGGTGGAGTTCGCAGTCCTGAGGAATATGGGTCAGATTAAGAGTAAAGTCAGGACCCTGAATATTTAGGAAAGCAAACTTCCAGCTCTTCAAGGAGTTAGTCAATAGGACCCCCTGGGAAACTGCCCTCAGGGACAAGGGAGCAGAACAAAGCTGGCAGATCTTTAAGGACACTTTCCACAAAGTGCAAGGGGCCTAGGTGTAAGAAAACAGGAAAGGAGGGTAAGAGACTGGCATGGCTGAGTCAAGACCTGCTGGTTAAACTAAAGGGCAAGAAAGAGATGCACAGGCAGTGGAACCAGGGACAGGTATCCTGGAAAGAGTACAGGGATGCTGCCCGGTTGTGTAGGGATGGGGTCAGGAAGGCCAAGACGCAGCTGGAGCTGAACTTGGCAAGGGACGTAAAGAATAATAAGAAGGACTTCTACAGGTAGGTCAGCCAGAAAAGGAAGGTCAAAGAGAGTGTACCCTCCATGATGAGAGCAGCATATTGGTAACAATAGACGAGGAGAAGGCTGAGGTACTCAACAATTTTTTGCCTCAGTCTTCAGTGACAACCTCTCTACCCACACCTCTCGAGTGGATGGCCCACAAGGCAGGGACTGGGGGACAAAAATCCCTCCCACTGGAGGAGAAGATCAGGTTCATGGCCACCTGAGGAATCTGAACATACAGAAGTCTATGGGACATGACAAGATGCATCCCAGAGTCCTGAGGAAAATGACTGATGTAATTGCCAAGCCACTCTCCATGATATTTGAAAAGTCATGGCAGTCAGGTGAAGTTCCTAGTGACTGGAAAAAGGGAAACATTGCACCCATTTTTAAAAAGGGTAGAAAAGAGGACCCTGGGAACTACCAACCTGTCAACCTCATCTCTGTGCCTGGGAAGATCATGGAATAGATCATCCTAGAAGTATGCTAAGGCACATGGAGGTGATTTGAGACAGCCAGCATGGCTTCACCACAGGCAAGTCCTGCCTGACCAACCTAGTGGCCTTCTATGATGAGGTGACTACATCAGTGGACAAGGGAAGAGCTACAGATGTCATCTATATTGATTCTGTAAGGCCTTTGACACAGCCCCCCACAACATGTTTCTCACTAAATTGGAGAGGTAGGGATTTGATGGGTGGGCTGTTCGGTAGACGAGGAATTGGTTGGATGGTCACATCCAGAGAGTAGTGGTCAACAGCTCAATGTCCAGATGGAGATAGGTGACAAATGGCATCCCTCAGGGATCCATACTGGGGCGAGTACTGTTCTATATCTTCATCAATAACAGACAGTGAGATCGAGCACCTCAGCAAGTTTGCAGACTACACCAAGCTGAGTGGTGCAGTTGACATGCCTGAGGGATGGGATGCTATTCAGAGGGACCTGGGCAAACTTGAGAAGTGGGCCCATGTGAACGTCATGAGGTTCGACCAGGCCAAGTGCAGAGTCCTGCACCTGGGTTGGGGCAACCCCAGTATCAGTAAAGGCAGGGGGGATGAAGGGATTGAGGATAGCCCTGCCAAGACGGATGTGGGGGGACTAATGGTGGATGAAAAGCTCAACATGAGTCGACAATGTGCGCTCGCAGCCCATTAGGCCAAGTGTATCCTGGCCTGCATCAAAAGAAGTGTGGCCAGCAGATAGAGGGAGGTCATTCTGCCCCTCTGCTCTGCTCTGGTGAGACCTGACCTGGAGTACTGTGTCCAGCTCTGGATCCCTCAGCACAGGAAAGACATGGACCTGTTGGAGCGAGTCCAGAGGAGGGCCACAAAAATGGTCAGAGGGCTGGACCACCTCTTCTATGAAGAAAGTCAGAAAGAATTGATGTTATTCATGATGGAGAAGAGAAGGCTCTGGGATACCTTACTGCAGCCTTTCAATACTTAAAGGGGGCCTATAGGAATGATGGGGCAAATATTTTAACAGGGCCTGTTGCAATAAGACAATGGTAATGGTTTTAAACTAAAATAAGGTGGATTTAAACTAGATACAAGGAAGAAATTCTTAACTGTAAGGGTGGTGAGACACTGTAACAGGTTGCCCAGAGAGGTGGTTGGTGCCCCATCCCTGGAAACATTCAGTGTCAGGTGCGACAGGGCTCTGAGCATCCTGATCTAGTTGAACTTGCCTCTGCTTGTTGTAGGGGATTTGGACTGGATGATCTTTAAAGGTCCCTTCCAATCCAAACTATTCTATGATTCTGTGATTCTATGATTCTATGTTAATCACCCATGAATAATAATTTGACAGTAATCCAGAGTTGCCAACGCTCAGCACTCAAAACTCATGCACCAGTACTCAAAAACAAAAAAAAAGGTTCAATTTCGATACAGTTCTTTGTATCTGCCTTCTGGTTTTCAGCCTATAGTTTCCCAGAGGAATAGGAAACAATGAAATCTAAAATTCTCATATTACCATGTGACCTGGTCACAACTTAAAACTGAACTTAAAACTGAAGTTTTAAGAAAAATACCAATTATAATGAGTCTTCTGATAAAGCTGCTGGAACAGTGCATCACATTCTTTTTTGTGCATCCTAGTTCTTAAAATATTTTCCCTTTTATTTTTGTTCTTCACTTTTTAATAATATGTTTGATACCATTTTTTCCTTAAGAAGTCCTTGGGAAAGCATTCATTGGGAAGCATACTCATGCTAATTTTGAGTTCTTTTAACTATATACTGTTAAAATAACAACTGTTTAAAAATTTATCTCCTAGGGAGGTCAAATTTTTCGTCAATTCTCTTTGGGTGAGTAGATTTCAGATTATTTTAAGATGAAAGGACTGGTTGACATCTTCAAGAATTTCACTGTTATTCTTTGTACAGAAATAAAATGGCAGCCTTCACCTGCCTGAAAAATCACTGTATTTTAATTTTCCTGGCCCATTGGGCAGATAATAGAATGCACAAGGTTATTAGAAATACAAAAAGAGCTCATCAGGACTAGAAGTGCTGAGTGATTTTTTAATGACTTGCATATATATGGGAGGAGAAAAGACAGATGTCACTAAGAGGGAGGAACAGAAAAGATTCACCATTCCTTTTTTCCTTTTTATTCAAGGAAAAAAAGGCAAATACTTCTGAGATCAACTTGGAGATTACAGGAGACCCCATGCTTTTACTGAATGAACTCTTCTAATTAAAAAAAAAATCCAGAAAAAGGAAACTTGGGTGTCATGAATATCATATTCTTCAGCTGTCCTGGTTTAGGCTGGGATAGAGCTGACTTTTGTACTGGCAGCTGGTGTGGTGCTGTGTTTCGGATTTGGGATGCAAATGGTGTCAATAGCACACTGGTGGTTTTAGGTGTTGCTATAGGCAGTCAAAGACTTTCCAGCTTCTCACACTGGCCTGCCAACAAGAAGGTGGGGGACACCCAAGAAGCTGAGAGGGGACACAGCTGGGACAGCTGACCCCAACTGACCGAAGGGGTATTCTATACCATATGATGTCATGCTCAGCCTGTAAGTCTGGGGGAAGAAGAAGGAGGGGGGACGTTCGGAGTTACGGCATTTTGTCTTCCCAAGTAACCATTATGCGTGGTGGAGCCCTGCTTTCCAGGTGATGTCTGAACACCTGCCTGCTCATGGGAATTAGTGAATGAATTTCTTGTTTTGCTTTGCTTGCATGCATAGCTTTTGCTCTACCTATTAAACTATCTTTAGCTAAACCCACAAGTTTTCTCACTTTAACTCTTCTGATTCTCTCCCCTATCCAGCCAGGGGAGAGCGTGCGAACGGCTGTGTGGTACTAGTTGCCAGCTGGGGTTAAACCACGACATCAACCAAGCTTCATTTTCAGTAAAATTAAGAAGTATTGCAAAGCTTTCATCCTTTTTCACCTCTCCCTGCATTTTGGAAATGAAAATGTGGTCTTTGCTTTAATTTGTGAACCTTTAGAAAAAAATTTCTGTATTTGTTTTTGTTTTTCCCTGCTTGAAGCTTTGAACTTATTTCAAGGTTTCTTTCAGGAGAAGAGCATGAATGCCATACAGAGCTTGACTGACTTGAGATGAAAAAGAATAGTACTGAAAAAATTCAAATTTGCCAGCTGTTCCGTTGATTATTTCTGTGACCAATTAAAAAAAATCTTGAGGTAAACTGTTGCCAAGATAAATATTGTGCACTGTATTTTCAGAATCAGAACTTGCACATTCCATAGGAAATAAGAAAAAACAATACATTAACGCATAACCCTTTTACTGATGTAACTTGATGTCGTTTTTGTTTCTGAAGAACTTAAACCCAGGACTTCAAGACCTTTGGAGCAGGAACCATTAATTCACAGCTACCCAGTGTCTGGATGTTACTGGGGTTCTAAATGCCATTATAGTGTGGAAGTATTTGAAACAAATCAAGAGCCCAATTAACATTTGTATTTTATTCCTACAATGCAAACTTGTAGAGGTTAATAAACTCTTGGAGATTTTTCTGCTAAGGTAATGGGAGAGTGTCTATAGATATTTCAGTAATACAAGCTGTACAAAAGTTTTCTAAGCGCAACATAGAAAAAGCTGCAGTCACTTTAGTCATTAATTTGGACAGCAAGAGTAAGGAATGTAGTCTGTACACCTTACCTGTGTTCATAAAACATACTGTTTACATATCTATAAGAGCATTGTAAAGTTTTCAGGTATTTTAATGTACTTAGATGACATGGGAACACAGCAGTCAGCCCAGTTTCAGATGGACTGACATGTTCAAAATCCTCAGGGAAAACCAGATTACATTTAACATCAGCTCTCTTCCAAGTGATATTTGCTGTTAAAGTTCAGTTCGTACCTCAAATCAGTTCCCTCTTACTAAACCACTGTATTGTTTTATCTTCGCCATGGTCTTTATGATCTGAAGCTTGTTGAAGCAAGCCAAATCTCCCACTAAAATCTCGTGCTCTTTAAGCACTGGCAGAGATGAATTAAAAAAATATAAAAAAATATTTCCATATCCTTCACAACTGATAACTGAGCAATGGTTTTGAAACCTCTGCAGAAGCTATTTATGGACAAAAAAATCGGAACAACTTTCTTTCAGCATGATCAGTAAATCCTTCAAGATTCTACTGATGCTATTCAGACCAAATCTGTGCCATGTGACTACAGATTGGAATAAATAAGCACTTATGGATACAAGTTGAATTGATGACAGCCTGTGTATCCCAGAGTGATAAATTATAGTTTGCTGCTGGCAGCAGGAACTATTCAAACAAATATTTCTGCATTATGACAATTTCTTAAGACTTCTATAGAATTCATGTATGATGGGAGAACTGCCTACAGGGAAGATTATTAGGAAACTTAGAAAAAGATTTTCATTTTTTTATTTCAGCAATGTCTATAATTATCAACATAGCCTATCATTTACTAAGTGGTTAGTTGCACATATGAGACCTTTATCTTGTACTGTAATTACAGTATATAGAAACAATATACTTGTTATGGGTGACTGCACATAAGTGGGTGGTTAAATGTCATTAAAGCTGTTTTGGAATACATCTATTTATGAATACATATTTTCAGTTTTCCTTTCAGAAAATTTTACTGAATGACCCTAAGAAACAGATGCCAAATAAGAAATTTCTGTATAACAGCAATATTAGTTTAAAACATGTCTTGCTAAGCATATTAGAAACCCTGCTGATAAGGAGATTTTAAACTTGAGACCATAGATGAATCCTATATTTGTCACTACCTTTTATATCACATCATTTTCAAAGCCCCTTTGTGCTCATTGCATTTTGCTATTATCCATTGCTCTCATATGTTTTTTTGTTTGTTTGTTTGGAGAGGTGTTCAGTTTTATTTATACTAATTGCTCATTGTCAGGAAAGCACTACAAGTATTCTAATATTCTAATAGTAATGCATAAAATTCTAGGACTTCAACTGAATGTCTATCAATCCAATATTTTGACTTAGGACAAACACCAATATTATCCTTTAGAACTTGGTAGGAAATGCTTGGAAATTTAAAATGAAGCTTTGATTTTATTGGGAGCTTGAATTACCAGAAAATTGTGCAAGCAGGCTCCATCCAAAAAATAAGGTATTTAATTGCAGCCACTCCTGAGCTTCCAATATTACTTTAGAGCTTTGATTAAAATTGCTGGTATGGATCTGCCAACACATTCCCATGTCGGGCTTTGCAAACAGACAAGACAAACCTACTGCTACTTTAAAATTTTGTAATTAATAACAGATAACATTGACCAGAGAAACTTCTCTAAAATAATGTACTTGATACAATTATCTTCTTCTTAATCTCTTATGTTTGTCTGTTTCATATATGTCTGCAACAGATAAAATAGCATCTTATATTACTTTAGTATAACTGTTTTCCTTTATGCAGATAAAGGATTTTAATAGGGGAGGTCAAAGTCTGTCCCCATTTCTCCTTCTCCCGGATGTCCTCTATATGTGGTATGGGAAAAGAGAAGGCAGCTAACAGCCAGTGGTTCCTTTGCCCCTACCAGTTTTACATCTGGATCTGTTTATCAGCTGAAGGAGCAGACCGGCTCTCTACTGGACAGCTTCAACCAGGGAATAAACATTTTAAGCATTTCATGTTGTCTCAGCAGTGCTAAGTGGCCAGAGTAAACTGATGAATCCAGTCAGTGCTTTTTTTTTTTCCAGGAGCGAATCATGAGTAGGTTTATGTTTCTTAAATGAAGATTTATTTGCTTAATCCAGTCTAATATTCCAAGTTTGCTGTAAACCACGTCTGATGCCCTTTCCCACAGTGATGAATGAAAGGTTTCCACGGTGATTAATGTTATGTAGAGAAATGGACTGTTGGTGTGAGTAATGGCTAAATCCAGCTTTCTGTGTCCTAAGTGGTCTGCAAGAGGATATAAAACTTGGTAAGACAGCAAAAATGCTTTATTCAGTGTACAGATTTAAAAAAAAAAAATAAAACCAAATGTTTACCCTGTGTTTTTTTTTTCTGAAGAAAGTACCTCTGTTTAAACTTGACTATTTCCGGTGATTAATTTCATTACAACTTAGCCAGCTCTTCACCAGGAGTGTCAGCTCTAGCATTTACTGTGAAGCAAAGGCAAGGCTTGCCCTCCTAGCCAGCTACCAGTATCTATCTCCAAGTGTATAAATACATGCTTTTCTGTGTTTGTATACGTGTGTGTGTGTATACATACATAAAATTGTTGAAAATAGATATGTCTGTATGAAGGCAAAGATGACAGTTGGCTATAAAGTGAACAGCTGTTCTCACCTTCCCTGTGTGTCAGAATGCAATGTTGAGAGATAATTACACAGGGAACATATCAAGAACTTTGTAAACATTTAGTGTAGATAAATGTCATTTTGTTCAAGCACTGCTTGCTTGGTATTTGGCAGGCATAATCTGTGAAAGAAAATATCACTTGCTTTTCTTATTATTTTTTTTATATTCGTACATTTCATAAAAGAACAATCTGGAAGAGATCCACAGTCGCCACAGTAAAACTAGCCATTGCTCGTGCTCTCTGGCAGGCTGGTCTACCCAACTTGCATTACTCATACATAATTCTAGTGGCTAATTTCCTCCAGGAAAAATCATTTAAGCATTTTTAATATAATTCACATGAATAGTCAAAAGAAACAAAAGGTGCATTCTGTACCCAGGAGTTAGATAAGCCTTGAAGATATTGTAAAGATACCATAAGCCATGTGTCTGTTAAAAAAAATAGGGATTGTGGGAGGCAGTAATATATGCCCACGTAGTTCTAGTTTTGCCTGTCTTCTTAAAAGAGTACAGCAAAAAACAATACAAAACATACAGAATCTGAGAAGCTCTTCTTGCCTGGCAGATGGATGAACTGCAAGTGCAGCATCTCATGGATACAGCTGTGACCTCCTGCAGCATATCACAGATACCTGGGGTATCTCTATAACATGCTGCATTTTGTAGCTGCTAATGTGACTACTCTGAAGAACTTTGTAAGGTGATCACTATGGGGTGAAACAGATGGTAATTCATTATTTAATGGGAGGTATCAATAACACAATGTATTAAATATATGCAGAGTAATTCAATATTTGACCATCAGTAGCAGTGACCAAACAAGGAAAATCTTGCCCAAACCCAGGGCTTGTACACAAGTTCTAGCCTACTTAGCTTATATAAGAATTCATTTTAGTGGTCTCGTATTGAGAGTTTGAGATTTTTTAATTTAATGTTATGAAGAATATTCTTAAGCCAGAGTATTTTACAGTCTCTCAGAAAAAAAATCCCAAAATTCCAAAGGTATTATCTGTAGTACTCCATTTTTAAAGATGGCAAGTTAGAAGTTCGGAAAAAAAAAAGTTATAACCACATTAAATTATCCAGAGTGATTCAGGTGTTTAAGGTACTTGATTTTTTTTTTCTTCTCATAAATGAGGTTTATGAGAGATGGTTATACTTGTAGGATAGTTCGTGCTGCTATATAAAGCGGAAACATCTGTTCTGTGCTGAAAACCGTCACCCCAAGTAATCGGGGGGTTAAGCATAGATGAATTCAGACTTTCCTGATATTTATTTTAGTGTTTGTGGTTGATCAGTGTTATTATTATTAACTGTAGCTGGACTGTAGCTGGAGCAAATACTTTGGATAATGGAGATCTATTTGTTTCTTTATTGTTATGCTGAACCTGTTTCTTGAGCAGCACTATGCTTGTCTTTGTGCGTTGCTGAAAAATGGGTAAAGAAAATGCAAACTCAGTTCTTTGTTGTTGCAAAAATACAGTTTGCCACAATATGGGTCTCAGCTTTGAAGTGATACCCATTTTATGAAAAAGTTGTTAGAAGGTGCAGGCTCTCTAGATCATTTTCAGCCTTTCAATTAATGAAGAAACGGAGATTTACTTTCTTTTTTATGCTTTGCCATTGTGCAAATGAATGACATGTCTCTCGCTTCCATTGGCGAAACCTTCAGTGAGCTTAACGTATTACTTTTCCAAGAGCCTTCCTGTAGCTATCCAGACATCCATTGTGAAGCTGGCTGTTTATTTCCTTTTAATAAATAAATTGCACGCACATACCACACACCCCACCCCACCCCCCGATACCTAGCTACTCCCAGATTTGACTGTGTTATTCGCTTTGGTCTGCAGGGGCAGGATGGGGAGAACAGGATGGAAAGAACAAACTCAGGGACCTCCCTAAAGGGCAGGTGATGCCCACCATCGTGTGTGCCATCCCACTCACCAGTCTGCGACGGGAGCAGGACTCCCCTTGGCCCCAATACTTCCTCCATGGTGCCCCTCAGTCAGAGCCTAGGAAGCAATGCAGGTAGAGAACTAGCATGTAGTGATCCTTTTCCAGAATATTTTCAGGCAATAGGCAGACCAGGAAAATTCTTTGTTAAAGTGGAAAAGAAGGATTGTTAGAGGCTTGTAGGATATCTCTCAGTGGGATGTATTGTCTCAATCTTATTTAAGCTGTTTTGCATAAAAATTAGATACTTACTGAGGCATGGATAAGGATCACTTCCATGACGTCTGCAACACAATGTCTCCACAGGGCATCTTGGTGACTTTTTTTTTTTGACTTATTGAGTATTTTAATACTAAAGCTGCAATAAAAGGGGACTGAGACTGTCCCATGCTCTGAATCAGTGTATAACCTCTTGGAAGAGGACATTCTGTGTAAACCATAGAATTCAGTCTTCTCAAACAGATGACAGAGCTGAATCTTGGATCTCCCATACACTTGGTAAAATGATCCAATTTACATGCTATTAGAGAAAAAGGAATGGAGGGATGGGGCTACCAGTGTAATCTCCTGGTTTTGCAGTTTTGAGAAACCAGCTTTTCATTTTCATTGCTTTTATGATATAATGTTTGAAAATGAAAATTTGTATCTTGGGTGAAAAGGAGTATTATTTTGATAAACAACGGAAAAGGAAATTTTCACCAGTTTTTATTTTTTAATTGAATAATGAACAAAGTGTAAGCAGTTAATTACTGTCTATCTTTTAAAAAAGCCTCTGATAGCTAGTTACTAATTCTTAAAATAACATAAAAACAAGGAAACTTGAACATAGGAAGTTCCATCTTAACATGAGGAGGATCTTCTTTACTTTGAGGGTGGCAGAGCACTGGAACAGGCTGCCCAGAGAGGTGGTGGAGCCTCCCACTCTGGAGACATTCAAAACCCGCCTGGACGCCGTCCTGTGCAACTTGCTGTAGGTGACCCTGCCCTGGCAGGGGGGTTGGACTAGATGATCTCCAGCGGTCCCTTCCAACCCTGAACATTCTGTGATTCTGTGATTATTTCTGACATTATTAAAATTTCTGAAATACATAAAATATGACAGTGGATTTTGAAAATTTTGACCTTTTCTCTTTCAGCTTCAATGTTTTGTGGTTTTGCTTGCTGGTCAGTACCCTCCTTCCTACAGTGTAGTGAGGCTGTAAACTGTGTGGAAGGGAAAGGCAGGGCAATCAACATACAGAATATTGAAAAGGTTGAGGTAATAAAGCACCTGTGACAGATTGTATGAGATATTCAAATTGTGATACCTAATTTCAGTGACCGTGGTTTCAAAGGAAAGAAGACAATGGTACAATACAGACAGTCTCCTGAAAAATATTACAGTGAGAATAGATGTGGTAAAAAATTGAATAAATCTTACTGCAATTTCAAATTGGTAATTTCATGATTTTCAGAGGGGGTTTAGTGCTATATAAAGGAAACGGAGGCAAACAGAATGCAAAATTCAGCTCACTAAAATATATGTGGAGTAAGATAAGACCATTATATCTTTCGCAATACATAAGGCTATATTTTAGTCTCTCCTTACTTCTCAGAAAGAAATAAGGTGAAAGAAGTAATTCACGTCACCAGGGCGAATGAAGTTTTATTGCCTTTGTTGTTCCAAAGCGTGTGAACCTTGAATAAAGCCTTTCCTGGGATTGAGCTACTTCTAATGTCACTTTTCTTGGCAATTGTCTGGACTATAATAATGCTTGAGCTTGTTACTCAGCGCCATGCCCAGAGTGGCCTCCTTCCCTTACCTGGCTGCCCATTTTCACACCCTTTGTAGAAACATAACAAAATTTTATCATTCAGCCAGGCTGAAATTAACTAGCAAGTTGAAGAATTAATGGGGTGCATAGGTGCAGAAGGGGATTGCATGTGTCCTACTGGAGGAGGAGACTCAGTGAAAGACAGAATGATGGAAAATTCAGGGAGAGGAAAAAGACAGAAAGGGCATAATTAGGATAAAGGATAAAGAAGATCAAGAAGGTTTATCAAGGTAATGAGTGTAACAGCATTTGATGTGTCAGAAAGAAGGGAAGGAAAGTTCTTGCAGTCAACAATATTTTGTGTGCATGCATATTTCTGAATTTGTAATAGATTTCACCCTTTTCTGTAGTAGATGCTTACACTTTCGACACGCAGGTTGATTTCCACCTCTGAGTTCTACTTCTTCTAAAAAGCAATTCTTATTCCCCCACATACTTTCACCAATTGAAATGCATACATATTTCAAGTCTTTTCTTATGTTCTTGTTTGTTTGGTTGGTTTTGGTTTTGTTTTTTTGGTGTTTTTTTTTGTTTTGTTTTGTTTTGTTTTGTTTTGTTTTGTTTTGTTTTTTTCACGGAAGGATACCCTTTGGACTAAGGATACCTTAGAAAAAGTATAAAAAAGGGGAAATATACAAAGGAGATTTATAAAGAGAAATCGAGTTCAACCCCAGGACTGAGGGGGAAGAGACCTCAATACCACCATCACAACCCTCCCAATGAGACCTGGGGACACTGGTGACTCACTGAAGCACCCCTAAACTCTCATTATGACATCCAGAGGGGCTTGGGAGGGTAAGCATAACATCAGAGGAAAAGGGTAAGTTTTTCTAAATTTTCTCGTATAACAATTTTAAAGGTATTATTTGTTATGCTTTCTTGTATTCATTTGAACTATCACATTTTAATTTTAAGTATTAGTCCAGTTAAGTTATCATTATTGTTAAGATTTTAAATAAATCACCAAGAAATTCTTGGCTTCATGTCTATCATGAATTCCCTTTTTCCCTCAACAAGATATCAGAAAGAACTCTATGAATGTGAGGACTTGAAACCACAACCCATGCACCAGGAAAGGATGTCTTTGCCATTTGGGGTTTTTTTGGTATTTCTGCAAGAAGTTACTATCAGTCTTTGTCTTGTATACTTGTTTATTTTGGATTAGGAATTTGAAAAAAACTCTGTCATCAAAGATGAGCAGAAGCCTAACTCTTGCATATTTTCTTTCTATGTCATTTTCTTCACACCACAATTAATGTTTATTTACTTAAAACACAATAGTTTAAAAAGGATAGATTATGAACAGCCTAATAGGTGGGACTGTCTCCTTCTATCCAGGTATCTGCCTGTAAATTACTTTGGTGCCATTTCAATCTAATTCTCCAGTCTCTAGGGGATACTAGGAGGTTTTGTACTTAAGGTTGGGGTCTATCATTCGGTGAGAAGCAAGGGTGATGTTAACTGCCTTATTGTAGGAGAGCTTTTTCTCGAGAAGAAGCCCCAGTAGAGGTGGACACTTTCCCATCTGCTTCTTGGCTCTACTGACATGAGCAAAAGCAAAAATTTGTGTTTGAACTTTGTGTCACCCTGTTCTTCTGGGCTATATCACTATAATTTCCTTTGGGTTTGCTTTCAACTGAAGATCCATGAGTTTTTTTCACTTGTGCAACTTGTCTCTTCTGTTTTGACTGGTTTGTTAGCCTCAAGCTGTTCTCTCTCGTACTGTACCTCACACTAACTTCTAAGTAGTTTCTTCTTTTCCCTGAGTTAATTTGGCATCTTACTGAGGAGAAGAAGCTTCCTAACCAGCCCTTTCCATCAACTCAAACTCTCCTGTTGAGCAGCAAACTGAAAAACCTTGTGTGACATACATTGAGATTGCTAGTTTAGACCTCTTAATTCAGAGCATTAATAGCTTGCGCAGTCATCTTTCCCCTCCCATTTCTGTCTGACGGTTTGGTGGGGGTTTTTGGTTGGTTTATTGTTGGGTTTTTTTGTCATTTTTAGTTTATAACAGATTTCATTTACATGTTGATATATAGAGAAGGGCAGAGAGAGAGAGAGAGAGAGAGAAGAAAAATGCTTTCTTGCATTTTCTTTTTTTCCCTCCGGGTAAGTAGCTGGCCAGACTTGCCCAGCACAACTGTTTTTCTTAAACACCAGCTTTCTTAGTGATATTCTAAGAACAGTTGTGTTGCAAGGCAAGCTATATTTTCAAATAATTTTGCCCCTTTTTCACATTTTTGTCCTTCACTTACTGAACAGACAATTAAGATACTTCGTAAATAACTTATGTCCAATAATTACAGAGTAACTTTTTGTATTAATAAATGCAAACGGTAGTCAGGTTCTAAGGCGTCTTACCCATCAGTGCACTTGTCACTATTTTCTGTAAGTTTTATCTTCAACCGTCCTTAAAAAGCAGTGTGGTCTGGTGATATGGCTTAGGAAAATGGAAGGGCTAGTGCTCATCTTAGTGATTTCCTTGAATTGCTATGTGACTGTGACTAAGTTTATATCGCTGTATCTTGCCTCTCTGCTTGTAAAAAAGAGGATACTGCCTTCTGCAGACCTCTGATTCTCTGAGAACAAGTGCAAAGTAAAAACCCGACTCCATAAACTCTTTATTTGTACAACTGATTTTAATTCTTTGACTGAACAAGTTAAGGAAGTAGTCACAATGCTGCTTCTCCTTGCACACATGAGGCTCAAAGTGCACAGCAGTATTCTCCCCTCCCTCATACCAATTTAAATTACATGTTGAAAAAAAGGTCTTGTCTTACTTTACCAAGAACTCCAACCACTCATAGTGTAATACTGATACTTCAAAGTGTCTAGGTGTGATACAGATTTTTAGTAGTCGGACAGGATAATCGGTGGTTGGATAACTGGAACTTGATAGTTCCTGTGAATTTGGTTTTATTTTAATAAATTTGTTCATGATTTGAACTAACATAGGTTTGTCAACATTCTCTGGTTTAATAGTAAATCACTTTCTGTTCTTAGGCTTGTGTGCTCCTCAGGCAAGGAGACTAGTCAAGGAGCTGTTAAGCATAATTCCAAAAGCTATCACTTTTTGTTCTCTGCTTAGAATTACTGTCTTATCACTTTAAGGACCTCATTCAGTTGTAAGTAATGTCAAAGAGAATCTTTTGAAGGGCATCAGTAACTGTTTGCAGATTTTAATTCAACATGGTTAAAAATATTGTCAGCTTACTAATCCTCTGTTTATACAGTATTCATAGCCTATTATGCCTTATGGAGTTCTGTGTGTTTTTAACCCTTTTAGAAATGTATGATGTTTTAAGTTCGTCATAAATGCACTTGGTTAATTTTTAATTGTATGTCTTTCAATCCAATTTCTAACTATTTTGTTGCTTCTTTGCCTTCCTGATTTTCTTTAATTTACTAAACTCTATATCCCTTGAATTTTCCTTGCTGGAAAAGATATCTTCAGGAAATAGATCTTTCCATCTCAAACTAGTTTCTTTTGCTATATAAATACCTTCCATTCTCTGTACTGTAATACTGATTTTTTTTCCCTTCAGCTTATGTTCTTGAGAATAAAGAAAATGCTTGTTACTGGAGTTTTTATTATACTTTCAAAAGCAGAGAATGAAATGACTTTAGATAAATGTTTATGTTTATTAACCTGTTTCAGGATGTTTTATCTCAGGGTAATAATATTCTGGCTCATGGGGAATAATTTTAATCAAATTGTAGTATCTGGTTCACATTTATTTGAAAAGAACATTGATTGTTGTCTTTTTGTCTGCATTCTTGTTACCTAGAATGCCTAAAATACCCTGTAATCTAATGACAATGAATGATGCAGTTACACTGCTACTGAATTTAAACTTGAATACCCACAACTCTTTCTACAAATAAATTGTTTTCTTTTTGATTTTCTGTGTATATTTTGTGAAACCTGTTGTGTACATTCTTTAAGTAGTTATTTTCATTTAGTGTTAAAGGTGAGGTACTTTTCAAATGACTGAGATTTTATTTGTTTGAAGTAGTCTTTCATCCAGCGCAAAGGCAGTATGACAGCAAATGCAAGCCACTGGCAAGTTTTTATGCTTTAGCCCAACACTTAACCTTTTCATAAGGTGAGTAACAAAACTATTCTCTTTAGTGCAAACTAGAACGTCATATTTGATGCTTACAGGAGCAGGCTTCAAGTCAGGAGAGAAGTATATCTAGAAAGGGGAAGAAAGTAAAGATACTTAAAAAAAAAAAAAACCAACCAAAATGTTCTTTGCTGTAGTATTTACCTGGCTAAATAAAATCTGTAGAATTGTGAGGAAAATATTAGGATTGTTTTTTTCATTTGACACACAGTACCCCATCAGGCATGTGAGAGACTGTCTTTAACATGATTATTTTGGCTCTGTTCTTAAGGGTGTCATTTGCAGTGGACAGGACCTTAGGGAATCTGTAGGAAATGATCCATTCTTTGCACGATTTTTGACTGGACTGCTTAATGGTATTTGCCCCTACCAGTTTGAGTGCCTAAACCCTTAAACAGAGAAATGATCTTTACAAAGCAGCCCAACAGAATGCTCTGACAACTCTCTAAGTACAAATTGCACAATGTTGAGCATTTTGCCATTTTAGTATTCTCAAGTTATTTTTATGTAATGTTCTATCACACAGATTTTCAGATAGAAAATCTCCCACTGAATGATAGGGCAGTAATTTGCATTAAAGGGCTCCTTTTGTCTGTTCTGATTAGCAATAACACTTCTCTAGTTAAAAGCGTGGCTTGCCATGACAGTTACATGTGATGAACAATCTTGTTTTTGCAAAGTCTCAGGACATCACACCATTCATGCATTTTAAATAGTAGTTTAGCTAGCATTGTTCATGTGGAAATTCATGTCTCTTTCGAGCACAAGTTTCTTTGCTAGCCATCTCCATCCTAGCATCCTTTTCTCTGCATAACAGAGAAGGGAAAACAAACATTTCGCTCAGATTGACCATGCCTCAAGATCAGAGGAGAGGAATGAAAACAGAATTTAAGCGCCCAGTTTCAGTGACTTGGTTTGTCATGACCCGAGTAAGAAAAGGACTCAGGCTCTGTGAAGGATAATTTTAAATGCTAAAGGAGCCTCTGGTCAGGGCGCAGCACAAGGTACAGACCCAATCCCTGGGAGGGCCTCACTGGTTTGCTCCTATGAGCTCTTATGGGATTTTCTTACAAGGAAAACAGCTCTATTCATCATTTCTAGGATCCAACAAAAGCACGTTCCCATGGAAATTTGTTGCTGCAGCTCTTGAAGGAGGCAAGGACACACAGGTAATTTACCTGCTGGTACCAAGTGGGAACTGTCTGCAGTCTCCTTTGTTGCAAGCAACTGGGGAAGTTTATCCTGTGCCCGAGGGATATGCACGGCACAACGCAGCCTGAAGGCCAGGCTGTCCTGTCTGTGCAGCCCAGCACAGGCTTGGACCTGGTCACGTTAACCATGCTGTTGATCACTAACTCCTCGGTGTGCAACGGTCTGACGGTCAGGATCACTAAACTCCCTTACCCTTGAGCGCTGTGCAATTCTCCTGCCTGGTGTGCTCTGCTCAGTGTGAGGAGTGTGACAAGCCTGGGAGGTACAACTGAAGGGCAAAGCTGTGGTTTTAGCAGGTTTCTCTTTGAATTATAAGGGGCAAGTGCATCGTAAAAATACTGGTCCTGCCTAGGCTTACATTGCAGCAGCTGCTACAGTCAAAATCCTCCTTTTTTTTTTTGCCAGTGTAAAGTTGCAGGAAAACAGTGGTTTAATCAGGCTCAGATTTCTCTCAAATGGTGTTTCTCATTTGGCAGTACTGCTAAAAACACCTGAGAACCCTCAGCATGAAATTTGTTTTCGTATCAGATTTGTCCACCTTTGGTTTTACAGCTTGTCCTCGTCTACTAATTGCTATGCAAATTGAGAGAGTTTGACATGCTGTGTACTTGCACTAGCAAGGGACCGCATCTCAGTCAGGCAAACTCTTAAGAGTTTTCCTGTAGTCACGTTGTGCACTGGCTGCAAAGAGAGAAGCCGATTCTGGGTTAAACCACAGGAACGTGACTTAATCTTTTTGACATCTTCTGCATTGGGGAGCTCAGTACTTTGGAGCAGTTTTGCTAGAAAGCCTCCAGCTTATCTGAAATGATAACACTCTGACATGAGTTCTGCCAACAGCAGCCACTCCTATTCATGCAGGCAGAGTGAGCAGACCAGGGATGTGCTCAACAGGCCAGGTTCTTCATGGATGCCTTCTGGCTGGCATTTTAAGATATCTAAATCTAAATTGACTTTGTCCCTGTTCATGCAGCCTAAAACAAGACACCAAATATAGCATAGTTTCACCCGGGATTAAGAATACTTACGCAGTCTTTTTAATGTAAGAGAGATTCCTATCCTAGCAAGTTAAGCTGTTTGCTTTGTGTAAGGTTTCTTGAATCAAAGTTTAAGATAGTGTAATAATTCAGTATGATAAACCTTCTAAGGAAACATTATTATGGAATGAGAAGGCATTCATCAATTCCAGCTGCCTGTGCAAGTCTCTGAGCCCCCAGTGCTTGGGCATTATGAGATGCCTTTCAGTATGCAGCAGCCTGTTCAGGCACTGTTTAGAAATCTAAGTGAAGAAATAATTGGACACATTTGTCCTCTGATTTGTGGAGCTGTTTGTGGTTTGTTACTGGCCAGAGAACTGTCAGGACTGTACTTAGCATTTTATCTAAAATCTATACCAGCATGATGCTTCTCTAATTAGAATGGCTCTGGGTCTTCTGTACATGCGTGGGCTGGGTGGCGTGAAGCGAATAAAGTCAGCAACATGAAGCTTCTCGGTAGTCCATTCTGCCAATTTAAGGTTCTTTAAGCGTTGTTCTCTCTTGCCGTGTTATACACAAGAGATGATTAAACAGAGAAGTCATTAGCCAATTCAAAAATGATGGGGAAATTTCTTTCGTAGAGCAAGCCCATCTGGAACATCTCAGAGGCAATGTTGATAAGCTATCAAACCACATGGGGTGTAGAAATTCAAGCTCCTACCCTCAAAAGCTAAAGAGTCATCTAGTTTCTGTGTTAGTACTTGATGTTGCAAAGTGTCTAGAATTGAATTGTGGTGCATTGAGCTGATTGTTTCAAATTTATCTCCCCTGTGTTTAAAATAGAGCTTTTCTTAGCAGCTCAGATTTGAAACAGCTTTATTAAGAATTAACAAACATTAGCTCTTACCTTTTGTATAGTTTATGTGACTAAATTAGGAAAACAACAACAACAAAATTAAGTCAATTCCAGTGTCTTGCAGGTTCCTGGGGTTGGTCTGGTTTGGTCTTATATTCCTTGATTGTTCATGCAGGCTAAAGGCACTTCAAGAAGTGCCCGTATTATTAGAATAATAAGTGTAAACTGCTGTGATTTATGTTTTCTTAACTTGTAGTGATGGGTCCAGACCACTTCTCATAGCTTTATTTTTTTTGTCAAAATAAAGTAATTTCTTCATTCTTCCCCTCTAGTATCTTCTACTACAGCTGTTTAGTGGTTTGCATTTCTGAATTTATTACTATTTTTTGAGTCCCAAAATAGTTTTGCAGTTTAGGATTGGTATTTTATGGTAAAGTTATTAATACCAGCACATGCTCATTGTCAGTATTTAATTCATAGCTTTAAAAAAAAAATAATAATTCACTTTCTTTTGATTTTCCCTTCTGAATCTGCTCCTGCATGCAATGATGTAAGCTAAGGGCAATCAACTGGGTATGGCAACACTATGTAAAAATACAGCCCTAGTTCTGGAGAGTGCCATCACTGCATGCATGTTTTGAATAAGTAGACTTTGCCATTCCTACCTCATAAGCAGAAAAATGTTGAAAAACTTAGACTTCCCATCTTTATTCAGATAAAACTTCTATAATTTCCAGCTGGGAGCTTCTGTATTAAACAAGGCTATTCAGATTTCATATGAACTGCTGTAAGAGAGTCCCTGTCCAGGTCAGTGAGCTGAGTCAATCCTGAACAGAAGCCATTTGACTAACAAACATCTAGGGTAATATCTCAGAGCCGTGTTAGAATATAAAATCTATTCATGGTGACTGAAAAATTTGTGACCCCTTCCTACTATGTACAAAAAGGGTCATCTCTATTTAAACAGGTTTCCTTAACTTTAGATGAAATTTAGAAGGCAATTTTAAGGCATGAGAAGTAGTTTCACAATTGGGTGCATAAATGTAAAAAATGATATGGTTACACCAGTTTCAGGCAGTGCTCCTCTGACCAAGTATGTAAAATAAACCTGTGAGTACATGAAAGGAAAGTCGCAGAGAACAAAAATCTGATTTTCCAATGTGTCTTTTAAATTTTGTTGTAGAGAGAAGCACTTGACATAGTTAAAAGTAAAAGTTAAAAGTAAAAGATATTTCAAGCACTTGGAAGCCTTATTTATGCTGAGAATAATTTCTTTCAGAACTATGCATGTCTTGAAGAGATGAAAAGTTTCTAAACCCTTTGCAACCAAAGCCCACTGAAACAGAAAGCACTGCTGAAGTATCCCTTCTCAAGACAGACTTGCAGCTCCAAGAGTAAGGTTTTGTTGTTACAGGTACAAAAAGTATTTCTTCTGCAAACAGCCTGTGCTGTCTTAACTAACAGAAGTTTGATTTTAATGTATAGTGATAAAAACTTGCTGGCAATTTTTTTAAGGTAAACATGAAATCCTCTAAAATACAGTTGCACAAACAGATATAGCTAAATAATGGGGTCTGCTATTCTGTTTCATTTTCAGACTGGTCCTGGATGAACACCATTAGTCAGATTAGAAATTTAAAGGCATGTGTGACAGGAGCCTTGATGGTGGAAAGGATGTGTCTGAGGTGGGAGGAAAAGAAGTGCTGTGATCCCTGTTAAAGGTATTTCACTCTCGTTTTCAAATGGATTTTTTTCTCCTCTTACTGGAGGGTGGTATTTTGAACTGAGGAAAAGGTGAAGTCCATGTTTAAATCCCTATACCAGACACAGAATCATCAAGCAATCATAGAACATCTTGGGTTAGAAGAGACCTTAAAGATCATCTAGTTCCAATCCGCCTGCCATGGCCAGGGACACCTTCCACTAGACCAGGTTACTCAAAGCCCCATCCAACCTGGCCTTGACCATTTGAAGGGATGGCGCATAGAGAGCTTCTCTGGGAAACCTGATGAGAGTGTCTCACCACCCTCACGGTAAAGAATTTCTTCCTAACATCTAATCTAAATCTACCCTCTTTTAGTTTAAAAGCATTACCCCTTGTCCTATCACTATAATTCCCTGATAAAGCATCCCTCTGGTCATCTTTGTGGCCCTCCTCTGAACTTTCTCCAATAGGTCCATGCCCTTCTTATGTGGGGGCCCCAGAGCTGGATGCAGTACTCCAGGTGGGGTCTCATGAGAGTGGAGTAGAGGGGCAGAATCATCTCCCTTGACCTTGCTGGCCACTCTTCTTTTGATGCAGCCCAGGATAGGGTTGGCTTTCTGGGCTGCAAGCGCACATTGCCAGCTCATGTTGAGCTTCTCATCTACCAAAACCCCCAAGTCCTTCTCCTCAGGGCTGCTCTCAATCCATTCTCCACCCAGCCTGTATTTGCGCAGGACCTTGCACTTGACCTTGTTGAACTTCATGAGGTTTGCATAGGCCCACCTCTCCAGCCTGTTCAGGTCCCTCTAGATGGCATCCCTTTCCTCCAATGTGTTGACTGCTCCACACAGCTTGGTGTTGTCATAAACTTGCTGAGCGTGCACTAAATCCCACTGTCCATGTTGCCAACAAAGATGTTAAGTAGCACCAGCCCCAATACCGACCCCTGAGGAATGCCACTTGTCACTGGACATCGAGCCGTTGACTACAACTCTTTGAGTGCAGCCACCCAGCCAATTCCTTATCCACCAAGTGGTCCATCAGTAAAATCTATGTCTCTCCAATTTAGAGACAAAGATGTCATGTGGGACAGTATCAAATGCTTTGCACAAGTCCAGGTAGATTATGTCAGTAACTCTACTTTTTTCTCCTTTTGAAAAGTAGACAAATATTACAGTTACTTGTTTTCATATTTGCCGTTGTGTACATTTTTTTTTTTTTTATTTTCTGCACTGGTTTCCTTTAAGAAGTCATTTCAGTCCAGACCTGAAAAATCTGATAGAAATGGTATAACCTGGAAATTGGGATAAACTGGTTATCAGCAATGATATCTCTTGACTCTTCAAATGACAGAGCTCTTCTGAAGTTATCTACAAGTGCTTTTCTCAGGAAACAGGTATCACTATTCAGATAAACTGCTTTTACTCAGTTCCTTGCTGAAGAATGCAGGTGGTGTTGGATACTATGTTAATGGGCAATACAGGGGCTCCTCGGACCATCACGACTGTTTGTCCATCTCTCCCTAAACCCCTTTCTCTCTTTATTCATCACAAGAAAGGTTTCTGATGAGTTTCCTCACTATAACTAGTAGGGGCAGAAAAAAAATGAACTATTTCAGGAAGAAAAAATTTGCTTTTGGACAACAGTTTGTCAATCCCTGAGAATGAATGCAGCTATAAAATATTTCTGTGCAATGCTACATTGCATACATATGGAATGTTCCTTGTCTTTTTTGTGTCTTTATCTCTTAGTATGACTGCAAACCCACTTCTATTCTCATACACAAATATGGAGAGCTTTTTTTCAAACAGCAAGATACTGATCCTGTTCTTGTATGCTTAGGAGCTTTTTGGAAATGGTCACGTTGAAGCAATTAGGATCATGTGTGAGATAACATGTTATTCATGAGAAACAATACCAGATGCTAGGCTGTAGTGTAAGTAACATGATTCAAAATTTTAGATCTAAAAGCATCCATTGAACCTTCTGGTAGTTTGGTAGTTAATACAAAATCAATAAAGATTCCACTTCAAGGACCTGAAAGGGAGAAGACAGTACTAAAGCACAAAGGAACAGAGTTATGCAAGGTGACCTATTGGAAATTATATTCTGAATGCAGAAAATATCATCCATAATTTTTTAAGTGTGTTCAGAGTAGGTAATTTAGATAACTAAGTGCATATAATTTCATAGGCAGTTATTTCATTTCTACTTCTGTAAGGGAAAAAAATGTTTTCACTGAAGCTGAAGTCTAACTGTACAGGAGCATATCTTTGTCTTCATAACTGTGGAAAAATGTTTTTTTTTCTATATTTTGAATATAAGGAGTATTGAAAAACTCTAGCAAGTTGTAACAGAAATGCACAACCAAACCAAAACAAAAACTACCAAGTAACACAAAACTCATCATAAAAGAGGATAACTTCTTCTTCAAATGTTAACTTTATTATTCAACCTCCGACTTGATTTATGTGCATCAATTACGCATTCCATATTTGTAATAAAGGCATGAGAAAACAAAACTGCAACATGCTGAAGGTTCCACCCATTATTCCGATTCTTATCACACTTTAAGATTTAATGAACGTTGGAAAAGAAAGAAAAATCAGACAAAATATCCCTTCTTATTAATTTTGAGTTCTACCTTGTAATGGTAACTGGGAAAGACGCTAAGTCTGGAAAAGAAATTCTGCTTCTTATATTGTGCATTTGTAAGATATGATTCATCACCATTCCTTTTTCATTTTACAAGTTAATTTTCTTTCTTCCTTATGTGCAAGAATAGGGACGCTTCCTAAGAAGCAAAGCAACACCAGGAAAATGTAATTATAAAACCATAAATAGTGGCATGAGAAAATAATACTTTCAGATGTAAATAACAAGTTAACCTAAAAGCAGAATGACTTAGATTTAAAATCAATTAACTTCCTTTATTTTTTAATATTTTGACTTTCTTTAAAGTTTTGTAATTTGAATGTTAATCCAAACAGCTGTCTGCTTGTCTACACTGTGTTTAGCAAAGTGCTTATTTTTGTCTGTATTGCTCAAAGCAACAGCATAGGGTACTAAATCCTGTCCTTTGCGAGTAGTGATCTAATGTTAAACCAAAAAAAAACCAAACATTAATTCACCTGTTTAGTTTATATGAGAGTCAAAAGGACTCTCATTGGTCAAACTAGACATGGATACACTATGTAAAACTGTACTATGTAATAGCACTGTGTAATAGGCATTGTGTAGTAGCAAGTTCAGGTACTCCTCTGTTTTCATATAAAATTCATGCCAGAAGAATCCAAATTCTTTTCCGGCTAGCTGAGAGGAGGTTTGTAGGATCTGTGGAGTGAACTGAACAAAATTAATACTTTGCAAGTCAGGTCTTCAAGTAATGTTCTTAGTCGTCTGTGCACTCTGGGAGAATCTTTATTATTTGACAAGTATATCATAGAATGGTTTAGGTTGGAAGGGACCTTGAAGATCATCACGTTCCAACACCCCTGCCATAGGCAGGGACACCTCCCACTAGACCAGGTTGCTCAAAGCCCAGTCCAGCCTGGCCTTAAACACCTCCAGGGATGGGGCTTCCACAGCTTCTCTGGGCAACCTGTTCCAGTGCCTTACCACCCTCAAAGTCACAAATTTCTTCCTAACATCTAATCTAAATCTCCCCTCTTCCATCTTGAAGCCATTCCCAGTCTTCCTCTCACTAAATGCCCTTGTGAAAAGTCCTTCCCCAACTCTCCTCTAGACCCCCTTTAGGTACTGGGAGTCAGCAATAGGGTCTCCTAGGAGACTTTCCTCCAGGCTGTACAACCCCAACTCGCTCAGCCTGTCCTCATAGGAAAGGTGCTCCCTCCCTCTGATCATCTTCGTGGCCCAATGGACATTATAGAGGGATGGCCCACAGACTACGGGAATTAAATCTGTATATGTATAGATGTACATATATATAAGGGTATATATATGAGGCAGGGAAAAGTGGTGGTAATTAATTGGGTAGTATAAGACCTGGGCGTGGGGTAGATGGTATAGAATAAGGGGTGGATAATGTCCTGGTTCTGGCAGGATTGGGGTTAGTATCCCCTAGGACGTGGCAGGGGACACAGGTATTGCATCCCACAGGTATTGCATCCACAGGTGAGCCATGCCCAGGCTCTAGGGGCAGCTGGCTGGGGCAGGGAGCTGGAAGTGGTGGCTCGGAGTAGGCTGGGGCTCCCTGGGTCCCGTGGATGAGCAGTGGGACCATAATCGCATTTGTACATTCTTCTGTGAGTGGTGGTGTTGTTTTTTCTCATTCCTTTGCTGTTGTGATAAACTGCCTTTATCTCAACCCACGAGTTTTGCCTTTCTCTTCTGATTCTCCCCCACAGTTGTGGGGGTTGAGCGAGTGGCCTCATGGTTCTTTGTTCCCGGCTGAGGCCAAAACCACGACAAGGGCCAAAGAAAAGACTCATGTTAAGAAACAAAACCAATCTTGCTTACATTAGCCTAAGTGAAAATAAACTGGAAGGAGTTGGCATTGGTCACAGACAGATTATGAACATTATTCTTAGTATATTTTTCTGAAGAAAAGCTCTTACATTTTTAAACTGAAATTCTACAACTACAAAAACTCAGATTGGACCAGTAAAGGCCTAAAAATTCTACAAATACAAAAACTCAGAATACTGAAGTCCTAAGGTGAAAAGATTCCCTGCATTGGTGACAGGGTGGATGCAGCCGGAGACCTGACACCATGGTGCACAGAACTGAGGTCATCTTCCTCCTCCTCCTTCTCCTCCTTCTCATGGCTGGATCTGTCCTCCCCACAGCGGTCGAAGGCAAGCTTCACCTGCCTGGCCAGCCAGCAGCCTGCAGCGAGCAGGACCAGGGCTGTGCGACAGTCCAAAAGGGCCACTGCTGCCACAGCGAGAGGCGCATGGTTTCTTCTGCGCTCTCTTTTTGGTTGATCTCCTGCAGCAGCCAAGTCATCTTCTGCTGAAGATACTCCTCCCACTGCTGCATCCACTCAGCCATCGTCACCTCTATCTGCTGGTGGCTTGTTGATGCACACTGGAGGGCCAGCAGAGCCAGAAGGAAGGCAATTGCTGCAGCCATGGTCTGGAGGGGGTAGGAGAGAAGGGGTGTGAGCAGGGCTGGGTGGGAGGGAGCATGGGGCTGGGGGAACGGGGCAGGAGGCGGCTGGAGCTGGGGGCCAGTAGGAGAGGGGCTGAGGGAGATGGGAGGGAGCAGGGGCAGGGTTGGTGAGCACTGCACTGGTGGGAGCCACGGGCTGCCACAGGAAAGCCTTTGGGCACTGCTGTTGCCAGGCTTGAAGGGGAGGCAGGCCAGGGCTGGAGGCAGCGTGGGGCCTGTGCTGTCCAAGGTGCCCTGATGGCCAACCCCATCAAAGGTCAAGGGACACCTGAGAAGAGTCTCCCCAGGCCCCATCCCTGTCACCCAACAGTGTCCCGTGGAGCCACAGGCAGCCAGCACATGCCCAAAGCCTCTCTGGGCACCTGCCACCCCTGGCAGCCCCCAGCCCCTCTGCCCCCAGCCCCAAGCGCGGCACCATGCCCTGCCCTGAGGGGCTCAGCTCTCACTCTGGCTTACAAACCCTGTGGCCATCTGCCCTGTGCCACATCCAGCCCAGCCTGCTCTCTGCACTCACCGATCGCCCCAGGAAAAGTGCAGCCGGGCTTCCTGGGGCTGTCCCTGGGGACGGCTCCCATTGTGACCTGTCCTCTGCGCTGTCATAGCCACCAGAGCAGCATCAGCCAGCCGGCAGGTGCTAGCCTTCGTCCCCACCGCCCGCCTCAGCGGCTCCTGGGCATCCCACCAAGTCTTATCTGGTCCCTTCTTGCTACTGAGAATCCCTGTCAGAAAACTAATCTGTTGTGAAAAGAATATGTAAGTATTATATTTTCTTATTTCTTTAGCACACAGTTCTCCGAGTAATACCACATTCAGGAGTACGTCAGAAAAGACAGAAAAGACTAGATTGCCCAAAATACATTAAAAATTAGGCTAAAGATGCTGACTTATAATCAAAGTTACAGAAGACCAACAAAATTAAATAAAACTTGTTGCCAAAGCTATGAGCCTATATGGTGTTTTCATGAAGGAGTAGTGAACCATAGTAGAATAAGTAAGGGGCAGTAAATCAAGAACTGGAGTTTATTCCTGGTTCTGCCTGTAAGTCATTGTGTGCTTTGGGGCAAAACGTGCAGTTAGATTTGAAAAATAAAATTCTGCTGTCTAGAGGAGCTGAGAGTCCCTGAAAACCCCTGAAAAAATTTTACAATTGACAGAACTGGAGCCCCCAAGTTGGAGTGCTTGCATACATACACACACATACCCCTCCCACTTCAGCTCCAAGGACTCTGGTGTTTGTTTCCAAACCAAACTTTTCATTGGTTTCATTCAGTGAAGCAGTGCTGTACTTTCAGTCAAGGCTGAAATAAATTTATTCTCATAAGTGTGTTTCTCCAATGGCACAACTCATGTTACAATGGTAACAGCATCACGCAAGTGGTGGTGATGTGGCTCTTCCACTGATGTTTGGACATCATTTTTAATTTTGAAATAAATATTCAGGAAGTCAAGATTGTGGTAACAGCTACTGGCAGTTCTACAAGAATGCTGTAGCAGACCTTTCAGTGAGATTATTTAACTGAATGTATAAGCCTGAGGGCAACATCCCTTTAGGTGCCATTTAGGATAGCCCTGTGTGATGTCAAGTAGATGATTTATGGTCAGTGCTACTTTCAAACAAAGAATTTAGAGCTCTGTCTAAGGGCAACAGGGGCTTTTGTGCTTTTTCCTTTTCCTAATTGGGATGTTAAGAAATGCTTAAAAATGATTTTTTAATTCTACTAAAATTTCATACAACGATATTCAATCATTACTAGAGAGGTTGGATTGCTTTCCTTGCATTTAAATTTGCAGTTATAAGTTCAGAAGCATGGCAATAAGATAATAGAATTTCTTAAAACTTTGAAAAGAAATTAAACTGTCAGCTTAGATATTACAGTAATGATCACCACAGTACTATAGAAATTAAAAACACATCATTACTTATGAAAGTGTAGAACATCATTGCAAACTTCAGTTTTTCTTCTTCCAAAAAGATGACAAACAAAAACCGAACAAAATAGTTGATAACCCATTTTTCATACAGTCTTGCAGAAATATTGCAGCTATGTATTTTGGAAGCTTCTCATAGTATGGCATGCACTTAAATTCAAGTAATTGTCACTATTATAAGTTTTGAAGTCATGGGAGCAAGATTGTTGTTAATGACAGAAATAATGAAGATTATAAGAATGTGTGATTTAACTACAGGGTATTTTTTTCTAGTCTCACAAAAGTGATATCCTTTCTGTCTTACGTGAACCCAGAAGACAAATCTTTGCAAAGAAACATCGGTTTAGCAGGAAAGACAGGTCTTAATTGGAATTTCATTTTCTTTACAGGAAGCAGAGAGGCTATACGACTTAGTGGGTGCAGCTGTCTTTCTCTGCATGCAGAGTATTTCTAGCCTGCAGTGACTTCCTGTGTGTACCACTTTGACAACTTTAAAAGCCTTTACAGAGGTCCTCTCCTCGAGGCTTTGGAAGAGTCTACACTATAAGACTTTAAAATGGAAACATGACTTTAAATATTTAGGTTAGCATTTTAGCAGATCTGGTACACACACACAGATCTGTTGCATGTGTGACTCACTGAAGTAGTCTCTAAAAATAAAGCAGTAAAATCATAAAAGAAATCACATCAAACTAAATTTGAACAAATCTATTTTATCTTTCCAGCTAGTGGTATGATGCCAGACAGTAATGTAATTTAAAAATGATGACTGGGAAAAAGTCTGCTTTCTATAATGCAGAAAATAATTGTCTAATTTGTATTTAAAATCTGATTTCCATCAAAGAGATGGTATCAACATGTATCTGATATCTAAAAGTGGGTTATCTTTGGATATATTAAGAAATTTCTTCTCAAGTAAGAGCTTATGGAAGACTGCAACAAGCTAGGGAACAAGAAATAAAGTATTTTAAAGTGTGTGAAATTTCTAGCATTTCAGCTGTTGATGAATGATGAATCTGCTGATGGATACTGTCCAAAAAAAAACCCCTGTGTGTATTTGTGGGAACTATGTAAAAAACATTGCATTGAGAAATGGAAGAGAAGATTGTTAAAAGTGCATGAAAAGCATGCTTCTGAAAATAAAAAAAAAGCAAAGAAACACTGTTCATCCACAAATGGAATAATACATCCCAGTTTCTGTTAAGAGTTTTTTAGTATGCATATATTATTATATTTTTAGTATATGTCCTCTGTTCAGTCCTGTCTAAACCTGAGAAGTTTTGAAATGCAACTGCAAGCATGGAATTAGGAAAAACTCTGCTCTAAAAGAGGAACATTTTGCCCTTAAATTTTGTAGAAAATTCTCCATTCTTTACTATTGTCTGTTTTTTGGAATATAATACTACTTTGATTCTCATCTTTCATAGCCGCTTACGCAGAATGGTTTGCAAATGAAGTGAAGTAATTATGAATTAAAGTAAGAGTTTAACAATAGGTCAGATTTGAGAGATTTGGAAAGTTACTGTTTTCCATAGAGATTTCAATTGAGATTGAGAACCCAGGAAGTGAATAGTCATTGAAGGGCTGTTTTAGATATCAAAAGCTGCAAATAAGAACTTCATATACTATCACTACTAATTCAGTAATAGAATAAAATAAGAGAATAAGCATTTGCTAGACTGCCTTGAAAAGTAAAAGGATGTAAGGAACAGTCTGGAACATGACCATGATTTAAAAAACAAAGCAAAGCAAAAGAAAACAAATAATAATAATAAAAACAAACAACAACAAAAACAAAACAAAACAAAACAACAACAAAAAAAAAAAAAAACAAAAAAAAACCAACACAAAACCTTGTGAACAACAGAGGACAAAAGAAGCTTAATTTCTTTTTAATTTTCCTTCCTTCCACTTTGAGGAGAACTAGTTTATTTGTGACTGTAGACATTCTCTTTTTGTCCACTCTGCAACAACTAAGCCAGCCTCAGTCATGATTGTGCGAGGAGCTAGGAAGCAGCATACTTGCAGATGGAGAGTTAGCTTCAGAGGAGAAGGCAGAGAAGACATGAGACAACAATTATTTGACTGAGACACTGACTTTGCATGATGGCCTCTTACAAAAACGTACATGTATGCAGCATGGAAGAAGGTATGCGAGAAAATAAAAATCAGTAATAGGAATCAGGAGTGAATTGAAATAAATGAGGTTTCTAATGCAGAAGCCTGGTTTCCTAGTCTGAAAGCAGCTGGAATTCTGGCAGTGGTAAGTTTCTTCTCTGACTTAGTGAAGGTCCAGCAGTCTCGAGAGAGGCTGGTCCAGGACAGGGTAGCACTGTAATAGATGATGATATGACGACACATATCAGCCTCCAATGAAAGTGGCTTCTGAGCCCTTAAGCTATTCCCTTTCACAATTCGTACTGAAGAATTGTGTGCCATCTTCTCTACCCTGCAAATGAAAGCTGTCCTTCACTGTAACTAGGACATAGTTGTCTGTGATGGCAAAACAGATATATAATTTAGACCTCTCAATTTCAGCTTCAGCTGTATGCTGACAAAAGTGCTGAAATCCACTCCTTGCATATGAAACTTCACTTTTTTTGTGTGTTTTCTCAGAGCATGTCTGTTTGCATTTCATCAGTTCTGCCCATATCATACCAAGATGGAGAGAAGAGGCTAAATTAATTATGAGAAGTATTTGTGTGATTTATGCATTATGCAGACATTCTTACCACAGTTACTGACAGATGTGCTGTAGTGTGGCAGCATTGTTTTTAATTTTCATTGTTGTTTTACATAAGTTTACAATTGATATTAATACAAAACTCCCTAATTTGCATATAGACAGGAAAAATGCATATTTATTTGTAAGAACATGCCATCCCACTAACTTAACAAAAATAATCTATTTACATTCTTGAATTAATATCATTACAAGAAAAAGACCTTCAGTCCAGATCTTTTTCCTGTATTTATCTTTTAAAAAATAAAAATACTACCTTTGGAGGGGGAAAAAAAGCCATAAACCCAGAATAATTAAGACAGGAAGAGACCTCTGGAAGCCTTTAGTCCATACCCTACTCTAAGTAAGGTCAGGTATGAGATCAGACTAGGACTTTGTCCAGTTTGGTATTGAAAAGCCTCCGAAGATGGAGCTTGTACAGCTTCTCTGGGCTTTCCCTCATGCCAACAAATTTTCTCCTTATATCCAACCTGAACCTGTTTTGGTTCAGTTTATGCCTGTTGTCTCTACCTCTGTGCACCACTGGCTCCATCTTCTCACTGACCTCTTCAAAGGTGCAGGTAGGTAGCTACTAAGTCTCTCCTTGCAGCTCTTTCTTCTCCAGGCTAAAAAAAACCAGTCCCTCAGCCCCTCCTCAGAGGGCAAGTACTCCAGCCCCTAATCAGCTTGGTGGTCCTCCCTGGACCTTGTTCCACATCTTCAATATCTTCCTTGTACTGGGGATTCAAAACTGGACACAGCATCTAGATGTAGTCAAACCAGTGCAGATTAGAGAGGTAGAATCCCTTCTTTTGACCTACCAGCTGTGCCCATGTTAATAACAGCGTAGGACACTGCTGGCCATCTTTGCTGCCAGGGCAGGCTGCTGGCTCATGCTTAGCTTGCTGCTGACCCTGACACCCAGGGCCTTTTCTGCAAAGCTGCTTCCCAGCTGGTCAGTCCCTGGACTATAGGCCTGCCAGGAGTTCCCCCTTCCAGGTGCAGAAATATGCATGGACCATTGAATTTAATGAGGTCCCTGTCACCTCTTTCGTACAGCCATCTAGATCCCTCTGGATAGCAGTCCTGCCTTCATTCATATCAAATGGTCCTCTCAATTTGGCAGCATTTGCATGTTTGGTGAGAGTGTGCTCCCTTACCTGAAGATGTCAGGAAGGACAAGTACCAGGACAGACCCTTGTGGTACTGCACTTATTAATCTTCTCTGGGTAGAGTATTGCACATAGTAACTACTCTGAACCCCAAAATCCATCCCAGCTCATGTAGCTGCTCATTCATCTAGATCATAACATCCCAGCTTGGATACAAGACCATTGTGGGAGATGGTGTCTAAAGCCTTACTACAAAAGCTGAGGTAAATGACATCTGCTCTCCTCTCATCCACAAACCTTGGAATTTTACTACAGATGGCAATGAATTTGGTCAGCCATTCATTACAGTACAAAGCTTAACCAAAACCATTGCTCAGATAAGTGAGGTCTTGAGTACATCTAGACAGTTCTAACTCAGTATTCTGGTATGTTTTGGGGAAGCAAACCACAAACAGATAACTTTTGGATGGGAGGAATAAATCCCTGCTCTAAGGATTTATATATGCACAGGAAAATAATAGAGAAGCACAGAAGAACTCTAAACAGTTTTATATACTTTCACATTTGGAGTTGGAGTCCAGAAGGTGATAGTAATCCAAGTAACAACAGCTAATTATCTTTAGAGACAGAGAAAGTGGAAAAGAGGTTTGCCTGGCCTGATGTGACCAGTGAGGCCATTGTCAGCTTTTGTAAAGCGTCTGAATTGGGAAGCAATAAAAAGTGAAAACAATAGCCCCTTATGGGGGAACACATCCATGGACAACCAACACTCTGTAGAAGGCTGAGCTCGAGGTAGAAACATTGTGTATAAATGCCAGGCTGGCAGACAGGACTGGACACCTTGCTCAGCACAAGTGAGTGTCCTGTTCCCCTGCATCAGTGGGAATTGGAAGCCTTCAACAAGGGGGTGGGGAATGGGGAGGGGAAGCAGAGTAGGAATTGTTAATTCTTTGCTATAGCCATCCTATTTAGTGAATAAAAATCTAAAATTTATGTCCCTGAGTTGTGAGGTTCTGTCCTTATGGCTGTGACATTCAGTGAGGAATGAGGATAAGGGTGCCTGTATGTTACGGAGCACACTTGTGCTTTTGTCAGCAATGCTAAGCACTCCTTTTATGTGCCACGTGTCATTTCTTGAGCGGAATCACTGCCTTGGTGTACCAAAGGTGGGAATTTTGTCTCTTGTGTACTGTGTTCACTGGCTCAAGCAAGATCACAGGCCTTAGCCCGTTGCATTCGTTGGCCTGAGTGGGTTCTTGCCCCTTAACGTGCAGCGTGTGTTGGTCCAGATGGCACTGGGGCCTTGCCATGCTTGTGTGATACCTGCCCCGAAGGTGCGCTGAGTGGCTGGTTGGTGCAGAGTTTTGTTTCATGTTTGCTTGGGAAGGGAATATGTTTGGAGCGAGCATTTGTATGAGCTGCTTCCCTGTATACTGGATGTTGTTTATTCTTCTGAGGACCCAGAATTATGTGTCGTCTGTGTAAAAGATTCCAGTGTTTGCCACGGGTGACATCTGCTATCATGCATCAAACCTGATTAGCCTGCGAGTAAGAACAGAATTGGGCCATTTGTATTGTTCCTGTTTACGCAAGTGACTTTTATGTGCATGCGGTGCTTGTAAAGGCGCAGTTCTCCTGTCTTTGTACATGGGTTAATGGCTGGCTGTGTCTGTGCCTGCCTTTTGGAAATGAAAGCTCAGCCCTAGCAGGCTTCCAGAGGAGAGGTACCCTCGAGTCCCAGAGTCTTCCAGATTCATTAATTCCCTAACATGCTGTAAGAATTCCCGAGGTGGCGAGTCTAGGAGATCAGTGTGAGGAGGGGACTGGTCCTTTTGCAAATATGCTTGAAGTGCTAGAATTTGTGATGAAACAGTGTAACATTCACTTGAAGGAATATGCTCAGTATCTCTAGAAAACGACAGAATACCACATGAAACTATCAAATTGTGTTGGCTGAAGAGTGAGCAGAGACCCAAGAGAAATAACCTAGAGCTGAACTGTCTACAAACTGTTCCCTGGACATGTCCAAAAATGTAAAATATCTCTGAATATTAAAAAAAAAAAAAAAAAAAAATCCTATAAACAGTGCAGGCTATGGTAACAGATTAATGTAATTTTGTGTAAATATAAAGAAAAGTGGTTTTAACAATGACAAATCTTTGGAAAAGTGCTCCAAAACTATACTAATTCAATGCTCTTTGTGGGTTTCAGTTTGTTTTACAGGATAATTCTCTGAAGAATAACAGCCTGAAGTTATGGATAATAGCACGGGTGGATGAGTGCTGAGAAGTTGCTTAGGAGTAACGGCTAATGAATTGGAAAAAATAGGGAAACAAAATGGCTTAACACCTTAATGCCAACAGGCACTCCTACTGATGGAGATTTTCCAAGTTGGATAACTAAGAAAACTCTTAGTAACTACTAATTAAAATCCTTTGTTATTTTTGTCTTCTGTAGGTAGGACAGAAGAACACGTCATTCCTTCCAATCCCATGGGTATTTTTAATGTTAAGTTGCTTAGCTTTCCTTTTGCTACCTTTATTTATTTATTTTCCTTTATTATCATATCTGGGCAGGTATAGCTTTATGTTTCTTTGCCAAATTTATCATCTTCAACACTTATTCAAATGGATATTTAATATCAGGCTTCAATGCTCACAGGCCTTTTTACGACTCTGAATCAGATATTTTGCATCCTGGATATATAATTCTATGGACAATGCTTTGAGTTAACTATCTTAATGTCTTTACATTCTCCTGGATCATCTTCTAATTTCTATTGAAAAATGCAAATATTTAATTAAATGGTCGTAGGCAAAAAAAAAAAAAAAAACAAACAGCCCCACTCTGCAGAAGGTAAACAGTATATGTAACCATTGCAATGAACCCTAAGTCTGTAGGAAGACTGAAGAGTAGTGCTGCGAGGAGCAAACAGCCTCATTTAGCTCTGTGAGGTCCCGACTCCTACATAGTCAGCACCAGTCATTTGAGTAAACAATCTTCATTGCATAAAGAGGGAGAAAACTGCAAACCTACACTGATTATCACAAAGGACCTGGACAGGCCAGAGAGTTGGGCAGAGAGGAACCTAATGAAGTTCAACAAGGGCAAGTGTGGGGTACTGCACCTGGGGAGGAATAACCCTACGCATCAGTACAGGTTGGGGGCTGACCTCCTGGAGAGCAGCTCAGTAGAAAGAGACCTGGGAGTCCTGGTGGACAACAGGATGACCATGAGCCAGCAATGTGCCCTGGCGGCCAAGAGGGCCAATGGCATCCTGGGGTGCATCAAAAAGAGTGTGGCCAGCAGGTCGAGGGAGGTCATCCTCCCCCTCTACTCTGCCCTGGTGAGGCCACATCTGGAGTACTGCGTCCAGTTCTGGGCTACCCAGTTCAAGAAAGACAGGGATCTGCTGCAGAGGGTCCAGCAAAGGGCTATGAAGATGATTAGGGGATTAGAACATCTTTCATATGAGGAAAGGCTGAGGAACTTGGGTCTCTTTAGTCTAGAGAAAAGAAGACTGAGGGGCGATCTTATTAATGCTTTCAAATACTTAAAGGGAGGGTGCCAGAGGGATGGGAGGAGTCTTTTTTCAGTGGTGCCCATTGATAGGACAAGGGGTAATGGGCACAAGCTTGAACATAGAATGTTCCATCTTAACATGAGGAGGAACTTCTTCACTTTGAGGGTAGTAGAGCACTGGAACAGGCTGCCCAGAGAGGCTGTGGAGTCTCCCACTCTGGAGACGTTCAAAACCCGCCTGGACGCTGTCCTGTGCAACCTGTTGTAGGTGACCCTGCTCTGGCAGGGGGGTTGGACTAGATGATCTCCAGAGGTCCCTTCCAACCCTGACTATTCTGTGATTCTGTGCAAGTGAATACTTCATACCCAGTCACAAAAGGGCAATGAAAAAGTAGCATGGAGATGAAAAAGAGGTTTAAAGAGACTAGTGGAAATGAAACTGTCCTGATTATATGCACGATCTATTTTGAACAAAATGTTTTGTCAGATCATAGGGTTGTATCCTCTTTTATGTGGTGTTTGGAAAAACAGAGCAGCCTCTGCTCTGCCACGCGGATTGTTCTGTCTCATGCATGACCATGTCTCTAGACTTGCTTCCCACAACCTCGACAGCCTCTCTACCCACCATCAACCTCATTTTTCAGAAAAAAAAATAAATCTTTTAGTCTGTAGGACAAAATCAACTGCATAGAGATACCCAACTTGATCGGTAATAGGTAGCCTGCTATTCTGGTCTTGAGAGCAGAGCACTGATTCATGTAACCTGCAGTTTGGCTGGGTTTTGCAGCCTGTGCTGCACTTCTTGCTGCCACAGCCAAATTGGTACTGATATTTAAAGTAGGCTTTGCAGTATATCTAAGTCAGTTTTATACTAACTACAATCACTGTTATAACATCAGAATTCATGTACCCTCGTTTACAGCCTACATATTCAGTCACCACTCTATTACTTGTTCTTCAGCAAGGTTTTTTGGTTTTCTTTTACGTACCAAATAAATTAATTTTTTTTGTCTTATACTCACAATTAATTTTTCCTATTTGGCTTCCTTGCAAGCCCCTTACCACTGTAAAGGTATCAAGGCTCCTTCTTTCCATTATCACTTCCCAATACTTAAGAAGAAGCCAGAGATTGCATTTAGAATCCTTACTAGAATATCTTGATTCCTAAAAAAACGTTTGGTGTCTTTCACTTGCTTTTTCCCCATCTTTGTACCTGGGCCAATAACTTTTTGGATTTGCCTGAAAACTAGATGCCCAGGAAAATGAGCTGGAGAGAAAAATATACTTAATCCATTTTCATATAACCAAGCATGAAGGAAAAGAACAGGATCAGTCCAGAAAATAGAATCACAGAAAGGTTGCCTTGCCCTCTCTAAACACCTAAAAGAACTGTTACAGAAGGAAATGGAGAAGTCAGTGCATTTAATTAAGTTTATTGTATTCAGCTGCTCCTGTACTATCTGTTGTATGAACTCTCAGAATGGGGTGAGGTTGAAAAGCAAAGCAGCGTAATCTTTCATGGCAAGTCTACAATAGTATAGAAACCACGATTTCTTGAGTAGTGCTGAAAAGTTTTACTTCTAAAGGTAATGCTTGTTTATTTTTCCAAGGTGAGTTCACTGTGACATTCAAATGCAAACAAAGTGCAAAGGGGCAAGAAAGCATGTAGGTTATAACACTGTGATTCAGTTTGGGGATTCAAGTACATGCAAGAGAAAATAAACCTGTTCAAGAAAAAATACTGGGAAATTATAGTACAGAACCATCGTTTTAATTGTGACAAAGCTATGTCAAGGATTATAAAGTACTCAAGAAATCTAAATAGGTACATAGATAAAGTACTAAATGGAGGAGTAAAATTAAAATTTACACTTCGAAATGTCTCTTAATTATCTAAATTTCTCCAAATATCTTCAAGTGAACAAGTGAACTCCATGAAGCTCATTTAGAGGATGTTTTTTTTGAAAGTTTGCTTCCCCGGAAGTTGAGTATACCTCACAAATACTCCAGATATCCCAAGCTTAATATAGAACACAAGGATAATAAGTCCAAGGGTAAATGCAAGGAATTAGGCTTTGAAAAATAATCACTTTTGGAGCTGTATATCCTTTAGCAGATTGGATCAGTCAGATTTAGCCCTTAGGAAATATGGTAATGCATTCAAAGGTTGTGTTAAACATCAACATTGCTTGCGTTTGCAGTGAGTCCTAGATATTCTCTCTCTACTATCCTGTTTCTCCCAAGTCACATGGTGGTGATAGTATAAAAGTAAAATATAAACAGAAAATATAATATATAGAGATCCAATTAAACTATTGTTCTCCTTAAATACCACTGAATCATTCATTTTAGCATATAATAACTTAAGGCCATGGTAAAGAAGACTGAAACTCATTAAAAAACCCTGTAGTATTTATGCAGGAAAAGCCTAGGACATCAGCAGTGGCTGGATTCTCTGCAGATACAAGAAATGGAGTAAATGACCAAATGATCCAAAGTAGAGGTCAATACAGCACAGGAGGTAAAAATAGCAAAACCATAGTGCCTACCTATATTTGCTAACCCAACAGCAAATTTATTCTGGACAACAAGGAAAATGGACTGGGTAACAAAGGTTTTTTCTGTACCTGTAGGAGCCACCATATGTGCTACCTTTACCTGCTGTTCCAAATGGGTGTGTTACACGGTCAGTATTTTACCCTTTTCCTTGTGTAAATATCAGTTCACAGACTGAGTTCAAGAGTTCGGCAAATAAACACTGTAAATAAAATTATGAGGAAATGAATAAAACAGGTGTAGGAGATCTCAAACTCATTTTCAGATCTGTAATTTCTTCACTGCTGCTTCTAGGTTGCTTAATGTGCTGCATTTTGAACTTTAAGAGATTGTCTTGTACAATTGGTGTATTATGAAAAGTGTACCTGCATCAACTCTGGTTTTCCTGAAATAATGGAAATGCAAATAAAAGTAGAACAGAGACAGCCAAGAAAAAATAAATAATTAAAGGCTCCCAGGGTTTAAAACATAATGTATCTGAATCACAATGTAGATTTTGACTTTTTGCTAAGATCTGGCTTGGAAATCTATCTATTAATATATTATCAGGAGATTACTTTGTCAGAGCCAGAGAAGAATAAAAGATATGAGCACACAAAATTACAGTCCTACAATTTATAAGTAATTTAATGCTGTTATATTTCAGTTTTTCAGAAAAGTTTAAAAAATGTTTCATCATACCAGAAATTATACAGATATGGTTTTCTTTAATGGAGACCTTGAGGTCTTGAAATTATATTCTCAGTCCTCAACATGAGCAATATAAATTCTTATTTAAAAATACGAGTTCATAAAAGAATTCTGTCTGATATTCAGAGAATACTCCATTTATGCGCACATACCTACATATCTGTGCATAGGCACACAAAGTGTGCTGACCTTTCATTTCCATATATTGTGTTCATCAGAGGTGATTCTCAATACATGGACTTGTCTGTAAAATTATTAATAGCCTGAAATTTATGGATGAGTAAATCTGAAAATCCTTTTTGATACATACCCTGTGGCTAATATCAATTGTGCAGCTAACTAATACAGCTAAGGGTTTATTAAGCAATAGAAAGGAAACATGAAAAAGCACAATCATGTTACCCGTTACTCACTCTTGTTGGCCAGTTTCGTGACTAACCAAACTAATCTATCTGCCAAATAGTTAACAGTAAAATTTGACATATTGCGGGTTCTCTTAATGTTAGACTAGGATCCTTGTAAAATTCCACGCTTGGTTTTAGGGAAGTGTGGTTTCTATTCTCACCAGCATAATGAACCTTGATATTGCATCCGGGCAAATACTAAGCGAATAAAATACTAAGCAAATATCTAAGCAAATACTAAGAACCTTTGCTAATGAGTTGAATTTACCATTTATACTGGTGATCTGTATTATTACAGACTGTTTCTGTTGTCGTAAGGCTTGGTATTTAGTAAATGGGAAATGGCTTGAATACACAAGCAGTAATCTGCTTACAAACTGTACCATTTGTGAACCATAGAAAGTGACTCGTGTAGTATGTTTTCATTATTTATTTATTACTTATTTTCATTGTTTATTTATTTATAAACAAAGCACAGTGTTTTGGTAAGTAAAGCTCTAGGCAGTGCTGACTAAAGTTTATAAAATGCAATAAGAGAGATTTTGGAAAAAGTTTTCTTGGGCTGAAAGAAACTAAGTGTACTTCAATCCTTCCTTTCTTCAAAATGTTCTTAAAATGCTCCAGTTGCTATGTAGCCATAAAGCTTCTGAACAGGCTTGGAGTAATTTCCTTTTTGTCATTGTCTCTTAATATATATTGTATCAGGTATTTTAGTGATTATTTGAAACATTTCAGTAAAAAATGAGTGAGGAATTTCCAAATGTTACTTTATTTGCAGGCTGGCTACATCTATATTAATCTTTACAGGTTTCATTTTAGATCCACCTCTGCCTCTTCATCCTGACAAATATTTTCTTCTGTGATGAACATAAGTACCGCTAGTAACTAGACTATTTCAATAAAGTGGATTTAATAGATAAGGAGAGGCAAAGGGAAGGAACACAGAGTATAGTATATAAAGGGTACAGATAATTTTCTTAGAATAGCTTTCTCTTTAAGAATAAATGTTTTAGGGAAATTTTAGTTGGAATTTTCTTTCACTTGTAATTGAAATTACCACATGTATTGAAATGAGCATTTTGCCTGAAACTCCCTAGGAATGGGACGTTACTAATGAGACTACCTTTTTCTACCTATTTGGCTGTTGTAAAAGCAGCGTTGGTTGACACATTGTGTCATACACTATGGATTTTATTTGTTTATTATGTTCCTTTTAGAAAATAATGCTGATTTGATTATGAAGAATCTTCTGAATAGAGGAGAATTTTTTCTCACCTAGGTGGAACTGAACTCGTCAGGGGGAAAATAACTTCCAGATTGCATAGGGGGAAGGCAGATGTTAGACAGAGGGGGTGGGGTAGTATAGAGAGGAGAGAGATTTCTGAGAGGCAGAGCAAGCAAACCACCACAAAAATAATCTAGGCATCAGAGGGACTATTTAGAAACTGCTGTAAGTCCTAAAACCACAGAGCTAACAGAAATCAAGCCTGGTAGCAACTAGCTGTCCTGCAGCAAATAACTTCTATTAATATTTATGCACATTTTGTTAAACAGGTTCTCATTGCCAGTAATAGCACATGCCCATGATCTTTAACAGCATTATTGGTCCAAAAATCAGGAATCTGGTCAGCACAGAAAGCATTAGATATAGAGCCAGAGCTTTTTTTTTTTTTTTGTGGCATCTGGAATCTCTGAGGAAGCCCTGCTGGAGTTCAGACAAGGACTACTTCTGTCAGGTCTTGCTTAAAATGTAAATTTTGATGATAATGTGTTCTGCAATGCTTTCTGTTGTTTTCTTTAAAGATGTTTTTAGATTTTTAACATAGGATGCATGTGAAGACTAATAAGAAACAGATTCATAATGGAGGTGCTTCTTATAGTGAAAAGGAAAGGTCTATGCTTTGCCATAAATTTGAGCTTTCATCAGGCACTATATTAGCTGATAGCATTCTTGGAAAATTTATATTGAACAAATAACATGAGAGGGAAAGCAGTAAAAAGACTGTTCTTCTGTCTCTATCTGCACCTAAAAGGGAGAGAAGAGAAGGATAAGAGCGTATTTTCTTATAATCTGTTATTTTACACATAAAATATTTCATTACCAATGGGAAGAAAAAAATGAGAGCTCTTGCCCATGGGCTTACTTAGCTGGCCTAGTGGAAAGGCTTCATTATTCTGAATTTAGGAAGATTTCATTATTTATTCATACAGGAGTAAACTGTGGAGGTCATGCCTACTGGGTGCAGGTAAAACCTTTTGTACCATTCTGTCATTCATTATGTATATGCCGTATTTTTAGATATTAACAAGTTTACAGAACTTTGAACCTTTTTTTTAAGAAGTTTTAAAAATATATTTCCAAGAGACTTTCCTCACTCATGCTGTATTTACAGAAATCTGGATTGCTTCAATGGTATTAAACGTTGGCCTTTTTTTTTTTTTTTTTCATCTTTATTTTTACTATATTGAACTCAATTGGGTGCCATGGGATTTTTTTCCTTCTCCACTAGAACAAAGTGTCCACTAGTACTTAATGTTTTTGTTTTTTTTTTTTTTTTGTTGTTTTTTTTTTTTTTTTTACCTGGAGGTAAAAAAAGGTTTTTACCTCTTCCATCTGCAAACTGAAAAGTGCTAGCTCTCTTGATAAAGCACACTGTGTAAGTTCATGATTAAATGCTTATGGACCAGGATCCTTAGGTTGCTTTTAGAGAAAGGGTGTTTGGAGGATGCTTACCCATCCCAAAGTATGGTATGTACCCATTGTTTCTAGATCCTTAATTTTATTCTGTATTTAAACGAAACCAGTTCCCAGCGTGATACAGGTTTCTCTGTAAAAGTGTTCTGTGCTTGAAATGGGTGGCATTACAACAATGATATCAAGACTAAGGGTTTACATCAAAAGGTAATTATTTAACTATAGTTGTACAATGCAGCTACAGGCTTGATGTGTATTAATAAAATACATTATTTATGTCAAGTTATAATGAAGGGAAATAAAATTGGACTATTCATTATGAAAGATTGTGTTTTCACCCTTGTTCCCTATTTTAGCTACAATAACCAAGTATTTTAGTATTTATTAAGAATCATAACCAATGTCTTCTCCAGATGGATCTGAACCTCCTGTGTAGCATTATGGAACTCCTGCAATTTCCTATGATAGCATATTGTAGCATTTGATTTATCCCGGTCTTCGTTCTATCTCCCCTGAAACTCATATTAGTGTTCAATTTTGGATAAAGAACTGGACACGCAGAAGATTTACATGTGGAATTCAAAGAGATTTTTATGCAAAACAAAATGTATTAACTTTGCTGATGACTACCTTTGCTCTGTCTGCCTTTCCAAAACCAGTAAATTGCACAGCTAACAGGAGTGGAGCTGCTTTTGAAAGCAACTACACATGTTAGGAAATATGCTATTGCATTTAGCAGAAGTGACTAGTTTTCCTATAAAATTATTTTTGTGCACTGCATATCACCTCTGCCTACTGCTTATTACAGTAATTAACATATTATGTATGTCTGTAGAAAGATATTGAAAGGTGTGATGTATATCCAAATCCTGTGTATCAAACAGCTTTTAAACAGAAGGTAAGTTTTCTCCTCTCCATAACAGTCTGTAAGGTCAGTCTTTTGACAATGTTGTGAATTTAATTGTACTTTGGATGTTTTAAGAATTTTACTCTAGAAGAACTGTTTCACACACAAATACTCATTAATTTACATAGTGAATAGGGATCAATACGTTACAGTGGTTGAAACCCGCTCTTGTTCAGTAGGATTAGTTTTCAGGCTGATCAGTCCCATGGTTTATGTCCTCAGAGAGCTATGTGAATGCTAATGTTGGTACAGAGAGCAGCAGAGGGAATACATCAAGGATCAGCTGTGCTGTCCTTTTGGTGGGAAAACAGAAATCATTGGTAAAAGTAGCTCATGTTTGAATTATACCTGAACTGGGATTAGAATATTTTTACAGGTTGTGATTAGTTCCTCCAGATTCACATATAACATTGTGATGGTTTCACCTCGGCCAGATCCCAGATGCCCACCCAACTGCTCTCTCACTTCCCCTCCTCAAGAGGAATGATGGAGGGAGGAAATAAAATGGAAAAGCTCGTGGGTTGAGATAAAGACAGTAAGATCACTTACCAGTTACTGTCACTGGCAAAACTGACTTGATTTGTGGAAAGGTCATTTTATTTATTGCTGATTAAAAATAGAATACAATGCTGAGAAACAAAGACAAAATTAAAAACACTTTCCTCCCACCTTCCCTTCTCCCCAGGCTCAACTTCACTTCTTCATTCCCAACTCTTCTACATCCTCCATTCCAAGCGGCACAGGGAGGATGGGTGATGGGGGCTGTGGTCAGTCCATTGCAGCTCCTTTCTCCTGATCCTTTCTCCTCATGCTTTTCCCCTGCTCCAGCATGGGACCTTCCCATGGGCTGTGGCCCTTCAGGCTAAACCTGCTCCAGTGCGAGCTCTCCAGGGGCTGCAGCTTCCTTCAGAACATATCTACCTGCTCTGGTGTCGGGTCCTACACAGGCTGCAGTGTGGGTACTCGTTCAAGCATGGTCTCTCTGGGGGCTGCAGAGAAATCTCTGCCGGGGAGCCTTCTCTCACCTTGGTGCTCACAGGACCCTTTCTCACATTTTTTTCCTCACTCCTCACTGTGCAGCTTTTTGTCCTTTCACATCATTGATTCATGGGGTGTCTACTGTTTACATGAAAAGACCTGTTTGATTAACTACCTCAGTTTGCAAGATTTATCATTATGCAGGTCAATTTTCTTTCTGTATGCTACAAATGGTTAACTAAGTCAAGGACTCTGCTTTGTCTAATTTGCTACCTAAAGGATTTTATGAAATTGTTGTGTTCTCAGAAACAGTAACTTGTTTTGATGTAAATCTTTACACATTCCATCTTTCTTCTGACTTTTTTTTTCGGCAAAAACAATAAATGTATTCATAGCCTGTGTGGTGCTGTCCGGCCTCCCTCCCCAAACAGTCCTTGCTCTGGACCTGCCACCCAGGTTCTTCTCTTATTTGTTAGAGATTAATTTCTCTAAGTAATAGCGCTACATGTGGCAAGGCCGAGGGGGCACAGGCAGCCCTACTCCGCCTTCACTGCACCCATGGCTTCCCCTGCCCAGGGCTCAGGAGCCCCGTGTCAACTTCAGCCTTAGCAGCAGCCTGTGCCTGGACTTGGTCTCAGTGGGATGCGGACCCACACCATTTCCTTGTCTCCAGACCCAGCCCAGTCTCCTGTAGAGACCCCTGGCCCCAGCCCATCCCCCCGAGGCACCCAGGGATGCTGACAGGCCCTGCTGCCACCCCTAGCTAGCTCTGCCCACCATCCTCGGGCTGGAGAGTGAGGGCAGGGCCTTGCTTGCGCCCACGTCACCCTGACTGCGCTATTGGGCTCAGCCCCATGCCGCCATGTTCCCTAATAAGATGACCATGAAGGCACTCCTTTCCCCTGTTTTTAAATGTAAATTCTCCTCTCTAGATCAAAAACTCAGGAAGTTATTTTGAATATTCAAGAGCAGAATGCACAAACTCTGCTGCTTTGGAAGGCTGAAACCAATATGTTTTTATTTGGGTTGTTGTATGCCTGAGGCTTTAATGATATTTTTGGTCTTCTGCTTAGTTGCTTTCCTTTGTAAATCATTCATCAAAAGTTATATTTTGGTACAGGAGAGTAACAAACTTTGTTACTATAGTTACATGATGGATATTATAATTACAAAAAAATGACTGGATAAACACTACAATTCAGCCAACTTTTAGCTGGTATTTATACTTTGACATTTTAGAGCTTTATTTTGGCGTTAAACCTTCTATATGCTAGATATATTAGATATAATTGGTGTATAGAATAGTAATGAGATAATGAAAAATCTTTCTTCTTTTACCTCATTGAATAACAAAGGCGCAGAAAGCTACAAAACATATGTTTATATGTAGATAAATTAGGTCACTAAACAAAAAGTAGAGGACCCTATCACAAGTTTTTGGCTGCTTGCATGCTGAGTGGCATATCCCCAGGCTAACGAAGAGACAAATATGGGGGAAAACCACTTTAATTATACTCTCAGTACCTTTGCTTTGGGTTTGTTTGTTTTTTTTTTTCTTTTGGCTTCCCCCCCACCCCACCCCACCCCTTTTTATACACTGTAGCACTGGAAAAGAAAAGAAAGTAGAGAAATAAGAGGGAAAAACCCCAACCAAACAAAAAACTTCTGTATAGTTCATAGCTATCATTGGTATAAATAACTTTCTGTAGAAAGCATATTTGAGCTACTGTCTTAACATAAGTGGTTCACTGTCTTTTTAATGGATATTGTTTATTATACTGTTCTCTAAGAGAAGACACATGCAAAGACTATTACAAAAGAAGTGCTGAGATGTTAAACCTTGTCCAGATTATAGAGTGGCAGTATTGAAATTACAGAAGTGTCTGCACTTCAAACAATGTCTTTTGCTCTTGGTTTTTTCTCCCCACTACATTAAAAGTTAAAGGTGAGGCGAAGTCTTTATGACACTTCATGTGCTTTTGACTTAAGAATAGCAATCCTGTCCTTATAGCTCCCCATGCTCATTGCCTGAAGTCCTACCAAGCAGGACATGACTTCAAGGAAGTCAAAGAGCAACTGGAAATGACCTGTCTTAACTCCCATTAAGTTCAGCACACACTGAATAACCTCTTAACTGAGAGTCAGTGACAATGAACTGCTTTTTTTCCTCCCATTCTTTCACTCTTCACACTTTGTGCAATCGATAAGAGCACTCAACAACTCTAGTGGTCAAGTTTATTACCTGTAGGAATTGCATGTTTCTGTTGACACAGAACACAGTGAAATGTATAGCACACACCTTGCTTAATATGGAAGAGAGCTAATGAATTATGGTTGCTAGAGAATATGTAGCATTTGTGTCCTGTCCACAGGCACACAACTTGCTTATGCTAGAACTATCGATCTCTTCAGAGAAAGCATAAGAAAACTTATATTTCTTTATACATTCCTCAAGCAGACATTATTTTTTACACTCTTCTTTAAGAAACTAATAAGGAAACTGTTGAGTATTGTTTGGGAGCAGAACCTTGATTGGTGGGAATCCTTGTGGTACGTTGACATTTGATGATGGAAGTTCATTCCTGCTCTTCATTCTGCACTGATTTTACTTGTTCTCTGGTTTTCATATCACAGAAACAATCGGCAATCATAATCTTCCCAGTTTTGAATGAATACAACCTGCAAACAACCACCTTTAAAAGAGAAAGAAAAAGGTTAGAAATAATACATAAAATAACAACACCAAAACCAAACCAAACCAAACCCAAAAAGAAGATTTTTTGTCATGTTTCATTTTTTTTTTTTTTTTCTGTTAAAAAATTGAAAAAGACTGGTGAAAAGGAGAATTATATGGAGAAACACCTTCAAAAAACTTCAGAAACTTGTGTTGTCAGCAATGAAACTGTAACAGTTTTCCTATAGGTTTGCATTTCATGTATTCCAGAGTATTCCTATAGTAATGAACTGGGGTTTTATTTAACTTGGACTGATATAGAGCTATGATCTTTCTTGATGGTTAGAATTCATGTTATTACAGGCTTGTGGCTACAGAAATTAATACATTATTGTTTGTAAATATTATAACACTTACAATGTAGGTTTATGGCTAAAAAAATGTTTTTTTACTTAATTGGAGTGATGTTTTATATTATGAATCATATTGTAAGTGATGTCTTGGTTATACATTTAGAATGGTGAAATGAAGTAGTGTTTACAGTCATACAATATGTATCATATTTCTGGATTGCAACATGGTCTTAATAAGAAATGGCTATTTGAAGCTGATGCAGCACTACAGCTACGGAAGAAACCAAGTACTACATGAATGGAACCCATTAAACTATCATTTGCAAGACACTTCAGTGGGACAAAGTAAAACAATTTTTTTAAAATTTTATTTTATTATACATATTTATTTTTAATATACTACTGATTTATTTCAGTTTCAGTGGCAGACAATATAAATTACCAAATATTTCCAATGTATCCTTATCCCCTCATATCAGACCTACCCAAATCAGATCCTATAGATGTTTTCTTAATAACGGGGATATTTTTTTTTTCTTTCCAACAGAATATCATAAATACTGTATATGTAACAGTTTTATACTTAATTACAAATCAGTTTGATTGTGGAAACAAGCTCTAATCTCTTCCTTTAATTTAAGTGAAATAAAACTGTACACAGCAGCAGCCAAACAGATTCATTTGCCTAATGCACAGAGTAAACAACCACAGAGTTACATCAGAATTCAGGTCTTGTGGCCTCAGTCCTCAGAAGCTGTTTTAGTAAAAAATAATAATAATAAATATGAAAACATAAGCATAAAGTACTTGCTGTGTGGGCAGGCTATAAATCAAGACTTTGTGCTTTGGAGAAACATTTAGAGAAATAGCAATCTTGTGGCACTCACGTTTATTTAAGTGTTCTGAAAAATTTACACATAAATAACTCTCTTAAGTATGCATATAGTCTCAAAGGTCCCTTTCCTGGTAAAAATCATACAGAAGTATTACTTAAATACCATTTTCACTTTGGGAAGAAACCCTGTTAAAAGACTGATCTGTTAAACATAATGTCAGTTGCAAAAAACGTGAGGAAGTCTGAACTGAAGAATGATGGACTGCCACCATCATCACAGGATTTTGCTATACCACTGATTTTTTTAGAGGACATATATCATTAAGCTCTGAGAAAGAGAAAATGTCATACTTTTTGTTGTCTGTCAATATAATAAGGCATCTTCATTAATGCTATATCTCAGAACAGGTTGCTGAAGAGGAAAGAAAGGTAGATTTGATATTTTCTGCATGTAACTCAAATACCAGAATGTTTTACTTTTGGTACTCAAGTATTCTTGTATCATAATTCATATCAAAACTTTAGTGTTAGTATTCTAAATCTGGATCTTCCTGTTTCATCACTTCAATTGTTGTCCCAACTTGTCTAATTCTGAAATTTTGAGGTTAGTGATTAAAAAAATCAGCCAAATAATTAAAACTATTTTGCAAATACTGTGTAATGAAATGCTGCAGTTAAAATTATATGTACTGTAATTGTGTATTATGTTTTCATTGGAATATTTGACAGTAAGATATAATTCTTGCACAGTGTTTGATCTGAAGAATGGTTGTTCATAGGCTGCTCATTTGCAAATACAATAAAATTCCGTTCCATTCAAATATATATAATAGCTGAGCTGTTGATAAATGTCATCTGCATACCAAAATGCATAGGGCAACAGAATTGTTTGGTTATCAAAAGCAAAACAGAACTGTTGCAGAATATGTGGCAAAACTTGAAACTAGTAAACTTCACTACTTACAAGTATTTATTCCAAAGATAAAACTTCAACCATATTTCCTGAGAGACTTCTCAGGTTGCAGTCCTTTCAGTTTTGGGCATGCTGGCTGTCAAGACAGTGTGTTCTGATTTATTATTTGGAATTTTGTAGGATTCAGAGATCTGCCCTGTTTAATTAGAAATCAAGAAATCACTCAAGATATTTACTGACTTTCATGTCAGACTTCAGAGTGTGGCTGTCTTCTTTTGGCTATTCCTATGTGAGATCTGAGAGGCAGCTATTCCTCTGGCAAGTATGAAAAACATGCTTCTGAGAGAGAAGTAGGAAAAGCTGTGACTTTGAATGTCCTAAAAGAATAATTCCTTTGTGGTGGTGGAATAGGAACTCCATTGGACGAAGAGCATATTCTCATGCACTGATATAATTATGTTATGCTCAGCTCCCTGAGAAGGGATTGTTACCTTACAAGACAGAACTAATTTCACTAATAAATAATCCAATTTATAACTTCTCATGACAAAATTTTTGTTCTGGATGGAAGAAGGCTTTTTTTAATCATTTGTCGATACTCCCCTGGTGCCCTTGAAATGGTAGAAACACATTTCAGTATGTGCTAACAAGAAAAAGAAAAAGCATTTTGCAATCTTTTAAAATTAATTATAAATTCTTTTCACTTTCCTCATATCTCTAAGCCTTCGCAACAAAATCAAATATTTTTGAAGTTCTTTTTTCTTGACTAACTTCAGTGAGATGACAAGCAAGTAAATACTGTGGAAATCAGTAAAAAAGTTTAAAAAGCACACAAAGAGAAAACAAACTTAAAAAAAAATTAGTTTCGTAGCCACCTTCTAGTTCTCCAGCAGCGCCTTTAGCAGAGATACTGATGAACAGACTGACATGCTTTCTACATTAAGGTCAAATCCAGATACAATGTGTAAGTGTAAGTTTATCAAGTTGGTCAAGCATGACTTCCCTTTTGTGAATCCATCCTGACTACTACTGACGACTTTCCTGTCCTTCATGCTCCTGGAAATGGTTTTCAGAATTAGTTGTTCTGTCCACTTCCCAGGGATTGAGATGAGGCTGACTGGCTTGTAGTTAGTCCTCTGGTCCTTCCTTCCTGCCCTGCTTGAAGATAGGATGAATATTTGCTTTCCTCTGTATTCAGGCACCGCTCCCAATTGCCATGATCATTCAGAGATAATAGTGAGTGGCCTTGCAATGACATCTGCTGGCTCCCTCGGCACTCATGGCTGCATCTATCCAATCAGAGCCCACGGTCTTGCTAACATAACTCTAGCCTTAGAACATTCAAATGTTATCTTTGGGGGGGGGGGGGGGGGTTGAAATGAATTGAAAATATACATTTTGACAGTGAGTTTATGCATTAAACCTACTGTGAATTATTGTGAAATATTTTATTGATATCATCCTCTACAACATAATCAAAAATTTGTTATTTGTGCATATGAAAGTACTCAGTGTTATGATTTTCCATACCTGTTTACAGACTGAAGGTTGGATTTCAGTTAACCTGAGGAACAACATGAACGGGACAACATAAATGAAGAAAACATCAAGTGTCTCATGAAAGTCAGAGACTCTACTAAAAGGTAAAATAATACAAAGTAGTTTCGAGTGACTTTATACTTTTGCATTTTGTATAGCCCAAAGTCTATATAGCCCACTAACAATTCGTTTGTTTCTCTTTCCTGCCAAAAGATCCTGGTTAAACAAAATGTACATGAACTCTAAGCCAGAGTCACATTTGCTTTTTCCCTCCTTCGAAGAACCAGAGAAGTTAATTAAAAGCATGGTGGAAAGAGTCATCTTGTACAAAACAAACCCTATCACCAATTTGAAAACTGTTACCAAATACATTTTTCTTTATTAGACTAAAGGAATTTGTAAGTAGAAAGTGGGGAGAGACAGAAGGCTGGATGATAAAAAATAGCGGTCAGAAAACCAATTTCAAAACTTTTACAACCCATTATAGAAAAATGTCCGTAAAAGCGATGCTGTTCACAGTGACTTACTGCATCCACTTAATGCATTGGAAGTGCATATTCAAAAGAGATTGATTCATACATAGTAATCATGACTCACTTGTAAAGATGAGTGGGTAAAACAAATTAATCAAACACATATTAACATTAAAATCATTCACCAGTAATAATTTAAATATTTAGTAGACCCTATATTAATTAATTTCAGTGAAGATTAAGATAAAAAACCTAATTTTTTTTTATCATTTTTCCATGCCCTGAGAAGAACATGCCTTCAAAATCTGGAAAAGCTTTGTGATGCAGTGGATGTGTTTTGAGATTGATGAGAGAGAAGCAAACCATGTTGAGCCTGTAGCTGCACAGTGTGCTAGTTTATACGCTTTTCCATATAATAACCATATTTGACTCAATGTAGCTAAAAGAGAGAGATCTCTTTCTCATGCTGCAGTCTTGCTAAACAAATCTTTATAAGGATTTTTTTTTCCCTTTTTAATTACCTTTGAGGTAAGTGGTCTTGATTCCCCCACCAACCTGAGTACTTTGCTTATTCCTCAGAAGATATATTCCATCCCCCTTTACCCTATTCTAAAAGAGAAATGTTTGTTTTTTTTTTTTTATTTCTGTGTTTGCTCATGTAGTATTAATGTAATAATAAGGCCAATAGGATTGATATTTAGTTCTGACTTGTCCTGGAGCTGCACGGGTCACCCTAATAAACTGCTGTTACTATTTATCTGTGGTCTGTTTCTAAGGATGGTGTTAAGCCACAGGAAAACTTTGAGTAGATATGAGACGGTTCTCTAAACCTGTTTACATCTTCAGCCACAAGTGGAAAGATCAAGTGTTTTATATGTATGAAATAATTCAGTTACTCATAGTTGTTATCACAGTTGTGGACTTTCTGATCAGTTGCATGACCATGTTGTCTATAAACATTGCTGCTATAATCTTTTCTTTATGTAGGAATGTTAGTGACTGACTTTTTGTTCTTTTTAAATAGCCCCCACTTCCCCACTAAACCACAGCTATTGTCTCACCAAATTCTATCTTTTGTAGACTAAAGAGCTTTTTTTAAGTATATATGTGATTTTACTTAGACAGTAATGTTCTAAATAGTCCTTTACAGTGACACAAGAGCTGTAACATAAATAAGATTCTAACAAGTTAATTGATCCAAATCTTGAATTCATGCATCATGCTCCTATTTATTTTTTCTTTTTCTCAATTATCATATGGGGTCTACTTAGCATTGGGAATGTGAGTGTTTTGTTATGTGAAAGTACAGAAGTCAAGACCACTTAGCAAATTTCTTCCCAGGTTCTGAGATGCTGTGGGTAAGATGCATGGTAAGAAAGTAGGCATGTATCTTTCCTACTTTGACTTATGCCACTGCACATAACAGAAAGTAAAAATAGTCCTATGATGTGTTTTCTGTGCTTTGAAAAATATGAAAATTCTAAATTTAGAAAAAATATTCAGTTTCTGAATAAAAGGGCTCATCTGATGTTAGTAGTCCTGTAAGAAAATTCAATTTGAAAAACAGCTTTCTGGGAAGCAGAACAAATATGAACATGAATTATTGCTGTTTTAATATAACTTGTCTCTACTTGCAGAAAGTAAAAATCTCCAAATAGTAAGCATTCTTGCATTTCTAATTTCTTCACTGGAAGGGAGACAGGAAAGCAAAAGATTTGGTCTGCTGAACATCTCCCTCCTCTGTCCATAAAAATTTCCCGAAAGGCACCGCTCCATCCTGTTGTGCATGGAGCCAGCATCAGAGTTTCCTTTTGGCTGCGCTATGTGTGACCAGAATTATTCATTTCTGCAATATGTTGGACATTACATTATTTTGTTCATTTGCTTATAATACAATCTGTCACCCTGCAACCTGTCAGCTTATGTGCCATTACAAATATCTCAAAAGATAATGTAAAACAGTAATGAAAAAAGCAAATGTAAATACTTGCTTAGAATGTATATTAGATAGGTTTGTTTTTTTTTCTGATATCTTTTTTATTTTGGAGAAATCTTCTTGTGTGGAATATATTTGTTCTGCAAATCCACCAAAAAGTGTTTTCCTGAACAATATTTTCTATCATAAATCTGCTTTGATTAATATATTTTGCAGCAATATTTTTCAACAAATGTACTGAAAGAATGTTAAAGCTACAAATTAAAGTACAGTAGGTTTAGGGAAATACAATTTCCAGACTCTATGTATATCATAATTCAATAAAGTGCCCACAAATTATTTTTTCTGTAATTCTGTCCTCATTCACTTGATGCAATCCCCTTCCCCTTCATTGTCTACACATTCCACAGAGCAATCAGGAAATTTTCCAGTTTGGCACCTGGTGTCCTAAACTTGGCAGAGGTTGCTTTTAAAAATTTCTCTTTTCTACATCTAAATAGGAGTTTATGAAGGCGAAGTGTAAAAACATTGCTTCCTATGATTCTTTTTTACCACCTTGTTCCAGTCGATAGGAGGTCATGCTTTGAGGAGTAAATTATTTTCATCTCTTAATGGTACCCTGAGGTCAACTGACAAGACTCAATTGTGGGCATGTAGGTACTGGAGATGTCTGAAGTCATGTTTCTCCTCAGGATCCACCTGCTAAATTATGGATAGTATGGCAATTTAAGACATTTTAACTAAATAAGTGTATTTCTTTAAAATGTATATATATATTTCAGTGTATTTGATGAAAAATATTTTTGCAAAATATTATTTGAAACAGTTTTATAATGGAAAATACTGGTTCAGCAAAATATTTTGGTTTACATTGTCTTTGGTACAGGTAGCCGAAAACTATTTCTGTGTTGCAGACATGCTCAAGACCCACGGAATACCGGTTTTTACATTAAACCTATATTCATTCTCTATTAGCTCTTAACATCTCTCAAACACAACCTAAGTTCAAAGTTTGTTAACTTAGTTGTATTCTTTGACACAGAATTTTCCTGATGATTTTCATTGGACAGAAAGCCTAGGTTGTCCATGCTGGCCTTGACAAGACTATGCATGTCCTGGTTTCAGCTGAGGTAGAGTTAATTTTCTTTCTAGTGGTTGCTGTGTTTTCAATTTGGTATGATAGGAATGTTGATAATACATATTATTTTAGTTGTTGCTGAGTGGTGTTTACCTTAGTCAAGGACTTTTGCAGCTTCCCACAGAATCTGGGAGGGAGCATAGACAGAACAAGCTGGCCAAAGGAATATTCCATGCCATAGATGTCATGTTTAGTATATAAATGGGGGTTGGCTGGGGGGCAGAAATCTGTAATCGCTGCTCGGGACAGGCTTATTGGGTGGTGAGTGCGACTTGTGTTTTATTACTTTATTTTGTATATTCTTTTACCATTATTGTTGTTGTTGTTATTATTATTACTACTGCTATTACTATATTATTACTATTATTATCATTTTCCTCTTCTGTTACTGTTTTATTAAACTGTTTTTATCTCAACCCAGGAGTTGTTTTTGTTTCCCTTCTTTTTCTCCCTCCTCTCCCTACACTACTTGGTGGGGGGTTGGGAGGATGGCGGAGTGAGTGAGCAGCTGCATGGTCCTAGTTGCAGGCTGGGGTTAAACCATGACAATGTGTTTATTGCCTTACTGCTCTTTATTCTTGTTTTGGAGCTGGTTGCTTTCCAATATCTAACACGTCCCTGTTCCTGACTCATCTGAAGATACAATTCTATGAGAAAGACCTCAAAATATTCAAAAGCCTCCACCAGGGCCTCGTAACAAATGAGGTGAGGTCTCAGCAGGACCTGAGCTTTGGCTCTTAGGTTCTCCAAAGCACCTGCAGGGTGCAACCTGTTCATGACAGAACAGCTGTCCTTAGCTCTCTTCATGGTAATCATGAGGTTAAATTTGCCTGAATGTTTTTTCTCCAAGACTGCCACCAATAGCTCTTGGACAGCAGTGCCAAACACTGTGTAATGGCAAGGACCTGGTATGTTCAGAATCATGAAAGCTTGCCAACATGCATCCCCTACCACATACACATACACACAGAAAATAATGATTTTCCCTTTGGAGTTGGGCAGGGGAGGAGTGATGGGGAAAGAAGAGGAGATGCTGTGAGCCATGGCTATCCTACAAGTCAAGAGCTTTACTGCTATCCAAACCTATGCGTCTGGTAGAGTGTGCAAATGAAATAGTGTTCCAGAGACGGTGTTTCTGATTTAGTCGCAGTACTGATAAGGTAAATATTGGACCAATGGAAGGGTGGATCTGGGTCCACAGCGTCACAGGAAATGTTTTGTGTGCTTTTTGTACCTCTACCTGTGTTCTTGTGTATTCAGTCTTGATGAGTAGCCAGTAGTGGATAACATTGGTATATATTCAAAGATAGTGCGTCGCAAAGGCAGCCTCTGCTAACTCGTGGGCAGAAGGGCATGAGGCCAGTCACACACCTGAATAGCCATTGCTGCTGCTGCAACCCACGCAGTGCAGCAGGAAGTGCTGGGATAGGTTAAGTGCTACCTTGGGCTGGACCTCACAACGGGCAGTATGGCACCTTCCTGTTCCCCAACCCTAGGTGTTCTGGCACAGCATGCTTCCCTGCCTGACAGTGCTAACCCACATGGCTGGGACCAGACTACGAACCAAGCAGAAGCTGATGTGGGGCCCAGCCCACAGCTCCCTTGGAAAACATGTCTGTGTCTCCAGATGCCTGCTCAAATGCATTCGAATGGATAAAAAGCCACAGCACCGGTGGTTGCTCTTGTCTATGCAGGGCAGCTCTCACTCAGGGGGCAGCTACCACCTTGTGGCCCCTGTGCCAGCTGTGACATGGTCACCACTGATCTGATGCCCACTGTGACATGGCCACCATATCCCCATCCACCTTGGTGGGTGGGGAGAGAGTGGCATCCGCTCCTTCTCTTGGATCAATGTTGTCCTTGTCCTGCTCAGGCAGAGTTCAACCTGAGGGTGCAGGCGAATAAACGTGTCTAAGCAATGGGGAACATTCAGGTGCTTTATGTAATAGCCTGTGATCACTTTAGCTGTGCTATGAATATACATGAAACTGGCAGATAAGATATAGGACCTAGAAAAATCCTTTTGGATCAGGTTTATATCAGGATATGCAAGGGCAGTTGTGATGCCCAGAACTGCATTGATTCTGTCTGCAGACAAAGTACATGTCTATGCACAAAGCGGGATTCAGGTATCTGAAAAAAGGCTCTGCAGTATTACTTCAGGTATCATGAAGAGTCCCACCCAAGAACATCACAGTCTGGACACAAACGCTGTGTTTTATTGGTCTGCTCTGCCTGTATGTCTCAAATATCCCACAGACTCCCAAATAACACCAATTATTTATGTTTGTAGCTGAATGCTCTCTGTACAGAATAATTTAATTGCTTAAAGTTAAGTGTCTTAGCAGCATTTTAGATATCCTAAGGTATCCTGCCATCTCAAGATGTCCCTTCGCAGATCTCCCATAGGTCCTCTGTCACACATGGCAGCTCTAAGCAAGTATGTCGGGTATTCTAGGACAACTAGAATGGCTCTAAATAGATATATTTATGCTTTTTAATTGCTTTGCTACATTTAGACATCTAAATTTAGTTGTCTACAGTGTGGTACTGAAAGATACCATGAGGGATTTAATTCTGTGCTGGAGCAGTTACAACTCTTCCGGCTGATTTTAGAACTGCCTGTCAGGATGGGATCAGCCCAGTCTCCTAGAAACGATGGTTTTCTTTTGTCCTTTAGCGCTGGAGATGGGCCCTATAGTTAGACAGATGGATTATTTCATCTCACAAGTTATAATTGTATGAACAAACGCTGAATTGCTTATTACAGTATATGTATCAGATACATATATACACATATACATGTATACATACAGCTATATCTTATTACAGTCTATGTATTTTTCAAAATCTCATGAAAACATCATGACTGCCCCATGAAAGATAATGTTACTGTAGCTCAGTGCAATACATTGCAGGAAGGAAAGATTAATTTAAATCACCACTGATTTCAGTCTCACACTCACCGTCTCGTACCCACCAGCACCCTGATGCGTATAAGCAGCCTGCCAAGCACTCAGGCATGAAGACGGTCTTCTCCAGGCAGTCTGTCCAGGGTTGCTGCAGTAACATGAAGGATGAGGGGGCATCAGATTTTGAGCTCCTCCCCATGCTTTCTGGGTTCTGCTTAGGAATGTGCTGGTTTTGGATGTGTCTCATTGGTACCAGTCAGGGGATGACAGTGGTTAATCCTGTCCCACCTTTGTGAGTTGCCAGGATTTAGTCACTGTCTCTATTTCAGATCTGGTTGTCCTGAGAATTTGCAGGCAGATATGTCCTAGCATCTTGATGACCTGCCGCTGTGGGTGTTAGCAACGCATGCCATTTTTGTATCCCTTCTCCATTCATATAAAGATGAACATTGTTATTACAATTTTGCAAAGTCCTAGAAAGTTCCTGGGCTTCTATTTTCTTATACATTGTAGACAGTTTTGTACCTACTGGCAAAGCATATACCTTTTATGATTCATAAGTGTTCTTCTCAAAAGTATCCCAAGCTTCTGGTGTATTTCAGCAATATATTGTCATAAACTTTCCACTTTTCTGGCCTAGAATTGCAAATGAAGATTACAGTTCAGTTCCTTCTATGCAATCATTTTTGTCTTTAAATTCTAACCTAATGCAATCTTCATATGCTGTCTCTCTATTTTATTGGATTCTGGTGAGCTTTATGATGTACTTTCCCACTTTCTTACTCTCTATTATTCACCTCACGTTATCCATTTTTATCCAAGACAAACTGGAAAAAACTTTGAAAAGAAGCAGAAGAAGCACGTGCCATTGCTGGGATAGACGTACTCTTTTTGTGCATTATCATACTTTCACTGATTGTCCTGCTGCATATTTTTTAAGTGCTACATCTATGGCTAACCTGAATATTACTGGTTATAACGGAGGTGGCAGCTGGTATCAGGTACAGATCTTCATCCAGGTTCTGCTGTGCAGTGTTTATAGTTGGGAGCAGCAGCTGACCCTCTCCTGAGATCAGCAAAATGATCAATACCACAGAAAGTGGTATGACAGAGAAACTCATGATGGTTGAAGAAGAGCTGAGCTATGCAAGAATTAGTCAGAAATTTTGAGTAAGCTCGCCTGCTTAAGAAGAAACTTATTTTCTGTGTGATTCAATCACAGAGCATGTATCTTACAATGTTAAACACTGATAAGCAATTTAGAAAAACCAAGAAGTTTGTATTGTCAATCTCTAGAGCCACTAGAACAATTATGAAAGTCTGCTGGTAAAAGTGTAAGATTGTAAGCCTTGACAGACAGGTTATATCACCAGAATCCAGCCTCTTCAAGCCTCTATATTGGCTTGGGCTATTGTCTTCCATAGCCCCCTGGCATGACATTCAGGTCCAGACACTGCAGTTCACATGAAGGTAAAATACAGTTGAAATGCACCCCCTGTGACTCTGCATGACCCTTGTGCATCTCTTGTGTCCTTGCAGCCCAGAAGAAAGCCAGCAAGAAGCAGGGTAAAAGGAGGTGTTGAGGGACCTTGAGGTGATGGCAGCCCCCAGGTGAGAGGTGTCCCTGCACAGACAGGAGGGATCACTGGTGTTACATTTCAACATCTCCCATGGGTTGTGGGGTTTGTCCCTGTGCATTCAAGCAAGTTTCAAGGGCCATTACCCTGCTTTCCCTGGGGCCCCATGGGCTGGGCCTTTTGTCAGCCTCGTGGCACTGAAAACCAGTGATGTGGTGGCCATGTCACAGTGGACATCAGGTCATCCATGGCCACATCACAGTAGTGGTCTGTGACGTGGCTGGCACCAGACATAAAAATGGCTCTGGGGCTGGGGCAGGACTTCGTTTTGGAGGCACCACAGGGCACGTATTAGTCTTCTCAATCCTTAGTAAGTCACCAGAGATTTTTGAAACTTCCCATGGACAGCATAGACCTGACTAAGAGGAAAGACACACTGCACCTGCTTGCAGCCTGCCGTGGCCTTAGAGATAGCTGCGTGGTCCCCATCCCCCTTCCCCACTGCATGAGGTTTTCCTTAAAATGGTTTCTGACTCATAGGCCCATCAGACAGGTCTTCTGACTTGCCCTGTCATTCTGGGGATTCTCTTTGGGGATTTCCTTATTGTCCTCATGTACGTGTTCTCCTGGATTGGCATTTTGTCCTGGTGCCCCATGCAGGGTTGTGCTTGGCAGCACCATGTAAAGCCCAGAGGCTGCCCTAGAAATGCTGCATGGGCATCCCATTAGGCTGGGGCAGATGTGAGGCCTCTTGGTCTCTGCTTTGCACATGGCAGGAGGAAACAGGCATCTAATCTGAGGCTGCTCAGAGATCACGTGGGTATGATGGGTTCAAAATGGTCACTCATGGATGGTGGCGCCGTGTGCACTGTGGGCAACACCAAAGAGTGTCTTGCAGAGGTTTCCCCTGCAATGGGGGGCAGCTCACATCAGGTGCTTGATGGATGTGACAGCCAGGACATGACAGTGCATGGGTGGGTTGCATGTCCTGCTTCCAAGAAAGCACACTATGCAGAAAAGGATGGGGCTGTGAGCTGTGATGTGAAAGAGCGGGGTGTGACAGGCAGACCACACCACCCTTTGGGGTCAGACAGCCAGAAAATTCACTGGACGGTGTCTTGATACCTGTGGATGTTCCCACTATGCTGAGTAGGGTAGGTATATCTGGCATGGTATAGCATTGTGGGAATTTCAACTCCATGGCATTGCAGGGGATGCAATGGGAGAGTGTACCTGCAGCCACAAGGAGTAGCAACCACATAAATTTTTCTGAAACACATATTAAAATAATTTATTAAGCACAGGGACAAAAGCCTTCATCTTGGACTACTACCTAGTGGTAAAGATATTGATAAACTCTTCTTTCTATGACATAAGGATCCACGATGTATGAGCATTGCTTCATTTTATTTTTGTAAGTGGTAAAAGGTGCGTAGGCTTTTCAACCAAAACTATTTTAGGTCTGCACAATGTTCAATTTGTTACAGACTAAAATTGTTTGTGGTTTTGAATTCAGTACTATTGTCAGACTGATAAAATATCTGCTCTCTGCAAATAAACTTCCTAGTGGTATATTGCAATTCTCAGCAAGGTCTGTCTCTGTCAATTCATACAACAAGTTCAGGTAGGCAGACTGGAACAAAATGAATATTTTCTGGAGGTGAATTAATTTCCCTTGCGGTTAGTGGGGCAGGTATGTGTGAACAATAGAAGTTTTGCACATATCTTTTTTTTTTTTTTCTTTAAAACCATGTATGCAGCTAGCACGCATATCCCACAGAAGGAAAATTTAGCACAGAACAAAATTTAGAATGGTTGCTCAGTTCAAGTCAGTAAACAAGTATTTTGTACTGATGAGATTTAGCATGGAATTATGGGAGTACAGAGATTTCATAAACCAGCTAGGTTGGATGTCAGACATCTATTTATGTAATGAGAGATTTGGGGGATGAAACGATGGATTAATGGGATTTTGTAAACAAAAAAAAAATGCAGTGGTTATACTCCACTTATGTAACTTGCTACCACTGTTTCAATACTCAGTTGGCAATGTATCTTGGAAATTCTGAAGTGCAATGACTTCTCTAAAAAGACTTCAGTAGGAAAAAAATATCATAGAACAAGATTGAAGCAGACTTTATGTTAGATTGAGTTATGTTTGCCTACCTGCCTGTACAAAGAAAATATTTGATGTCATATGCATAACATCTACAACAAGAGAAATAGTAGCAGGCATATTGAACTGTGAGGCTTAATCTGTACGGGATTCAGTGCTTGCCCAAACTGAGCATTTTCTGCTCCTAGGACGCCAGTTTAACTGTTTCGTGGTAGGTTTTCTGGCACTCTATAAACAATTTTGCATGCGTAAGCTACTTTAGAGACTGTCTGTTTATTTTCTAGAACATGATAGTATTTTATTTTGCTTTGTTTTCTGTTTGAAATTGGTAGGATTTGTCAGGGAGGTAGAAAATTTAGCAGGTTGCCTACACCTGTTAACACCAGTACTTGACTCTACCTGTCTGTACATTGACCTCTGGAGCTACGAAGAACAGAAAATGCTGTCGAGCACAGCTTGGATGGGCTGCTACTGACCTCGTGTCTAGAATCTCCCAGCTTCTTGTCATGTTAACCATGACTTTAGTTTGAGCCCTAAAGATCCCTTACCCTAATTTTGTTATAAAACATGCAGTTCACCTTAGCTTACTTGACTCTTGCATTAGCTAGCTAAGGACCCTTAATGCCATTTTAAAATCAGCCTAATACAACCTCTTTAATTTAGGGCAGCTTATTTCAGGCCTATTGGTCAACACAGAGGAGAGCAAAATGTAGGGGAAAGAAAAAACCGCGTAGAAGGAATCATAATTGAATTCATTTCTATGGAATGGAAATAGCAATACAGGAAAAGGACAAAGAAAAGTGGAAGCAGTGTTTGGAGAGAAACAAAAGGAGTATCAAAGTAGTAAAGTTAAGGATTTCTGTTGATGTGGGAAGAACAACAAAGGCAGCAGAAAAAATTCATTATAGAGGTACAGGTGTACAGGTTCCAATGAAAGGGCAGTAGATGAGCAAAGTATAAGCCATATGACAATTTAGCAATTGTGCAGTTAATGAGATATGCATTAATGAGAAATAAGCATTTAGGCAAATAATGAGCAGTTAATCAGCCAGGCAATTAAGCAATAATATGCAATGTCTTATAGCTCCTACCTGTTCCATCAAATTTAGGTAGAAAGTGCCTTAGCCTCTGTTACATATCAAAGTGCAGAGGCTCCAGTTCGGTGCTCATTACGAAATAAATAATAAAGAAGGGAAGTCAAGCTAAGATCTTTTAAAAGTACATCTCACTTACAATAAATAAAACAAATAGAATGAATGAGCTTCTAACAGCTGGTTTAGTTTAGATGAGTTCCCTCTACTTGTAAGCAACACACCGCTGGGATTAGGATGGTGAAGCATGTGGTAAATTATGAGAAATGCTAAAACTCATGTCATGGTTTTGTGTTACAAACATTGGCTACACTACCAGAAAGCATGACAGAAACAGAAAAAAGTTATCTTACTGCAAGGGTGAAGTTTCTCAGACTGATGTGACTGCTGTTAAAAAGCTAACGAATAATAGCAAAGAATATGATGATAAGTATAAGAGAAGTAGTTAACACTTAACATAAAAGTACCTTCAAATCCTTTTGAAGGACTTTTTGATGTAAATATGTTTATTTTCCTTCTGCGTTTACATTTACTGTCCTAATACGCATCTGAAATATTGTTAATTATTAGGCCAATTGGCCTAAAAATATGACTGCCGTCTTACCCATAGAATTGTTATTTTAAAATTACTCGGGAAAATAACTTCAGAAAAACCCATACTGTCAGTTAGCCACTTACACTTTTTTTTTTTAAATATCACCTGTAAATGTTGTGAGTACCTAAACCACACATGACATAAAAAGTACTGAAGATCTAAACTGGTAAGAGTGAGAAATCAGAATCTCATTTCACATAACATGAAGTCGGATAGCATTTCTTTTTGTGGTAATACACTGACATAATTCACTATCAATCACGCAGTGTCCACTTCATCTTCTGGAGTTACCTTCATTAAGTCACAAATCACAGCAGTCACTACAAATAACAAACAGTGCATATTACATTTTAAAATAAGCTCTTTGTAAAAACAAATCAATTATATGGGTTTGTGTTGTTGCCATAATAAATGCTCCAAGTCACACGGTTTAGATAAAAATGAAAATGGTAGCTCAAGCTAAGCATTTTACTTAAAAATAACTTAAACTCCTTATATCATTATCTTTCCTCTTCTGCATGTGTCAGCTGATAGGAAAGAACATATGGAAAATAGATTGAATTCAAACTTATGGATTACTTAAAAATTGCAACAAAGTAGCAGAAATGACAGTAATTAGCACAAACAGGGAAGACAACTGGCCCAAGTATATATTTGCAATGAAAAACAAAGCTAGAGTCAAAGAAATTTTGATTATCTGACATATAATAATTATGGTCCTCAAGTTTGTCACGCTTGTGTCTGTTTCAAGGACAGGACTACTAACCCCAAGCTTAATAGTATTTAGTCTTTCATTTTGCGAATGGGGATATATGCCTGGCATATTTTTGCATATATTTTGTGGCAGTGAATCTTTTGTCAGAACATTAATCTCAAAGGTCTGAAGGGTGCAGAGGATTTGCTCTGATTCCAACTACCACTGCCCAACCATTTATTTGGCTTCATAAAATCAAACCCTTGCCACAGACTAGTAAAACCAAAATCTGTAGAGCAATTTTCTCCAAATTTCAAGGAAATTGTTCTAGTGAAATTTCAGCCTAGTACTTTTAAGCTCAGACATATGGATAGGTGGAAGTGAAAGAAATTTTCTTTTTAAAAATATGGAAAAGCTGATATCTAAAACTTGAGTACTCAGTCAGGGCATGCTGCATCAGAAAGAGAAGCCCAGACCTTTTGTTAATAAAGATATAATGTGACCTGACTGAAACTGCAAGAATAAGATGTGAAAAACTCCTTCTTAAATTCAAAAATAAGTTGTAATAATCCACTGTGGCAGTAAAGCATCTTCCTTCTGATTTTCTTGCAGCATTCCTGAACTATCAAGGAGCTCCAAGGCCTACATTCCCAGCTCAGCATGATGCTCTATGGTCCTCCCACAGAGGTCCAAGCAAGTGCGGTTCTGGACAGGCACAGTAGCTTAATTTGAAAACGCTGTACAACTGCAGTAGCATGGCCTGACAGTTATGATGATTAGCTGGGGGTTCCCAGCAGAGGTAATTAGCTCCACACTGATGCAACTCTGCTGTACTTATTGCCACTAGTACTTTGGCACTAGCTCAGTCTTCTCCCCAGTTGTCCACTTTATGACACAGAACCTACTCTTAATTTGTATAGTCTCTGGACAAAACCTTTGCAATAATAATTGGGAAGCCAAGGCACAGGAGTGGGAAGGATTGCGCTGGGGACAGGTGACAAAGGCAAGTCACTAAACCTGTGGGAGCTTTAGTGACTTCTGTGACTTGTAGAGAAGTCCACATTTCAAGTCTGTTCCAACAGGAGTCTTAGCACTGCAGCTATATTAATATGTTTATGGAAACTAAATTGAAAAGATTGGTACAATAATTGATGAGAGAAGCAGAAAATGGAAGGCTAGTCTTTTGTAAACTGATGTTCAGGGAACCAGGAGTTGGTTTTTTTTCTAACACACACAGATTATTACTGTGATATGCTAATATCTTCCTTGCAAATCTGTTTTTCTGTGGAGGTAGGCCAATATGTTGATGTAAGTTTTAGAACAGTTTCTTAAACTTTTAACGATTTATTAGCTTCTTAAGGGATTTTTTCACATTTGTGAAATGTATGTTTATCCTCTATTTCAAAAATGTCTTCTTTCACTGAGCTGCCTGCAGCGTCAAAATCATCACAGCTATCAATATTCATTCAATATAATGTCTAGGTAGAAAAGGGCATAAAAACATTTTGCGTAAGATGTGTATTAGTTTCCTGTGTTTCTTTCCATTGTGCCAACTATTATTTATATATGCACAATGCTATCTAGTTGTTGATGACTATCTTTTCTAGATAATGGTCAGCATTATCTGATATAAAGAGTATTCTGGGCTGCATTAGGAGTACTGTAGCTGGCAGATAGAGGGAGGTGACCCTTCCCCTCTGCTGAGAATTTGTGAGAGACATCTGGAGTGCTGGGTCCAGTGCTGGGCTCCCCAGCACAAAGGAGATATGGAGCTACTGGAGAGAGGCTTTGTTATGCAGGCTTGCCAGCCTGTTGGGAAATAAATGTTTTAGGCTCATTTAATCTCGCACACTATTTAAATGCTTGCTCTTCAGAAAAAAACTGCAGTATGAATTTCCCCATTAAAGATACTTAATGGTTTTTGGTTTTGTTTTGGTTTTTTTTCAGTGGTTTGGGGGTTGTTGTTTGTTGTTTTTTTTTTAATATTGGAGCACTGAGAAGCGCCAATATCTTTACACCTTTTCTTACTGTGTACTTACAATCATTACATGCATATAACTAAATTTCCATAATGCAAATAACAGATAAAGACAACAGTTAATAAGTAAATACCAGTGCTCTATATTAAACTATTTACATATTTACATAAAATGAACATTATGTATTTTCCTTGTCAAAAGTATTGTCAGAGATTAATGTTTTTATTTTCTGTAAATGTGTATCAAAATAATTACGTAGGGTTTACAGGAAAGATTTATTATTGGTCTAATTGGAAAAATGAAGCAGGGTTTTTTTGGCCTAGGCTAATATTAAATATTATGTCTTTGTAAAAACCTCTCCTGTTCTTTTAATTGTCACATTGACTGATATTTAAAAACTAGAAAAGTTATAAATATGCCAGATGAGACATGCAAGGTTTTATTTGTGTACTTAGCTTTAATCATTACCCACTTCTGTTTCTCTGTTGAATGGTTAATGATAATACTTTGAATGTCTCAGATAAAAAATGCTGTAAAAGTACAAAATGGTTACTAATACTTACTCTTTATGCTTTACTGCACATTCAGGGAGGTAGGAAATAGAACATAGTAAGATTGTGGTTTGGTTTTTTTTTTTCATTTAAATTAGAATAGATACTTCCTAAATTTGAAGTGCTGATTTAGATACCATTTTGAAAATCTCCTACTGGTATAGTGACATGTGATTCTGAAAAATTCAGTAGCGTTTTAGAATATTATATCATAAAGCTAAATAAATACATGAAACATTATTTCCAGTTATTAAATGTTGTTACTGTACTGAATATATTCCTCAGATACTGATGTTTGTAGCATGCCATTAAGAAAGCAGTCGTGTGTGTACGGCTGTAGAGAGAGTAGTTTCTTGTTTTTCTACTGCAAAAATCTGAAGGGTTGGTTCTGTGTGGTGATAGTTAGGATGGCAGCAATGAACTCTCATTGACTGCAGGGCATCTTACTTCTCCCTACATGCCTTGCGTCTCTTATATCCTAGACTGTCAGTGGATATTGTGCTACTGCTACTGCAAGTCACCATGACGCTTAGAAGACTGAGTTTCTTTCTAGTTCAAAGAGTTCATCATCTAAACCAAACATTAGCTCTAGGATAGTAATTCTAACTAGGAAAAGTAGAGAGAGTTTGTTAGTCAGTACAAGAGAGGAGAAATTATGCAAAATAAAGCTTTAATGCAAAATATGAAATTCAGAAAGGGATGTATTTTTAGACATTTCAGAATCTATTAATGTATTTTTGGACATTTCAGAATGTATCAAACATAAGACATTAGCAAGAGTATGAGAAGGCTAAAATAAGAAGAAGATTGTAGAAGCGTACAAAGAAATAAGCATTAAGCTCAACTTAGCCCAGCATGGGCACTTTGGACTCTTCGATAAGCCATTAAATTCCTTGTTTTTTTCAGCAATTATGCCAGGTAGTCTGAAAATACAGTGGTTAGTTACCTGTGTTCATATTTACTAGGAGTCAATGGCACTCAAATAACTTGAGTCTTTCTGAAACTCTTTTTGAAGAACATTTAGAGTAAATTGCATTTAGCTACTAGAAATATATATGAAACAGATTTTTTGGGGGGGTTGATGCTAAATTTTGAAATTAATTTAGTTCAATGTGTGATGAATTAACAAGTGTCTGTTCTGTGGAATAGATGCTTAGAGAACCACATTTTATCCACTAACTTATAGTGGACAGAAGATTGTCAGATGTTTTACACAGAAAAATCAAGTTTGTGATCTTTTCCCAAGGAGTTTAAATTCTCATTTTAGAAGCAATGTGGTGAAGATTGTTAATTACTAGCAAAGATGATTAGATAAAGCTATAAAAATTTTCCAATAAAAAAACCACCAAACATGGCATTGTTAATCCAGTAACAGAACAAATTTTGTTTGAGAGACTGATGTATGGGACCACACAGTAAACCCATAATGGTCTTTGTGAGTATCTAATTATGCTTCTACTCTCCTGGATTTTTCCTTTTCTCACCTGAATATTCTATTTTCGCTATTTCCTCAAGTTTTGAGGGGAATATGGTATTAAATATATAGGTTTATTCAACATTTTAACCTAATTGTATAAAACCAAAGTATACTGTGTGATTAACTCTGTTGGTTACAAATGTTATTTAAAAAAAAGTCATTAACACCTCACAGTGATCGGAACACGAAATGTCTAATTATTTCAAATGCAAAGAGGAGGGAATGATTACAAACCAATTAGTATGTTTGAGTATCTTATGAAACATTCTGATGTGAATTCTTACAGATATATATGCATAAGGGTATGTGTATAAATACGTGTATATATACATGTTTTATAGACAGTAGGGAGATCAAGCACTTTGAAGCTGGAAAACTATAGAATTAAGGTAATTTAGAGAACTGTAACCCTAACTTTTACATTGCACATTTTAAAGGGAGAGGAAGTAATGTGAAGTTAGCTTGCTTCTAATACAAGACTACCATTTTCTCCCTATGTACATCTGTCATAAAAAAAAATGAGCTTACAGCTTAGTGTAATACCTTCATTGCTATACCAATAGCCAGAAGATTTGTTAGTAAGCAGTAGCAATTGGTTGAACAATTAGTGAAAACATGGGTATAAAAGGGAGTGCAAGGGCGAGCAGAATTCTTGGGCAAAGATCAGATACAATTGCTGCTTTTCTGCACTAATTGGTACCTGCTGATTTGAGTGCTTATCTATGGCACATTTGTAGAACATATCCTTAGTTCTGTTTCAAATATGGTTCAGCAGGACTTTATTGAGCTATTAATTTTCCTCTCTTTTTTTCTTGCGTCTCTTTGCACAGCTCAGGTCTTAAGAGAGCTCTTGATAGGACCTTTAGATCAAAATGGACAATAATTGATCATATAGTATTTTATCCAAGGATCACCTAGATCTTCAAGTCACCAATAGTATACCATCAGGTGTACTGTATGTTTTTCAAAAGTAACATAAATCCTGGCCGCAAGCCCTTCTCTTCTAAAATTATGCAAACGAACAACCAGAGGATAATCCCAGCATTTTGAGTTCTCCACTTGAGTACAAAAAAGGAATTTTCTCTGGCTCTTATCTTCTGTGGGGAAAAAAAAAAAAAAAAAAAAATTAGTTTTACTTGTATACATCTGGCTCACACCAGGTAGTTAATCTTACTCTTCATTTATGCTCTCATAATTATAAGGACCTTGCATTGTTCACAGAGTTTAGAATTACATCCTTCCAGTTCTCTGGAGGCATTTGCTGATCTCTTTCTATGCTGCATACTGCCAACACCATCAGGTGTGTGTCTAGAACAATTAGCATATAAGATAGCTATCATGTTCAATCACACACTCACACACAAGGATGCTGTAGGGGATGTCATGGAAGAAGGTTTTGGTTTTCTTTTTCTGGGAACACTCTGCTCAACTTGTCAGGAAACTGCTGTAGATGTTATTTCAAGGACACAGCTATTTTTAATATTTTCATATTAATTAATGGTCCTGTTTTTTATAATATTAAATACAGTAAAGTACCAATTTACCCTGCCTTTACCCAAGTAGCACTATATATACAGCTTTTGCATGGGAAAATAGATGTTTATTACTATTGCTGTATATGGTGTTATGTGATCCCACAGAAGTTATTTTCCTTTCCCTTTAAAATTTAATTTGTTAACTAATTCCTTTTATCCCGACTTTGAGCAGATCAGGATGAATACTGTCCAGAACAAATGCTTAGCAAGTTAAAGCCTCAGCAATGTGTAAATCTGTATTCTAGAAGACTCTAATAAGCTCCCAGTTATCAGATGCACGTCTTTACTGCAGGCTACATCATTCTGTAAGTTTTAAATGTGTCACACCAAATACTGGAAACAAAAGATGGGACTCTCTACAAAGTACTAACCCTACAAGGAGGACAAGAGCAAAAGTGGTAAAAATCAGGAAGAAAAAATAATTCAAGAAGGATATCTCAGATTATTCTCTTAAAGAGGACTTTATGGTTTCACGTCATATAGCAGAAACTCATAGACTGGTAATTTCATATTGCTGATATCAGATAGTTACAGAAATACTTCAAGCGATTGTCTTTTTAACCTTTTTTATTAAGACTAGCAATATAGCAATGTCAATATGCTGTTCCTTGTATACTAGCAGCACTGAATCTTCACCTTGCCTACACTCTGTGGTAGTACATGAGCATTACACACAAGTAATAGACAAAATGCACAAGAATAGGGTGGTACATGATAGTAACACTTCAGAAATGGATCCTGGCATGTTAGGAAAAGGGAAATCGGTGTGAAATTAGCACATACTCAGATATTTCTCTTTTTCCTCCCAAAACAGTATTGCTAAATTTTCAAAAGTCCTATTTGATTCCTGCTGTGGATATGCAGATAATTATACACATATACATTCATATGTTTATCATTCCATATGCAAATGTATAATACCAGAGAATTTTGAGTAAAACTTAATATACTTTTCAATTGCATGCTTTTCGCTAATATAGCAACATTAATCTACAGCAGCAAATTGATTAAGCTGATCAAATGAGGTGGTTTGAAAGCTCCCAGTAGGCCATTATGATGGATCATAGCTTGTCAAATGATGAATAATGCATAAGGGCCAACGTGTTGACATGTTACTTAATTACATTGTTAATGCAACCGTGATACAAAAATTTCAGAAGGCAAAACCGGACAAGTCTGAAACAGTGTGACGGTTATCTAATTTCATATAGCAAAAATATCAAAGACTGAATAACAATCCGAGTGTGATACAAATAGTAAAAGTAATGAACTGCACACATAGTGTGTTAAAGATAAGGGAAAAATGGTAAAGATAAAGATGATGATGTATTTGACAAAATATTAACAAAAAACCACTGAGACTATTGTTTGATTGTCTCAGTGCTGCCCTCTTACAATCTTCTGTGAAGGACTTTCTGTAAGTTAGCATGCATAGTAATGAACAAAAACATTCAGGAATACAGCGAGCAAAGTAGTATGGCATTAAGACTGATTTTTATAGTGACATTACTAGTATCTGAGACAGACACATCCTCTTATGAACTTGAAGTTCTCCCTAAAGTTTTCAGTACATTTTCAATGAGTGTAGATTATATTTTGCCACCTAAATTTCAGGAACTGCTTTTAACACCTGCCAGGGGAAGCCAGATCACACCACAACCCTATTATAAATGAAATATAAAAATACATGGATTAATAGAATATGGACTATCAATTTTAGTTATTGTTCCTAACAGAGAAGCAATAAGTAATCACTGAAGGCTTCACTACAGTCAACAGACTCCTATTAACCACATTAATGATATTCTAGTGAGTCTTTTGGTAAAACTCCAGAATCAAGAGTAAGCTCTCTTCCATACACATGAAACTGGCTGTGTTCATGGCACAATCAAAATAGTTGAATAGGTCTTTTTTTTTTTTTTCCTTTTCAGGGACAAGGTTTGACAGCTTTGTTTGAACTCAAGTTCACATTTTCCCATCATCTGTCAAATGGTCTTATTGATTTCTTTCAGTAATGATGAATATTAATACACATTGTATCTTGTGTTAGTCCTACTTGTGAAAATCTATTTTCATTTTGATTAGCAAAATTTTTTACTGAAGGTAAAGTGTAAAAAGTTATGTAGCTAATTTATAACTATTCATTTTATCTGACCAAAAAACCCCCAATTTATTGCCTGTTTTAAGTTTTCATTTTGATAATATGGATCTTTGATTTTCTAAATTTTATATTTTTTTTTGAATGACAAACATATATTAAGATTTCCACTTGAGCTCAAGCAGAGCTTAATTGTGTATATTAAAAGTAATATAAATTGTGCAAATTTCTTGATCTAATTTTAAGCAAGTGGAATATGTTGCCTAGAATCTGGATTTAGAATAGAAATAATGATGGACACCTATTTATTAAGGTCTGTACCTATACATGTCTGTTTTCTTGAAAGAAATCTCTCAGGATTTTGCTTACCAGTAATTTGAGCTACTAAAATAAATCCCTTGTGTATTATTAAAGTAGACTTTAAAGTCTGGATTGGTCCAGTTTTCACTGGATAAGCTTGTGAAAGACATGGCATTTTGGTATTTATGTGATCAACACACTCAATAGTTTATTTCTCTGCGACACCCGCATTAGATATTGTGATATTTAACTGTCCATTGGTCTTGGATAAACATGATACTGTCATGGAGGAAAATCAGACTCTGAGTAGAAAAGAATGAAATACATTAAAGTAGGCTAAAAGGAAAGTTTGAATGAAAATAGCCAACTTAAAGTTAAAACTGCTTTTATTTTTTTTGTAGAAAACACAAAATATAATCTGCATGTAAACTAGAAAGTGCTGGAGAAACAAGTGAAGACAGAAAGGTGGCAAAAAAGCAAAAGCCTGAATAATAATAAGGGAGATGACCTAGAAAGACATAAAGAAATATGTAAAGCTGGGTTAATAAATAGGTAAGTTGAAAAAAAATTAAGTGGATGAAATGGCAGAACATCATTAGTTTCAGGGGAAAAAGCTAAAATGAAGAATAAGGAGAAATGAGGGGGGGAGATGAGTATTTTCTGTAGCAAACCCATGAACTATCAAGGAAGGCAGCTGAGACGAAGGCTAAAGAATTGTCGCATTTTCTGCATGACAGTGTGGACAAGGGCACGCTTCTGAAGAGATATGAAATAGCACAATATAGGAATTTACAGTCCAAACAATGCTGAGTTATAGACTTTGGTGAATGAAAGAGCTGCTGAATACTCTAAGAGTAGATTAACTCCTAAAAGAGTTATATTGTGATCTGTGTTACCTGATAAACAAAAAACGCGATTACAGTACCGCCGCGCAGCGCATCGACCGGACCCGCACCGCCACAGCCCACCCCCGAGTGGCGACTGACTCCCTCTCCCCGGCTAGCTCCTCTTATAGCGGGGCATGGGTCACGTGGGATGGAATACCTGCCTCCCCTGCCGGCTCCTTGGGGAAATTAACCCCATCCTTGCCGGAACCAGGACAACAGGTTAGTATCATCCCATGAAAGTACCACTCTGGGTGGCTTTCACACAGCTTTCTCATTATTTCATAATTTCACAATTTTGTACTTTCAGGGTTGAAGAGAAACACACAAATAATCACTATGACTGATGGCAACAGGAGTTTCATATGAGCGCTAGAGCTGACGGAATTTTGATGAAATGGAAACCCTAAAAAATCTCTTATAGTCAGAGTAGTTGAGGTGGGAAGGTACCTCTGGAGATCACCTGGCCCAAGCTCCTGCTCAGACCAGGGTCAGCCAGAGCATGTTGCCCAGAACTGTGTCCATCTTTGGAGGCTCAACAACACCTCTGGGCAACCTGTTTTAGTGTTCAACCACCTGCACACTGATAAAATCCCCCCTTGAGTACTGTTCTGCTCCAGGCTGAACAGTCCCAAACGTCCCAGCCTCCACCTCATATATCAGATGTTCCAATCTCTTAATCATCTTAGTGGCCCTTTGCTGGATTCACTCCACTTAGAGCTCCATGCACTTCCTGCAGTCCTAAACCTGGAGAGCTGCATCCTCCCTCGGGAGCCCAGCTGAGCCAAGGTCCCTGGCGTGCTGGGTAGCTGGGGCAGTGGGGGCAGCTGCTGCTCCAAGGGGTGCTGGGGAGCGTGCCTGACCTGCTGGGCAGGGTGTCACCACCGTTGCTGAGCACACAGACAGTCCCCAGTGGTCTCATCTGCTGCTGGAGCTCACCAGTGGTCACAGCCTCCTCTCCCAGCAGAAGCAGGCACTTTGGCGGTCTTCAAGTGTTCCCAGAGTCCCCCCCAAATCCCAGAAATTGTTCCCAGGAGGTCTAGAAAGGGGGCTCAGAAACTGCTTCACAAGCAGCAGAGACTGTGAGCTGCCTCCGTTGGCTGCGCTCTTCTCTAGCACGATGCAAAAAGGCTGCAGGCGCATACAGTAGTCCTTTTGGCCAATTTTGCATGCTTGTGTATTTTCTTATTATGCATGTCTGTGTGTTTTTCTCTCCTATAATTCTACTCATGTATTATGCATAACTAAATATTCACTGAACCAAAAAAAGACAGACTCTGTAACTAGTGTTAAGGGCACATGACTGTGCTGCAATGATAATTTATTTATTTGCAGTTGAACAACAACGGAGAGAGATATGGCTACGTCAGCTGCAGGCTGCCAAGGAATACAATTAAACATGGGGGTTTCTCTGACCAAAGTACCCTGTATCTACTGCCCCCACATATTTTTTCTCTAACCAACTAGAATTTACACATCCTAGAAATCCCATGTTTCTTTGAGGCAAGCCATGCTAGAAACTTTCAACCATCAGTCTTTCCTAGACTTATTCTCTCTTCGTGTTTGGGTTTTTTTGATGATTTGTACTTGAGAATTTTTAGATTTGTTCTGAAGGAGGAAAGAGAGAAGTAGTCACATGTATTAATGGAAAAATAGCATTAAGTACTGTATTCTTCTAAAGTGCAAATGTAGCTTATGTAGATAATGTAATTACGAAAAGGTTCCATATTTTAACTGACACTAAACAGCATTTTCTTTCAATGTACTGTGTTACATAGGTTTTTCTTTTTCTTTTTGCATTTTTTTCTTTTCTGAAGAATTTTAGAGGAGGCAAAATGAGGAAAAAGAGAGTATTTTATTATGTGTTCCTATTACACTCTGTCCCTACTCCTCTTGTATATGAAAAATAATATATAGGAAAAATGTATTGAAAACTCTTGGCATTTCAAATGTGCTGATAATTTTTTATTATTCTGTTCTCCAAGTAAACATGCAAATAAGTGGGTATCACAGACAAGAAAGTGAAAATATTCATTTAAGGGTTATGTCCAGCTCACCTTAGCATAAATGGAACCAAGCTGTAGTTAATCGCAGGACAAAAATTATGTATTATAATCTCAGACTTATGAGCATACTATGTGGCAAGTTTGAACGTTCAAGACTGGACTTTAAGTGTCATCATCATACTGAAAACTGATTTCACTGTACGGTTCATGAGTTTGTATGAGAAACAACAATGTAATGCATTTTCATGGTGGTGTGTTGAAGGAAAGAACAGGACAAAACATAATGCATGCCCTTTCCCCCCCAAAAAAAACACCCAAACCTGAAACAACCAAGACTAATGGAACTTATGTCTAAAAAGACTTTACTGTAATAAAAATTAACACTACAAGTTACAGGCACTAATTAACAGTTCAGAGAGCCATCATATTTTGACACAAGTCCGTGGCTGACTTTATTTTCTCCTTAGTGTAGTTAATACATTAGACTTCAAAACAAAGAGGATGCCTGCATAAAATCTAATTTTATCTTTCAGAAACGCGAGCTGGTACATCTCATTATTTTCTCTTAGAGGCATTCAGGCTTTGAGCTTGAGCAAAATATTTATTAGTTTATTGTGTAGAGACATATGGAACATAAAAGAATCCTGGATATAAATATCATTTTTTAAAAAAGATCACCCTGCTGCTATCACACTGCTGCTATATAGATGCAATAATATTTTTATTACTTGGAGTAGTATAAAGCAAGCAGAACCAAAACAGCCCTTTTGTGGAGTTTTTGAACACTTTATACTCATAAACATCAGCATATACAACAATTTTTATAGTAAATGTGTGTAGATAAGGTGAGTACACTAAAAATAGTGAATTTAGGACTGAGAAAATGTAGTAAATGTAAAACACCCATCAGCTTTGTCTTCTTCAGTCTCATGCTGTGGGTTTTTTCCTTGTGACTTTCCTGCTGGACGAGGTTACCATCATCAGACTAAGCTTAACTCTCTGTCACTACTGTACTGTCTGTTGCTCTCAGGTCTGCATGTGGAGTGGCTTCGATGATCATGTCTGAACATTTTCATCCCATTTAATTTGGTTTACTTAAATAACAAGTCCTGGCTAAGCTTTATGTCTTTCCATGTCCCTTCCTACTTGCTGCCTTTGAGCCCTCAAAATTCATAAGGAATGGACTTCCAGTTTTCCCATTGCATCCACACATTACACACAACCGTCCCTCTGGGAGGCACTCTGGATAAAGAATACCCAGAGGTTCTGATTCAATCTATGATTCAATATAAATTTACACAAAACAGTAGCAAACACTGCAGAAAACAGAAGAAGGGCTCTGGATGATATGCACAGGTTAAGTTTACTCAGAATAGCTTGTTTTCTTTCCCAGTTTCCACTAGAGGTGGTGGATCTCAAGTCTCAGCCAAAAAGGAAATCTTTTCTCATTTACACGTGGTTTTTGCATACGGCAGTTATTTTGAAAAGAAACGTTTTGACAAGAAACATTTGAAGTGTTGACTTAATGCAAATAAGGTGAAAAGTCACAGGAAAGCAATGTCTTCAAAACTGTCTTAGTATTTTCCAGTTTTTACCTCTGAGGGCACGTCCTCAGCTGTTAAAATTGTTCTCATGCGGTTGGGTAGCTACGGCAGTTTCCTCCACTGGAGCATCTGCACTCAGGTGAGCAAGTCCTCCTTCCTGTCTGGCTTGAAGTTTCTGAATGTTGAAAAATTAGCTTCAAGTTCATTTTCACTGGCACAAAACTAGAAGCGATGTAGTGGCACCTTGTAAGCATAGGTCTTATTTTTATTAGCATAATAGTTTGAGCACAGTTGTCAGGAATGTCTAAGGGACTTTCCTTCCTGTTCAATGAACAGTAATTAGTATTGCAGCAGACACATGTTTTTAAGAAAATCATAGATTAATTATATAAATATTTTTACAGATATTTTACTTTATCAAAATACCACTTTTTTTTCTTGTGTATAAACAAATGCTTAAGAAGAATAGCTCTGACTCTTTTTCAACTGAAAAATACAGCTGGAATTTCTTATGTTAAAAATGAAGTACTATTTGTACAACCTAATCTCCTATAATTTGTGGGTTTCTTTTTAAAGTTACAAACATTTCAGAAAGACTAAGACATACTTTGTTGTCTTTGTGGTAGTTCTAGGCTATGCTAGTCATAATTATGTGCAGCTAATAATTTTTGCTTTTTCCAATTTTACAACAGACCTACACTATAACACTTTTTATTTTTAAGTTAAAGGATAGGGAGCTTAAGCTGTGCTGTCACACAAATACAATTGTCTGTACGAATTTGTAACTTTAAAGCACTTTCTGTCATCTCTTAATCCTGGAACGAGATTTAATGTAAAAATTCTTTTAGACACAGCAGTGGTTCAATAATATCCTGAATCCTGGAAAAGGCAAATTAGACACATGATTATCATGCCCCTTTTAAACTGTTTCATCTTTACTATCCTTATGACCTGGTAAACTTTGCTATTGTTTTCTGAAGCCTTTCTGGTATAGAGTTGACAGGTGTGTCTTTACTGGCTGTTCTGAAGCTGATCAGACCCTGACTGTGGGCCACTCCAGTCTCCTCTCACCACTCATTTCTCAAACTTGTCACCTTGAATGAGGATAGTTTGCATCAATGTTCATTACAATTAGAACATATTTTACTAATCTTCTTTGTGGTAGATGAGTACGTGCTTCTTTGATATATACAAGGTCACTGCAGTGCATGTATTGACGTACTGATTGACTGATGGTTTTATAGACGAGCTTCACACCCATGAAAAGGAAGTACAGAAGGGCACAATCTGTGATGGAAATGCTGGTCTCAGTGGTTCATTTTACTAGTGATGCTGACTATTATGTTTAGCTGTACACTATATCTATTTTTGTTTCTGGTTTTGGTAGGTTTGTTTCTCCATAGAAGGAACTGCTAATTTTCATTAGCAATGGAACAAGCCATTCATCATGTGACCTCACTAGGCAGAAAATCTAGACCTCTTTTTCCTATTATTTTTTTTTTTTACCTTTTGTACCTTTGGCTTTCTTCCATTCTTGGTGTGTGGGAAACCCATATTTAGTCACAGAGGATGACAGCTAATGCATTTTGCTGATATATTACTTAGAGTTTTCTTCTTCAAAAAATCATCCTATGTTTTGTCTCACTCTTTGGTACAAAGGTTGGAGAACATGAGATGAGTAATAATATTCTGCTTGACTGCAACCCACTGTTACTGTACTATAGCTCTGTTGGCTTTGTTTTTGCAGCTGTCACGGTTTCAAGCAAGTTGGTGGAAACTGTAAAGAACAATGAATGAAAAAATAAATAATTCAACAGGCTGGGAACAACAAATGCGCTTTTTGTAGAGTAAGTCATTGCTTGCAAGTCTTTTAATGGTTTTTACTGTAGTCAAAAACATGCTGATAGGAATGATACAGTAGCTTTAGTGTACTTGACCTTTCAACAGGCTTTCAAAATTTTTCACCAATGGCTCTTACATAAATTAAGTTCTCACAGGCTAGATGGGAAGGCTATACATTAGTAAACAGATTAAAAAAAATAGGGGAAAAATACGGAATATGTCATTGTTTTTCAAAGGACAGAAATTATATTTGGTGCTATTTTTCCTTGCCTAAAGAGTTGTCTGGATATTTTATGAACACAGTCAGCTACAACCAAAATATGAAAGGGGCCACTCAGGTCCTGTTTAGTCCTACATAGGCCATGGAATGAATGAATGAATGAATAAATAAATAGTTAACTAAAGCCCTCTTTCATTGCTGTTTGCATATTATTACAGTGGTTTGTGCAGTTTGTGTGTGGTACACATCAATCTAATCTCCTGTAAGCAAATACAACCTTGGTTGCTGCATACCTTATGAAGACTCATGGTCCTTTTTCAGTCCACGATAAAGTGCTGTATAAATAAGCACAGCCTACCTTTATGAGGTAGGCTGAGACAGGTCTTTCTTGCAGCACAACAGTCCCTTCTAAAACAGTGCCCAGGAAAGTGAGTTCACCCTCTCACCTCTCCTTTCCCCTGGGGGAATAAGGACCAAGTGCGCCCACAGGAGAGCTGTGTTTGTGCCATATTACCTGGGCAGGCTGTGGTGGACAGCCCCAGCAGGTGCAGAGCTGCAGCCACCTCTGACTCCTCCAAGCTGTGCTGGGCTCCAGGGAAGATCCTTCCTAGCCTCCTACAAAAGGATATTGCAGCATTTGTACAAAAGCCATCTTCTGGATTCTCCACACAGTCTACATCTCATCTGCTGCTGATAAGCATTGCCAGTTTTTAATCTTTTCCTGCCATTTGACTATCTGTGTGAGTTGTGCTGCCATTAATTAATTCTGCCACTTTTCACCTCACTGTTGCCATTTGATTAACTTTTCCATTGCTGCGTTTTGGGTTTTGGCCTGTTTTTAATTCATTGCTGCCATTTCATTAACTTGCTCTGCCATTTAATTTAACTTTTGTCTTTTGATTTACTCACTGTTGCCAGTGGATTTAACCTTGTCTTACCAGGCCGCCTGACTTTGTCTTCCAGCTCCTCCCCTGATCCTTACCTCTTCCTTCAGCTAGACACTTCTCTGGTTTCCTCACAAAGGCTCCACCAGCTCTTTTATCATATTTCCTCCATTTTTTTTTTTTGTTTTTCCTACCTGCATAGGGCATTTTTCTTGAGGTATTAAGTTAAATTTTTTTTTTTAAACTGAGTCATACGTAACACATCAGGTAACAACATAAACTTATGATGTAATTCAGTCGTTCTGTTCCTTTGACAATTGTCTGGAAATTTATACATTGCTGGTCGCACACAGGTTTTAATCTGATAGTGCTCTGGGCTGGCTGTATTACATCGAAGGAAAGGAGTCTTCAGAGCCAGAACTGTTTCCTTAAAGCATCATGAACATATATTCTGTCTGTAAGGAAAGTTAATTAATGGATTTTTGGAGATCCTAGAATATGCCTGAAGTTCTCAAACTTCCATCTAACATGTCATTAGGATTTTAATAGATAAAATTAAAAGATGTTTCTTTATTTTATAGAATACCTTGGTAAAAGTGCATTTCTTTGATATCGCTGGGTCTTTCTAAAACAGTAAAAATTTTTCTTTGTTGCCCTCTTCTTATATCTGTCTTTATACATTTTCCCTATTTTTTTTCTATAGATCAGACTGTAAATAAACAAGTCATAAATATATTTCCTTCTTTGTCACATAGCCATTAATGTGGACCACCCTTAGAATCTGTCCAGAGAAAAAAATAATACATAGACAATGAACAGGAGAGAAAATCACTTTTTAGCTTAGAAAGGAGCTGTGTTATGCCACTGATTCTTCAGGAAACACTGTCATTCCAGGAGCTAGCACTATATTTCAGAAGTTGGAGGATGTTTGGTGACAATTATGGACATAGGATGATTGATTATACCATTCTATATTAACCTTCTATAGTGATTTTTTAATCTTCCTGGGATTTCAGAGGTGATGATGAAAAGTGAGAAATATTGAAATCCTGTTAAGAATTAATCTTTGTTATTTATTTGTTAACTTCAACTTGCTTAGTCTACTTCCTTTAAGTTTCTATGGTTATTACTGAGGATTATGACTAGATCAATACCCTTTGTAGTGATGTTTGCAAGTCTTAAAACCCGTGTCTTCCACATCTCCACCTTCCCTTTTCTTCACATTCGTATTTTATTTCCTTATCTCAAAAGTAACTTTTCTGTGGATGTGAAAATGCCCTCATCTGCACTGTTATGTATCATCACTTATAGCAAAGGTGATTAAGGAGTCCAGCCCATCCCTACCAGGTGTGCCCTTGTTGACATTAGGGAAAGCACCCCCACACCCTCCACTCCCTGGGGGTGCTCATCAGATGCATCTACAGTCACAAGGGGGTCATTGTCCTGTTCCACTGTGATAATTAAGCATCAGGCTGCCTAATAGTCCCCGGACAGTCCAAATCACATGATTTGCTACCCCTTAAGTCTCCTTTTCCTCTTTCTCTTTTCCCAAGTTCTTGCTCTTTAACATCCTCTTGCCTTCCCAAAGAAACACCTCATCCCCTGTTTATTCTATTTTTACACCCTTATTCAGCATGTGTGGCATGGTTGCCCTGGCAATTACAGTCTTGAATCAGCAACTCTGTGAAGCTACGGCCCCACTTTGCTATCTCTACTATTACCCATTTCTGCCATTTCTCTTGCTGCTGTCTTGTTACTACAGTCACCGGTCAAGGCTGGCCAGCTGCTGCACTCCTCTTTGCTCCCTGTAATGTCTTCCAATTTCTCATGTTGTTATCTTGCTAGTGTAGCTACAGGTCAAGTCTCGGCCTCCTGCACTCATTCCCTAATGCTTCCCCTCTCACAGATAATATGAGTTAATATGAGAAGGAGATGCATGACCCCACCTCTCTGTCACAAAACCTGCATGCACCTCCCGTGGTCCCCTCCATGGGCTGCACAGGTGAGAGCAGAAGCCAGGCTCTCCTTGGACATTGCCTGTAGTACTGTGGTGCCAGTAGCTGTAGTCTGACTTTTTTTGGTCAGATATTTTGGGCCCTACCGTGACTCACACGGGAGACTTAAAAGCAGTAACACTGCCATAAGGTTAATAGTTTAACACAACCATGTAGAAAAGCCAGCTCTTTGGGCCTGATAGCACATGCCACCCCTCTTCAGACACCTGGCAGCAGGATGTCAGCGGCTGGGTGGTAGTACTTGCACTGTTGCATGATATTGTGCTTGAAATAAGGAGCCTTTGCAATGGAATTGGTCAAACAATAATGAACACCCTTTCACTAGGCCTTTGAATCCATCCATCTGCCTTATCATCTCTCCCCCTCCTCCTAGCCTATTTAAGCTATACATGTTATACATTATAAATGAGAGTCTGAGTGAGAAGAGCTCTGCTTGAAACAGTTAAGGTTCTTGAACCTAGATATTCAGCACACTGTGACAGTGTTGTTCTTTGTGATACCAATTAGTCCAGGATGGGACTTGATCCTTCTTCTCCTCCCATTCCTTCCCAAATGTAAACAAATTTTCTTCAAGCTTTTTTTTTTTTGTTGTTGTTGTTGTCAAATAGAATTGATATTTCTGCATTTTGCAGCAGAAGAGGTGGGGGGGTGGGAGCTGAGGGCATTCATCATCTTGCAATGTTTAGAGCTCAGCCTGGTAGCAGTCTGAATATGTAATCATCAAAAACCCAGCTGTGAGGAATAGTGGGTTTCATTTAGGAAGAGGGCCAAGTGGTAATCAGACAACTCACCTAGTTCACCCGAGTCCTCAGAACTGTAGTTCCATGTTGGGAATTGGAAATTTGAATTGGTTTATGTGCTTTATTATAGACTAATAAGTAAAAATAATAATAATAAAAAAAGATAAAACTACTGGATCATCACGGGAATATGTAGAATAAAAAAATATGATGGCCAAATCAAGGCAAAGATTTAAGCCAAATTATAATTAATGAGCTATGTGTGTATGATGGAATCATCTTATTAGAACCTCATGCTAGTGTACAGGATGTGGGTCGTTAAAGCTGGGAAGTATTGTTTGAGTTAATCTTACATGAAGAGATTAAAGGAAAAAAACCTTTACACCTCACTAGTGAAGATAGCCTGTTTTATACTAAACGGTGTTCCTAGTGCAGGATGTGAGTCATTCGTTCTGACTTCAGTCTGACAAACGGAAAGTACTGAGAGCTTTCAAATGAATATGTTGTAAGGGACTGAACAAGTACATGATTTTATTTAACTAAAATGTCACTATTATTACACTTCAGTCTTTGAAAACCACTGTTGCCCTACTTTACTCTTACCCAACTCTACCCATTTTTATTTTACGCTTCCTCATAAGTCTTAATTAGACAAAGTGTTTTTAGAACGGTCCTGACTTTTGACTCAGTCGCACGTCTTCCAGCAGTAACTCTGAATAACACCTCTTTAAAGTCTTAGGTGCTTCTTAAATTGGATGGCACTTTTTGGATTCAGGATATAGCTAAATCTTTATTACACCATTTTTTAAAAAACAAATGCACTCGAATAATCAATCACAATGTGATCGATTATGGCATCAAAAACAAAAGAGTAAAGGGTTCAAACATCTTACGCTTTGTGGTTTCAGGATCTCTCATTGCTGTGGTTATAGCTGTCAGTCAATAGAAGAGCTGGACCAGAGTTCTGGGTCCCAAAGTTGGTCTTTTATATGGCAATTGCTAGGACTGTTGTGGTTAGTGACAAGGATGGTTACTTACGGCTTTGAGAAGGAAAGTAGGAACAGGCATTTCAGATGTTCTGGTAGAGTCAAATGACGTGTTTCTCTTGTGAACAATATTGACCTTGATAGAGGACTTCTGCTTCCAGGACAGCCTTCATAGTTTTAACCCATTCAGTGATTCAGTATGCTAGAGGCAGTAATAGGTTTAATCTTCACAGAGGGCAAGCCTCCATCCTGAGGTTACTGTGAAATATTTCCCTTTGGTGTGACCATGGCCTAGAAACAGCCCCTGTTTTAGCTACAAATCACAGGTGCTCTGTATATAAACCACCTGTGGTGTTTGTTTCAACTTTCTAGCTAGACTAGACAGACCAGTAGTCCCTTCCTGCTCCTACCTTTATAGTTATAAGTTATTTCTCTTTAAAGTAGTAATGGTTCTGTCAACTACATAGGCTTTCTTTTGTGTTCTTTCAGTAATCTATAAAAAGCAAATTTGGGAAAGAAGCATCATCTTGTATATCTTCACAGTATAATTTCCATGGGTATAATTTAAAAAAAGGATGGCATTCCCCAAACCCTCACTTCATTCTACACATATACATTTATATATTGAGTAAATGACTGCTCAGGATCCAAGAACTTGCCTTTCAATTTTGAATAGATTTATTGAACATAGTATCTGATATCATGCTGATAACTAACCCTATTATTAATAAATCAGGTTCCCCTATGAAATAATATGGGATGATAAGTCAGTTAAGCATTCCATCACACTGCAGATCAATGTGCAGCTAGCAAAGTATTGAGAGGGTCAAGACATTTTTTAATGCTGAATTTGTATTTATTTACCAAAAATAATGGTATAATCACAAAAAACTTCTAGAAGCTTTTTGAAAAATGAAAAAAGTTAGATGTGCTACAGCAGACTTCCTAGAAATACAGTTATACACAAGTGAAAACAATACCTGGGAGACAGCTTGTACCTTCCATGATGATGACATTTTAGTCCTTCTAGGACGTTTACTTGTTCTTACTGTGTTTGGGGAGCTGTGAGTTGGACAACACTGCTGTTTTGGGTAACAAAAGATGTCTATGAAGTTGTTTGACTGCATAGACATTTCTGCATAAGTTAAGGTTATGCTTCAGAGACCACTTTACATATTTCTTCTCTGCTGGCCTGTGCTTTATACAGATAGAATCCAGAAGCGAGAGGAGCAGGTACATAACCAAAATTAACCCGGGGACTTTTGCAAGCTTTGAACATTTATAATATGGCTGTTGGGCAGCCAGTGAGGGGCAAAATCAGATGCTGTCTGTTAGCACGATGAGTCAGAGCTTTATAATGTTGCATTAGCAAGCTGGATTCATTCCTGTCTTTACTGAGAAGAAAAATCCATTTCACATGGTGTTAGAACTTCAATTTATGTCAAATTCCTTGGGTTTACAAAGGTTCATAAGTTCTGTATTCTTCCTGAATTAACTCAACTAGTTGCATGTGCTCTCCAACTTTCAGCAGAGCACCATGATATTTAACTCTGTCTAATCAATGCTGTGACTATAGGAGATGGGTCCATTGTCTGTGGGTTCATTGTCTGTGTATAATTCAAAAGATCTTAAAAATTAACAGCAAAAATGTTGTAGATTTAGCTGATTTCTTTTTAGTTTATGCAGGTGGGAAATATCCGATTGTATTATGATTGTTTTGCAAAATTATATTTAGATCTTGTTTGCATTTTGGTGTCTGTGTAATTAGATCATAATCAAATAATTGAATTTGAACATATTTCTTATCTTAGTTCCTAGTGAACACTACCATTGGGGCAGAAAATGAGCTATGATATCTATCATGTTGGTTCACTTCTGAGATAACAGCTGTATGACCGCTCAGTCTTAGAGAAAGTGAGGTCAAAGCTAGGGAATATAGTAAAATACAACAATATACTGTTTGTTATTTGTTATTGGAAATACTATTGCTTGGAGTCTATCTTTGAAAAAAGGAAGGGAAGGATTTCAAAAGTACTCACTGACTTAGCAGCTGCAGTGTCCTGTATAAAGTGTTACAGTTATATAGGAGCTTAATTTGCACCAACATTTAGTGAAATCTGAGCTGAAATCAGAGGTGTGACTGCAGCCATCAATGGACTTAAGTTTGTTGTGTGTAGCAGCACTTGGAGATTCTCCAATACTGCCTGCACCCAGAGGGGTTTCAGGAGGTGGTCATAACATCAGAGGAAATGCGTAAGTGTTCCTAAGGTTTTTCATATAACAGTTTTGAAGGTGTTATTAGCGAGACTTTCCTGCATTGATTTGGCATAGGAATGTTAGTGTTATTGTAATTGGACTTATAGTAACTTGTATTTTCATTAGACTATTAAGGTTTTACTTAGGCCACCAACTAACTCTTGGCTGTCTTTTGCCAATAACAAGATTTTGAGCCTAACACAGGTGACACAAGATGTGCATTCTAGATTGTACTCTTCATAACTGTTTTCTAAAGGCCAGAGGTAAGTGCGATGCTGTTTAGAGTAGGGCAAACACAGGCAGAACCCCAGGTGCCCAGGGAACATTCTCCAGTGACCTATTGAATTTTCTTACCTTGGGCTTAGATGACAGATGAGCGTGACTTGAGAATTTGGATTTTGAATCCAGGTTCTTCAGTTCTGCCTCTGTTCTGTTTTAGGACTGGTATTGAACAAACCTTTTTAGTCATTCTAGGAACTGGGAATGTTTTAGCCAATACCTTTGAAAACAAGTAACTTCTGAGTCCTCCTTACCCATCCCTTTATGTTAATAAGCAACCTAATGGGCTCTACTGAAAACTAGCTAAGTTTGGACTCTCAGCTGGGGGCTGTCTTGCTCTCATCTCATTTGATGTAATTTCTCAGCTATTATCAATGTTCAAAGTGTTCCAGAATAAAGAAAATGTAAGTGAAAATAAATAATCTTTTTATGTGTTGAAATAGAAATCTTAACTCTACCAATCACAGAACAGAGGTCTCTCATTAGATATTAGTTTAATGCATGCTTATTATTTTACATAGAAGTTCTTTTTAGAAAACCCTTTTCACTAGATGTAAAGGTTTTAACCATGCTGCAGCACCGTGTCAAGTTGAATAATGTGGTCACTGTCTTCAGCAGCCTACCATTTGAGGTTTGTTGTTTTTTTTTTTTGTTATAGAAATCTCCTTTTCTCAAACAATTTTTGATTTAGAGGAAGCTGTTACTGTTTCACAGTAGTAACAGTAGTTGTTATTTACTTTGCACTTAGAGTTACTCTTTCTTTATTGAGCAAATAAAGTGTAACTCTATGAATTTCCCTAGTTAATTATTGTACAGCTTACTAGTGTATTTATTTCTTGCAGCAGTAAAGAAATGTGTCATCTGAATGGATGACAAAATGTCTGGAAAAGACAAGTCCTGCAACCCATTTTTCCAGAAAGAATATATTTGCCTTTTCTTCCTTGCAGAGAGTGAGAGGGGAATCTCAGAATAATTGCAACTTGTGAAACAGAATGGGGAAGAGACTCGAACAATCATTTTTTACTTTTCTTTAGATTACCATTCTTTGTGGAATTAAGCTTATTTTGGGGAAAAAAATTAGTTGGGAACACAGTGTACACGTGAAGAACACTCAGGACATTCTGGATGTAGTCTTCACTTATGAACAGTCCTTAACTGCCAGAGCGTTTGCACTCCGGCAAAAGGTAGAATTACAAATCTTACTTCCTATCTTGCATGTTGGAGTCTCTGTGGTTTGAAAGAGCAGGATTTATAATGGTTTTCACCACTTACAAACCTATACGCTTTCCCATTGCACCATGCAACAATTTTTATTTAAGTAAATTAACTATGCACTAGAAATTTGAAGGGAGCACAGGGCCAAGAGTTGTGTTAAATATAATTCATGTTTCTTACAACCAACTAAATGATACTGTTTTCTTAGCTAAAAAGATGTATGTATAGGAAAGATTTTCTTGCTGAAGCTTCAATCCTTTCTTCTGTAAAGAACATTAAAAAATAAAGTGTGTATGAGATAAGTAGTTGACTTTAAAAGTACCTGTGTAAAGAAAATACGATCCCCAAAAGAATTATAAAATCATTTTTGCAACAGTTAATTTGGGAAACTTCTCATAAATAGCATTATTTCTTCCGTGATTTTTAGTTTCCCTTTGAGGGTGAAAGCTTTTAAATAAAGTTAGGTCCTAAGTAGGCTCCTTGTAGTCACTGAATAAGCCAACTTTTGTCTGCTTGCTGGCATGAAATGCTGCTTTCTAATCTGGCATGTTCAAGATTGCAAAGCCGTATGGCGTTATTCAGTATCACCCTTGACTTCATGTGTCTTCTTGTTTAAAAAGGTATCAGGTGAACAGGAGGGGCAAAACGTATTATCTATCTAATGTGGTCTGTGATAAGTGACAGACATGGAAAGGCAAGTATATCGCTGAAACAAGTCTCAATTAAAGACAATTGTGAAAATGTGGTGGGAAAGGTAATTGCTTCCCCTGTACAACCTCAGAAAATACGTACTGCGCTCACCAGAGAAATGCCACTTAGTCAGTGATGAGAGACAGAAACTGCATTCATAAAGGTCTTATCTTGTTCTGCTCTTTGCCTTCCATGAAGTCTCATGAAGTCTGTTTTCTTTCGGCGCTGCTCTTTGCAGTTCAGATAGGTGATACAGAGGGCGAAATGCATGCTGGGCTGCTGTTTCAAGGAGCACAATTTTGGCTTCTAAGAATGTCTTTAAAAGAATCATAATAACTTTCACGGTCACAGAAGTTTCAAACTGCAGTATTTTCTCTGTTTTGATATCTGTTTTACATAATAAGCTTGTTCTAGTTTTTTGCCCATATTAACACAGAGAAAGGTACAGCCTTTCTCCATATCATGCTCTGCAGAGATACTACAGTTATAGAAACACTGTATTTTTCAAATCATTACCTTTTAGAATTTCTATATATTCTAAATATTTATTTTCAGCTTATGTTTTTTTCATTATTCTTTATCCATAATTTATTCTCATCAGTTTGTGAGATTTGGACGCTCTGTTTAATATCATGTTTCATTTTCCATACACTTCTTTTAATTTCATTCACTGCATATGCATCTCTCTCTATCCCCTTAATGACTATTAAATTTCATATATCTTCTGTGTCTTTCTTGGGGTTGTGCTTGTATCCATTCCAAGGAGACATTGTTCTATAAATACTATGTCTTTAGTAGCCCTTGTTGCTGTTGTCAGGAGAGCAGATAAAACTGGCTGGCAGGCAGAGCTCAGCCTCTTTGAGTTACAGCCTGTTACAGCCTTTGCATCCTATATTTTTGTCTTGGGTTTGCCATGACTGTCTTGCAACATACGTTGAGTTGTCTCCGAAGGTTTCCTATTTCCTGTTCTTCCTAATATTTATATGATATTTGGTGTTCTGTATTGAATGAGTTTTGTATGTATTTTCTGTCCAGAAAGACAATTAGCCCTCATGATGAAAGGTGAAAAAGCCATCCTGAAAATACTATTAAAGAGAGAAATAAAAATTGTTCTGTGTGACTCAGAATACTAACAAGGTTTTTTTTCTGTATAATTGGCTGCATGGTCATTGTCCATGGCAAATTTATAAGTACATATTTAAATCCATTTCTCCATAACACTTAACTGAACTCTCATTTTTAAGAATGAATTCAAATTCCATTGTCATAATGGAAATTCAGTACAAAGACTAGCAAATCCTATCTAATTATTTAGGGACTTTCTATAGCATAGGGAGATTGTGGGCGTTAGCCTTATAAGATCAGCCTTTGAGGCTATCCAGTGCTCATTGCACCATAGAAAGCAGAAAAGACTATCTTGTTCTTATTGTTGCAGCCTTTTCTTAATAACATTGAGCTCTTGTCTTCCTTAATACCTTGTGTTGTTCACTTGTGCAGTTTTTTGTGTTTCTGAGAAAAGTATGCACTTTGACTGATTTTTCTGAACTTTAATTCAAAATAGTCCTTTCCTTAATGATAAGTGTGAATGAAAAAAAAAAAAAACCAAAACAAAACAAAGCAAAATAAAAACAACCAAACAAAGGTTTTTATCTACCAATCCCTCTACTCCGGAAGGTTCTTCTACTCCACTGTTGTACTTAAGCTTAACCACTAAACACTTAGCTGAGTTTCAATTTATATTCATTATTACAGACTATAACTGTTATATTCTGTTGGCTTTTCTCTTTCACCTAATGAGAGAAAGCTGACTAAGTAGCAGCAGGTCTTAGACAATGAAATTGAATTATTCTTCCAACCTATGACTTTTGGCTCCTAACCAGAAGGCGTACTGATGTATAAAGTTTATTCCTCCAAGAGGTTCCTTCAAGCTATTTCTAGATGCACTTTTATATATTACAGTTTCAGATTGACTTTCCTGTATGATGTTGCATGCATGATTTATTTCAGATGATCATAATTATTGTTGACTTAAGTTTAGGAAAGCTCATAAATAATGTTTCACCTTATGTTTTTAATTAATATTTTTATTTTGTCTTGTGTATTTACCTTTCCTGGTGTTTACTTAAAGTAGTGTTAATAAGTGTTGATATAAAATCAAGCCATCTCACAGACATTTGATACAACAAAGATGTTATTGTAGTCTTGTAGTCTCAGGAGGCTATTATTGCTGATTTGGTAATTATTTATTTCGATCAATTTTTTTGAGGACAAAATATTCTTGAGTTACTGGCCTAATGTAGAAAAAACATTTGATGACCTATTTAACTTTCCCAGTATTCTCAAGTCCAAATCCAGTGATGTTATGTGTAGTTGGGATCCACTTGGTATTCAGAAGAGGTTTCTTACACTGAGCTTGCATGCAGAAGACAGATCCTCTCGTAATATATTCTAATGTATTTTTATTTTTCCTATCAGAGTTGCTGATTTAAAAATATTTTAAATGCCTAAGTATGTTTAGCTTTCTGCATAACCAGGTTATAAAAACAGCCTTGTTCCAAATACTTTGCAGTTTTAACAGACAAAGCAATCATTATAGCAAAGAAATTTAGATACATTGAGATTAAGGGAAGTTACACAGCCATCTGCTAGCTACGCACAAATTGATAACCAGTGATTTATTTCAATTTACTAATAACCACTTCTGAAATTTAGTCCTTGTCTGGGTTAGGCTTGCAGATCTGAGCAGTGAAAATTTAACCTGAACCTCTAGTATGAAGCACTGCGCTTGTTTGGAAAGAACCATGTTGATTTACATCACTTGAGCATCTGGTCCTCCTTTTGGCCCAAATCATTGGAGATGTTCCCTGCCATTTATATAATTTAAATCTTTCCTTAACACAACAACTCATTCTCTGGCATTCCCTATTGTCACTGTGAGAATGTGGAACTGAGGCAAGGGTATAAACTTAAAGTCAGATTCCAGTACTTCAGTGTGTAGCTTCAAAGACTCCAACTCAGTGTAGCACGTAGTGGAGGTGGTATCTTTCATTAGTACATCACACAATAGTTTTGAGATCTCATCTTTTATCCTTCCTGTGATGTTTCTTTTTTTAAAAAAGGAAATAACTGTAAATATATCAAGGCCTCTGCTATCAAAGCACAGCTCTATAGAAAACGCACAAACAAGGAAGAAGAAAAGGTGATCCTTTTCCCATTGGGCTTGAAAACTATGCTTGCTGCAGTCAACAAATAGGTGAAAGAACACATGCAGCGTAGAGAAAAATAGCGGCTATAGTATTTTTTGCATATACTGAAATAATCTTGCTTTCTGTCTCTCTTGTGGCGAGAGATTATAGAGTAAAAAACTACAGTTAGACAATAAACAATGTAACCTTTGTAGTTGGTAAGCAGCGCAGTTTTTGATGGAAAAAAACGTGTGCACAACCACCCTACTAAAAGTTGTTAGTTTTGAATTATTAAGGGTGATTTTATACAAATGTTCTTGTCAGGTTTCCATGTGTACCAGCAGTCTCTGCTTATCCTGACCACCCTGCACCAGTCATTCTGTGTAATATTCTTCTGCAAAGTCTTTCCTCCTGATTCTTATTTTTTATGAAAAATATAAGGGCCTTGTGGGAGCAGTGGATTGGTAAATGAACCCAGGTGCTGGATGCTCCCTGAGATAGTCCTCAGGGGCTGCTGATTCAGAGTACAAGTCATCACCAATTCACCCAAAAGGCACTTCCTTTCCTGAAAGCCAGTTGATATGATGGTCCTATGGGTGAAGGCTTTTCCCTTCCCTTCTCGAAGGTGCTGGCAGAGTCACAGCATGCAGGGGGGTGCGTGGCTGGGGCAAAGGCATGGTCCAGGGCTGTGGAGAGCTCAGCTTGGAGGCAGTGCAATGGTAAGGGACCGTGATTTTGGGGACGTCACACTATGGCTGTGTTGCGATTATGTCCCCTGGGCGGCAGCGGTAATGGCAGCCCCCAGATGCCCCTCCTCCATCCCCAAACCCCAGAGAAGGCTCTTGCCCCCAAGTTTTGGGTACCATCTTCCTGCAGGGAAGCAGGAAGTTCATGATGAGGCTGCACTCCTGTGATCAGGGCAGCCCAAGGATGAGAAACAGATGGGGAGAGGTTGCAAAGAAGGATCATAGGGGAAGTTAGTTACAGGCAGGGGAGAGCAATCAGAGTCTGCTGGTGCATTCTTGGTGCTGTCAGTCCTTAACTTTATGTATTTTGAGCTATTCACAGTTTGGTTTGTGGGGAACAAGAAATCTTTTACTCTTTTAATTAAAAAACCGTAAAGAAACTGAGTTGTCCACCTTCTGCAAAAGTGGCTCTTTACCCATCATTCAGACTTTCTGAAGACCAGATGACTGTGTACGTTAGTGAGTCACAACAAGGACGATCTCAGAATAAACATGTATAATTTCAGGAGTGGTTTTAGGATTTAGTCAACCAAGCTCAAGTGACTCTAGATAAATCATCTACTAACTGTTTGGCTTCTAAATCAGAGACTAAAACATGAATAACAGAAGTTTCATGATGTGGAGTGACTAAGAGCTCAGTACTTCTATGAGATCTGAATATTTTAGACCATGAATGTATCACCAGTAGCTGGGGACAGTGATAACGGGCCTTTCTCCTCCTGCTTTTGAATCTTATGCTGGAGATGAGAGTGCCGTTTGGTATTGCTGCTGAGGCCCTTGCTTCCAATTTTTTAACATCTCCCTGTAATTTTGTTAGAGTCCAATTTTATTTCACCTCCCCCCAATATTCTTCAGGAAGCCTGTTTTGGAAATATAACCAGTCCCTCGGCATTTTTATTTTGCTCCGTGTTGAAAGAAAAGCACTGCAGATCACCTAGGAAATACTTGCCACAGAAAAACGTTCCCCAGCAGACAGAATTCACCCTTTGACAATCGCTTCTCTTCACTGCCGTGATGTACGCAAACTTTGCTTTGTTACACAAACAATGGCTTTGTTTTGCAAATGAAAAAATTGCACCAGCCTACATTATTTTTCTTGGCTTTCTAGGAAACTGTCAAAAAGCTAAAATCATCACTTATAATTATGTGTCAATCTTTTCACAGCTCCATTCATATGGTGATACAATCTGCACAGAGATATCTACTTAGAGGGGTTAAAGGAGGGGTCCTACTGAGCACTGGTTAAACTGTAGTACATTGATGATAACAGAGGGTAAAACCTTCACTGTGAAAATTGATGTAGGCATGTTGACTTCAGTTGAATATTTGTACGAGGGAGGTTTTATTCTGAATGTATTTAATTTCCAAGGCTTGCTATATGGATTCTAGTACTCCTTAGATTAGATCATAACTACCAACAGAAAGTGTGTATTTTGAGTACTGTCTTGTACAGAATTACTATTTTAGCCATGATAGTGATACTAGCATCCACTGACTACAATTTTAGGATTGCCAAGTCTTTTGTGTAGAAGATTTTCTAAGGGTACTTAGCTTAGCTCTTGCGCTGCCAGTGAGGTGGGATTCAGGCACCTGGTGTTCAGAAGAATGGGAGTCAGCTATACCTTCATCACTGGATATTGGTCTTCTATAGCAAACAAATTATACAGGTATCAATGTCAAATGAAAAGTCAATCAAGATATGCAACACATAGTGAATTAATAGTTAAAAGTGAGAAAGTATTAGATGAGTTATGCATTATGTCGACAGTTCTAGATTTCTTAATGAATGTTATACACATAAGAAATGTGAAAGGATTTGCTGCGACACAAGTGTATCTATCTCCTCTGTTCATTTCAGGTCTATAAGGAAAAAGAGTTTAGTGAATATTTCTTTGGAAGTATAACTATTAACTATTAGCTAAACTATTAATACTTAATAGTAAAATAAAGCAATTAGATTTATATTGGACTCCCTAGTGGTAAAACAATTTGAATTGAAAAAAAAAATCAACTATTAACACTCTAAAAAGTTGAACAATGTCCATATCTTGTAGAAATCCCATTTAGGATAAAATGGCAAAATCTGTATTCTAGTGTGGAAATCTTGCACACACATATACAATCCATTTACTTATGGGTGTGTGATAAACAATACAATATGGATGTTTGTGTAATGTGCTTTTATATATGGAGGGTCTACTGGAGCTTCATAATTTTGGTGCATCTCTTAAATAGTTACTTAATGCAATGAAATTACTCTACTTGATAGAGTGGGCAGCAAAATCAGAATGGACTTTTGCCTTCTAATTTTTCCACTAGAGATGGAGCTTTTTAGTAGGAAACACTGTAGGCAGAAAATCTGGGGAGGAGGAATGTACGATAAAACCAGAAAGCAGCTTGTCTTGAAGCATTTTGCTTTCTACAAATATTGCTTCATACACATACAGAAAAAAAAAAAACAAAACCAGAAAAGTACTCTTAAACTATAATAGATTAATAACAGGTTTTTAAAATCTACTTTACAAACTGCTTTTACAAATTCAGCTTCCAGCCATCCCCGAAAGAATAGTTCCTCACATGGCTGCAAGACTGAGGTAGCTGGACTTAAGTCCAATAAGCATATGCTAATTAGCATATGCTTAATTAATATGCTTATTAACATACGCTTCGTTCTAACTCTATGCATGTTACAGTTATGGCAATGATGACTATTTTTCCTATGGCAGAAACATAGGTGTACTGGTTATGCAGTTTTTAAATAACTAATAAATAGAAAATAAGAATTAATAGCAAACTTTTTCATAAAATGAAGATTGTAAACAGTTACAGTAACTCTTCTTTCTTTTTCCATTCATTTGAAACTGCACTACCTAATTGTTTTTTTTTTCTTCTAAATGCCACCTAAAGTGATGATTTATTGCCTTCAGCTGCAAAAGAGGACAATACCTTTTTATTTTTATTTATTTACTTTAGTCTCAAATTTTATTTAACCTTTCTATAGCTGCCCAAGTCATGCCATGTCGTGGTGATGTTTTGTTGTTCAGAGTTCAGGACTATGGAAAAAAACAACTTTGGCTACAGTAATGCGACTAGTGATGCAAAATTTGTGGTTTTTACAGGTATTTTTTTCTGTTCATTTGTCACTTTCACTAGTCTCATCGTAAGAAGGTCTTATTTTTTCCCCACTTAATTCATCACCAGGTATATGGTGATAACATTAACTGGAAGTAGGGCTTATCTAACATACACTGTAATCCCAAATCCTTTACCTGGTGGAGAAAAATAATATCTCGATTCCATTTTGATAACCTTCAGGAGAATGACATTTCTGTTGCACCATTTGATCACAATAAAAAAAACATAAGAGAAAGTGGACCAAGTCATATTTCTATGGCCAATGACTTATTATAGAAATAAATCCCTATATTTTTTAGGCAGCAGGTGTCCTTTGTCACTGATGGTTCTGCTCTCAAAAGTGATTCCTGGATATGATAGCACAGCAACAGTGATCATACTTGTTCCTGGCTATCATGATTATGTTATGTGGTTATGAAGAGGTGTATTAAAGCTAGTGAGCAGTGAGTGTTGGCAGGCCCCAGACTTCAAAGTATTTGAAGAAATAGCATGTGCTTTGCTGACATCCTTGATCTTTTGGGATTTCTGAGATGTGCTTAGACATGTCTTGCTTTTCTTCACATTCTGTCCTTTCAAGAGTGTGCCTCCTTCCCTCAAGATCATCCAGCAATGTTTTTTTTTCCTGGCAAGAGGACCAAAACTTCCAGAAACAGCCCTAGCCATGGCCTAACCTATTCGTAATGAATCACATTTAAAGAAAGATGGAAATGAGTTTTGTAAGGTAATTTATGTACAACTTTAGGGAAACAAGATGTCTTTTTTTTTTTTCTTTGATTCCGTTTTCACAATATCTTCAGAGATATACAACTCTTTTCATAGCTCAAGGCTCACAAGGCTTCAGTTTAAGTTGATGGTGGTATTACCTCATCCATTTCTTCTGCTTCTTTTTTAATCATTCCTAGTTAAACTTTTAGCAATGTTCAAAGAAAACAAAACTAAATACTAACTATGCTTGTTGCAGCTTATTAACCTCCACCTGAACGCATTTTCTTTTTGATTTATTCTGAATATTTGTGGGTATATACTGAGATTTCAAAGAGGTTTTTGTTATTCCAAAAAGCCTTTTAAAACTACTGAATACTGTTTTACGTGAAAGCTAATGACGAATCCATATTGTTACAGTGATCAACCTGGCAGCATTCAGAGAACGTTCACTGTTATAATATGTGGCTGTGTAAATATTCCCTATGAAGTACAATTGTTTCACATCAAAACGAGGGCTTTTAAAAATAAGGCAGTTTCGCCGATAGCCAAGTCTTTATGCACCCATTCTTGAAGTCACTAATCTTTGTCTTCTACGCTCAGCAGGCTTTTGAAAAGCTAGACATTTTATTTACACTTTCTATATTTCAGGTCTCTGTTTCTCTCTTGCTTCTTCTTGTTTTCTTTCAGTTCACCTAAAATTTTCAATAGAACTTTGAAAAAATCTATATCAAGTATTCTGCCTCAAGAGCCCCTGTAGTATATAGCATGGCTACAGGACTTGCATTCGAATGTACATCCAGGAACCATTGGATGAACCATCCCATATGATCTCATCCATGCTATTCTGTCAAGCAGACTTTGTTGGCAGAAGGGATGAGGGCCAGATGGCTTTTCCAGAAGTTAGGAAAGTATGCATTATCCTACCTAATGAAGTTCTGGTTCAGTACATATTTGAGTGTATTTACTGTGTGTTGCTATGTGTTTTTCTAATTTGATCTTCAGCTTGATGTCTCTGGTCATGGGATGTGTGTAGCTTCCCATGGATAAGATGCTATCTGTTACCATAGCTGAATCTGACTAGGTGCTTGAAAGCAGTTAAAAGGTGCCAAGACATGAATCATGCCTTCCTCATAGCTGTGAGAAGTGGGACATTCATGAAATTCATGGTTAATGCTACCGACACAGTTCCTGTGACTTGCCCTCTTTTCTTTCTCAGGTAAAAATGGTGGATCTGGGGAGTCTGGAGAACAGCATGTAGCTGCTGCCTCAAAACCCACGTGGCTGCAAGATCCTACTGAACCTCCCATATCTTTGCTCTTTCTGGAGAACTAACCCTTCACTAAATGTTTTGTCTAGTGAACACATAAGATTACCATTTAGTTGTATAATACTCCCACTATCCAAATGTGGGACTGTTACCTCTTGCTGCAGAGTCAGGAGTGAAAAGAGTAATTGGGAAAGAAGTGTGTTTAGGAACACCATTTTCTAAGTAGAGCTCAATAGGTGCTATTCCTTGCTGTCTCCACTTAAATGACCAATCATTTTCTATTCTTCATATTAGAAAACAAGCAATTGTCTTTGCAAAAGAGAGCTGTGATAGGATAAATGATTGAAGTGCTGTACAGAATCATAGATGGCAAGAAAAAGAACATCTTTGGGCCTGGCATAAGAACATCTTGCAAGCTTCAGGCTATTCAGCTGCCCAGGTCAAGATAAAAGGGAGCTGGATCATTCAGGATGAGTGTCTACCATCCAAGGTGCTGCCTATGGGAAATGATTTATCTGGCCTTAGGGTGTTTCTTTGCAACTGAAAAGCAGCTGGTTAATTTGGGGAACCGTCTAACTGCCTTTTGGCTGACTAATTCAGGGGACGTGAATTTGGACTCAAATTGCTGAAAAATGTTCTTTCATATTAATGGCCTGAAGGTAACCTCATAGCTAAATAGCCATCTCAGATCATATTTTTTGATCTGCAAGTAGTTTTAAAACGGAAGTTTAGGGTTTTTTAAATTTTCATTTTTTCCTAATAAAATATTTAGAGACTGAAATAATAGCTAATTAAAAAGGCAATGAAAAACAGAATGGAAGTCTTTGGATTTCAGCTTTTAAGAATGTTTTTCTCCACATGACCAACGGCAATGTTCAAGGAAGTGAAGGTTAATTATCATGAACACTATTATAAATTTTTTACCTGTGCAGAGATAAACTTAAAGAAATTGCTCTGAGTTTCACAGCAATGTTTCACAGAGGTGAGTGTTTGCACTCCAAAACTTGCATCATGTGAGAACCACATATTTACCTCTAAATATGAAAGACAATACGATTTTTCCTTTTGTAGATATATTGGTTGAGGCACCGAGGTCTGTGTCCACAATCATAAGTAACTTGTGATTGATGCAAAACTCATTCATTTATCTCAGGTTGTCCCTAACCAGGGGGAAAAAGGGCCTCTGGGAGCAGTTCAAAGCCTCCAAGTCTCCAGGCATGCTCCACTACCCCTGGGAGAACTGCCAGCTAGGTATGGAGTTGTTTCCCATCCTTCCGTTCCCCTGCTTTCCCCAAGAAAGGACAGAAAAGACATGCATGAGCAGGAGAGCAATAACACTATGGGACACATCTGTTCTTCATGGAAATATGTCTTTCTCACTCTCGTTTTTCATCTGTACATGAAAACAGCTGGCATATTTTGCCAGCTTATTTGTAGTGGAATGTGTTTGACTCAGTGCTTCCATTCATTGAGTTACTTCCTCAGTGATACTTTTACCACATATATTTTATGTGTTTGTACAATTAAGTTCTCAGGATCTAAAAGTAAAATACCAAAAATGTCAGCTTTTGGCCTTCTTCTTTAAAAGGTATTCTGTGCAGATATGCACTTCACACTGTCCTCTGCAATTAGCCTTCCACAAAGAAAGAAGGTCCTGCATTATTTCTGAAAATTAAAATGTGGGTACTGATCTATTTAGCCTCAGCTTCAGGGTGTGACAAGCTGTTGAAGCACAGTCCTACTCTTGCAGTTTTTCTGCAGTTTTGGTTAATATGAAGAAAATCTAGGACAATAACAACATATATCAGTGCACTGGGAAACACTGTAATAGGAACAGCTTATTGACTTCACAAAAAAGGACAGTTTACTACAGGTTTTAGATGTTGTCTTCACTTAACTTTGTTTTTTTTGTATTGTGCATTTCAATAACTTGGAATATTTTTCTTTTTAACTTCTCAAATACTTCTTGCAGAAATTATGATATACAAGTATTAACAGAACTTTCAAATGTATCTAATCCAGATTTATTTTACTAATAAATCACTACACAATAGTAGTTCAGTGCCAGTTTTCCCTTTCAGTATGTTTGCTTTTATGGTGTATTACATTAGTAAGTAACCACACAAGAAATCTTCTTTGTAGTCCATAAAAGAAAAATAACAACCCTGAATAAATCCAATTGAAAGACTAAGTAAACTAATTTGAATAATTGGCAAAAGTATGAATTGTTTATTCCATTGTCAAGTTGTTCTTTTATGCTAAAGTCTTAATTTTCACTTCTCAAGATGCAATGAGTAACAGCAATTTTAAATTATGTTTGTCATTTCTTTTCATTAAATGAACAAAAAGATGCATCTTCTAACGGCTAGTGACTAGATGACAAAGTCCAGTCAAGCAGAGAAATCAAGATAAGTCTTTAAAAAGAAAGATATCAGGCTATTATGTCATTCAAAAAAGGTATTAAGACAAAACATGAAGTATAGAACATTAAGTATGAAGATGAGCAACAAGGACAAATGACAAAGTGGTGAAAACAGTCTGTGCGTGTTGCAGACTCAGACTTTTCTGAAACAGAAAAAAAGAAGAGAGAAAAGGAGAAATGTTGTTTACAGAGGGTGCCAGTTCCCATACATCTCCCTCGGTGTGTGCCTATGCACCTCACTGGGTGAAGGTTCTTCTTTTTAAGTGTCTGCCTGGTCTCTCCTTCCTGGGACAGAATTCCAAGACAGTTACATTACTCTTATAATATTTCAATTTTATGTAGTGGATTTTAAGAGAATAGGTTATCAAATGACAACATGCTGATAACTATCCTGGCTTTATTCTGCAATTTGTGTAGTAGGAATAGAAAAGAAAAAGAGACTAGAGAAAAAGGCTTGATGTTCTAACATGGCTGCATAACTGAGATAACTTTTTTGACCAAGTATGTTTTTTCCATAGATGTCCTGTTCCCAGCACCTCGTCATTCATGTTCTGTATCTTATGTTTGTTGTTTCAGTTATATGATTGATCTGAAACATCTAACTGATGGTTAACTTCGCTCACTGGTGGTTCTCTGGGCTTGGTGTCCTGACACCTGCCATGTTCCTTGTGTGGCTGTGACAGATTATCATGTAACGCCCACCATGGAGCTGCAGGAGCTAATGAAAGCAAAAGATTTCTAGAACTGCTTCTGCATCTTTTCTGGTCCTGGAACAGAAGGAGACTGATTGAGATACTCACTAGCCTCCTCAATGCAAATAAAGATGAAGCTTTTGGAGCTGAAGGCATGGGCTCTAAAAGAGCCTGAAGCTGAAGTGAGAATAGAGAAAATCTGTTGGAATAGAGCTATCAGAAATGAGCCAGAACCACAGAGATTTTATCTCAAAGAGCTTGTGATTAACACATGAATAAGTGGGTGAAGCTCTCCAGGATGCAGATGGGTCTGAATATTTTCTGTCTTTAAAAGGCATGAGGCTACACACCTCCCATTCAATTACAAACTGAACAAACTCCTGTCTTCTCAGATTCAGCCAAATGCTAGCCCTGCAGTGAGGACTTATGTGAAAAATGTTGCTGAGAAATTGCTGGCTCTATTTTTACAGTGCCCCCCAAAAAGAACATAAACACATCATTCTTCCCTCCTTGCAGGTCTTTCAGGTATAAACCTAGCTATTAAAGTAATATGAGAGTTTTGCCATTGATTTCAGTAAGGTAGGATTTCAACCCTTGTTTTTGTGTTACGAAATATATAGATCAAACATTCATTTCATGCTTTAGGCTTTCAGTCCATCTCTATCACAAACATTTTTTTTTTTCATAGCACTTTCTATTTTGTTCAGGAAAGATCTGTGCTCCTGAGTGAGATTTTTAGCTGCTTTTCTCAAAGAGATAGCATGAGCAATGGAGACGTGGAATCATTTCAGTATCTTCGTGCTTCCCTACATCTGGTATATTGCAGAAATAGTCCAGTGCCTAGTGTGAATTAGATCACTTGGGAAGTCCTCCATTTTTTTCCCATCTCTCAGTAAAAATCACTCCCTTTTTTGAATGTAAATTCCAGGACTCAGACTATGAGACTGATTTATTAAGAGATAAATTGTGTAAACTATTATTTGCTAGCTATAGAGGAAGATGGCCAGTAGGACTAGTATAGTTCTGGATATGGTATTAAAAAATGTTTTTGAGCCTGAAATCAGAAGTGACGTGTATGGAAGTTCTGAGCACAGGAAAGATGATAGAGCCATGAGTGTCTACGGAAAAGAATAGAGAGCACAGAAATTAAAGATTAAAAGAGAAAATAAACCTATTTGTGGATAATACAAGCAGTGTAAGAAAAGTATCTTCTTAAACTAGTGAACAGGGTCTATGAAAACAGAATTAAGGGGATATGGGGTCAGGTCCATAATTAACTTTTTTAATAATAACTCATGTAGTGGGTCCAGTTAAACAAGGCACATTTAACATTGCACATTTTCAGAAGACTATAGTTGGAGTTGCTTGACCAAAAGCTTGGATTGTACTCATTCTCCTGCAAATGACAACAAATAAAACTATTCACTAGTCTGCCCACTGTAGCCACATAGTATTGCAACTGCAGAGTGTCTACATAGTCCTTGGTTACTATAATTGCAGAATATGCATCATTTACTTTCAGTCCTTTTAATGTGCTTTTGATTGTGCTTGTTACATCACCAAATCACTGCTCTCCACAGTAAGGGGCTCAGTTCAAATGACAAAAGATAAAGTCTACTTAGTAATTTGATGTACCTGCTGCGTCATTAAGCTACATTGTGCTTAGTTGAGTCTATCTGCAATCCACAGACACTTAGAAATGCAACTTTTCCTACAGAAGGAAACATATATTTTTTCAATTAATTTAACAGGAACACACTGAGAATTACAAAGAAGGAATATTAAGTAACTATAAAGAATATAGAGTATTGTGTTTGTGTTTCTTTAGCGTATTTCAAAATGTTTATGATTGTAAAATAGTAGAATGTTCTATGTAATTTTGAGGTATTTTTATTATAATAGATGAAGAAATACTTTTCTGTACACTAAAATACATTTGACTGTACTTCAAAACATTTTGTACTTGCTTTTATGTTCAACTTAGTAAATACATATGACAGCAACAATATGTCACTAGACACACACGCAAAGGGAACAAGAAGGATGGGGGCTGCCCCAAAGTGGGAGCTGGGATCTGGGGCAACGTAGGCACTGGCAGGGCCCTGCCCTCACCCTCCAGTTCCTCATTTTCAATCGCCCTTGTCAGCACTGGGAAACTGAGGTATAAATATTATCAGCAATGTTTCACTTGCAGCCTTTTCAAAACTTGGTTGACTTAACAAGATTCAAAATTATGTCAACACAGAAATTTTTTCTGCCTAATTTCCCATGGATATTTTGCTCTTCTTTCTTCACATATTTTGTTAGAAGGTTGAAAAACAATGGTAAAAATACAAGGATAGCAATGTAGAATATTGCAACTGACAACTGGATAGGCACTGAGCAAATACATTTTCATGCTCTCTTTAAAATGTAAGAAGCACATCATACAAGTTGTAAGATAGATATTTTATGATACACAAGTAAGAGGGCTTCTGAATTACTTTTATAAAATATACTTTGTAGAATAATAGCTGATTTTCCAAGATAATTTTGTTGATTTTTCATACTGTGATATAAAAGCACATCCAAAACTGAATGATAGGAAGACATAATTTTCCTCTGTAGGTTCTTTCTGATAACACACTAACCAGTGAAGTCAGTAGAAAAGCAGAAATCAAAATGTTGGTCTCACAGTCAAGTGGAGATGATTAGCTTCTTTCCAAACCATACAAATAAATAAGAACATTTAAATAGGTTTATTTTATTTAAATCTAGATTTGTAAAGAATTAAAACAAGAGGAGCAAAAGGTACCAAAGAACTTTGGAAAACCAAGTAAATTCTTGATTTCACCTTTAGGAACCTGAAAACTTTTATAAAAGTATGGGTCATCAAAGTAGGAGCTGTTTTTGAAAATCAGGAACCTCAAATACTTTGTATTGATGAATCTAAAGGGCTGTCAAAGCAGAGAGTTGACCTAGTTAGTACTTTGATTTTAGGAATCAGTTAGTAATGAAGTAAAGAAATGGAATATATTTGCCTAGTTGGAAACTAGGTTTTGTGAAAGAATCTCATTGCCTGGTTGATGAATGTTCCTGAGCTGGTGTGTAAACAAAAAAAAATGTCAGTAGAACTCATGTTTCTTGATTCAACTATTAATTACTGACAGATCTCATGAAGCAATTTTCAATGCAAAAACATTGTCAAATGCAAGAGATTTTGATGTAGGATTTTAGATAAAATAAAGAGCTATACGCCTATGAACAAGATATGAGGACTACCCTTATAAAACAAGAGCACATCATAGAAATCAGTATTTCTGGAAATGATCTCTGAATACAGTGAATATATATATATATATATGAGTATAAGTTCTTAGTGTGATGCTACTATAAACAGTTGTGTATGAGATTTGTTTATACAATGAAAAAGAGGAATTAACTAGACAAGACCAATCAGTTTACTTCATAATAGTGTTTGAATGACACAGGAATAAAATGTGTGGGTTTGGTCTCTGTAAATTTGAGAAGGGGCTAGAAGCCATGGTGGATGTTAAAAGAACCACACAGGTTATTTGAAAGCTGGAAAAAAAATCTCTAGAGAGCTTTCAATTAGCGTAGAATAACAAAAAAAAAAAAGTATTGAGATGTTATTTGTTCTGAGTACCAAAATATCTTCCAGAAAAAAAAACAGAGTAATTATGCTGAAGTTCAAGACAGAGACATTTAAATGGGGGGAGGGAGAAAAAAGAAAAAGATAGCTATTTTAAAATCAAGATTAATGGAGAAATTAACCACTGGAAAAGTCTACATATCCTTGGTATCCTCAGATCAAGACAAAACTTTCCTACAAGATTGCTTCAAGTTAGCACATTCTTTTTAGACAAATATACTGGCTCAATGCAGGAATAACTCAATGAAAACCAACATCCTGTAGACTGCAGAAAGTGAGACTAGATGCTCATAATTGTCTTGTCAATCTTTAGTTCTGCATTAGAACAATTATCTCCTGATAAACCTCTTTCATTTTGGAAGTGTTTCAGTTGTGCAATGAAATGGATCTTGGCACTTTAGCCCCTAATGGCTTCCTTTAAAGCTCTTTTAAATACAAGTGAGGCTTCCCAAATCAGCTGCCAGTTTCTGTAAACCTCAGAAGATAAGCAGAATAAGATTTCCAAATGACAAAAAGAGATGTAAAAACATGTCAGTGTATGAAAGCCACATATCTGTGGTGGCACAAAGTATTTGCTTTCCATATTTATGAAACTCCAATCCATTTGGCTGTGAGTTTGTAATGTCTGCCAGAAATCCCAAACAGAGAACACAGGGAACAGAGTTGAAAATATGTAATACCAGGCCATAGAAGAAGTCCTAGTGGGCCAAGGTAGTTGTTGAAAGGCAATTTGTAGGAGAAAATTAGTTTTCCAGAAAATAAATGGGAAATCAATTCTGCCAGTGAAAGAAAATCTGATTGTTTATTTTTTGCCCCCTGTTTTGGTTAGTTCTGAGTAGTCTGAGTAACATTAGTCATAGAGCTTCTGTACAAAGAAAGAGGAAAAGAAAAAAAAGCACTTTTTTTTTTCTTTTGTATATATGTTGCAATGTTTCTCTACAGTTATTAATCGGCAATATGTTCTGTATAGAGCACAGGTTGCCCACCTGTCGGCTTTGTGAGACATGAGAATTAACAGATTTTTTCAAAGCAGAGACTACTGAATTTTAAGGGCTCAGAGAAAATGAGGAAAGCTGTTTAAAGAGGTACCTAAATCTTAACCTTCTTGATAAGCCTTTTAAATCATTTATGTTTGGGCCATCATCTTGACAGTAATCTCTATACATTCAAAAATTTCTCACACGAGTAATGTGGCTCAAAGATACATGTAGGCCTATATATAGGAGTTCAGCTTTGCAGTGGAACAGAGGATTAGATTTCCTTGTGAGAATTGTTACATTACTTTTAGATGCTTGGATTTGTGAAAACAAACTGGGCTTCAGTTCTGCTTTCAGTTCTTCAGTTTCTGGTACCACCAGGAATCAGGAACTGCAACGGGGCACAAAGCTGAAACATAATAAAATGAAGAAAACAAAAGAATCTCAGGAATTTTTAAACATAGATAGGGTTACTTTTCAGCCAGCAGCACTGCTTGTAGAGTGACTTTTCATGGTTTTGTGGGATTTTTTTCCCACCTCACAACATTCTCATTACCCTAATTAGTTGTACCAAAATCTTGGATAATCAGGAACTGTATAGTTATTTAGAAAGCTCAGATTTTTCCCTAAGGAACACAGCTTTTAAAGAGTGGTTAAACTCAATGTTACCAAATGACAAAGAAATTTAAAAATCTTGCATTCCAGCAGTTGTGAAAGACATTTTGTGAACACCTACTACAGCTATAAAATGTACTCATATTCTGAGAGATTTTTTCAGGACTCAATCCAAACTCTCTTTGTGTGTTTTATAGACTTTTATTTTCTCATTCTTCGGTTAATACATTTTTGGTGCAAAATGGACAGTGATGGAGAAGAAAAGTAAATATGTTTCAACCTAAGCTGGTTTATTGTCCAAGAAATTTATTTGCTATGTGTGAGATACTAGTTTTAAGTCTCTGACCTGTGGCAGATGCACCCACCCCGACAAAGCCCTGACAAAGAGCTGGCAAAAGCCCACAAAAATCTGGCAAAGACTTGGCAAAAGCTTGCAAAAACTTCCTGCCACAGTCCTTGTTATGCCCACATGGTGGTGGTGGTGGTCAGCATGTACACATTTTGGTCAAAAGGTGAAGAAGTTGGGGTCTTGGGCCAATGGGAGGGCTACATGGCCATATATGACCACAGGTCAGGTTCAAATTGGGTATAAAGGGGGCCCTGCAAGAGAGCCATTTTGAGTTGGTCTCACAGAGCAGTGAGTCTGTGGTCAGGGACTCTCCCTGTGGATTGGGACACCACCTACAGTTCATCTTCTGTACGGATTGAGAGCCCTCATTTTATAGGTGAGTGATTGCGCATTTTGGGTAATCGATCATAAACCTTAAGAATTCTGAAATGCATAATTATTAACTCCCGAGAGATATTCTGAACCTGTGGATTGTTAATGTTTGTCAGAGTCTCAAAGCAACTTTGGTTAGGGTAAAACTTAGTGTGCTTTTGTTACCATCTTGTAAAAATAAAACCCATTTTTATTTTGTTAGTCTGGCTTGGTTTTGTGAGGCTCCGTGACATGACCTGATCAGTTAAAACAAGAACTTGAACCAAATTCTTTTACATTAAAGTGAGTACTACAAAGACCAAAGCACTTAATCAAGACAGGAGAAGGAATGGTTTTAAGTAGCTGAAGGAAACATAAAGTAAGTAAAAAAATACGGCTATACAATGTAACCTGTCAGTCACAGAGCATTTCAGTGAGTGCAAGCATGAACATCAGTTGGATCAATTTCTCATGCAACTAATTCTTTTGAAAGCAAGAAACCTGTAAAAATAAATGAAGCTTCCGAGTGAACAGCAACGTGGAGAATTCTAAAGACAAGTGGTGTAATTTGAAAATAAGTCAAAGGTGAGACACTGCTAAAAAAGAAAGGAAGTAAACAGATCTATAATGGTTACCATTTAGATACACAGGAGAAAAACAAGACTGAAGTGCGTCTCATTAGCTCAATCTGCCTCAAATCTGGATGAGAAGGCAAAAGAGGTGTTGTCTTTCACAAATAAATGAATTTTGTTTCTGTAATTATTTAGCTATTATTTATACAAAGGAGGACAAGAGGAGGTGAACAAGCAATGCATTCCAAATATATGGCATTCCAAGCAAAATAATCTAAAGATTAGCAATATTCAGAAGGTACCACTATACCTAAAGTTACTACTGATTAAATAATCCAGCACAACCTGATCAGTAAACCCTATTCAGGGGAACAAGTTCACTGGAAGACGACATAAAATTAAAAAATATTATAGTCCATCTGAACTTAATGTGATGGTATTTCCGGATGACTAAGTATGGTCTGGAGACATGAACATGAGGAGTCCAGCAGTCCTTTGCTAATAGTAATAATACAAAATTTTGAATGGAACAATGAAGCTGTATTTGTTCAGAATCTGTCCCCTTCAGCAACAGAGTTCCACTGACTTCAGATTCACCTTCTTTAACTAAGTTCCTATAATAAGATGCCATTTCTTCTCATATCAGACTCAGTATCCAAATGCTTCTAATTTTTCATTTGAGTGCCCTTCGTTTGCAGATGTAAATGACCTACTGCGCTTTCTGGTGACCAGCTGCATCCATAACTGTTTGTTTTGGTTTCAAAGCTGTGTATGCATATTCTGAAGAATCTGCCTCTGAAGTGTGAGTTAGTAACTCATTCATATGCCTAACTTGCAGCACATTGTCATGAACATTCTTTTAAAGCTTCTACATAAGCAGCAGGTTTTTGAAAATCAAACCATAAACCAAGCCAATTTAAATCAACCTAGTCTAAAATAAATACCTTGGAGTAAAGCTAAATAAAAGAGTACCAGTAAAAAAACATTACAAATTCAAGTGGAGAAAAATAATTCTAAAACCAGTTTAAAACCCATGAGAAGCATTGAAACACCTGAGCTATTCTTTCTTATTTCATTTGGGCTTCAGAAGTCATTTGGTCAGTTAGATTTGACAACATCTTGGAAGAAAAACATACACTTTTTTTTTTCAGAAACAATTTTCAGTCTACAAGGAAAAGCAACATGTAAGCCTATTTTAGTAAAAGTGGATTTTTTATTTTAAACTTCTTTCCAGAGTCCCTTTAATATTTCTACTTGTTAAAAAATAACAACCATTAATGTTGGTTTACTGTCTTTGCTGAAGACCAAGTAAGTTTTCTGTAACTTTGAACATGGAATAGAATCCAGACTACCAGGTTTGGGTATAGACTTTAATTTCTTATTTTTCAATATCTAGCTGTTTAGTTTTCAAGGTCTGAGTATGCAAAAATAAGGTCAAACCCCCATCAAGGTATGCATATAGGTTAGGATACTAAAGACAAAGCCAACGATGAATGGGCTCAAGATATTTCTTAGTTTATCTCTTAGGCTGGAATTTCTCAAAAATTTGTAGGAAATACAACTGCTGAAAAAGAACAAAAGGGCTCTGGTTTTCATGTTCTTGAGAGTTGTATTATTGGTATGTAGTGTTGCTAGTACGTTAACATTAGAGCAGTATGAGAGAGAAACTCATTAGGAACAGCTGCTATGTTAAAGCTGCATCCCCTTCCAGACTGCTTATGAAGTTTACCTGAAACAATCACTGAATAAGTTTCATAAAAGTGCCACCAGCTCCTAACTAAATCTTCTTTATCATCAGAGAAGGTGGGGCTAATTTGACTAAAGTTGAACATCTACCTCTCAAGTTCACAGTCTAAGATGTATTTATAGTGAGTATGGTCTAGTGTACAATTCATCCCTCTTAAAGTAAACTGCTAAAACAAATTAGATAGATCTTACGTTGAAGAACCATTTGTTCCCATTGACTATAGAAGGAAAGTAAACATGATAAGCAGTATACAACTGTGAAGGATACACCTGAAATTATCATAATTTTAGTAACGGTAGGGTCATAGAAATGTTGATTGAATGCTCCTGTGGGCGTCATCTATCCAAACCTTCTCTTCACATCAGGCCAATTGCCAACACTAGATCAGGTCAGCTGTAGCTTTGTCTAGTGGGCCTTGAAAGCCTCCAGGGATGGAGGTTCCTCACCTTCTCTGCACAATCAGTTCCACTGTCACTCTGCTTATAAAAAAATCTTTTCTGAAGCCCAGTCTGAACTTAGCAAGTTGCAATGTGCAACTACTGCCCCTTGCCACTGCCATTTTGCCGTGGATTTCTTTTAGCTTTTCTTTTTTTTGTTATAAAACTAATTCTAATCTTTATGTAGTTGTTCTTCCAAAGATGTTCCTAATAAAAGTGATACAGAGATATGTCCCTGAGTGTTACCAACAAAGAGCTGTTTTGCAGAGTATTATTTTCTTCAGACAAAGAAGTATTTTGATGTGACAGGCAATTTCTAAACCTCGGTAATACAAATCAAATCTATACTGAACATAATTTAGTGGGCCAGATCCTTCAAAGGTAACACTGAACAAAAATGCCATTTGACAGCATCTTCATACTGAAAATATTGCGTCTTTCTGCTCAAAAGTAAACAGTCTACTTCTTGCTTTCTTGTTACTATTTTATGTTTTTCCAGTGGTACAGGAGTTAACCACAAGTAATAATAATATACAGTAAATACTTTAGTACAGAGGTGTATATCATAGGTAGGTAACAAAGGTATCACATTTGACTGGTATGAGAAGGAAAATATTTGGAAAGCTGCTAGTTACTCCATCTTCATGTCATAAATCTATCCCTTAGAGTCTTTTAGTGTGTAAGGAAGAAGAATTACTGGCTATAGTTCTAGATAAATTCTATCTTTCATTTGTTTGCAACCAGAGGCAGCACTGGCTTTTCAGCCAAATTGCATGTATTAGATATTTATACAGAAAAATGGTTCATTATGGTAGCAATCTGTAGGTAGGTCTGTAAGATAATTTCATTGACGACTTTTACTTCAGCTTGCTGCTGTTCAGTGCTGCAACCCTCTTCTCAATATAGATGTAAGGTACAAGGAGAGAAAGAATAAATGTGTATTTTTTAGATATTGGATAAGACAAATACAGATAACACAGTTCTATCAGAATACAAACCATGGGAAAAATTATGATTTAAATGTTGCAGGTAAAAATGTGAAATAATGTAAAAGACATCCCCAGGAAATAATACATAAAAAGTCGTGGTAATTCTGGCTTGGTTTTGTCCAGGTCCTACAGCAATGACCTCCAGAATCCTAGGGTTAGTAACTTACTGCTGTCCATGATCATAAATTGAAACTGGGGTTTGTCTAATGCATGCGCTTTTAAATTTAGCTTGTTGTCATTGGTGAACTTATTTTGACCTAAAATTCAAATAAAGGTGCAGAGAAGTCTAAAACTAAGGCTATAGAAAATTTAGCATCAAGAAAAATGATTCAAATAGTTGTAAAAAATAACTGAAGTTGAGTGCCAAGCTAATTAAATTCTCAAATGCTCACTAAGTACATTGTGTCAAATATGTGACTAGGTTACTGGTACATGGCTTCTGCAGTTCTGTTAGTACAGATTATGATGAAATTTATCAATAAGAATTACAGTATCTCAGACACTTATTTTTCATTCTTTAACACCTAACAGGCATCTGTGTTTTTAATTTCCTTCCTGGTTGTGCTAAATCAGCTTTATTTAAAAAGCTTGTTAAATATTACCACCAAAACCAACTAAAAAGTTGAAATTAGATTTGAAAACAATAAGTTCCAGAAAACCTATCATTAGCAGGCTATGTTATATCATAATGCTATGGCCTGCTATCTTATGATCAAATAAAATTTGCCTGTGACATTGTATATGATAGTCATTCTTTCCTTTTATTTTACGTTTGTTTCTCTCAGGAGATATGAAAGCTAGTGTATGCACTCTTGCTAAAATATTTTATTTCCTTCCATTTAAAAAACATGAAAAAAAAAAATGCTCTCTGACATTCTTTCAGTGTGTGTTGCTATAAGGGTGTACTGGTGTATATTATTCAAAGTAACAATAAAGAGCAGTAAACATAAACATTGTATTTGAAGGGAGCAATGTTACCAGCAGAGGTGGACAGTAGATAATATCTTGGCTCTGTCAATCCACCGGAATGGCCAAAGCACTCAAGCTAGAAGAGACGAGGAAGAAGCATGTGCCAAATTGGCCCATAATCATTCTCCATTTGAGCAAATGAGAAGTAACATCCAGAATGTGGATCCAGGAATATCCTCCAGTAAAGCTCTCTAGTTTCATTTCTGCTCCAGCTGCACAGCTGTGTCCATCTCTTTTTGAAGTGGAGTCATAGGTATTAATGAAACATTTTTCCCATAGCAAGAACTTTTGATTCTGTCCATAATTAGGCAACATAGACTGTAGTTCCATCTAGATTCTGTATTCAAATTCTATTTTATTGATAACATGAGATTTTCTATGTCACAGATCAAGAAAGCACATAGAACAGCATGGTACATTGTACAAAATCTATTAGGAAAAATACAAAATTACAGTTCTTCAGTTTTTCTAGTTCTCCATAGTGGCATCCTGTTAATTTCCTTAGGTATTGCTTATTTCCCTTCTTAACTGAGGAGATAGCAGTAAACTCAATGTAAGTATTTACATTTCTTCTTGATTGTTCTTAGGTACTTTCCCTATGACTAGCTAGAGTGAATTTCTAGATAGTTATGGAATTAAAAAAGCCAGGTCAGGTTCTCATCGATCCCTCCCCCAGGCTTCTGACACAATTCCTACATTTGTCTTTTTCATTGTTATCTTCATCATATTCAGGCTCAAATGTTGCAGTCCAAGAAATCAAACTTTTGCCATCCCATCCTTTAATGGATGCTACTTTCCCTTTTCCTCTAAATATTCTAGAAATATGTGCTGTAAGAAAGAAATGGCATGTTTCTAAAAAAAAAAAAGAAAAGCAACTCTATGATCAGTGGTAACCTCCATTACAGTATGGAATGTAAATGAAAAAAAGCCACATAAATGGTCAATGGTTCACATATAGCTGGCTTGTAAATGAAAACAAGGATCTGTTTACCACAAGACATTTCACTACTTGCACATTTAAAAGGCTATGGCTGCAGCCATCTACATTTTAACTTTTTTTAAAATTGAAAATGCCTATAAAATTTATGGTAGGATTTTGAGAGCTAGTAGCAGGAATAGAAGATATTTTACAGCAGAGTGTCATTGAATCATTAAAAATACATTCTGTGACAGTAAGAGGAACAAGGCTGTCTCAAAGGAAGTGTACAAACTCTGATCTGCCCAGGAGGAGATACAGAAACCATGGCAGTTGTGTCTTGGAGTTGTACTAAGAGAGCAAAACAGCAGGAAAGCCATCCATGCCAGAAAAGTTGCAGTGGCATTCATTTCTAAAGGTGTGAAAGAGTACTGAGCAAACATAAAATGGGAGGCACCTCACAAAGAATTTTTCAAAAGCCTTTCTTCTATTGGCTTTTATGGCATGATAGGGAGTTCTAGGAATTTTTTTCCCCCATGAATTCTTAAAATATGGTGCATGTATGTGTGAATACATTCAATGTTTTGTTGTTTTGCTTTCTCTCTCTTTTACCTGTGGCTAAAGTTGAATTCAAAGCCTGAAGTACCATCAGGATAAACTATAGGATATAGTCTCTCTTTGCAATTTAAAATGGGATGCTTTGAACAACCTAATTAACAAGTCTTGTACACTAGGTGATGTTACAGTGTCCTTGTTAAGTACTTTAGAATCTGGAGAGAATTGAACATATCTTCCCTTGGCTGGGTACCAAACTCTTCCTAAATGTGAGGATCAGTTCTCCGAGATTGGCCCCTGTTATACCTTCTATAGAGGCATTAGGAAGGTTTTAACCTAAAACTATCCTGCAGATAGAAGAGAGGTTAAAGGGTGAGTTAAACAGGAGCAAATATATTGTAATTATTCAGTAGCATACTGAAAATCATTGCATTCAATTTTAGTTTAGCAGGGGCTAATATGAACTAATGTTATCTGCAGAAAAATTCGACAAAATATTTTAGTTTTATTCTTTGTTAGATACCATTATATTATTGTAGCGACACAAAACGATACACAAATTTTAAGTTCTTGTTTTCTTTTATTGGGAATGAACATGATGATTATTAATCCCTTTAATGAAAAAAAAAAGGCAACAAACCCAAACCATAATAAGTGGTAATGTATTTGTGTAGCGGCAATATGTCATTTGATATAACAGTAATAGTATTCACAGTAAACATATCTGTGACACTAACTTAATCACTTTAAACTTCTGAACATTGCATTATTATCTTCCTTGTTCTTGGTTTGTAGAAAGTTGGAGACAATATTCTAAACTAATAATGAAAGCCCACCTCTCACATGCTGTCCTCCGTATCATTTTTTTTCTTTAGTGATCTCCTGGGTATCCTAAACCTATGTAGAAATGAGTTTTTGATGGATATTTTTCTTCCATGAATTTAGTCTAGTGTTTTTTGACTGCAGATTTTTTGCAAAAATCTGGAGCAATGAATTTGACAACTTAGGACTACACTGCATGGAAAATATTTTCCTGTGTTTGTTCTATAGCTTCTATTCAGTAAGTTCATATCCTGTCCTAATATTTCATATATTATGGGAAAGAATATATCATCATTTTTTATTCAATTTCAGTTAATGCCTTCATTTGATGCATATCTGAAATAATGATAGAATTCAGGAAGTTCTGTACACCATCCCATTTCACTTTTTTTTTTTAATAGGATTTATTATTTTTATTGAAAGAGCAAACTTACAACCACTCAAAAACCTGGGTGTATGGTTTCCTCATAATGTAGCACAAAATACGTCTCTCAGGCATGACATGATGCCCAGTGTTAGTGACAGAAACATGACATTCCCCATACATCCTCCCTCTTTACATCTGTCATCACTACTGTGAAAAATGAATACTTGATGAGAAGAGGAGGGGGAAAGGCTGACAAATACACAGGTCACATTGTATAAGCTTCTTGACAAACTCTCAGAGGGGTGCTGTGTCAAAACTCATGTCATGATCTGCATCAGTAGCCAATGTGATAACAGATAAGGAGGGGAAACAAAAGGTCGTATACATGGAAGTGATGGAAGATTACGGTTTTACTGTCTCCTTGCATCCTTCACTGGGATGGTAGATACATCCAATACACCTTATCTTACAATTAAGAATCTAACACTTTCAGGGAAGTTTTTGGTCCATTTTGTGGATTTCTTTTTGGTGTTTGTTCAGTGCTTAACAAAACAAGGACTGATCATATGAATCCCTGATCATATGAATAATAAGACAAGGGAATAGATCCATGTTACACAAACAAGTGCTTTGTCAAAGATAATTTCCAGTTGTTATGTCAAGTAACATCTTGTGAGGCTACAGGCTAAAAGTTTTTTAAAGAAGAATGTTTTGTTTCAGGGACTGGGAGGAGACAAATTTAACTAATCATTGTGGAGAAAGAACAGAATTTATTATAAACTTCCATAAGTTTCCAAAGATTTCCTCCCACCCTGGATTTCTGGGTCTCTACTCCTCAGCCCTATCAAGAGGTTTTTAGAATTTTTAGTTCTCTGCATAATGTTTGGCTCTTAAGAAAAATCTTCAATAATGTGATATCAATCCTCACAAAGAACTGGAGATATGTCTGGACTTTATCTCCATTCTTTCCTCAACTGTTTTTGTCACAAGATGTGGAAAAAAGATGCAATTAAACAGAGTATTTTTTGCTAGTTTTCTTTGCAGAAATGCCGTTCTGCTACATGAATTTCAATGCAGAACAAAATGTTTCATGCTATTCTTCATTTTCTGAAGAACTGGTATGATTCCATCTTGAAACCACTTGTCTGATAAGAGCTAAGAAAACAAGGATCCTTTTATTATTCAGTCTCTGTGTAAACTCTTTCATCATTTAAACTTGTCCTATTTGCCTGTCCCTGCTTCTTGTTCTAACAGTTACAGCCAATAGTTACGAAACTAATACGTAAGAGAGTATGCTAGAGCAGAACTCTTCAGGAATATTTCCATCTCATAGATTTACATTTATTTGAGTAGATTTGTTTCCATATTTTGCAAAATGTTGAGGCACATGTTAATGTTTATTCAAAACCAGTTTATTCAAAACCAGGCACACTATAATCTAACGGCAAAATGGATTATTGAAATGTTAAAAAGATACAAATACCCAGCTATGCCATCAGCCATCAACTGCTCCATGACAGACTTGAAACTCATCATGTGTGTGCTGATGTCAACACAAAGATGCTGAAGGGCTATCCTGAGAAAGAATCTAGTAACAAAATATCAGTACAAGGAATATTGTAGTTTTTCATTATGGTGTCTTGAAACAGGTGTTTTATGGTGACTTTTTACACCCAGGAAAGCAAGAACATCTAATCCTTGGACTTACTAGAAAGGTTTCTTTTGCTGTGCTGTTGTACTATGCATTTGGAGCTCTCATTGAAAACTTATCAGCATTAGGCATTACTGAAGTAATCTTTTCAATTCAGACTCACATAAAAGACAAGGAGCTTTTTCTAAAGATTTATAGAAGGAGAATGTAAAGAAAGAAAATAATAAGCTGTCTGTGAAAGTGAGCTTGACTGCCATTACTTCTGGTCTTGTTAACGTCACCTGTGTAGACAGAATTAAGATTGAAGATGATGGTGAGGAAAAAGAAGTCATATGGTATTTGAGGGTTAAAGGAGTGGATGTAGAAAATTGTGTTAGCCAGCTAATGAGCTTAATACATGTGCAACTGGGGCAAGATGTACTGGTTCATGACATCTATTTTTAAAAGCCTGTATGGAATGATTCCCTTTGGGTTCCTAAACAAACCCTGCAAAGATAGCACGCAAAAAACCAAAGCAAAACAAAACAAAAAAACCCACACAAAAACCCCAAGCAAAACCCAACGAGAAGACTAGAGTGAAAGAGAGCAGAGAGTTTGAGGCAGAGATACAAGCTTGAATTAAAGAGCTCCACAGTTTAAGGAATCATCCCCCAAACCAAAAAGGTTTCCCATCATCTGCATAACCTGGTTATCTGTGAAAAGTCAACAGAAATGGATTATGAAGAAATTGCAGCACAACAGCATGTATAGACTTTGCATCACTGGCTGACAAACAAATTTCTCTGGCAGAGACCTTTGTTGCTTGGTTGTGGTTTGGGTATTTTGTGACCAATATTCTGTTCTTCCTTATGGGTGCAATTGAGCAGGTGCACCACTTCTCTGAGTTAGAAGTGTATTTGGGTGGCAATTAATCTAGTGTTTTCCTAAGGGTATCTGTTTTTGCATATAATGAGACAATTGTTCAGGTATTTGTGAAAATGCCAGTTGAATTGGGAAGCAGTTGAACCACTTCCCCAGGAGCCCAGATGCTCCATCTGTCTGCTTGGGAAAACATGTGGGTATGGTTACAGTTGCCAATATAGTCAAGTTCTCCATATGTCACCATAGTGTTAATGGGGTCATTTCACTGCGTTGGGAATCCACCACATACCTTGAGGTAAATTTATAGTAATATCAGATGAATGCTTACTTTGGAGCTACTTCTGAAATGGAACTTAGGACTCAGTATTTTAGAGTCTTTTTTTCCCACTGATTTGTATATATTTTGTTTGTTCCAAACTGGACTAGCTGCAGAATTGTTTGTTTGCTCTTATCCTGTGAAAAAGACAAAAAACAAACCCAGCTCTGAATAAAATTTTCCCTGAATTCAGCTCTGTGTTTTTATGCACTGAAAATTCACATCTTTAGAACTGCACGCAGTTATGGTCTCGGTGCTTCACAGAGGACATAATGGGCAGACAGAAGGTACAGGAAAGTATAAGAGGGGTTAGCGTGATGGAAGGGGTGGAGTAACTGCTTCACAAAATGAAATTTAGAGGTCTTGGTTTGGAGAGGAGAACACTAAGAGTGGATAAGTCTGAGGTTTACAGCATCATGAAGGCAGTAGATAAGGTGAATGCCAAACAATTATTCACCAAATCCCACCACACCAGAGCTTTCAGAAAAAATAGTAGGAGATTAATTTAAAACCCACTTTCCAGGCTTGTGCTGATACTCCCCATTCAAGGCTTAGAGGGTGTCTGGGCTGTGCTTGGTCTGAGCTGGGTTTAGCAGGCAGTCCCTGTGGGACAAACAGTCCCCAGGGATGTGGGGGTGCTGCAGGCGCAGCCTGCATCCCTTCCCTGGGTGCAGAGGCAAGGGACAAGGCTGGGTAAGAAAGTACATAAAGATGGCCCAAGAAAAACAAGAAGAAAACTCCAGCATAAATACCACAATTCGTCCTAATGAAGACCTAGGGATGACAGTGACTTGTTACAACATCTGCCCTACCTAGTTCTTGAGGAAGGCTGATACTGTCAATTGTAGGATGCATAGGGACTTTGGAAGGGTAAGCATAATACCATGGAAGAGGCTTGGATCCTATGAAGGGCTTTTTTAGAATATAAATAATTTTAATTAGTTATTCTAGATTTCCTGGGTTTGATGATTTGAGCTACTATAAAGCTAAAACATTAATTGAACTGTTTATAAACTATTGACTCCATATATATGACAGTTTCCCCTAAAACCATTTCAAGTTTTTGGGTGTGACACCGCTTCTCCTCCCAAAATTCTTCTGTGCAAAGGATGTGAGGGAGAATCTTGTCATGGAAGATGCTATCTCTCTGTGAAATGTGAGCCACATGCACCTGTGACTGCGCTCCCTGCCCTGGGCTCCAACCTGACCTTTATCTCCTGTAACCCTGCCCAAGAAATAACTACCTGTGGAGGTCAAAATGGGTACATCTAGTCGTGATGACTGCATCCGGCTCAACGAGGTTTGAGGGAGACAGATACCAACACAATAGCCAAGGGCTAACTTGGGCAATGCTGCTACTGTGGTCGATGTGCAAAGATGACTATAGGTCAATCATGTTACCCCCATAAATAGTGAACAGCCCAAGAGCCCATTGAGCTCTCCTGCATGGCAGCGGGCTACACTCTGTGATCTCCCCTTGAACAGGGATGCCTCTCAAGGTCAGTTCTTGAGATTCAGAGATTTTTTGCTGCAACAGATCTTTGGTAAGTGACTAATAGCATATAAAACTTTGAAATCTTAGCTAAGTAATATAAAGGATTGATTGTGCATATATAATCCTTTAGATGTAAACTGTTGACCAAGTCTGGGACTAGGATTGGATCCAGCCGCACCTAGACTCCTCTCTGAGAAGGAGTTTAGAAAGCAAGGGGGGGGGGCGTTTCTAAACCTTGTGACTCAACTTGAGGGTCTCTCTGACACTTTTGTCTGACCCTGTCCTCTATGCAGTAAATAACCAAGTGTATCTTGCCATCAAGTCTTGTTAAAATTGTTGCATGTGTCTTTGGAGACTGCTAAAGGCTATTCAGTCCAGGTGCTCATGACTGTGGAGGTGACCATAAAAATAATGGTGATTGCTGTAGTCTTGAGGGAGGAAGATTGCGGCAGATGTGTTTGATTCTTCTCCTTAGGTAAGAAAGATGATGCAGGAGAAAAGCCTCTGCAGGAGCTGCTGCTTCTGCTGCTGTTGTGCTTAGTGGGGCCTTCACACAGACACTGAGGAATTGGTCCTTCTCTCCTTGCGCTTCTTGTGGGTTCTGGGGCACGTGTGGGCACGGAACAGCTAACGTAGCCAGGCTGACATACTTCTCCTAAGTAGCTGTCTCATATACAGTGGTAGTGTTGTGACTGCTGGAGACAGAGTACTGGGCTAGAAAGACCATTGTCTAGGGTAGTAGCAAAAGTCATATGATTTTGCTCCTGTTTATAATTCCTATAAATTTAATCGGTGCAGTATATTAAGATTTGCTAAGTTCATAATAGAAGCTAAAGGGGACACCAATGATGATCTCAAAATACAGATTGCTATTAGCTATCATCTAATTGGCCTGGGAAAATACCTTGACCAAATAAGTTTTTAAAAGATAATTACTCCAGGAAAAAAAAAAGTGTTGAAAGTACCAAGTCTATGTTTCCTTCAGTACAGCTGCTTTCAAAGGCATATGCGAATATTTCTCAGAAAAGAAATTACTGCAAGCATTTAGCTGAAGGTTGGCAATTAAATGTACTTACTAGGAAATTAAATATATGACATTCTAAAACTGTACTTAAGCTGTCATGTTGGCATATTTTATATACTAAAATCAAACCTCTGGCTTGTCAGCTTTTTCCATGAGAATTAATTCACAACAGTTGACCTCCTTGATTTTGCAAAGTAAAAGTTCTTAAATTTATAAGTAGTGTTCTTGGATATTCTTTGTGAGGTCTACTGCTGTTTTATTTGTTTAATTAATTAATGACTGTGCCCTTTGTTTCTGCTTAGGCAAATTACTGGGAAAATAGCTATTGGATGGACACTGAGATTCTTAGATCTGTTTCTTAATAAAATGGTCATCACATGCATTTGAGAGATTTTTAAAATTAACAAATATATTGGTAATATACATAAACACATGAACACACACAAATAGATATACATATCCACATATATCCCTATGTATATAGAGAGACAGAAACAGAGAACATACCACTTTTTTCAGGAAAATTTAATTGATTTTCCTTTTTAAACAGAGTCAAATTGTGGGGATCTCACTCTCAGTAATCATCTACCATGGTAAGGAAACCACTGCCTCCTTTTCATTAGCCCATGTATATTTTAGCAGGAGAACAATAAGAAATGAAGTCAAGTCCTTGAATCACAACATTTTTGTAACTACATGAAAAAGTTAATTGGGAAATTAGCATATAGACACTAAAAAACGTTGATATTATACATGTTGTAGTGATATTTGTACCCATGTATTTCAACAGTGCTGCTTTTTTTTTTTTTATTTCTTCCATTACAGGATTTGTACCTACGGATTTTAGCTTTCTGAAAAGCCAAATACCCTAGAAAATTATAAAAGTGCCTGTGAGTTGGGAGGGAGAACTGGATATGGAATAAAAGGTGATGATTTATCAATAAGAAAGGAGGAATAAATCTGATATACAACAACAACAACAAAACTAATTAGAATTAAGCCATTCAAGTCTACTGTCTAGAACAGTAGTTTTATTGCTAGAAGGTAAAGACACTTTCTTAACCCTACCTGTCTCAGACAGTAAGTGCTCCACCAAAGGTACAGGTGATTTCACAGTTAAGAACACAGATTTATCTTCCTAGGAAAGAGATCTTTCTGACAATGATATTAAAAAAACCAAACCAGTCTTAAGTATTTCACAGTATATGATGTTTGTATATAATTGTTTTAAATCGGAAGATATTGGAATAGCTTATTCTTGATTTTTCACTACCTATTATATAATTTTTTATTGTTTTATGGAAAACGGTGCTTTGTAGACTTCTATTACAGTCCTTGAGTGTTTTTTGTTTTCGTTGTTGGTTGGGTTTTGCTTCAAATAATTTTATAAATGACATTGGTTAGGTAGCCTTCGTGCTACTGGCAGGGTTTCGGGTTCTTTCATTTACAGAACACCATGCCTGCTGGCAGCAGATGGGAAAAGCCTGTCTTGCAGGGGGAAAAGGGTTCTTGGAGTAGAGTTAGCAGGGCTCATTGACAGAGCTTTACACTAGATTCGAAGGGGGATGGGCATGTAACTGAGCTTGATAGAGAGGTGCTGTATCTAGCATGATGTCAGCTTTCTTATCTCCTTACAGCCTGGTGGTAGTTATTACAGGCGCGTCTTTCTCTTGTTGCTACCACAGTTCCTTTATGCTTTCACTGTTTTCTTATGCATCTCTCAGTTGCAGTAGGAGCCATTTTGACACATTTAACCTTTAAATAGAAGTCATGTTTTCCTTTCTGAACTTTAGCACTGTACATTTTGGAGAACCTTGGACTAAAGGTCTGGAATCTCATCTTAACAAATCAAATCCTTATTTAAGAGTTGAAGCTTCCACAGAAGGTAAACCATAAAAATCCTTCCTCTCCTATGCATTTTTTTAATTCCGATCTTAACATTTGCAAAAACACTGATTTTAAAATGGCAGAGTGCACAATGTGGAAAAGAAAAATGTTTTGAGAGTTTGTAGACAGTGATATTATCTTTTAGGTAGAATTTATAAGCAATACGTCGTTCACCAAAATAATTCTATAAAATTCCCTGTCAATACAAACCTTTATTTCCATTGTCTATACTAAGCAGCAACTTTGACATCAGAGAAAAGAATTTCTTTGAAGGTGGGGAAGAGACCCAGCCCTTTACCCTACACCTACCTTATCCATTTTCCTAATGGCAGTTTTAATGGCCAATCATATCTTTAGAAAAAGCAGCTTTATAAAATCCTAAGATTAAAGCTCTTTCAGATTTGTTATTTATTTAAGAAAAAATTCTTCTTAAGTTCATAATATGTGTGAACTCAGGCTGACAGCCTGTTTGAAATTACATTAGATACTTTGAGACACCTGAAGAGGTATGAGTATTTTATCAAAGACCTGGACCTGCAAGGACTGGGCACATGACAGGCTCTCGCTACAGTCTCATTTTGAGTTAAAGGAAAAGGAGATCACTCAGCACTTCAAAGGATCTCAGGCTCTCAGGCTTTGTGGATAAACAAATCAGCGGCCCAGTTCTGCTCATGTACAACCCAGTGGGAAGAGACAGGGATATTTTTTTGAAAGAAAAATTATTTTAAAATTCACCATTTTCTCATAACCTGATTCTGTTAATGTAGGATAGAGACAGTACACTTGCATAAATAGGACATGTCTGGTTGAATTAAGTTGGTTCTGAGTTGTGAGAGAGACCCACCCTTTTTTTCTGTCTTGTCCACATGAATTGGTAGAACTCTAAATTTTTTGTGTCTGTGCTCATTTTCAGTGTTTTAACTGACATTTTTTTTTCCCCTAGAGTAATGTTAAAGTGCTTGACACAGGTCAAGCACTTTTTAGATTCACACAGGTTTTTATTACTGTTCATTTTCTTCAGTTTCTTTATTTAATTGTGTTTAGTATCTTCTAGTTTTAAAAGTATGCATTATGACTAACTAGGCAATTTCATTCTAGTAAATTCCCATGCTCTGCCCTGCCCTCGCTTTCCCTCCCTTTTCTTCACTTTCCTTTCCTTCCCTTTTTCCTCCCTTTTCTTTGCTTTTCCTCCTTTTGCTTTGCTTTCCCTCCCTTTTTCTGTGCTTTGCTTTCCCCCCCTTTTTCTTTGCTTTGCTTTCCCCCCCTTTTTCTTTGCTTTGCTTTCCCCCCCTTTTTCTTTGCTTTGCTTTCCCCCCCTTTTTCTTTGCTTTGCTTTCCCTCCCTTTTTCTTCGCTTTATGACAATAAGCCTTTTTTTAATAACAATCATACTTTTTTTTTTTTTGCTTGCTGTCTTTTTTTCTTATGGTGCAGAGGAAAGAAATATAACCTGTTTTGTATACTGGCATAAGAAGCTGAATCATTTTTTTCCTGGAATTTAGCAAGGTTCTATATAAAATGATCTTTCCATTATGAGTTTTCCCTGTGTATTTGTCTCCTTTGAAGAAGTTCAGGCTGATTTTCAAATTCAGAAGCATGATATTTAATCAGTTGGGCTTTTTTTTTAGATGAATCATTGCAGCTTATAAAAAGATCACAAGAATCAGAGTGACATTTTAAAGCATACCTTTAATGGGTTTTGCTCCAAATTTCACCTTACTCAATTTATTTTGATGAGACTCACATGTCTGTAACCTGAACTTTTCATATAAGGCGATGTTAGGGCAGGGGCACACATTGGAATCATAGTTTTGAGCCTAGTTTACTGTTTGAATATTACACGTTTCTGTTATTTTATGAGTGTTATTTATAAGACCTTTCATTCAGAAAAGTCAGAAAGAAGAAACTTGATATTTTTGTTCAGACAGAATATTTGCATTATGTCATGGAACTTGTTTTGCTTAACAACAGGGTGCAGAAATTTGGGGTGCAGAACCGGTTTTGGTTAATAGGAGGAAGTGACTTGTGTAAATAAGAACTACCTTAATGTACTATTGTAATTGAGAATTGCTTAAAATAAGATTGCAATGTAGATAAAATGAGATCTAAAGACATCTCACAGGGTTTCTTTCTTCAGATCTTTCCCAAGTGTGATGTTTCTGGATACTTTGCTGCATTGAGATAAAAAAGTACTTTCCTTTTAGTAGGTAATGGTAGGCTTATTGTGAACTTGTGTGACTGTAGCTGCATACACTTCATAGTCTCTGTTGTGCAGAACTGAAGGCCTGATTTTGTTTTTCCTCATTATTGTTTAATATTATTCAGATTTTATTCCTTTTTTTTTTTTTTTTTCCTAAGGTTGATTTACTTTTTTATCAGTCTTACTGTATTCTACTTACCATATTATGCTTTTTCCAAATCTTAGGAAAATAATATTGGCCAATAATGATCTTTTACATGTTTGCATTCAATAAAAAGGACAAAATGCTTTTAGCTTTGAGTAGATACAATTTGAACTACTTAAAATAATTTGGATAACAGTAAAGTTAAAGTGTTTACTGGCTAATGGACATGCAATCTGAATGCTATCTTCATCTGAGTTATAATTTTTGAACTAGGAAGTGGCTGACCTTCTCCATGTGTAAATATATATGCAAAGATCATACTAGTAACTAATATTTGATTGTATCTTGATTAATTTACGTTGCTTTATAGAGTGCTGCTTTGTACATGTGTATAACCTAATTTTCAAATCAGTTTGAAAAATAGTAAATGGAGTATTTACTACTTATTTGATTTTTGAAGATACATTTCTCATGGCATAGTGACATTAAAAACTTAGGAAGGCTTTGAACCTAATAGCACAAAATTTGTTGACAAGGCGCTCAGTGGTGATATGATGCAAACCTATGGATTCTGAACATGTGGAAAATAGGAAAGCTAGAAAAAAAAAAAGAAAAAAAAGCTGTGAAGATAGAAACTAATTCAACTGAGGTAAAAGCTGAGGTTTGAGTTTTTCTCTTTGAAGCTCTAGGGAGCAGACAAAACTTCTGAAAGCAACAATGCAGTAAATCCGATATTTTAAAAAATCAACACAATACCACAATGACTGAAAGGCACCAAGTAAAGACATGTTAGTCTGGTCAGACTTCAGAAGAGATTTTGAATTTACAAATAATTGAAGAAATTAAGACCTGACGCATTTGTGTAAAGGATTATATTATGTATTTATTTTTAAAGAATGAAGGGGGGTGGAGGGAGTGATTTGCAGAAGTGGGGTGGCAGGAAAACTATTTCAGTTCTACTCTTTTACATCTCAGAGAGGAACTGCTCTAGCAAGCTGCTGATGTGATGGTAAGGAAAAAAAAGAAATATATTTCTGACAGCCCTTTTTGTTTGATAAATTACTGATTTTTTGCATCTGGTTTTGGGATACTGTCAGGACATAGGTTAAATAGAGGATCTGTAAGAACTTAGACAACAAATAAGTTTTTACAGTCTGTAAGAAGAAGACCTCCAAATGATTCACAGTTACTGTCCTAAATTTAGAGACTAAGGAATAATAGCTGTGTGGCAAGTTGCTCATTAGTTCTGGCCATGTATGGTCAGGTATTATAAACAATATCCACCATTTCCAAGGAAGAATTCCTAGAGGAATAGAGTCCAGTGAATATACAATGCAACTATTCTTCGGTGTCCCTCTGTGGTAAAAATGTTTTTGCCCTCATGTTTCACCAGCCCATGACTCTGAAACTGCATATAGAGGGTAAGTTCTGTTTGCTCCCTCAGCTTTTCCCCATTTGATCACAAATACTTTATTCATCTTTTTTGAAGAAGATGATTCTCATTATATTCAGTTCAACTGACAGAGCTTCACAAATTAATGTTTAGTAACTTAGTAGGAACATACTTTAGAATGGATTTTTAAGAGGGATATTAAATTCTGCTACCATTTCTGAGTCTGATGCTTTTTGGGCAGCCAAAAATTATAATTGACTGGAAATCCAACACCATCAAAAGTAGTGATAAACATTAACTTCCTTGAGTAAGAAAATATCTGGTCATTTTTTTTCAGCATCTTCAATATGAAAATTGTATCTTAAAAAAGCTATTCTTTAAAGCCATTTCTCAACTCCTTTATTATTTTGGCCATCAAAACAAACACTTTTATGTTTAAGATGAAAGTGAAGTATGCTTCTGTTTAATCGTTCTGAAGAGCTTTACTTTTTAATCTTTAGGTTTTCAATTACTGAGTACAAATATTGAAGTTTTCTTTCAGTTAAAAGTCTGAAAATTTTGGGGGGCTTATAAGTTAAACTTCAGTCTTTAACAGCATCCAGCAACCCAAGGCAGTGCTAACACCAATGATTTACTACATTTTGGCATGCACAATCAGAATACTTTTAGGTTGCTAGCAGTATATACATATAGTTTTACATTCCCACAAGGAATGGCTGCTAGCGAGAAGCCAGGGTTATGGACAAATGGCACTAAGGTTTTTAGCTACATTGCTCCCTGAGGCTTTTTCCCTGTTCCTCATGTTCAAGGTCAAGATGTAGAAATATTTTCACTCTTGTTCGGCATACCAAAGACGGAAAAGAAGCTGCAGATAAATTATATGTTAGCATCCTACATTGGGAAGAGCACCAATGCAAAGTGCAATTAAATACATAGTTAATCTCATTGCTCTCACATTTAAAATTAGGCACATTTCTAAATACCTAACAACTAGGGCACATGAGAACTACTTCCTTGTATATTTTAATTTTTACACCAGATGTTTAAGTTCTATGGAAACCTCATACTGAAGGTGGAACCCACTTGCAGTTCCACATTATTCAGCATTAATCTGATCTCTTTCCCATAAATATCAAAGGTAAGCTACCAAGTGACTCTGTGGGAATAATATAACTTTTTTTCCTAATGAACATGAGAGGAACATAAATATAATTTCAGTATTAACTAAAATTAATAGATGTATTTTAAGTAAATATATTGAATTAATTCAGATTTTTTTTTCCTATCATTATGCCTGTATAGTTGCCTAAATACATATTTTATGTGTTTGAAAAACTACTGATCTCACTTAATTTTGCAGCGATTCATGTTAAGGAATCTATTTTCGTTCAGCCTGTAATAAGTACCATTAGAGTTTATGGGAGTTGTATGCACACATAGTAAAGACAGCAAAATACTTAATATTTTCCTAGTTTTGATCAAGTATTGACTAAGAAGCATTGAAAACTTTGTGAAATTTTATTCAGTGAAATCACGGAATAAAACATGAATGTAAGATTTTCTGTTATTAGAAGAAGCAGTATATTATATTGGAGAATAAATACATGCCATAAATTACCCTTATTAAAATAATCTTACTTTAAAGTTTATGAATTGTTATAAACCCCTCATGGGAAAAAAAAAAAAAAGTGTTAAATCTTCTCCATCTTTAAAATAACACAGCAGTATTAATGCCTATTATGATGTACTGAGGTTTTAATTTTACATAGTTAAAAATAATGTAGGAACTGTATTTCCTCATAAACTATGGGATTTTAGTTGTTTGTTGGGTTTTTATTTTGTTCTTTAAATATCAAATGAGAAATAAGACATATGAAAAAATAAAATTTTCTGACAACTTCTCCCATAGGTTATCTTAGATGTTAAAATCCTATTGAGATACAGTGAACTGTAGTTTTCAGAAATATTCCTTTCCTCTGACAATAATTGTTTGAATATAAAGCAACTTTAATTACTTTTTTTTTCATAAAAGCATTTAGAAAACTTATTTGGCACTGTATAACAATCTTGGTGGAGTTGGAAACCAAAAAGTGAACTGAAACAACCCTATAGAATTCATTTGTAAGTGTACTTACTGGCAAAATTTTCCTAATCATTGTTATAGTTGCCTCATGCTCTAATACCTACTACCAGTGATGGGATACAGTCTTATGATTTTGAGGAAAAAAAAAAAAAAGGGTTTAGTGACTGCTGTGAAATAATTTTTCATCTAGGAAATACTGAAAATACTGCCAAAAATACTGCTGCATTAATTCTAAATTTTCTTTAAAAAAAAAAAAAAAAAGACTGTTTGGTGGAAGTGGTATTTACAAAGACCCAGGCACACAGAATTTTTATGAAAATTCTAATACAATCCTGGCCATTAAAGTAATAATAATGAAGCCTGCATATTTCATTTGGTTGATAAATTTGCCTTAGTACCCTTTAAACTCATATTGTTTTTATCAAATGTCCTGGTTTGAGGTAAAACAGGACCTATTTTGTTCAGTAACTGCTTCTTAGCTGGGCCTCTTCTAACTGCTGAAATTAACTGCATATGGTGCAGACGATGTCAGGTGCCAGAGTGATAAGACCAATTGTTTATAGCTGATGCCCAGGCATGGGATGCAGAGAGGCTCTTGCTTATACTTATTGCTATAACCCCCAAGGCCAACCAACTTTGTTATTTGCCCCGTTGGAGGGTCAGAAGCAGAAAAGCACAGTGGGGTCCCACCTGCAGGGAGGAGCAGACAGGACAGGTGACCCAAAACTGACCAACAGGGTATTCCATCCCATCTGCCTCATGCTCAGTATAAAAGCTGAGCGAGCAAAGGGATCAGTCCTCTTTCTTCAATGGCCGGCATCTGAGGAGGACTCTGTTTGTCTGCCTGTGACCCCAATCCTGAATCCAGATCTGGAATCCATTTCCTGTCTGTCGCCAAGTCCAGTCTGGGACTTCCCCAGTGGCAGCCAGTGGTGTGATTGTGATCCTGGAAGGCTGATACGGTTTTGTATCTATGTCATTATTTTCTTTCTATTTTATTATTAATATTTCATTAAAGTAGTTTAGTTCCTTCTAAGCTCTTAAGTCTTTTTTCCTCCTCTGCCTCTCTCTTTGAAGAGGGGTAGGGGGGAATATCTGTCACTCACCCGATAGCTGGTTCAGCCTAATCCATGACGCTAAAGTAAGAACTTTTCATCTGATACTTTATTTTCTATTTCAGCAAATACTTTTAAACTATTTTTGTGTTTGTTTTTTTGTTTGTTTGTTTTTTCTTTCACAATTTGTCTCTGGATGTTCAGAGCAGCACAATACTGTTTCTTAACATTAAAATTAGAACTTGCTGTAATAATGAGCAAACTGATTAACCATACCTGCCTTGACCAGCTCAGTTTGTCTCCCTATGCCTCTCATTTTGCGGACTCCAAATATGCGAGACATTTATTTGACAACACCAAAATAAAAAAAGTGATGGACATGGTAACAGAATTGAGTTTGCAGTATTCAGTATTTGTTTCTTCCTTTATGGTAGAAGGAAGGGAAAGACTGAGGCTACATTGTTTTTTGGAAAAAGGTGCAAAATGAATTAATTAACATATGAATGTGATATATTTATTTACACATAAAAATCATCCTAACCTGGAAAAGGTTTAATAACTTGCATCAGTGGTAGACCACACATTGAGTAAGTATTTATTCATAACAGCTCCTAGATGTAGCACTTAAGAAAAGTGCCCAACAATCACTGCTTTGTTTGGTAATAAGCTGAATGCTTCCTCTGTAGGATAACACCTTCACTTATTTGACTGTCAGAAGAGCAGAAACCTATAAGGCCTGAACTTTCCATCAGCCCCGTTTCCTCTCTAAAATTTTCAGCTTTTTCATCCCCTCAAATGTCCTTCACTTGTCTAAGACTGGAAGCTGAATTCTGCCCATTGCTCCCTGAGCACCTTTTCCTACTGATTCGTGTTTATGGTCTAAGGGAGCTTATCTTTTGCTGGTACTTTTTAAAAGCTTCATCAGTCTACATTTGTTATTGCAGTTGAACTCTATCCTTGTCTTGGTACACGTGAACTATATACTTTCCGATTGGGAAAGTTTTATTCTACCTGTCCCAGAAGAAATTTTAATAAATTTTAATAGTTGACATGTGTATGACTTTGGAAGCTTATTAATTTTGATTCCATAGGAGGTCTGCAAGTTTTAGCCTCATGTGACAATACCAAAAAGAGGTCAGTTGGTTGTTGGTTATAATTAAAGTTTCTTTATCTAGGTCATCAGAGTATAAAATCTAACTTCAACGGTAATTAATTGGCACTTAAGCAAATAGTCAACAACTCCCTTGTTAGTCTCACAAAGGCATCAGCTTTGTCTGTAATTATCAGAGCCAGGCTTTCTCCCCTCTAACATCTTTGGGAAACATAGAGCACGATGTGTACTTCACTATGGTTTTAATTCAAGTAATAATGTAGCACAGAGAAGAATTTCAAAGGGATGGATAACTTTATTGGTTTTGATTTTGAGTTATCATTGGCAACTCATACTTTATAACTAGATTTTACTCCAATGTTCTACCAGTCTCTACTAAAGGCCTAAAACCATCGTAATTTTTAAAAAATGTAACTCAAATGGCTACCTAACTGATTCTTAGGAGACACCAGGGAAATAACCATTGTAGCTATTATTCAGGAGTCATTACATTATGCAAAAATATACAGTTGTTATTTTTATTCATAGGACAAGATGTAGGGCTTTTGTTTGGTATTGCTTTTTTTTTTTTTTTTCCCTGTCCTGAAGATTGTGAACAGATACCAGAATTGTATTAATGTTAATTAATTTACTGGCTACAGTAGTGTTGAACTCAGTTTTTGCCAGTACTGGCAGAAGGCCATGGATTGTGGGCTGCACTGCCTGTGCAGGTCCCAAGGGGTGGCTGGGCTGCCCTTGGCCTGAGCGGGGCTGAGCTGGGTTTACCAGTCGCCACATGGCCAAGTGCCCATTGCCCAACCTGTCTGAGCTCCAGCTCTGTGAGTGCCCCGGGGGAAGGGGCTGACAGCCCCAGGCAGTCCCTGTGTGGGACAAACAGCCCCTGGGATACTGAGAGACTGCGGGGCAGCTTTCCCTGGGAGCAGAAGGAAGGGAGAAGATTGGGGTAGGAAAGTACATAAAAACTGTCAATTGTAGGATGCAGAAGGACATTGGAAGGGTGACCATAAAACCAGGCCAAATGAGTGGGCTGTAGAATCATAGAATCATCTAAGTTGGAAGGGACCTTTAAGATCATCAAGTCCAACCATCAACCTAACACTGCCAAAACCACCACTGAACCATGTCCCTAAGTACCACGTCTACTTGTCTTTTAAATACCTCCAGGGACAGAGACTCCACCACTTCCTTGGGCAGCCTGTTCCAATGTTTAACAACCCTTTTAGTGAAGAAATCTTTTCTAATATCCAGTATAAACCCCCCTTGGCACAACTTGAGGCCACTTCCTCTTGTCCTGTTACTTGGGAGAAGGGACCAACCCCCACCTCCCTACAACCTCCTTTCAGGTTGTTGTAGAGAGCGATAAGGTGTCCCCTCAGCCTCCTTTTCTCCAGGCTAAACAACCCCTGTTCCCTCAGCCTCTCCTCACAAGACTTGTTCTCTAGACCCTTCACCAGCTTTGTTGCGCTTCTATGGACACGCTCCAGAATCTTTATGTCTTTCTTGTAGTTAGGTGCCCAAAACTGGATACAGTATTTGAAATGCGTCCTCACCAGTGCCAAGTAGAGGGGGACAATCACTTCCATAGTCCTGCTCACCACACCTTTCTTCATACAAGCCAGGATGCTGTTGGCCTTCTTGGCCACCTGGACACACCGTAGGCTCATATTCATCCGTCTGTCAGCCAACACCCCCAGGTCCTTCTCTGTTGGGCAGCTTTCCAGCCATTCTTCCCCAAGCCTGTAGCACTGCATGGGGTTGTTTTGACCAAAGTGCAGGACCTGGCACATGGTCTTGTTGAATGTCATACCATTGGCCTTAGCCCATCAATCAATTCAGTCTGTCCAGATCCCCCTGTAGGGCCATCCTACCCGCAAGCAGATCAACACTCCTGCCTAATTTGGTGTCATGTGCAAACTTACCAAGGGTGCACTCAATCCCCTCATCCAGCTGCTTGACAAAGATATTAAAAAGAAAAGGCCACAGTACCGAGCCCTGGGGAACACCAATTGTGACCGGCTGCATCAACTGGATTTAACTCCATTCCCCACCACTCTATGGGCATGGCCATCCAGACAGTGTTTTACCCAACCAAGAGTAAACCCATCCAAGCCATGAGCAGCCAGTTTCTTCAGGAGAATGCTGTGGGAAATGGTATTAAAAGCTTTACTAAAGTCCAAGTAAACAATATCCACAGCCTTTCCCTCATGCACTAAGTGGGTCACTTTGTCATCTAAGGAGATCAGGTTAGTCAAATAGGACCTGCCTTTCATAAAGCCCTGCTGACTGGGCCTGATCACCTGGTTGTCCTGTATGCGCCATGTGATGGCACACAAGATGATCTGTTCCTTAACCTTCCCAATCACTGAGGCCAGACTGGTGGGCCTGTAGTTCCTGGGATCCTTCTTCCAGCCCTTCTTGTGGGCGGGCATCACACGTACTAAATTCAGTTAACTGGGACGTCCCCGGTTATCCAGGACTGCTGATAAATGATGGAAAGTGACATGCACAAAATCCGTTATATGTACTTCACTAGATTGTGCTTTCAGGAAGATGCAAAATTTCTCTGTTGCTTATATTAAGACCGACGCTGTTAGAACACGGTAAATAGTCACAGTGGCACAGGTGCATTGAGAAAACCCACTGAAGACTTTGGCAAATGTAATTTAAGGAAATGTTTGAATTAAAACGAATTTGTATGTCAAAATGAGGTAATATAGATTATATGATGACAGCATTAAGAAAAGACAAAAGTGCCTTTGTGGAAAATAACATCCTTCAGTTTTGAACAACTTTATTTCTGGTTGTAAGCTTGATTTTTAACCAAGCAGTAAGGATTCAATTGCCATGATGTAGCTTCTGAGTGTCATTTGAGGTTCTGTAATGTACAGTGCCTGGTGTCCAGCGGCTGGTACAGAAAAGCTCAGGTTTGCCATAGGCACATATCATTTGGATACCTTGAAACCCTGGGCCAGTTCAGGCACTACACGTTCTGGTTTGGTAGCTGAACCCCACAAAGTTTGGATTAGGGTAACCAAAACATCACTTAGCTTTGTAGCAAATAAATAGTAAATTAACAGTCCTGAGGACCCCAGGGAAGAGTCTTACTGGACATATTTTTTTCTCAGTAAGAGTTAGAGTCATCTTGTGTTAAAAAATGCTTGATTAGAAATAATTCTTTTTCATTCAAATTAGCCAGTCTCTGGAGAGGCTAGAAACAATCTTAAGGGGGAAGAGATTGGGCTGAGAAAGTATATTCAAAACAGGAACAATTAAATGAGCCCCATCTTCCAATGTTTTCTTACTGTACTGGCCACTGTGCTAACTGAGCATTTCGCATAATTAAATATTCCAGTGTCTCTGGTAGGCAGCCAAACACTTCTATTCTTCATAAATTTGTTATGACTCAGGGGCATCCAATGAGGCTTATGGCGTGAGAAAATGTGGATGATTGTTTTTTCCAGCTGTATGACCACACAGTACATTAATACTAATGAAGTCTCCCAGATTCATCCTGCTGATACAAATCCAGAGGGATACAATGCCTTCTTTAAGTTTGCCACCAGTATGAGTTTCAGTATTTAATAATATCAGAACTGGAGTCAGTCCCACATATCCTTCTTAGGAGGTACAATTGCAATGAAGAAGCTGAATTGGTTTTCTTACATTTTAAATGTTTTTGTAAAATGCTTGGGTTTTTGTTTTTATTTGTTTTGGAATTTTTTTAATTTATAAAAAAGTATTTTAAATTTTTGAAAATGTAGTCATTCCATGTATAAATGCATATTCTAGTGAATTAATAGGAGCATCCAGTTACCATAAAGTTTATGTAGAATGCACTTACTTTCTAAACCTCTTTATCCTCTAGTATTGGCTTCTTTAGTATCCTGTGCTGATTCTTTGGTAAAAGCTGCAGGTTCCAATGTGTAGAATATTGGACTTACTTAATTTGATAATTTTATTAGATTATAAAATGGTTTTGGGATATGTCTTCGGGACACATATCTTTGATATGAATGTCTCCGGGTTTTGGCTGACAAAACCTAATTTTTTCACAGGTATTGAAGATAATTAAGTCTTACACAAATTTAGTAAGTTAAAAAGTCAGTTAAAATCAAAGTCAATCTTAGGACAGGACCAAATGGGGTGGGGGATGGGGTGTGGTGGGTAGAGGGGGGAAGTGTGCAGTAGACTTTCTTTGCTTCAAAAATATGTGCAACTGAGATTTACATTTTAAAATAAGGTCATGCTTGTCCATATATTTCCATGAAATTCAAAATCAAGCTTTCCAATATGTATGCAGAAAAATATGAGAATTTGGTTGTCCTGTTTTTTTTTCAAAGAAAACTATCCAGCTTTGAAGTATAAAAAGATCCCATTGACTACGGAGAGATGAAAGTATCTATGAATAAGTACACAGAACTTGTAAATCTGACATTTAGCATAAAAATACAATTCACTGTCTTGGCATAAATCAATCAATGTGTAAGACCTTCCTGGGGGTAAGGAAGGAGGAAGAGAGAAAGAACTTCGATAGGTTAAAGAAATTTGCTCTTCTTAAAAACAAGTTAACAATAAACCAGCATTGGGGATGAAAGAAAATGATGTTAAGCCACCTCATGGCAGGCAGAACCTCCTGTTAATATTAATTCATATTTAAAACTGTTAATCCACCTCATGGCAGGCAGAACCTCCTGTTAATATTAATTCATATTTAAAACAAACTGTCAGTCAAGACATCTGCAGAAAGCACATATCCAATTGTCACTGAGGAGACTTGGTGTTTCAGTCTCATAGGCTCCTTTTCCTGTATCCTTATTTACTGCGGTTTGCATTTATGTTTGAAGTTTATTTGAACAACAGAAGCTGTGGGTTTTTTTCCTTTGTCCACCTGATTTTTCTGTTTATATAGATCCAGATTGGAGGATTGTTTGAAAATAATGGAGGAACTGTCTATTTATTTCACAGTCAGTGTCTGGTTTGTACTAACCCTATGCCCTTAGATCATAACTCTTTTCTAGAAGCTATGCTCTTGTGGAATTCTTTACTTATGAATAGAAATGTTCAGAAAACAAATACATTTTAAGTCACGAGACATGTTCTTTTCTTTCCTTCTGAAATATTTATGTGAACAGAAATTTGTTGTAAATATATTTATAACCTTTATTACAGGAAGGGTTCATATTTGCATAACACCAAAAGTCACTTTGGTGATAAGATCACTAGTATTACGGTTTTCCTTTTTAGATATTATTTTTTTGTACAGATGATAAGTGGCTTTAAATATCCTGAAGTTTTTTTTTCTGCTGAAAGAATTACTTTTAATACAGTCATTTCTAATAATCTACTGTTTTGAAAACACCGGTTAGTCTTAATGTGGTGGTAAGGACACTGTCTGCACACTTATATTTGGTTACTACCTTAACATTTTTACTAAAGGTTTTCATTTTGTCATGTAGAAGGATGTTAAGGTGTTAATAGAGACAACATTTTAGCAATAAAGGCAAGCTAAATAAAATTATTTAAAGTACATATACCCCCTTACTTCTCAGATAGACAGCATTACATTAATACTGTGACTTAGATTTCAGTAGAGGAGCATGTAGGGCGCATGCTCAAATTTGTGATTAGTAAAACCTGGATTTTATCATCAACCTTCAACACTCCATTATTTTCATTAACAGTGATTTGGATTAACAATCATTTCCTTAACAATCACTTGGATTGTTCACAAGTGTAGCCATATCTGTTTAAATGTATCTGCACTGAAGACAGCATTTGCTGTAGTAAATCTAACCTGAGTTAGATTTGCTCAGGTAGGCAGAAGCAATCTGGCTCTGACAGCCTGGAACTCAGAGTGGCTTCATTTACAGAGTTTTGTGACAGGTTGACTCAACCTGCAGGAAGATGCAGTGTCTACCCTGCTTTGCATAGAACATGCATAAAGTAGTCTACTGTGTAAGTTAATAATAGCTGGTTTGAGATATACGTATGCTAAGAAGTGAATTAACATTTTAAAGAAAAAGAAACAGAGGAGTAAAATAGATGATGAAAGGATGGGAATAGGATTCAGTCTGTTACAGGGGATGTCCTTCAACACTCTAAAAAGAACTGGAGCAAGCCTGATGTCATATTTTCCAGTTTAAGAAAGCTTTTAGTATTGTACCTGTCTTGCACTGTCCCTCTGTGACAATGATGAGTTTCCCACTGTACAATTTATTTATTTAAAGCAGCACTAACCTTAAATAAATGGAATGGGGTAGCAATAGAAGAACCATCATAATTTCTTTCTCTCTCAGTAAGGTGTTGAACTTCATAGAAATACATGGTGTAAAATATTGCATTTTCAATATGGCTTCTCAGAGAAGGGAATTTCTTAACATTTTCTATTATTTCACTCCTTTATATTTTTTATTGTCATTCTAATATTGTAATTTATCTAAAATAATCAGTTAAAATGCAATCATTAATAGTCTGGTTTGCCTTTATATAAAACCTGCATACATAGACATATATATAGCATAAATATATGACATATATGACATAAGTTATATACACTGTGCTAAATAGATATTAAAAAAAATTCTTTAGCCATTTCATTCTTCTGTCTTGAAATGAGACAAATCACATAGGTCCATTCTCTGGTGTACGGGGTGTTAGAATGGCCTGAATTAAAAAAAAAATCATCACTAATACCTAAACTCTGTATGAATTCAGACACCCTATTTGTATAAATCAAGAAGAAAACCTAAATTTGTACTCTTAATTTACTCTAAATTTATCTGCTCAAGCTGGTGTTAAAGGAAACTACCAGTATGAATCCCAGGCTTTCTGAAACTAAAATTAAAGTTGACTTCATTTTAAATTCAAGATGAGCACTCATGTCTCCCTGCCTCTATTCTCACCATTGACTCTGTCTTCCTGTTCTGTATTATCTCTGGACTATTTCATTTTCACTCTCATTAGGCTCCCCCCTTGAGAAGTATGCCTGGAATTACCTGTGGGCAGACGAGTCTCTTGAGCAGTCGATTCCACAGCAATTGCTTATAGGATAGTGTGAATAAATTCTGAACAATACCTGAGGCTTCTGGTTGAGGCAGAAAGACTAAGAAAACCACCACAGCTGCTGTAAAAATATAGAAATGTTGTACTACCGTCAGCAGTGTTGCCATTGTCTCACATTTAACACTGGGCTAAATCGTGATCTTTTATAAATGAACTGTGTAAATGCTAACGGCCATATCTTCAACAAATGTAATTGTAAAGGAATTCACTGTATCTGAGTTATATCACTGCTGTGGGGAGATGCTTGGTCATGTAGGATTTTGGCAGACCTTTATGATTTCTTTGAATAACATGTAGGTATCTGAAAACCTCTGAAGTCATTCTTTATATCTCACTGTTGGCCCCTACGTGAGCAAGATGTTTCTACAGATATTTAATTTGAAGCATCTTTAGATTGTCACTAGCCTGACTGGGATTTCTCATTTGTTTGCAATTTAGGTATGAGTTTGAATAACTAAAAGAAGGATTGATTGAAAAAAGGCTTTAAAAATGTGGTTCGTAAATAGATAAAATTCTGCAGTAGCAGAATCCTGTAGATTCCAGCCAAAAACCATAGCTGTAATTATGTGGGAAGTCCTGTGCAAGGAAACATTTTTAAGGGATGAGGTTTACTGAGTCTCCTTCATCCATATTATTGTTTATCAGTGACAAATTATCTTTTAGTGTAATGTTTGCAATGGACAATTGTTGTGGTTTAACCCCAGCTGCCAATTAGGACCATGCAGCCACTTGCTCACCCCCTCAGTTGAGATTAGGGAGAGAATTGGAAAAGACTTGTGGGTTGAGATAAAGACAGTTTAAGTAAAATCTGTGCATGCAAGCAAAGCAAAACAAGGAATTCATTCACTAGTTCCCATTGCCAGGCAGATGTTCAGGCATCTCCTGGAATGCAGGGCTCTATCACACGTAGTGGTTACTTGGGAAGACAAACACCCTCACTCCAGACATCCCCCCCCCCTTCTTTCTCCTTCCGCCAGCTTTATATACTGAGCATGACATCACATGTCATGGAATACCCCTTTGGTCAGTTGGGGTCAGCTGTCCTGGCTGTGTCTCCTCACAACTTTTTGTGTGCCCCCAGACTACTTGCTGGAGGGGTGCTATGAGGAGCAGAAAAGGCCTTGCCTCCTTAGCAACAACAAAAAACCCCAGTGCTCTATCGACAATATTTCCTATCATGAAACATAACACTATGCCAGCTGCTAGCAAGAAAGTTAACTATATCCCAATGGAAACCATTACAACGATATTGTTCTAAAACTTTTCATTCTATATATTTTCACATGACAGAGCTAATTTTTTTTTTCCTAAAAAAAAAAGAAAGATTTTGTAATTCTCATAGTGGAGCAGTCCTTGTTACTCCTTTAGTTGTCCCTTAGTGAAAGGAATATTTCATATATTTACATATATTACATATATTTATTATATACATTATATACACAGTACCTAACTCCCTCATCAGCCTGACATAAGTCTCCAATATCTTTAGTGCTATGTTTAATCTCAGTACATAAAAGTAAGTCCCAGAAGGTAGTCCCTTGAGAAAAATCTGTGGCAAAGAGGGTAAACTGTAAAGTGAAAGAAAGTAGCCTCTCTAGTGAGACATTATGGAAGCTGTTAAATTATTCTTTTGCCTTTTTTGAGTTGTATGTTGAAGAAGACTAACTGAATCTCTGATGGAAATAAGATATAGGTAATGAAGAACCAAGGAATAGTCTTTGTTAATAGTTACTATTTCAATTAGTTTTATTATTTTGAAATGGCAAAGATAACATATGAACTTGATGAGAATGTAGCAACAATACTGTAACAGATATAGATATTCTGTATTGTGTGAAGATAGGGTGTTCTCTGTATGATATGCATTTTATTTTGACAAAATGCATATGATATTAAAAAAAAGGAGCAGTTGCAGGTTTTAAAAATGTTTTCAATACTTAAGAAAGTCTATTTCTACTAAACTTGCTAGAATTTCATAATTTAACTTCTTAATTTTTAAAACAGTTGTGCAAGGATAAGGAAGGACAGGACAGATATGAGAAGATAAAAACTATAGCAATAGTCATCACACATTATTTAAAATCAGTCATCTTAAATATGGTTTTGGTAACGGATAACAAACAAAACCAATGTTTGCTTGAAATTCCTGACATGAACTCCATTGTACACACCCAGACTAGGAAAGTTATTTAATTTTGGGGGTCTAGATGCAGAAACCTGGCTAATATCCTGCCTCTAAATCACAGAGAGACTCAAGCATGCACAGACCCCTGCGAGCTCTCTTATTTCTACACAAAAACAAGCCAGGGAATAGATCAAGCAGGGCTCAGTTGTGCTCCAGCAAGAATGTTTTCAATAGTGATTTCAAAGAACAAATCCTTTCTTAAACAAAGCAACTGAAAGTGCTGCTAGATATCAGTCAGCTGATGGCAAAGAGTAAAGACTGGTAATACTCAAATCAGAGAAAACATGCCTGTGAGTGGTTTTGAAGATGCTTAAATAAGAGGTACTGATTCAAGGCTAGTTCCCTGAAGATGTGGAAAGTTCCACTTTGACAAACTGTTTTTGCTAGGATCCCCATATTAGTATATTTAGAGGCAGAAGGGATTAAATTAAACATGTACAGAACCCATCAGTTGTCAGGCAGGGCTATAAATGGCATCCTTTATCCTGACTTGTAATTTTCTGACTGCATAACTTTAAAGACAGGCAATCTATTTAACAAGGTGACAAGAAAGAGATAGAAAGATCCAACTCAGGGAACTGGGTAGGGGTAATACCTTGTAATTTTGCGAGTATTTTTGTGTTCCTTTTATGGCAGCATAGATCGACATTCGGTGCAATTATTAAACTGCTATATATTAGATATCTGTGTATACTAATATTATGCACCATAATATCATATACACCAACTCTGTTGATTTTTAGTTTTTATATAAAGCCTTACAGATTGAAAGATTTATGAGCTGAATAAAAAAAATGCAAACCAAATAAAAAATAATTTAAAAACATCTTGGTGTTAAAATATGATTGTCATGTTATCAAAGTAGCACATAGCATATAGGGATAGGTGTATTTGACAAGGACCATTTTTGGGGAGGGAGCATTTACGAAGATCTATGTTTTCATAGTTCTGGTTGAGACCAGTCTTGTGTAAAAGTTTAGGAGCCTTTATCAAAATACTACTTTTAACAGGTATATACAGATGCAGTTTACCTCATATATAAGCCATAGCCCTTTGTGTGAATATAAACTACTTTATCTTCCTAATATATTCAAAATCCTTGACCTTCTATGTTTATGATGCTCTCATCCAGTGTTTCTAGCAGCTGATAAGAATATAAGACTTTCTTCTCTTTGTCTCAAGACACATCATATATTGCTGGATAATGATTAAAACAACCACTTTGCAATGTCATATAACTCGTAACTGCCCATGGCTAACTTTTTACACTTTATTAAGAACACAAATTAGTCAAGTCAGCTTGTAGCTTCTCAGTTTTGTTAATAACTTCAGTTTTCTGTTGACTTTAATGGCCGTTTTATCGCTCTGTAAAGCTGGCTACTCACTTCAGGTATCTTTGTAATCTAGCAGGGTTTCTTCTTTTGACATCGATATATTTTATATTAGACCAGTGTCTTTTTTAGACTATTATTTATCATTTTGCTGAACATGATTACAGAAGAGAGTGTAGTATAAATATATCCTTTTAAAATGAAATTAAATTCTTTCTTTCTTCATAATGAGAAGTATAACAAACTTCCAGCATAACTCTAGGTGTAACTTTAAATGGTTTAAAAGACTGATCCCAAGGGTAAAGACATAAAAACATGTATCCTAGATAGTTTTTGAGATGCTTTTTTACTGCCTTTTTACTGCCTTTACTTCAAATACACTTCTTCGCTGAAAGAAGTCCTGCCCTGCTTGGAATTTAAATGCTCATGCTTTTGAATGAAATAGTCAGATTAATTGTAAGATATATTGACAGTAATAATGGATAGAGATAAGGAAACACTGTTAATATTCTTGAGAAGAGGACTATTGTTCTTTATTTTGAAAGTGAAAGCTTTTAATACTTTAAGTCACTAATGGTTGATTTATTTCTTTTAATAAAAATAGCCGTAGTATTTCTGAACCAGTGAACTGCTTTTGTGTACTGTTGACAAAGTGTGAGCGTACACTTCTTATTGCATTGGCTTTATGGGATAGAGTTAAATTTCATCGTAGTAGCTTGCATGTCGCATAGTAGCTATGTTTTGGATTTGTGATGAAAATAGTGATGATAACACAGGGATGGCTTAGCTATCACTGAGCAGTGCTTGCACAGCTGCAAGGCCTGTTCTGCTTCTCATACCGCCCCGCCAGAAGTAGGCTGGGGGAGCACAAGAAGGTGGGAGGGGCCACAGCGGGGACAGCTGACCCCAACTCACCAAAGGGATATTTGATACCACGTGACGTCATGCGCAGCAATAAAAATAGGGGGAAGAGAAGGGAGGGGCGAATGTTCAGAGTTATGGCATTTATCTTCCCAATTGTCAGTTTGTTGGATTCTAATCTCCCCAACAAATTTGACTATGAAATGGTCCAGACTTTTCAGAGCTGCTTTATGGCTCATGTTGATGTAAAGTTATTTTAATTCTGTCAGCTTTGGGGGAACAAAACAACGTGTTGTGGTTTAAAGTGTGGAGGCCTTTAAAGGCAAAAATGTGTGCTTGGTATCTTTAGACCATGGAGATTCATTAGGTCTCCAAATATGCTGAGGGTTAGATCCCACAACAAAAGAAAAGATATGGAAATACTTTGACCAAGATTAACGTGCAAAAAAATTCTGTCAGTTTTTGCCTAGAAATCTGACCCAAATTTTATGTTCTCAGTTTCAACAAAAAAAAAAAGAAAAAGTTTTCCTGAGAGCTTTATTTCCTAACAACAATCCTATCATTTTATTTTAAATAATAGCAAAGGGGAATAAATGGTGAATACATTTCTTTTCAGTGCTACAATGCTGAAACACTCATCTGCACTTTTGATGTTAAACTGAGGCACATGCATATCACCAGTTCTTAAATATCAAGTGTATGGTGGGATCTGCCAAATTTTCAAATCAAACACTACACTATCTGTGTTTTGAGTCAAGGATAGTCATTGTATTCCATGAAAGAAGTGTAGTTTCAGCTAGCTAACTCATGTTTTATTATGTACCAAAACAAACCGATCACTTTCATAGCATTCTTCATTTCTTCAGCAGCTGCTTCATTAATTTCAGTAACAAGTTAAGCCAATTGAGCAGCTTGGATTTTTCTCCCATCATAAATCTACAGTTGCTGTGATTTTCACATTGGTTTGTTAACTGCAAAGAAGAAAAGCCTGTCAAGATATGCTCTTCAGAGGATTCCCTCAACAGTCAAAAGCAGTTGTAGGGGTTTTGTAACAGTCAGCAGGGCTGAATGTTGAAGACAGGTAATGCTGAAAGAACCATACATTTCTGGAGTTCTCCAAGACCTAAACGTATTTCATAGGAGAATGAAGAGGGCAAACTCAACTGAAAGCTCCAAAAGCCTTTAATTTCATAAATTAAAAGTGAAGGCTCTTGCCTTTATTTTTCTCCCTCTCTCTACGTCCTTGCCTCCTTCTGAATATCTAGCATAAATGCACTTGCTATTACTGTGCCAGCTTTTTAGAATTTTAAATCATATATTTATATATAAAAAAAGCACTCATCCAGATAGCTTTACAAGTGAAGCAATGAGGACTATTTTAAGATTATTCGAGTATGTGAGATAATAAAAGAAAAAAAAGGTAACTGTTGGTGCAACTGATCTACTCCAGTAATTTGATGTTTCGGTAATTATCGTACCTCTACTTTGTTTCATGTGTCAGTTGCATGGCTTTTAAGCAACCTTCTTTCCTATACTAATTTGCAAAAGAATTGAGTATTTTTTTCTGATCAGTTAACTATCTTATTGTTACAGAAATTGCTCAATATTCTCGTTAGTGCCGATATGCTCAATCTTTTTAAATGAAGTTTGATTAAGTGCCTGTATTTGTATGTTTCCACAGAACGTGAAGCAACATCAGAAAAGCAAGTGGGCAAGAAAAGCAGCACATGCTTACAGACTGATGATCTTTTGATGATAAACAGCTTGAGCTCAAATTTTCTGATATGCATAGAGGAATTAGGCACCTAAATTTCAAGGGGAATACTTCTCAAGGGGAATTATGATTTGATCTAAAAAGAATCTTGTTAACTTAAATGAGACAGTAGTCAGACCCTCAGTATCTAAATTGAAAACTGTAAATTTTGTCTGTACAGTTCGTGCCTTTCACGAATCATATCTGAACTCTTCTGGAACCTATACTTTTGGTTTAAAATTTCTCTAACTACCTACACAATTTACAAGGACTTCTGTAGACATTTTTGCTGACTGATTTTCTTTTATTGTGAAATTTAGTGATCATTGACTGGCTTTATGTTATTCTTGGACACTTAATATAGAGCAGTTATATACAAGCTAGAGGTACTATTATATATCAGATCACAGTGTCTAGCTCAAATTATTTTTCATTCTTAACTGCAAAAGTATTTGGAGTGTTGTGGCTTGGTGAAGTTTATTATTAAGTTTTCCCATTTATAATGAAATAGTGACAAATACTGCAAATGGGAGTTAGTTTAACCTCAGCATATAGAGTGTTTGAAAGCTTAGCAAACATAACAACCTTAGGAAGTCTATTGGATTGTACATGAAACACTTGTAGTTGCCTGGAAGCTAGCAGCCTTCTAGTATTGCATCCAGAGCCTTTGGGGAACAAAGACACAAAGGGAAAAGAATCACTTCTGCAGTCTGTATGCAAGACTATGAAATGTTTTCTTTGTTCTGAATTGATCATGAGGATATAGAAGTATCTTAGCAGAAGAAGAACAGAAAATCACTCATCTGTTAAAAAAATATCCCCAAATTAAAAAAAAACAAAACAACACCACCCAAAAGCAAAACCTAACAAACAACCTAACTAAATCCAAGAACTCTCATTAAATGATGTGACAAATTTCCTATTAATTTCACCTTGCTGTCACCAAGATGCGACATTGTTTGGCTAACTGTCTTACCAAAAAATTCAAACACACAGGGGAAGAATGAAGATCTATAATAGTTTTATCTGTTCCTTAACACGTTGGAAATACTGTTCCTCTTTTTAGTTCTTTTGTATAGCAAGTTGCTGTCTTTGCCATTGGTGAAAGACTCACTAATTAAACTTAAGACCAGATCATCAGCTAGCAGCCAAATTTGTTCATGAAATCACTGGACCAGTGAAGGATATGGTGTATTGCTATTATGCACTGCTACTGTATTATCTTTAGTTATTGTAATAAACATATTGGGAGGATGTTTTACCCTTCTGTTATATTGCCCGTATATTCAGCTCTTGGTAGCTGAAAAGATTAGTGAGAAAAAGTATGTAGCGACTTGACTGATGAGTATGTGTATTGAAGCATGTAAGTGAAAGTTCCTGACTTACACCTGGAGAGAATTAATCAACCCACAGCAATGCCAAGTAGGATATTATATGTTTTCAAAGTACATACTCAAAATGAATGTTTTATTAGGAGGTTATGATTCAAATGTTTAGTTTGATCACCTATTATCGCTGTTTTTTCCCTTCACTTAATCTCTTCTCCCTGAAATCCATCTATTATCAAGCCATAATTTTTGCTTCTGATTGTATTCTAATGAATATTGGTTCATTTTAATCCTTGTGTTGGTGACTTTGTATGCTCCTTTGGCTAATGTGGGTTAATAGTCCAATATATTTAATGATGTTTTACTGAACTGTACTTGTACAGCTAATGCTGCATAGTAGAAAATTTTGAGTTGAGTGAATATTGACCAAATATATGCATTCTTTTTTATTATGTTTTTGAGATATATGGAAACAAAACTTACGTCAGGAACCTGAATGTGTCAGAAGTTAGAAGAACATTCTGACCTCAAAGTGGAGAGGAAATGGTGAGGAGATGGAAGAGGTTTGGGGAAGAGCCAGGAGATGTAAAGGGGGATGCAACAGTCACTGAGGGCTGCCAGGGAGAGAGAAGTAGATGAAAGAATTGTGGTAGGGAGGAGAAAGAGCAGTCTGACTCAAGAACATCAATGGTTTAAGACTTTAGAGGAACAAAGGAAGATTAATGTTTGTAAGCTGAGAAGAGGAAGACAAGGAAGAACAGGGGAAGAAGAACTGTTATATATGAAAATTGGGATACCTGTAATTGTGAAATTTATTACTATTTGTATTAGTATTGATAAAACAACCTGACAAAATATATGATCTTCATTCTGTGACTGCATGCTAAGTACTATTGATATTACAGTATGACAGAAGAACAAATAAAAGAGCACACACAGTCAGCTGAAATTTCTTTCACAGGATAGATAATGATTACTCAATTCCCTAAAATGTAAAATACTCAAATCCATGTATTAAAATGAATTTAATGTCATGTGCCAAGTCGGCAATACTGCTTACAGTTAACATTACCTGTGAAATACTAATTTTGACACTGCACTGTGATGCACTGAGGAAATTTCAGTTAGCCCTATATTAAACTATTTGGTCAGGCAATACCAGAAAATTCAAATTACAAATTATAGAAAGGATTATTCACAATGTCTGTAAAATCCCAGATTTGCAAAAGGATTTAGAATCATAAATTGTTCTGTAACCAAGGGGAATTGGTCACATAACTGCTTTTGTTACTCTGTGCCTTTATAAACATTTAGCTGTCTAAGCAAGACATTTGATAAAAAATTCAAGGAACAAGCTTATAGAAATAACAATCTAATCTTTTTTTATGAACAAAGAATTTCATTCACCAAGGAAGTAAATCACTTTCTTAGGTTATTAACTAATAATAGCTTTCTGTAAGGTTTTGATTTGTTTAAGACCATGCTTCTTTCCTTTGCCTTTGTTGCTACTTACTCAACACTTACGACCTTGTCTACCCACAGATACTACACCCATTAAATCGTGTTATTACAGTCTTTATTCAGCCTCATCAACTTCTCCAAATGGAGTTGAGAGAACAGGAGATGGGAGAAATATGAAAGCAGATTTAATAGGGATAGATAGTGATTCACAGTGTTTCATAGATACCATTAAGATAACAAACAATGTATTCTCAGTGAATAAATATGGTTTTACAAAAGCCTTCCAGCTTGCTCCCGGTGATAGCTTTTAAAGTATCAAGAACTAAAGCACACATTTTCTTCAGTCAAGGTTGTACTCTGCAGTCATAGGGACATTAATGTTCTAAGGGGTGCACTGAAGGAATGTCAGTCTTCTTTTAAACTCAGTGAATATATCTTTCTTGGTTTATGAATTGAGAACATATTATGATTTTTATGAACTTGTTCTATTTGGTATTGTTCACTGGATGTTTTTGTATGACCCTGCTGACTCAAACAAACGTCAGTCATGATAGGATTTTGTGGGCACAGCTGAGGGAAAGTTTGTATAAGAAGTCAAATAGAATTGGTATTGTTATGGTTTGAGAAACCCACAACCATTTTTTGCCATTTAGACAATTATTCTGTCACCCAATGACCCCTCTGCATCCGGGAAGGGGAATCGGGAAAAAACAAGAAAATCCAAGGGCTGAAATATAAACAGATTTAACAGAATAAGACTACATAAATATTATTAATAACACTAAAGAACCAATAGTGATCCCAATATCAGTATAAAATGTACAAGGATTATACTCAGCCAATTACATCAGTAGGAAGCTGTGCACTCCCAGAAGGGGACAGCAAATGTCAGACCCTGTGAGCGCTACAGCTTTGGGAGGAAGGGAAGGCCTCAGGGGTCCGGCACCAGGGGAAGAAGTTCTCAGGATCACAGCCATTAAGGAAGAAGAGAATTTCATAGAATCATAGAACCATAGCATCACAGAATCATTGAATGGTTTAGGTTGGAAAGGATCTTAAAGATCATCTAGTTCCAACCCACCTGCCATGGGCAGGGACATCTCCCACCAGATCAGGTTGCTCAAAGCCCCATCCAACCTGGCCTGGAACACTTCCAGGGATGGGGCATCTGCAGCTTCCCTGGGCAACCTGTTCCAGTGTCTCACCACCCTCATAGTGAAAAATTTCTGATATAAATCTCCCCTCTTCCAGTTTGAAGCCATTCCCCCTCATCCTATCACTGCCTGCCCTTATAAAAAAGTCCCTCCCCATCTTTCCTCTAGGCCTCCTTTAGGTACTGGAAGGCCACTCTAAGGTCTTCTTGGAGCCTTCTCTTCTCCAGGCTGAACAACCCTAGCTCTCTCAGCCTGTCTGCATAGGAGACATGCTTCAGCTCTTTGATCATCTTCGTGGCCCTCCTCTGGACCTGGTCCAACAGGTCCATATCTTTCTTATGTTGGGGCTCCAGAGCTGGATGCAGTATTCCAGGTAGGGTCTCACGAGAGCAGAGTAGAGTGGCAGAATCACCTCCTTTGATATGCTGGCCACACTTCTGATGCAGCCCAGGCTGCGATCACACGTTGCTGGCTCATGTTAAGCTTCTCATCAATCAGCACTCCCAGGTCCTCTCCTCAGGGCTGCTTGCAATCCATTCTCTGCCGAGCCTGTATTTGTTCTTGGGATTGCCCCAACCCAGGTACAGGACCTTGCACTTGGCCTTGTTGAACTGCATGAGGTTGGCATGGGCCCACTTCTCCAGCCTGTCCAGGTCCCTGTGGATGGCATCCCTCCCCTCCAGCGTCTCAACCGCTCCACACAGCTTGGTTTCATTGGCAAACTTGCTGAGGGTGCACTCAATCCCACCATCCATGTCACTAACAAATATTTTAAATGGTACCAGTCCCAGTACTGACCCCTGAGGAACACCACTTGTCACTGCTCGCCACTTGGACATTGAGCCATTGACTGCAACCCTTTTAATTCAAACATCCAGCAGTTCCTTATCCACCGAGTGGTCAAATCCACGTCTCTCCGATTTAGAGACCAGGATGTCATGTGGGACAGTTCTTTGTAACAAACTTTCTAATTTATATTGAATGTTATGTTCATGGTATGAAACAATCCTGTTGGCCAGCTTGGGTCAAGTGCTGGGTCTTGCTCCTCCTCATCCCTGCACCTGGCTCACTCAAAACCGCTGAGACCTTGAAACCCGCATACCAAACCACAAATTCAGACACTAGGGTCTTCTAAATGTGCAGCTTTCCCAAGTATTAGAAAAGAAATTAGTTCTGTGTCCCTTCAACCAGGACAGGTATTAGTTAAATGAATGAAAATTTTTTGTCCTTTTTTATACCTGAGATGTATTCCATTTGCATTGCAACCATTACAGTAACTCTGTTCTACCTCTGTAGTGTTCATATGCTTGAAACTAGGGAGATCCGCATGCCAATTCCAATGGGTCTTTATAGCCCCTCTCAATAGAAAAAAAATCAGAAATGTAAAGTTTATGTAGGGATTCTATCATCTATGTTCAAAACATCCACCTTGTACCTACCTCACTTCTGTGTCTAGACATCTTACCAATGAGTAGACTAAGAAACAGCCATGTCATCTGCATAAAGATCCACTGAGGATGTTCTGACTTCTTTTCCACTCCATTCCCTCTCATTCTCTTTGTGTCATGACTCCACTCCCTCTCTCTTGACAATACCATATTTTTACTATGTAAGCTTCTTTAGTCTTCTCAGTGATCTTAAAACAATATGTAGGTTTGGGGGCTAATAATCTCAGCTCCCAAATTATTACAATAGGCTTCGGGTAGGATTAAAGAAAAGGTTACAGTTTCAACTGTATCTGTAATTGATCATGCAGATGCCTTGCTAATTATGTTTATGTCATAAAGATTCCTTATGAATTCTTGTATTTAACATATTCTTCCCTATTTTTTTCTGATTTTCTAGAATCAGTCATTTGAGAGATTTCTTTTCTGGGTAGAGTTTCAGAGACATTATTACTCATAGCCGATACAGTGCCTTAAAGTGTCTTTTATTGCAAAATAAACACTTGAAATATGCCGCTGGATATGAGGAATGGTCTGGATGGCAATGGTTTATAGGTGACAATGCAATCAATTGTAGGTATTAGTTTTTAGTACAGAAACAATTTATCAGTCTCTTTGTCAAAATGAAGTTTGACTTATCTTTCTGATCAGCAGGACTAGCAATACCAAGGTCAGAGAAGACTGAAATAATGTGGAAAATGTCTGGGTTTGATGTTTGTTTGTTCATTTGTTTTTTGCTTGTTTCTCTCCAAATTTACATTCCTAATACTTTGTATAATTCTGTGTGTTGAAAGGGAATTAAACTTGCTGGAAATTTAATTCAGCCGATTCATTTTGTAGATGACTAATAAAAATAATTTTGACTGGTTTATATAGGATATATTTGAGCCTTTCCAATGTCTACTTAAATCATTTTGCAAACACATTTTTTAAAAGCCATGCATTGTATTTTGAAAGAAAATGGTCAGAATAAAGTGCTTATAATCTCTTATGAAACTTTTTTTCCTATATGACAGTATTTCCCTTGGTAATTCATAACTATGTCTTATTGGAGAGGCAGTGAATGACCATGTTTGCCATTTTGTTCATCAATAAGGAAATATATTTCTAATGACCTGGTAACTGTTCATAAGAAAATTTTTAATGCGTGCAGGGATGTTTTCTAGCCTGTGCCACGTGTGAAATAAAACAGCATAAGTAGAGGAACCCAACCTTGTAATCCACAGAAGCCAGCAGCAGAATGAGGATTTGATTATTTTGAATCCTCTTGCACTGATGGAGTGAATCTACATTTGTCTTTTGTTGACATTCACAACATGAAATAGAAATCCATGCAGAGTCTCATGAACACATCAACAGTGAAGAAATATGTACAAAACACTGATATTAAAACTATTTCATTAATTGTTTTGAAAGGAAATACTTAATCAAAAAAAAAGTAAGAAATATAAAGCAAAATATCAGAATATTGGTAGAGAGCTGGGCATAAAATATCCTAGCAATCAACTAAAAAATCAGTAATAATATATTTTGAAAAGGGTTTTGTTCATTTTTTGTTGGAGAATTTTGAACATTTTAAAGAATTCATTGTCACTTTGAAGAATGGATTCTCGTTCTATTCTGAGGCAGTGCTGAGTGAAAAGTTGAATGCTACATTACACTTGCTAAGGAACTAATGTGCATTATCTACTTAGCAATATTTATAATTGGGGACAGCAGCTGATAGATGATATGTTAGATTGCAAACAGTGTCAGAAACTAGAGAGCTCTTTCCATTAGCCAACTAAAATTCTGGACTTCATTCTCCCTTAGATGGAATTTAATTTGTAATAGAATATGTGATTATGAGGTATACATTCATAGACGGTGGCTCTTTTGCTATATGCCTGTCATATGTATTAAGTAATCTTTTACAAGGTAATCTGTACAGCTGTACCATTGTAATTCTGATTAATGTGCAAAGGCATTAAGAATGTGTGTGAAGGGGTGAACCGATTCTGTCAAGGGTCAAGTGAAATAAAATATGAAGAACTAATACATTGCTTTCAAGAGTCTTAATCCTTTCACCTCTTGCTATCTGATTTCTTACAATTTATTTTATTAATTTAGGCCTTTTGTTTGTGGGGTTTTAAACAATTAGGAATAATCAAAGACCAAATGCTAGAGTCAATGCTACAGGCAACTATAAAACATGTTCTGCTGCACCTCAAATTTAAGTACCTGCTCCTCCAGGGAAAATCAAATTACAATTAGGCATTTAGCAATTTAGTAACACTGCCTCAGTGTTATATAAGAAAAATTTGGTGTGTAAAAGGGTGGTCTAAAATGCCTGGATACTATATGGCAAGCAGCTGAAATATAACCATTTGAAAGAGATGAGATGAGAATTCCTGCCCCTCTCTAAATGCGAGGTGCTTATATGTTGCAAAACAGGTGCTTCTGTCCAGCATCTCCGTCTTTCCTTTACAGCTCAGAGTTTTCTAAATTCAGTAGGGATTTCTGTACGCTTAAGTGTACTTTTCAAAAGGACTGAACAGGTCTCACCCCGTGTTTAAGCTGCTCCTATTAGCAACTCAATAGATTTATAGTCAGGACACTTTGAAAAGGAGAAGCACACTATCTGGTTAATGCTCTCAGTATTGGTACTGTATTTCTTTACTCAGTACCTGTCCTAACTTTCAAAATATTAAAAAAATCCAGTTAAAAGTTTAAATTGAATTTTGGCAATGAATATTTATGTAACTGATACTCTTTTCCAAAGTGAATACTTCTGAAGTGAACCCATATATATCTGTGAAAGATAGAGATAATTATTTCGTCTGTCCCTGTCTCATGCATACCACATTGAGAGACAGACAAGAGAGAAGGAATTCTGCAGGATACAGCAGCCATCTTTGAAACCCTCGTTACAGTTGTGTCAGGATTATTGGGCCAGGACACCTCCCCAGCCATAAAAAAAAAGCCCAGGTCGTTGCTGTTTGCCAGCTACTCCCTCATAGACTTGGTCCAATGCAAAGGGAATCAATCGTAGGGTATTTTTTCTGCTGGAGGAGATGCAAAATATTCCAGTACTTTGATCTGAATAATTGAAGAACCACAATTGCAAGGATCACTGCAGGTAATCTCAAGGGAGACCACGTGGTTTCACAACCCAAGCAGAATTTAGTGCTAATGTCAATATTGGCGTGTTTTACTTGTCATTCTCACTCTGCAGTCAAAACACTTCTCTAGAAGCTACTACAGCCATTAAACTAGAATGGTAGCCTCAGAGTAGGTCTGACTTTAGGTAAAATAGTCATGAATACACTTTCTCCGCCTCCTTGTTGAAGTCTCTTCCAGTTCATTTATCCAGGTCTGACTACAAGGAGAATTTTGGTTCAGGTATAAAGTAAGTTTGTCTTTTCCAAGCAAGAATGAAGAGGGTTTTTTTTTTTGTTTGTTTTCGTGGGCTGAGATCTATTGATAAAAGAACAAAAGTATTGCCACACTACTGGATAGAGTATTACTAACAAGAAAATAGGATATCTTCACAGGGCTGGTTTAAGAGAACATTAGGAGCACTTTATGCTGTTGAAATAGAGTTAAAAGTCTGAATTGTGATATTTATAGAAATACTTTCTACACTTTTTTTTTTTTTTTTATTGAGTACTGCCAATGGAAAGCATCCATTTTTAGCTTAGTAATATCTAGAGTAGAATGGACTCTCTCTTTTTTAAACTATTGTACATTGTTTACAAGATTGGAAATCTAAACTTTTTTTTTTTGCTTGGCACTTAAGGAGGTGAGATCTCTAGGATTTGAAACTTTTGGCACTTTTATGTTACTTTGCTTTTTTAAAGGTCAACCGGTTGGAAAATTTTTCTCTTAAAATGACAAAATCTAGCTCTTAGCGATGTGAGAGAAGAGCCTAGATAAGAAAACATATAGTAGTTCTTTCCAACTGTGCAAGAAATATTTTATAATCACAACCGTAAAGCATTTATTTCATTTTAAAATCTCTATAATACTGCAAGCACAGTACATAGGGTACATAGTAGCATTAGCTGCTAATGTCTCTCTGACCCGACGGGAGGTCAAGCTGACGCTACTTGTTTTCTACCAACCATTTCCACAGTGCGTGGGTTGGCTACATGTTAGAACAGGGCTCAGCATTGCCCATAGGTCCATGTGGCATGTCAGCATGTACACTGAGATGAGTTTCTCCTTCTCACCCAAGATTTTATAAGCATCTTCAGGGTCTGCAGTGAATTTTTTCATTTCTGAACTGAGCGTATTCTCGTTTTGAAAGCAACTTGCTCTGTTTCTCCTCACAAATATAACTTCTTAGAACAATACAAAGGAGCCATTCAAGTTGATTAAGGAAAAAAAGTGTGTGTAAAATGTAGTTGCACAATAGGTATACTTTCTCCTACAGAGAGCTGCATGAGCTCACCTTTCAAAATTGTGTGGAAGTGCATAAAAAAATTACAGATAGTACAAGTAGGTAGTATATAATAACACTGTCTAGTGCTTTCTAATAGACTATTTTACTGATATGAACCCCATATTTGGAGTCATTTTTAGTTTGTCTCCATTAAATTATGAGACCAGAAGCTTGTCACAATGCCATTTAGTAGAAAAAATGCAAAATGCCAGAATCAACCAAATATTTTCTTTTTAATGCACCCATATATTTATTAGGGAACATTGATGCAGATGTAGTTTCTTTCCCCTCACCTTTGCTCAGGAGATCGTACTTCTCTCAAGAGTAATCCCACTGTTATTTATAGGAAGCTCCATGTTCTGATTCCTAATTTGATTGTTTGTCTATATCTAGGTCCAGCCTTAAGGGCTAATCAAACTGTTTGTCTCCCATTAACACCATGTCCACTATTGTGTGGTTTCTATGCCCCGTCACATCGACATAGAGGTAGGTTGATTATAATGTTGTTTTCCAGAATCTGTGCAATCAGTGTTGGAGTTACTAAATGCAACAGTTGCCTAGCAAACAACGAAGCAAAATCAATGTAAACCTGTTAAATGTTTTCAAGTTACCAATCTGTGAATTTCTCTGAAAAGATAATCTTGCAAAAGTATTTCAGCCAGTTCTGGTTTTTTAACATCAGATACTTGCTTTTGATGCCAAATGTCTTAAAATGACCAACACACAAGGATATCTTATGATATTGTATTTAAAGAATAATTATATCTTTTAATTCTTTATATCTATCCTTAAGTTCCATATAGTAAAAATGAAATTCTTCTTTTTTTGATTAAGAGAATTAAGACTTCAATATTTAAAAATTAATTTGCAAAGAGTTTTCCTAGAATTCTTTGTTTCAAAAGTGAAGTACTTTTTTCTGTAGAGAAGACAGGAAGGAAAGGTATGTTTGCAGAGGAAAACTCAGCTTTCGTATACTTTGTATCCATACCTTTTCTTTCAAATACCTTTAGAGAAGAGTTCCTTCACATTCTTTTAAAAAAGAGAATTTCTGCTGTTTGAAAACAAATTCCTCTTGGGTGTATGATTTTTTGGTTGATCCATTCCCTAAGTAATAGTCTTATTTTCATAATTCCTGTAAGTTGACAGTTAATAACCCTTACTATGTCATAAAAAGAAACACAATAGTGGGGATCTGGGCCTGCCTTTCTAATCTAGTGTATATTGTAAAAGGAATACAGAAGTCCAAGCATTATACTAGAAGTGATGTGTGCTGGAACTTTTGTGGTAAGATCATTATCCGTGGTACTTTTAGTAACTGACATGGAAGGAAGGCAAAATCCGCTAATTAGCCTGAGCATATAATTTAATAAAATTAGCTATGAAAAAAGGATGCACATATCAGTTATGTAGCTCTCAAAGCATCCTGTATAGCAAAGAAAAGTTTATTACAACTGAAGGTTACCACGGTATTTTTTTTGTGTCGGTGATGAGGTATATTTTGATTTTGTCTTAAAAACCATTATGAGGTGAAACTTAATGATATCCTTTTCCCCTTGAAAACATACAGTAATCTGCTTTATTGCCTACTTTACTCTTTACTCTGAAAAGCTCCATGGTTGCTGCAGCAAATGTCATGGCTCGAACTGAGACAGGAGGAACTGTGGAAATCAGCACCAAGTGAGCAATTACAGTCAAAGACTGTACAGAAACCTCACCAGTGTTTCTGATTGCAGATTAGACAGAATTTCCTCTTTTTGAAAACAAATATAGCAAAATACTTACACATGGGAGATGAAGCCAAAAGAAGCCCACATGTGTTGAAGTGCTTTGCTGGACCAGGACCAGAGAGGCTGGCCAACCTTTGCTTGCTACACTGATTTCATGCTAAGTGTCCATATGTTTATAGAGAACTATTCTTCCTGGAATGCCTCAAAACTGTTTTACATTACAAGCTATATAGAAAGAAATTGCTTCAGCCAGTTCTGCAGTACATTTGTGGTGTAGTATGCTGCAGTGTTTAATAGAGCACAGCCGCACTGTAAAATGGCTTAGGACAAAAGCAGAAGAATGCTGAATCTAATTAAAAATTCAAGGGAAAATGAAGCAGGCAGAGTGTAATTACCTGAGATGAAATTTAACCAGGACATCAGAATTAAAAGCTTATTCTTAGGAAGATTTCTGTACTTTCTTAGTAAACATTAGAGGTATTTCTAAACTATTTACCTATACATGTTCACTTGAATATACATTGAATTTTCCCAATTCCCTTTTGAATATACATACTGATAAGCTACAAGTAAAGGGTTGCTTAACTGTATAATCTTTATATGGCAAGAAGTTATGCATGCAGACAAGTTATTCACACCCAAAATACTATATATCACATGGGGTATAGAATGTGGTTGGAATGCAGGGTACCAAAACCTTGTTATTAGAAGCTTAGCATAGAAATGGCAAAAAATGTAAACAGACATAGTATACAATCCTGAAAGACAATCTGATGTGTATAACCATATTTGTATTTTCTGCATGCAGTGGAATCAATGTCTCTGGTCCAGACCAGCAAGTTTAACAAACCCAGTACTCTTTGTTATGGATGTGTTGGTGGGTGCTGACATGGTGATACCAAAGTGCTTGACACTTCCATCTAGGTGCTGCCTTGATGGCTTTCTCCTGATCAAGGAAGCAGGTTTGACTCTTGTGTGATGGTCAGAACAATGGGTTTGCTTCATTGTCCTGCTCCAGCTGTGGTGACCAAATGCTGAGTTTCAAAACAGGTACATCCCTGGTTACATCCTTTGGGTAACTTATTATCCATTTTCCTGTTTTATGACTCTCCTTTTTGGTACTCACATACTTCCTTTTCTTCATTCCAGTCTCCTTCCAGACAAAAATCATGCCCAATTATATTTTCCCCAGTGGTTCTAGTTTTGCTACACCTGTACTCAAGTCTCAGCCTTATATGGTATAAGTGATATTTAGGCACCGTTGGCCTTGCAGGATTTTAGTCCCCTAAACATCCCCAAGACTGCCCTCTAAATGTCTGTGAATTCTGGCACAGACTGGCACACAACTCCCTGTGTAACCACCATCCTGTGGTCTGTAGCTGTCTGCAGCTTCTGTCAGTTTCTCACACTGTTATCTGTCAGGTATGGCAATTTCTCATGTCTTGTCCAGTAGTATTCCGTGTCCTGTCTAGTTAGCATAGCCCTGAGGACCTGGCCAGCAGCCTAACGAGTTGGCCACAACCATAACACACTTTCCATGGGACAAACACTGCTTGGTCCAGTGGAGGAATAGAATTTATGAAGCTGATTGTAAGAGCTTCTTGTACAAGGAGATCATCTGGCAAAGACCTAATTCACATTTCAGAAATAGGACCACAGATGTTAAATTCACAACTAGTTTGTATGAACAAAAATATTGAATGTAACTTTAATCTGTGTCTCCAAATAAATTTTATGGTAATCTAATAGTACAGGAAGAACACAATTTTTTTTTTTTTTTTTTGGGAGGGGGGAAGAAAGGATGCAACATCTGCAGTAATTACTCAATCTCGTATGTATATTATATATTATATATTTATAAGACCATTGTGAACAGATTTTTGGTGAGTGCCACCTACATTTGAGCTTCTGAACACTGGGAGTGTGTGTCTTCAAAGACGTTCAAGGAAAGGTCTCAAACAGATGGAGCAATCTGTAGGGTGCTTGCAGAATGTGACGACAACCAGAGAGGGTTCAGAAAGATCTGATGTTAGCAATTAAGTTAGTGAATAAAGATCATAAGTTAGTGATTTGGGGCATGGAGGAGAAAAGTGGATTGAAAATAGAACAAGGCCATGAGATGGACTGTGGTCATGGTCTAGGAATTTGGTTTAGAAAGCAATGCAAGGTTCTGGGTACAGGAAGTTAAAAGCTATGTGCTAATGGCCAGAAGTCAGAGGTGGGTTAGTTTTTGAAAGCAGGAAGTATTCAGGACTCTTATACAGCAGACCTTTACTTAGGTACCTATAAATATAATCCTAGTTTGGCATTCAGGAGCTTCACACAAGACCATCTCATCCCCTTCTCTCTCTAACACACGAGACCTCTAGGTGACCTGTTCCTCTTCACTCTCCACTGTCAGGTATGTGGTAATCCCATGTATCCACTGACTTCAGTGGGAGGTGAACATTTAAATATGTTTGCAAATCTTGAAGCCCCAGAACTGGCTACTATGACTTTCAAGATGAATGAGAGTTAATGTCATAATAACTCCTACGACTAACAATTATCAAATGTGAATTTTAAATACTAGATCAAAAATACAGCCAATGACATACTCACAATCAGTTTACATTTTTAAAAAAAGGAAGAAAGTTTCCCCTGTCCTGGTCTATGAAAACTAAAAAAGAAGTTTATTCAGGTAACTTGAAAACAGCAAGCACACCCTCCAAAAGTAGGAAAAAACGTGTCAGTGATTCATTGTGACTTATTCTTTTAGAAATTTCATAGAATAAATGAATCTGCTTATTTACTTTGCTGTGGTTTTGGTTTTCTAAACAAAAGTCTGTTTAGCAAATGAATGGACGGTCATACCACAAGAAAATTGGGATATTTAAACTTAAAATGTGTATTGAATCTGTCAAGAAATGTATGTAATTTGTCAGATATGTACTAGATTTTGGGGGATGATTTAAATAAGTAAGTATTCACCTAGGAAGAAGTGTATCTAGATGTTCTTAGTTAATAAACCGGTATGCTATAATAAACCGGTATGCTATAAACCGGTATGTTCATTTTCCGAGCACTGACTTTAGCCTATGTTTTACTCTGATAGTCCGCGGCATTGGGAACAGATGAGCATTTTGTGATATGAAACTCCCTCCTGTGTCCAGCCAGCAGAAAAGACTAGATCAACCAACTGTGACTTCCATCCGCTGCCAGGGTCACTGATTTCAGCCAATATGAAGGAGGCAAGTAATTATTTTCAAATGTGAGTCTGTTGCGTACAGAAAGGGTAAACTCACCAAGACTCAGTGGAGCAGTGCTGTTTCCATTCATACTCCAGCAGCTCACATATGAGGAACTCAGCAGAAAGATGCTATAAAATTTATAAAAGTCACTATTGCAGCAGAACAGTGAAGTGATACTCCTTCGGCTACAGAGAGGGTCAGTTATATTCCCTTGATTTATATAGTTTTTCTTCTGCCATACATTGTTTTGTTTTAGGATTTGTGAAGTTATAAGTAGAAGAGATGAGACCGTCATTCATTCACTAGTACTTTATGACAAATTATTTATTTTCATTAATAGTCAAGGAAAACTTTTTGGTTTTATTTACTTTTTAATTAAATTAAATCTTTCATGGGAATATATTTTAAATTATGTAAATGAGTTTCAGCAAAAGAATTTTATCCCTCTATCTGCATGTGTAACTATTTTTTCTTGTTAGTGTTCTTGTAAACTTTACGACCATTCTTTTGTCTTTCAACTTGTACCTATTAAACGAACATTTGTATAAGAAGGAACTTAAGGAACTTGAACTGCACTTTTTTTGGTTTTTTAATATGTGATTTCCTGTTAACAATCCTCCTAGAAAATATCTTTTTTAGGCAGTTAGTTCAGACTTTGAGTCTTACATCCAGATTATATATTAGCAATTAATATATCCAGTAATTTATTAAAAATGTATGTTGAGCCTTTTTTACTATTTTTCCCCTAGAGTGTTCCTATAGAGTATATATAGTCTGGTATCTCTGATTAATAATCTCAAAATAGAAGTGTATTCTCTGCTATGAGAGGAGAATTAGGTGGCAATTTCATTTCTGATGTTGTGGTTTTCTTGGAAATGTGACTTTATTATAAGAAAATGATTAAAAGCTCTGAAATAAATAGAAAGAATTCTTTAAATATTTGATTCCTGGGCTGAGATACAAGCTGGTTTGGATCAGTGCAGAACTCCTGACTTGACTAGAGATGTAGTGATTTAGATTGCTGGTGGATTAAGTTCATTGTCCTTAACTGAGAGAAATATCTATAGGGCAATTATGCTATTAAAGATTTGTTGCAACTGGCAGGATGTAGGAAAGCTGTGCAAGCACTGTTCAGAAATAGTCAAGACATTAGTGTGTTATTCATGACTTTTTCAGCCACAAATCCAAAGCACACCACCATACAGGCTGTTACGAAGAAAATTCCCAGCCAGACCCAGTACAAGGAGACAAGTTTTTACTTCAGGAATAGGAAAAGTGTATTGTTGAAGAAGCTTTCAAGTTTATCACCTCCTGCACAATCAAGCTATTATCTTCAATTCATTTTTTGCTTCCTCTCGGGCTTGCGTTTTAATGGTTGAGATCTGTTCCATTCATTATGGGGCACTACACCATTCCACATGGGGATCTGATTTTTAAGTGGCTGGGAGTGCACTTTCATCTCTAGCTTTGACTCCTGCACTTAAACTCCATACAGCGTTTGGCTAGCATGGGGCATTTTTTCCTCTCTCTTTTTCTCTCTCTTCCTCTACCCCTTTTTTTTTTCAGCGTACCCTTTAGGTAAATCCAATTCTGCCTTGGATTCAACACTAGGCCAAAAATATGTAAAAGGGAGTACTTTCCTCAATCTCTGTTTCTGACTTTAGATAGGGGGAGGGCCAACTCTTTAGAAGCTGCTTATCTACAGTCACTTGTGGTCTGAAAGTTCATGGCACATACTGCAACCTAAGAAAATAAATCAGTTCTATGAGCCAATTATGGATTTTATAAAAGAAAAGCATAAGCAAGCAAATATTCGCTTAATGAGACATATTTCTAAGCTAATATGCTACAGTTTTATTAGCTAATTAAAGATGAACAGTACAATGATCAAATAATGGGCACATTTAAATTGAATCAATAAATCAGTCGGTTCCAATTATTCAGTCACTAAATTATTGCATTGAGTAATCAGCTCAAGTTATGAGTTTGACATGGGAAGGAACTGCTCAGTGTTAGCTTTGTCCTGGGAGAATTTAAGAGGGATCTAGTTTGCTTGCCATGCTAAAACCCATACAAATTCCTATCAATACAATACATATTCTTTATATTTTTTGGAATTAACCCTTAGATGAGCACCTAAACTGGGACTAAGGAGGAATCTCTTGTATTCACAGATGTGATATAGTCTTTCACCTTCTGGGTGCCTGTAAAGAGCTGGTTTTGCCTTGAAAGCCCTATAGAAATATTGAAAACTATAATGAATGCACTGAATGGATGTTCTATGTAGACAACTGAGCATTTAACCTTCCTACCCTCATCTAACTATTCTATAGGATTAAAAATATAGGCTTTCCTATGCCTGGGGAAGAGTTAAACCCAAGTCTTGCATCTGCCTTGAAAATGTTTTTGGAACTGGGCTCTCAACAAGGCTGATGCCCTTGCTTCCTGTTTAGGCCATGGCACTGTAAAAAAGAAGAATGCAAAATTCCTGGAAGAAAAAGACTTGATCTGTGTAGTCCAGTAAATATGGTTTTGCCATTGTCTGGAGCAGGCATCCCTGTATTGTGGCTACTTGTGTCAGGTCCCAGGGGTATCTGGGCTGCCCTTGGCCTGAGGAGGGCTGAGCTGAGTTTACCAGTCGTCCCATGGCCCAGTGCCCATTGCCCAGCCTGTCTGAGCTCCGGCTCTGTGAGTGTCCCGGAGAAAGGGACTGACAGCCCCAGGCAGTCCCTGTCAGACAAACATCTCCCAGGGACATGAGGGCTGCGGGACAGCTTTTACCCCTTCCCCGGGAGCAGACAGAAGGGAGCAGATGGGGATGGGAAAACAAGCCCTGAATCAGATGAGGAAGGGATTCCCACTTGGAACATCACACTATTCCAGTGAATGGCTTGAGTCGCTGGTGGCTCCCTGTGACACTCCCCACCCTAAACTCTACTGAAAGAGATTTTAAGATTGAAGCTGTCAACCTTAGGACCCAGCATGAGCATAACCACCATAACTACCCTAGAAAAAGGTAGGCAATAGGAAGGCATTGTACAACACGCTTCAGAATATTATCATTGAGGGTTTTCTGTGTTAGATAATTTGGACTATTGGACTCCTGAAACACTAATTAGACTTCATGATAAATTTATATATATAATATTTTCACTTTTATCCAGAAAAAAGTTTTTTGGTGTAACATCAGCAATGAGGGAATGGGTTTGGAGTTCCTGACCTCATTATTGCTTATGTACTTTTGCATTAAGACATTGTTTAGGGTAATATAGAAATACCCTCTTCCCTATAAATATTTTGGATAATATTGCCTTTAACCCAGAAGAATCTAATGATCCATTCAGTGACAGTTTGTTATATAAAAGTGTTAAAGATGATATTTCTTCCCTCATACACACATCTTAGGACATAATTCTTACTTAATTTCCTCAAAAAGTGCTGATATTTTAAATAATAACTCATAGAGAAATTAAATGCAGCATTTATTCTCTGTAAACCACAAGAAGCTTTCAGAGGTTTGATTGAAATTGCCATAAAATTTTAAATATTTTTAGGTACAATAAACTTTTTTATATCAGAAATGTAATTTCATAAGTTTATTAATTTGTTTTTCTTTTCAGTGGGATTACAACATGATAAGATCATATGCACGTTTAGTAGTGTTACAACAGAAAAAATAAATGTGTGTGTGTGATTGGAACTTAAATAATAACTAAAAATGTTCCTAGCCAGAAGGTTAACAGTTTGATTGAATTTCATCATGTTACTATTCCTGTGATGATGGTCTGCATATTAAAATCTAGTTATATTTGCTGTGTTCAGTTTACACTGCAGTTATTATACATATAATGAAATACTCAGTAAAACAAAAAAAATTACACTAGGCTGTTTTTTTTAGATTTGTTACTGTATTAGAATTCCTGTACAAGCGCACCTATAGAAAATATAAAGGTTAAATTTGTCTCATCTCATATTCAGTGGAATATTTGCCTCTAAACTTCTAAGTGATTGGATTTGTCTCTTTTTTTCTGGGGCTTCGATTTGTTTCTGATGATATTTGATCCGGCATTTCCCTGGAACAGCATATTATTCTTAGTTTCTTGGGATAGCATGCATGTTGAGCATTTAAGAGTCATTCTTCATCAATGCTTCAAGCATCATGAAATTTTAAAAATAATAAGTGTTTGTCTCGGGCTTATTTGGTCTTAGTCTTTTGTGTTCTGGCATGTATGACAAGCAGAAGCTTTTTAAAAAGAGAACAACAGGATTCTGGCTATGCAACCTTTGTAATTGGAACAAATTGTCGTAATTGTCTTAGACTGTTCAACTTTCTTGGTATTTTTTTCCCTGTGTTCATTATCATGCAACACACATTCTGCGGTATATTTTCTGTCTTCATACTCTTGAGTTTTTCTGACTTTTTTTCTCTTTGAATAACTTAATCTATAGAACCATCTAGTTTTGCATATGTTTGTCCTGATTGCTACACCTTTTTAATGCTTCCAATTAATTTTTAGCTAAAGAGAGCAAGTTTAATGGGAGTACTCTCTTTTTATCCAACCCAGTGGTGGTTTGTTTTGTGTAAGAGGATTTAAATGTTGAGAAACCCCACTCTGCATTTCTCTTTCTCTTGTTTGCTTCCTCTCTTCGAGAAATGCTTACAGAGAGAGAATTAGGTTGATTATGAATCATTCAAATGCATTTTAATTCCAGTCCAGAGTGCAATATGAGTGTATTCCTGTGTCTTCTCTTAGCTAAAATATTAATGAAAATATAAGTGAAAAGAATATTTTTAATATAGCTAATGTAGATATGTCTATATATACATTTATAAAATATGCATATATAGCTAATACGTGTATAAAGTATTTCCAGATTTCTGTTACATATTTGACTAGAAAACCCTTTACAGAGCATATTTCAGAAGACAGTTCCTCAAAGGGAAAGCTATTTATGGGCATCCTTGGACATTTCTTTTAAAAATCTTCTACTTCCTTCTGTCAGAATTAAGATACAACATAATCTGGGGGATTGCTCTAATCCAACTAATCAGCTCCCTTCTTCCCACGACCCTGGAGTGATCCCAGATATCTCTGCAAAACAACTTCACACCAGCTCTAGCAGCCTGCTGATCTCCATAGTCTCTTATACAACCTGCTGTGTATTGTGTACCATTTTGGGAAAACGGCAAATCAGATTTCATTAGAAAGTATTAAAGCACCAGCCAAAAGCTGATTAACTAATATTACTCTATATTTTATAGAAGCATCATTTTGGGAACAGCTTTCTCCTAAGTGAAATAAAAACTTACTTGTCTATTGGGATAAATAAGACCTACTGAAACACATGCAGTAGTAACTGGTGTTAGTTCAGTGACATACTTCATGCTTTCTGACACTTCCAATTAGCATGGATCAGTAAAAAGAAAGGTGTTGGATCAGGCAGCTTCCAATGATGCATTAACAGTTGAAAATTAAATTTTGGTAGGCTTATTCATAAAAGAAATAAAGAGGTTTAATGGCAGCTGCCACTTGCAAAAGGACCAATCATTCATGTCTCAGCTGAGCACCCGAGACAGTTTTTGGTACAATTTGTTTGTTTGGTGGGAAGTTCATTTACGGATTTTTCATGCTGATCTAATTGATTTGCAGGAGGGCTAACAACCCTATTTCCTGCACCTGGTTTGACAATTGATACCATCTGGTTCATTGGATTAGCAGCTGTAGTTCACAACTTCTATCAATTCAGACACATTTGACAAGAGTTCTGCATCTTTGGTCTCTTCCAATTCATTTCCCTCTTTATATGCTGAAATCTGCAGAGCTTCTTCACTGCAAAGCAAGGTTTTCTTAATTTATAGCATAGGGATAATAGGATGATGATAATTATTATTCTAGTCTAGTTACAGCTGAAAAAAAGCATGCATAGTGCCTACAGCAAACACAAGAGGATGAATTAACATTGAGGGCCACATCTGCGTTTTATTTACTCCCGTGGAGATGAAGGGTGCTCAGTATCTCAGAGGAGTAGAACATTCATCATGAAGAAAGTAAACGTAATTATCGCATTTTAGAAATTAGTATCAAGTCTACACAATTCCTTGTTCAATGTCTCATCTACTGTAACACAGTGACTCCCTGACCATTCAGTACATGTTTCAATATGTCTCTCGTAATGTGAGAAACTGGAGCAAATTTAAACCTGTGATTTCCTTCATATGCACACCATTTTAGAAGTAAGAGGAATTTCTTGAGGGACACATTGCCCTACTCTGGGGACGTACCAAACTAGCAGGAGACCTCGTTTCTGTTCTCCATGTGCAATGCTGGTGTCAGTTAACTTGTTGTTCTTAGACTTCCCAGCCCCGCAGTATGACGAGATACAGACATGCAATGGTGGCCAATTAAGCTGTGTTTCTAGTGTAGTAAAAATAAACTAATTAAAGGCTTTTTGGTTATTACCACAGAATGATGTTTATTGGGGTGGATTACTCACCAGCATAATTTGTGCTGAACTATGGCTGATTATCCAAGAGTTGAAAAGAGTATAATGGACATATCATTGTAATTGTGCACTGTTCTCATATCACCTTTGCTAAACCTTCAACCTTCTCAGTCCCAAGAGGAAAAAAAAAAAACAAAAAACAACAAACCAAACCCCCACAAAACCCAGACTTTTGTTTTAACTAGACTATTGTCACATTCTGATGTTAGTCAGATTTTGCTGAAAATAGGTATTTTCACTGGCTGAATATAACCACATAGTACTTTTTTGGTCAATGGACTGCAAAGTTTTGTCTTACCTGCTGAGATCCTACTTCTCTTGGTCTATAATATTAAAACAGCTATATAAATGCTGTTGAACTAGAGTCCTTTACAAAATGGAGGGAGTTTCTGACATACTATCCTGCATGAAGGTTCCTGAAGAGAGCAGATGAATATGCTGAAGGGCATATGGTATGTATGAATAGGTTGCTATTTCACAGAATTTCAGAATTTCACAGAATTTTCAGAGTTGGAAGGGACCTCTAGAGATCATCTAGTCCAACTCCCCTGCTAAAGCAGGATTGCCCAGAGCACATTACTCAGGACGGCATCCAGGCAGGTCTTGAAAATCTCCAGAGAAGGGGACTCCACGACCTCCCTGGGCAGCCTGTGCCAGTGCTCTGTCACCCTCACCGTAAAGAATTTTTTCCGTGTATTTGAACGGAACTTCCTGTGTTCTAACTTGTGCCCATTGCCCCTCGTCCTGTCACTGGGAACCATTGAAAAGAGCCTGGCTCCATCCTCCTTCAACCCACCCTTTAGATAGTTACAAGCATTAATAAGGTCTCCCCTCAGCCTTCTCTTCTCCAGGATAAAGAGTCCCAGCTCTCTCAGCCTTTCCTCATAAGGGAGATGCTCCAAGCCCTTAATCATCTTAGTTGCCCTTCGCTGGACGCTTTGTTCAAGTTGTAGCTTTAACAAAGAAAATGAACCTACATCTCATTCATATTAATGTCGGTGACTTTTCATATCTTGAAAATATCTTAGCCTATTTTACAGACTTGATATGCTTTTTAGGTGTCTTTATGATGATAAGGTATAACAAGAATCCCACCTTTTGGTACCATGTGTACATGCACATAAAATTCCAAGGGTCTAATAGAGAAATATGTATTTTTTATGGAATCCTTAATGGACATTCCCCTGGGCAGAAGCCAGGCTGAAAATACACCAACAGAAGGTGTCGCGATTGAGAAAACAATAAGCAAATTGCAATAAATTTTTCAACCCTATCCATTTAGCTGGGATTACTATCATTTGTGTGGTAACACTAGTGATCAGGTTTTGATGTACAAAGTGTAGCTCAAATATTAACCAATTAAACCTACAACGTTCGACTAAAAAATGATCTTGCTAAAGTGTAAGGTGCTTTACATGACCCATTAGTTCATTAAAAAGATTTAAATTAATGTTTCCCAGTAATTGAAAAATAAATTTCTTAGCAGGGAAAGTTGCCAGTGCTGAAACTGTTGCAATATATTCTCTCCCAAAGAATAAGAAATTCAGGTCTTGTGACTGCAGGTACCTAGCAACCTTTTTCTGCTCTTGCAGCTCACTGTCAACAATCTGGTTTTTGAATACATATTAATTAGTAGTAATGCTATTTCCTGGGAGAGAAGGCTATCTTAACTGCCAGCCGCTATCCAGAAAGCCATTGTTTCAGAACTATTTCAATTAAAAAAAATAAGATAAATGGAAACTCAGGTTTTCCCATGGTGTCTAGATATTTTTCTATTGCAGAATTGTATAAACTGCAGCAGAAATACCTCTATTATAATTTGCATAGTTTATTAAAAGCACTTTCTACAAATGTAGATGTTTATTTCCATATATTATAAACACCATTAGGGGAGGGAGCATAGTATTTCAGACTTATAAGATTGACATATACAAACATTTTTATATGTGTATGCATATATGTATGATATAAAAACATTTATTTGTGCTTGTGTATATTTGTATATATGCATTTTTTGTATATGGAGGCTTTTATTTGTAATGTAATGTGTAAAAAATAAGATTTGCTACCATTTTGATTTTACATTTACTATATACTTACAGCAAAAATTGACTCACTAGATTTAACGAATTAGGAAAGTTTTTCTCAGGAAGAAAAAAATGTTAGGGTAAAGATTATTATTTTAAATCACTTTATCATTTATTACTATAATTTTACCTCTCCTGTAGCTTCTAAATTCATGCTTATCAAAATTGACAATAGCAGTAAGATGTTTCTGAAGCCAGTAGGCCTAAAGAAAAAGTAGTAATTACTATGAAATCAATATTCATTTAATATATTTTGAAATGCAGAGATGCCTATTCACAAAGAGAGTAGTCATTCTGATACATTTCCAAATCCAATGGGATTATAACAGAAAATTGAAATCAGAAGTTTCTTCCTCACATGAGATTTAGGATAAAATTTGTTTGACAGTTTGTCTTTCAGGGAAGTGCTGCTACTTTCCCTGTTCTACAAACATGTGTAAGAGCGGTATGGGAGAGTCCAAGATCTGTGCTGAAGTGGGTTATTCAACCTGGGGTGAAGGTCAGTATATTAATCAAAAGAAAAGGTTTGCTTTCAGCTAGATGCTTCTTACATTCTGTGATTGGAAAGTCATATACCAGCAGCTGCCCAGAGTATAAATATACCCTAAGCATGCCAATAAGATTAAAATATGTGGGAGAAGTCAATGGAAGAAAAATGGATGGATAAATTCAAAACACATAATTTAGTCTAAGTATTCATAACTGCTGCAAGTGACAGAAATTTAGTGCAATGGAGAATTTTGTGGTAAAAGTTTCTGGCCTTTTCTAAAAGAATCCAATTAGTCTCTCTTTTCATCTGTGAGAATTTGGGAGTTTTATGAATTGTAATTTTTGTACTAAATTATTTCTGGACTAATTTACAGAAAGCCGTTAGACTGTAAGTGTTTCACAGTCCTTTGACAGATACCTGATTTTGACAATGAGTATATATTGTCTAGTTGGACACATTTCAATTCCTGGACTGCAATAATTTAACTTATAGAATCATTTGCCCTGTATAAATTCAGAATACATTAATCTAACATTCACTTCCTGTGCACATTCTGTAATATTCATTTTAAATATGTCCTACCATAAATATTCTTTCCTGAAAACTTAGTCAACAGTATACTTTCTGAAAGTGAATATAAAAATATATGAACAAACAAGTTATATCCAGGTGAAATATCATGTCTTTTTTAAGATCTTCCCCAGCTTTGGTAATAAAACTTTGTGTATAGTGATATCGCATCAGAAATTAATTACACATGGCTTGTTTTGGAATTATTAAGACTTTTTCTTTTCTCCTTTTTTTTTAAATAACCTTTGGAACATGGCAAGGGGAATGTGCCTTACCGCAATGTAATTAAAAGCATATTAAGTTATCAAATTAATAACTAAACCAGCAGAACTGTTTTGGGAGCTCTGGATAAGTGTGCTGTACGATACTGAAATAATTTGAAAACTTTCAGTTAAATGAGATTGCTGAGAAGCAGAGAAGTAATTTCATTTATTGTTTTAAGCCACATTCGCATTACTGTTATCTAGTAGTTTTATTTAATTTTGTTCAAGATGCATTTGTAGAATTACATTTAAATAGGGGAAGTGACTCCACAGAGCTACAAATTATGATTTGTTTTCTACCTCCGTATTCTATCTAGAGGTTAAATTTAGAGGATTGCATAAAATATCCATTCAGTAGCTGGACTTTAAGAGAACTCCTGAAAAAGGTAATGAAGATTGTAAGGTCAAAATGTCCACTTTTCCTTTAACATTGACAGACCAATTGAGAACAAAAGAATGGGAATATATTAGGATATAAATTTCTTTAACAATTTCCAAAATATTTCTTCTTAAAAGGTTCTGAATGAACACAAAGTTTGTGGTCAAAAAAGCTTTCCAGGATCCAATTACATTATAGGCAGGTTAAATCTGCTGTTACAGTGGTTTACCAAGATGAAGTTCTGGGATTACCCAAAGAACGAAATTATAATGCAGTTAGAAGTAGAGACCTCACTGAGGTCCTGAGGGAACTCATGGATGAAATTGCTAAGCGACTGTCCATCATATTTGAGAAGTCGTGGCATTCCAACGAAGTCCCCGCTATCTGGAAAAGGGAAGACATAACTACCATTTTTAAAACAGGAAAAAAGGAAAACCCGGGCAAATACAGGCTGGTCAGTCTCACCTCTGTGCCCTGCAAGACCATGGAGCAGATCCTCCTGGAAACCCTGCTAAGCCACATGGAAAATGAGGAGATAATAGGTGACAGCTAACATGATTTCACCAGAGGCAAATCATGCCTGACAAATTTGGCTGCCTTCTACAACTGCGTTACAGTGTAGGTAGATAAGAGAAGAGCAACTGACATCATGTACCTAGACTTGTGCAAAGCGTTTGACACTGTCCTGCATGACATCTTTGTCACTAAACTGGAGAGACATGGATTTGATGGATGGATCACTTGGTGGATAAGGAACTGGATGGATGGTCACACTCAAAGGGTTGAGGTCAGCGGCTCGATGGAGTCCAGGTGGAGACTTGTGACAAGTGGCTTTTCTCAGCGGTCAGTATTGGGACCAGTGCTTTTTAATATCTTTGTCAGTGAAATGGACAGTAGGATTGAGTTTGCAGAGAACACCAAGCTGTTTGGTGCAGTAGACACGCTGGAGGGAAGAGATGCCATCCACAGGGACCTGGACAGGCTGGACAGGTGGGTCCGTGCCCAGCCTCATGAAGTTCAACAAGACCAAGTGCAAGGTCCTCCACCTGGGTCGGGGCAATCCCAAGCACAAACACAGGCTCAGCAGAGAATGGATTGAGGGTAGCCCTGAGGAGAAGGACCTGGGAGTGCTGACTGATGAGAAGCTCAACATGAGCCAGCAACGTGCCCTCACAGCTCAGAAGGCCAACCGTATCCTGGGCTGCATAAGAAGCATGGCCAGCAGGTCAAGGGAGATGATTCTGCCACTTTACTGCACTCTTACGAGACCCGACCTGGAGTCGTGCATCCAGCTTTGGGCCCCCCAAAACAAGAAGGACATGGACCTATTGTAGCGGGTCAGGGGGCTGGAGAACCTCTCCTGTGAAGACAGGCTGAGAGAGTTCAGGTTGTTCAGCCGGGAGAAGCGAAGGCTCCAGGGACACCTTATAGCAGCCTTCCAGTACTTAAAGGGGGCCTAAAGGAAAGGTGAGAGGGACTCTTTATCAGGGAGTGTAGTGATAGGGTGAAGGGTATGTCATGGTCCTCTCCTCGATGGACACGTGATGGTTCGTTTCAGCTGTGATCCTGAAGTGCAAAAAGAAATAGCATCAGGCCCAGGGACTTTTGCTTTCAACACACAATTATTTTATTGGTTCTGCCCATAAAGCGGCATGCCATAGAAAGGAAGAACAATAGGACAGATAAGGTAAAAAAAGGGGGGAAAGAAGATTATAGCTACCACCACGGGTCCACAGGCATCCCTATGGTCCCGAATCCAGAAGGTGTTCTGCTGCTTCTCCTTCGACCATTGTGGTCTCTGGGTGGGGAAGATCTTCAAAATTCAGTTACTAAGGAACCATCTTTTATGCTAGGCAGCACACCTTGCTCCTCCTTGGACCCACCTCCACTCCACCTCTGTCCTGTGGAAATGTGCCAATCTCTGCCTGTCTGGAGTAAGGCTTCCATGCATGGCTAGAGAGGAGTGTCTGACACATGGTCAGCTTTGAAGGCGAGTAACTTCTTACCAGGAAGTGTGTTTTTATATTATAATGACATTATGATAAGGAAAGTTCAACTGAGGTTCAAAATTTCTTCATCAGTGCAGGCACAGCCAGCGTGATCCATCTTCTTCGACAGCAGCTATGTGGTTTCCTTCACTTTGCTGCTTCAATAAAATAGACTTGTACCAGGTAACGACACTGTTTGTACCTTTGTACCATGGTAACGACACTGTTCATACCTCAGTCCTTTCTCCAAGGTTTCTGATAACAGCCAGCTCAGTGAGCCACTGCAAACTGATGTCAAGATGTTAGTTCAGGTTTTGGGGCCTAGTCACTGATGACAATGTTGAGACAATACTGGTCTTCTGATCAACTCTTACAGGGTAATGGCTTCAAACTGGAAGAGGGTAGATTTAGAATAGATATTAGGAAGAAATTCTTTACTGTGAGGGTGGTAAGGCACAGGAACAGGTTGCCCAGGGAAGTTGTGGAGGCCCCATCCCTGGAAGTGTTCAAGGCCAGGTTGGATGGGGCTTTGAGCAACCTGGTCTAGTGGAAGGTGTCTTTGCTCATGGCAGAGGGGTTGAACTAGATGATCTTTAAGGTCCCTTCTAACTGAAACCAGTCTATGATTCTATTAATCTATGACCTTACTTCACTAAGTATCATTTCATGTTACTATAAGGTGGGAGTAATTGTATTAAGTCAGTACTGATTCATAAAAGGAACAGAGTAGGGTCAATGTTCTATTTCTGGCCTCTTTTCACATACTATGATCACAGATGCCAACTAAATCTTTTCTCTCCTCCCTCCTAACACATATATTTCCCCAGAAATTAATTTTTTTAAAGAAAAGTCCTTTAAAGATGTCAGTCCTACCATGTGGCAGGAGAGAATACTGGAATACATTCTCACCTGCTTCCATTTCCTTTTCTTTGCTGAGAGTTCCAAGTGCTTCAGTAATACACAGCCTTGAAAATACTCCCATGTGTAGTTTATTGCCATGAGTTGTTGTAGTAAAATCAGTGGAGCTAGTTGTGCTGGAAATGTTAAGCAAATGTTTGCTGGATTGGTTCCCGAACAGTGTGGCTGCTATTTGTCATGTAAGGGACATCATTTCTAGACACAACTCTGTGTCTCTGTGTGTGTGTGCATAAAAGGGGAGTGAGAGACTGAGAGAGACAGTGACATAGACACATGGTCAGCACAATCAAAAATGTGGGTTATGCAGCATTGGACCATTTGACTTACCAATTTAGATCCTTTCGATTTTATGCTCCTTCTCATAGATATACTATAACTGTAATAGTAAGTAGTAATACAAGCTTAAAGTTTGTCTGTGTTTGCAGGCATTTGGATCTCCTAATGAGAGAAACTTTAGTTCAGTTTAGGAAACAGCAAATACCTATATAAACTGCAAGTAGCACACACAATTGCCTTTTTTCAGGGATCAGACCTGAACAATGGACAGAAAAGAAAGTAATCATCATGCCCATTTGAAGGTTAATCTAATTTTGATTCAGATATTTTATTTTTGAAGGGAAAACAGAACAACTGGAGGTAACGAGTATTTGGTCAAATTCTAAGAGTGTAAAGTGTCGTTGCTGAGTAAACCTCTTCTGGCCATATGTTCACACTTCAGCTGTGCAAAAGTGCTTAACAGCAAAAGCATAAGCAAATCTATTAAAACATCACTAATGAAGTCTAAAAGAGACAGTAATGACGATATGATTGGATTTAGGACTGTTTGTTTGGCATACCTCTGGCCTTCTGTACAGTTCTGTCTTCCCAAGGGTGATGAGAGACTGTTTCAAATGTTGCTTTTGCCAGCTGTGTACTCTGTGAGTGTGAATCAAAGCCCACTAACGCCAGTATGCTTTTGTTTAAACTAAAGCCTGCACTGTTATTATTTTCAAACACCCAGAAATCATAGACTGACTCAATTTCTCCTCGAAATTATGAACTCTAATAAAACTATCATTAGGACTTTTAGAAAAGTAATTCTGACTCCACAGCCTCTAAGATATACTTTTGACAGGGAAAGAAAGTGATTTAGAACTGGTTGAAATAAAAAGGAGTTTTCTGTGTGTTCATAAGCCTCATAAGCATTTCTGAGTGTGAGTTTCAGGAAAAACACCAAGGTCTGAAAGAGTTTCAATAAATTTCAGGTTCTTGGCAATACTATTTTTGCAAAATGACTTCAAATATGTGCTGCAATTTCATTATGCAGGTGTGGTTTGTAAGGATATATGTTTCCAAAATGCAATGTCCCTTGGACCTACACAGGCTGAAGGAGTGAACTTCATGAAATTCAACAAGGACAAGAGAAAAATTCTCTACTTGGGAAAGAATAATGATAATTTTTTAGCAATACAGGCTGGGGACTAACCAATTGGGAAGCAGCTGGCCTTCCTGACAAGCCCCTGGGGATCTGGGCCAACAATAAGCTAAGCATGAGCCAGCCAAGACCGCCAGCTTTATGCTAGGCTGTATGAGCCAGCCAGTAGATTGTGGAAAGGTATTACCCCTGTCTTCTCAGCACACTGCAGGCTCCACATCTGGCTCCCTAGTACAAGAAGGACATTGGTAAACTGCAACAAGTTTAATGGAGGACCACCAAGATATTTGGGGCTGGAGCGCTTGCCCTGTGAGGGGAGGCTGAGGGACCTGGGCCTTGTTAAGCCTGGAGAAGAGAGAACTTTGGGAAGTCCAACAGCTGCCTGCCTGCCTGTACCTCAAAGAGGGTGCCAAGGGCATCCAGAGAGACTCTTTACAGTGATACCTGATGGGAGGACAAAAGAAAATGAGCATAAATTGAAATAATGGACATTCTGAAAATATAATGGATATAAGGGAACATATCTGGATATAAGGGAAAGTTTTTCCACCCTTAGGGCAGTGAAGTATTTGAGCTGGCTGCCCAGAGATGTCATGCAAGCCCATCTTTTCAAGTTCTGAGCAGCCTGGCTTGATGCAAGAGCTGGCCCTGCTATAGGCAGAAGGTTGGACTTGGGTGCCTTCTGAGAGCCTTCCAGCCCAAGCAGCTCTCGGGGTCTGAACTTGTGCAGAACACCGCACAAGTGAAATTCCCCAACATTGTCAAAAATACGGGTAGACGTGCAATCTTTCAAAATTACTATCTGTTTCACTTTGTTACAAAAAACCCCTATAGACACCTAAGGATTTTCCACTCGATCCATTGTGGCCAAGACATTTCTACAGTGTTGCTTCATTATGTGTTCAAATACTTGGTCCTAGTGGTGGAGAACTATAAGGCTTTTTGCTGGGACCGGGGCGAACACTGAGTTATCATAGACTGTGATTTCCCATTGGAAACTCATCTAAAACTTATACCATACAAAAATATTAATGAGAAATGAGGACTGAGTTGATAGTTAAGGTTAAGATGACATTTATTCAGTTGATTCCCATTATTATATTTATTTCCATTTGGGCATTTTTGTTGAAATTCCAGAATTGTCCCATCTGATTCAGACTGGGATAATGCAGTTCATTTCGTTGTACGGTACTTCAAGGCTGAATGTCTGTTTCTTGTAAACCTAATGTGACCTCCTACACTGCATCTGCCATTTGTAAGCAATTCTCTGCAGGAGCCTTTAATGGTGTAAATTTGTACTGACATAGAAACAGAAGCAACAGTACAAATGATTGCATATATATTATTTTATCCAGGGTAACTAGCAGAGGGACCAAGGAATAATAATCCCTTTATATATTTCTCCTTATCTACATTTCTGCTTTTCAGTATTTCCTTGCATGGTTTTCTGAGTTTTTCTTGGCTGCCCTACTTCACCTCCTCTATTGCTTCTGGAGGAAAAAGACTGTCACAGCATGCTGTCTGCATGTTCATTCTATCTCCCTATGCTTTTTTGTGTGCCTGACAGCTTTCACTGATACTTTGTGGGTGGTCCAGTCTCCTCCAGCATCTTTAAAGTTTAGAAGTTCTGACGTCATGCCAGGCTTGTGGGAGGTATGCAATTCTCCTCCCCAATGTTGTTTCCTTGAGCATTTTTTCCTCACTGTTTCAAGTCTTTTTTGCTTCTTCTGTACCAATCCTATTTAACCCCTTGTAGTCAGACAGGTTAGTGTCATGAAGATAACTTTACTTATTTCCTGGAATTCATGCTAAACTATATGTTTGTGCAATATCTGACTGTACGGTCCAGACTCTTATCAGAACATAAAAGACTAGAGAATAACTGTTCCTTCCATATATATCCCATCAAATGGCAGAGAGATATTGGTTTTGTTTATGTACCTGTACACTTCAGAAATGTTCTATGTAGCACACAGAAGTTATTAATAACACTGAGGTATTATTGTGAAAGCACTCAGTGTCTGTACGGAGTCCAAATTTATCAATTTATGTTAAAACAAGTGTTCACCAGCTTTTACTTTATTCAAGTGGGAAGGGAAAGAAAAATATGTTATAAGCTGGGCACTAAAAGAAATCATTGTGGCAACATGGCATACACCAGAATAACATATAAAAATATCTTTTTATGTATATAAAATAGTCAAAGTGAAAACATTTAAAATGAAAATTTTCACATTATCAGGTTGTTTATTTAAGCTAGCCCAAGTGCCTGCCACTTTCGTATGAGAGAGACAGTGTATCTGATCTTTGAGGGGAAGGAGTAGCAGGTCCTACATCAAAAATTTATGCTGATCCCTTGATTTTAAGTCAGACTAATTCACTGAGTATGGAACTGGACTCCACAGAGGAGGTACCTTCACCTGAAGGAATTGCTGAGGTGTGGCTATGGGTGCTTCCATGTGGTACCTGGTACTCACCCTGATGAATTACAGGTAGGCTGCTCTACCTCAGATAACAGTAGCAATGCAGCATTGAAAGAACTCTGCTCCTTTAGGGAAGGAGACCACCTGCATTTAGTGTAGTTCTGGATGGTTTTTCTTCCTCCTTCCCTAACAGCACAATCATTGCATTACAGAGAAGGTGTATTCACTCATCAGATGTTCTTATTCGCCATTATGATCATCTTCAGGTCTCGTCAGACTGGTGTGAGGCTGACATAGATGTAAGCAAGAGTCTAGCCTGCTCACTTTCACTACAAAAAGTAAGTATGGAATTTGTCTTACAAGGTTAAGAGGTCCTGAAAAGGAAGTATTAAAGGTAAAATGCAAATACTAGCATGACAAGATTAGAAATAATTTGAATTGTAAGTGGGATTGAGATGCTGAACTCAAGAGATCAAGAGGTGAAGTGAACCGAAATCTTCTGATAGCTGGTCCGTAACAACGTCTCTAAGTGGCTTTCTGAGGCTCCTCAAAATTAAATAGCAAGGCTTAATTGTCAAACAGAAATCTACAAGAGCAGTAAAGGCACATCTTTTTTTTTTATCAAAAATGACCACAAAAACCTAGCAATACAGGTGACAGGAGACTTTCACTCACAAAGAAATATTTTGACAGAATATATGAAAATCACCACAAACAAAAAGGTCAAATTTACTTAGCTCTAATGTTAAGATCTGAAATGGAGTTATATTTGGTGCAGGTTACAATGGACTAACACTTAGGAATTCTTGGTTGAACACCAAGTTATCGTAAATTTTGTTTTAGGTCAACACAGATTACAAAAAGTTTAATTGCTGAGTTCAATCCTGCACCTGTTAGGGACAGTGCCAGATTCAATGCTCTAGGCACTGAATATGGGAATCCAAGTTCATTTTTCACAAATGAATGCTGGGACTTCACAAGCAACCTTAGACTCATGGGTTGCCTGTCTTTTCTCTTTTTTTTTTTTTTTTCAAGCAGACAAGTGTAGATCTGAGGTTTTATGTCCAATTTAACACCACTAAAGAAATATCAGAGAAAAGAAAGAAGAAAAATCTTAGCAAATAATAATCCTTCCCCCTTAAGCTTCACAGGGGAAATAGAAATCATAGAATCATAGAATGGTTTAGGTTGGAAGGCACCTTAAAAATCATTTAGTTCCAACCCCCCTGCCATGGGCAGGGACACCTTGCACTAGATCAGGTTGCTCAAAGCCTTGTCCAACCTGGCCTTGAACTCTTCCAGAAATGGGGCCTCCACAACTTCCCTGGGCAACCTGTGCCAGTGTCTCACCACCCTCACAGTAAAGAATTTCTTCCTAATATCTATTCTAAATCTACCCTCTTTCAGTTCAAAACCATTATTCCTTGTCCTATCACTACACTCCCTGATAAAGTGTCGCTGCCCACCTTTCCTGTTAGGCCCCCTTCAGGTACTGGAAGGCTGCTATAAGGTCTCCCCAGTTTTCTGGAGTACTCATTGTAGCCACCAAGGCCTGGGCTCTGCTACTGGCTCCGTACATCCATTTCACCCAACTGACATGTCTCAGCCATTATTGGACTTCTGCTGTTGCGTTTTCTCTTTTCATTGGGCAGTCACCTCTTTACACCAGTGTAGTAATATTAACATTGGAACTATAATATGTTCATAAACTGGTACTTTCTCTCCCTACTCTAACTCCATCTTAATCCATCTTTTTATAAACCATTCTGATAAAAGTGATGTCTGTTAAAGCAGATGTTTTGTCTAGTAAAAACTCTTCTGAACAGTGAGCAGTCATTACTTCAAGTAGCTGACTAAAAGCATGTAATTTTCCCAGTATATGCAAATAAACATTGTTAACAGTTGTATTTCTTTTTCCCCTGTAAGTATTCTATTTGTATTGTCCATTCTTGTAAAAATGCAGAGGCAGCAGCTATGTATGTGTATATCTCATGCATTTTCAGAAATGCTTTGTATTGCTATTAATTTCTTCTTGTTCGGGGGAAGGGGGGGGGGAAATAACCTGGGAACCCCCCAACTTTTAATGCTTTCAAAATAAGTCATTCAAAAATAGTGATTGACATAAATTTTTGAGTAGACAAGCTGTAAATTTTTTTCATCTAAAAATTCCAAAGGTTTTGTCACTGTCATTGACTTTATGATGGTGTGAAAATGGATAAAGACAATACATGAGAATCAAGAGCATCATAAATCTTCATTCAGAAACCTCTTCTGTCTCCCAGTATAACAAGAAAAGTGAAATGAACAGACTACATACAACTAGGCAGAGCTGTCTTACTTCATAAAATTAAATCATCAGCACGGTATTATGTCAGTTCCTATTCTTGCAATTCACAGAATAATTTCAAAATAGACAGGTGTGCCATCAATAAAATATTGTGTTAAATTTCCTTACGTTTATAAAGATCAAATTAAGTACCTTGCATCCTTTTTCATGAAAACAGAAGCTGGTTTATGACTCCTTTTTTTCCCCAAAATATGTGAAGACCCTGCTAGAATGGAGTAAACAATTAGTCTGGTTAGGATGAGTGTGTTCTGTAGTGGCATCTTGTCATTGAGAGCTGTCTAATTGAATAAAGTCCTATTAATTGTGCTGTGTCATTCAAAAAAATAAATAGGTCCTATAGTGACTATAGAACTTAACCATGTACTACATTTATTTTATTAACAGGACTACTCTTGTGAGAAAGAAAGCACAAGCCTGCAGATGAGCTATGCAATGTCTAAAGAAAAGTAACTGTGGCCTGAATTCTGCAAGTCTAAGGGTGTGTCTCCAGGAAACAAAGGCATCGTATGTTGATTTGAGATCAGTTCTTAATTGAAGGGTTTTCCAAATGGCTTTTATTATGTAGCAGGTAAATTTAAAATGGAACAATTTGATGAATTGTCAACTTGCAGTTCATTGGAGGAGATTTGAACAATGGCTCTAATTCTTGCATTGCTTTTATCACACAACAAAAGCTGATCTCAGAGGTCTCCATCAGCTGATTCCATGGAGCAAATAAAGAAGAAAAGAAACAAAGTGAAAAGTTCCATCTGAATCTTCAAATGCATAAAAGGCCAAGAATAATACTGATTCAAAGTGACTGGCACCTTCAAAATAAAACATTAACATGTATGACTATAGTACCCCCTCAAGGAATTCAGCTGCAGTTCCAATCACATTTTTGAGCTTCAGAAGTTGCTCATGGGACATTGCATTTCCACTGTACAGGTGGAAAAAGGACTGAGATAGAGGATGAAGTGTACAGTTGGACAGCTGGCCTAATATCTTTGATGAACACAAAAGTAAATTATAAAGTCACATTAATGAATAATAGACCATAATGTAAGTAACTGAAAGCAAGAGGCCTCACAGAGAAGAAAAGTCTAACACAGATAAAGAATTCTATAAAATGTACAAGAATGGAAACATATGGTGTCTGACATCAAAATAAGGATTGTGGTAGCTAAAACATTCAGAACTTTCAGTTTAAAATCACTATATGATATTAAAGGAGGAAGAGTTCATGAAAGCATAGATATATGGATTAATTAAATTAAAAAACTCAAAAGGAATTATTTCACTTCATAAAGCCAGTGAAGAAACTTGCTGATCAGATTTTGGACACCACTAATTTTTTTCACAGAATCATAGAAGCATAGAGTGGTTTAGGTTGGAAGGGACCTTGAAGATCATCTAGTTCCAACCCACCTGCTGTGAGCAGGGACACCTCCCAATAGAACAGGTTGCTCAAAGGCCTATCCAACCTGGCCTTGAACACCTTCAGAGACGGGGCAGCCAGACCTTCCCTGGGCAACTTGTTCCTGTGTCTCACCACCCTCATAGTGAAAAATTTCTTCCTAATACTTATTCTAAATCTACCCTCTCCCAGTTTGAAGCCCTTATCCCTCGCCTTATCACTACATTCCCTTGTAAGAAGTCCCTCTCCAGCTTTTTTCTAGGTGCCCTTTAGGTATTGGAAGGCCACTATAACGTCTCCCTGGAGTCTTCTCTTCTCCAGGCTGAACAACCCTAACTCTCTCAGCCTGTCTTCACAGGGCAGGTGTTCCAGCCCTCTGATCATCTTTGTGACCCTCCTCTGGACCCGCTTCAATAGGTCCATGTCCTTCTTATGTTGGGGGCTCCAGAGCTGGATGAAATATTCCAGGTGGGGTCTCATGAGAGCAGAGTAGAGGGGCAGAGTCACCTTCCTAGACCTGCTGGTCATACTTCTTCTGATGCAGCCCAAGATACGGTTGGATTTCTGGGCTGTGATTGTGTATTGCCAGCTCATGTTGAGCACCCCCAGGTCCTCTCTTCAGGGCTGCTTGCAATCCATTCTCTGCCCAGCCTGTATTTGTGCTTGGGATTGCCCTGACTCAGGTGTAGGACCTTGCAGTTGGCCTTGTTGAACTTCATGAGACTGGCATGGGCCCACCTCTCAAGCCTGTCCAGGCCCCTGTGGATGGCATCCTTCCCCTCCAGCGTCTCAACCACTCCACACAGCTTGGTTTCATTGGCAAACTTGCTGAGGGTGCACTCAATCCCATCATCCATGTCACCAACAAAGATTTTAAATGGTACCAGTCCCAATACTGACCCCTGAGGAACATCACTTGCCACTGCTTGCCACTTGGACATGCAGCCATTGACCACAACTCTTTGCATGCAACTGTCCAGCCAGTTCCTTATCCAACGAGTGGTCCATCAGTCAAACCCATGTCTCTCCAATTTAGAGACAAGGATGTCATACGGAATGGTGTCAAATGCTTTGCACAAGTTCAGGTAGATGACATCTGTTGATCTCCCCTTATCCACCAATGCTGTAATGCTGTGATAGAAGGCCACCAAATTTGTCAGGCACAATTTGCTCTTAGTGAAGCCATATTGGCTGTCACCAATCACCTCCTCATGTTCCATGTGCCTTAGTAGAGTTTCCAGGAGGATCTACTTCATGATCTTGCTGGGCACAGAGGTGAGACTGACTGGCCTGTACTTCCCTAGGTCTTCTTTTTTACTCTTTTTAAAAATGTGGGTTATGTTTCCCATTTTCCAGTCAGTAGGAACTTCACTGGAGTGCCACAACTTCTCAATATTTCCCTAAGTCTTGAAACCTCTTCTTACTAACAAAAACTTTAAAACATTTCTAAGATTCAATTCTGTCCCTCCTCCCTCTGTCCTTTCTTCTTTCTGTTCCCCGACTCCCCTGCTTCCCCACTCAGAGATGTATATCAAGGGATAAAGAAAGAAGAGGTGAGGAAGGGTCCATAGCTGAAAGGGACTTATTTTGAAATTTCAACATTTTGCACTCAGAGTCTCCTTCTCCCATTCTTTCCTCTTCTGCTTACTAATTCAAATTCCTATATGTTTTTTTTTTTTAATGCAATCTTTAAACAAACAAAAAAACCCCAAACCCCACAACTTTAATTAGAAGCTTCAGTTATATTTTATTTCCTCATTATTCTCTCTCAGAATATTTTTAGAGAGAAAACTACTTCTCTCTCAGAAATTATTCCTACTTATTTCTAACTCAAAAAGATCATTGAAGAGTAAATTCCTAGTTCATGACTTTTTCCTTCAAACTATTCTTAATGTTTGGTTTCTTCATGGAAGACCCGACATCTTATTCTTTTTCTCTAAGTGCCAGGCTCAAAAATGGCAATATTACCTGTTTGATGGACCTTAGTCTACATATTTACTTATTTCCCCTTACTTTTCCTGTTTTTCCTTTTGGGTTATTCAAATTCTCTATTTCTACTCTTCTATTTGGTCACAATGATTCTCAGATTCCTTGAAGAAATTTGTTATATTAGTGGTTTTAAATAGCTGGCTAATACACTGAACTGATTTAGCTCAGATGGTGAAGTACTCAAGAGTGGAGAAAGTTCTTGCTTAATTTCAAGCTGACATATATTTTAATAGATGAAAGAAAAGACTAAGGTGTTGTTATTTCGCATAACATTCACATACAATATAATGACAGGAATGTCACATAAAGCAGATAGGTCTTCACTGAAGAAATTATTGTCTGACTGTAAATCTTTCCTTAAAGTTGCTTCGTGTGGAAATTATCTTAGATAAAAGGCTGAAAGCAGCTAGTTTGTATCCTTGAATAGATGATAGAATATTTCTATATCATTCTATATCATTTCTGTCTTATCAATTTCGGTTCTTTCTGTTTTTCACTGTCATCTTGCTAGGTCTTTTCAAAACACAGGTGATTTTAAATTCGTTGGTATATTGTATCTTTAATTCATGCTCCCTTTGCACCACTAAAGTTTCCCATCCCTGAAAGAGACAGTTATCAGACTTTTAAGAAATGTGACTTATAGATTTATTACTTGCCAATCCTTAGCAAGAGTGTTCTGCTTGTCTCTATGAAATTTTAATTGGAACAAATTTTATAGCTGACCAAAATTTACTTCAAATTAATAGAATTATTATTGCATTAGATTTGTCTAATCCCTAAGAACAATGGTCAGTAGCTTAAAATATTACTATTAATATTCATAAAATATTCAAATGAGACATCTGAATTGCAGAAATACAATTGTTGGACATCTACTCACTGGAAGTAACCATGATGTCAATAACAAACAAAAGGACAAAGTTGTGTCTTGTGAGGTAAAGGTTCAAGTTTGTTCTAATAAGGACACTTTAACTCTGATGGTACAGTAAAAATGTATAATGTGGAAAGCAAAATGGAAACAGAACCACAACGAAAAACTGTACAAAATACACCACCTGCAATATCTTAAAAAAAAAAAAAATAATCAATTTCATAGATAATTTAATAAATTCTCTTAAATTAAATACAATTCCGATTAAACTATTTCTCTCATGGTGTGTATACAATCTCATCACAGAACAGACTATGTCTGAATCCATAAAAATTTACCCTTGTACAATAGAGGCCATTGAACACATCCTTTTGCACCATTTATACTCTATTTAAGATCAAGCAGCTAAAAGTCATTTTTGGATAAACCTTCAGTAGAAACTCCATAAATGGAACAATTTTAGCAGATGTGTGTACATACACCCCAAGGTAACCGTACCTCAGCTGCCAGGGGCTGACACCCCACCCAAAACAGGGTTTGAGGTGAATACGGAAGCTCAAACAACATTTACAACACATTAAATGTTAGATGCCTAGGCTGGGATGCTACATGACCAGACACAGAGTAGAGGGCTGCCTTATGTCCTCATACAACTTATGGAGCAGCTAAGGATCAAAATGTGCCTTCAGCTGTGCTCCTGTCTGAAGGTATTGTCCTCAGGTACTGTAGCCCAGTCCCCGTGTTTGGCTGTTTGATTGGTTTGTTGGCTTTTAATATTCATCCTTTAAAAGTTACTTATAAAACTTAAAATGCCTTTCATTATAAAATGTGGCACAAGGAGGATAATGAAAAGGAAAGGGGAAAAAAAATGTATTTATGGTATCCAGTTTTGTCACAAAAGCCTAAAATTAACACATTCTCTTGGGAAGTAGAGTGAGCAACACCAGTCCTTAGTTCAGGCTTCTGCTCTAAAAACTGTTGGTGCAATTTACCTTGTACTGTCAACAGTAACAATCCAGCAAGACAGGATAAGAATCTGGCCCAACCCTCACTGCTTGCTTGCAAAGTCATATTTACACATTTTTCACCTGGTTTGGATTGGTAGTTGTATCTCATCATTAAAAGGGCATCCATTATCCTTCGGTGCAGAACAAATTACTGGTGATTGTAAAGTATTGTAACATAAGAAAACCATGTGTTTTTATTGCTCTACTACAAGATGATGGGCATGCACCTCAGCCTCTTGTGGCTGAGTTTCAGGATCATGAGTCAGTTCTGGGAAAGGATATGGGAAACTTCTGTTTCTGCTTGTCTCACGAAACCAGTAACAAAATGCATTTTGTGAAACATTAAATCTGTACCCTGTGTATTAAGTGTATTCCTAGGTCAAATTGTTCAGATGAGTTCATGTTCATTAAGGAAAATCTGACTCCTGCGTAGGCCTAAGCAAGCTAAGAAATCCCATGTGGTAAATGTCAAGGTGGAGGCATGCACAGGGATATGCAGAAGCAGAACTATGCAATGTCTGGAGAAACATAAGAAAAACATATCCATCATTCTGCAAACAGCAGAAACAAGAAATCATATCTTCTAAGGAGTTTTCCACTCTACTGTGCCTTTATTTTTTACAGATGTGTTCCATATCTCCTCCCAAAAATATTAAATCTACATATTTTCCATGTGTAGAAAATCTTTTTTTTTCCTTAAATCCCTCCCTTTAACACTATTTTTTCACAGTCTGTTTCTCTGAAAACATAATCCTTTATGGCCAAAACTATGTATTAAACCAAATGAAATAGCAGAAATACCCTTTTATGTTATACTCATATTATGTAGTACAGTTACATTAATTGGATTCAAACTGACTGTCAATAAACAGAATCATAGAATCATTTAGGTTGGAAAAGACATTTAAGATCATCAAGTCCAACCATAAACTGCCACAACCACCACTAAACCATATCCCTAAGCACCACATCTACACATCTTTTAAACACCTCCAGGGATGGCAACTCAACCACTTCCCTGGGCAGCCTGTTCCAGTGTTAGACAACACTTTCTGTGAAGAATTTTTTCCTAATATCCGTCCTAAACCTCCCCTGGAGCAACTTGAAGACTTTTCCTCTCATCCTGTCATTTGCTACTTGGGAAAAGACACCAACCCCCACCTCACAACAACCTCCTTTCAGGTCGTTGTAGAGAGAAATAAGGTCTCCTCTCACCCTCCAGGCTAAACAACCCCAGTTCACTCAATTACTCCTCATAAGATCTGTTCCTAGACCCTTCACCAGCTTCCTTCCTCTTCTTTGGACATGCTCCAGCACCTCAATGTCTTTCTTGTAGTGAGGTGTCCAAAACAGAACACAGTAATCAAGGTGCAGTCTCACTAGTGCCAAACACAGAGGGACGATCACTTCCCTTGTCCTGCTTGCCACACTATTCAGCATAAAAGCCAGGATGCTACTGGCTTCTTGGCCACCTGGGCACACTGTAGGCTCATATTCAGCTGGCTGTTGACCAATAGCCCCAGGTCCTTCTCCCCCAGGCAGCTTTCCAGCCACTCTTTCCCAAGCCTGTGGCATTGCATGGGATTGTTATGACTCAAATGCAGGACCCAGCACTCACTCTTGTTGAACCTCATACAATTGGCCTCAGCTCATCAATCCAGCCTGTCCAGATCCATCTGTAGAGCCACCCTGCCCTCAAGCAGGTCAACACTGTCACCCAGCTTGGTGTCATATGCAAATTTACTGAGGCTGGACTTCAATCCCTCATCCAGGTCATTGATAAAGATATTAAATAAAACTGACCCCATTACTGAGCCCTGGGGAACACCAATTGTGGGTGGCCACCAATGGGATTTAACTGCATTCAACACCACTCTTTGAGCCCGGCCCTCCAGCCAGTTTTTTTACCCAGCAAAGAGTATCTTTGTCCAAGCCATGAGCAGCCAGTTTCTTCAGGAGAATGCTGTGGTATCCATTTTCAAAGGTTTTATTAAAGTCCAGGTAAACAACATCCACAGCTGTTCCCTCATGCACTAAGAGGGTCACCTTGCCATCGAAGATCAGGTTAGCCAAATAGGACCTGCCTTTCATAAAGCCATGCTGACTAAGCCTGATCACCTGGTTGTCGTGTATGTGCCAGGTAATGGCACACAAAAGGATCTGTTCCTTAACCTTCCCTGTCACTGAGGCCAGACTGGTGGGCCTGTAGTTCCCGGGATCCTTCTTCCAGCCCTTCTTGTGGATGGGCATCACATGTACTAAATTCAGTTAACTGGGGCATCCCCGGTTATCCAGGACTGCTGATAAATGATGGAAAGTGCCTTGGTGAGCACTTCCGCCAGCTCCTTCAGTACCCTTGGGTGGATCCAATCTGGCCCCATAGAGTTGTGTGTGTGAAAGTGATGTAGCAGATCACTAACCGTTTCCCTTTGGATTATGGTAGCTCCCTGTCCCTGTCTTCCAGCTCAGCAGGCCAGGTAGCTGGTCAACAACTGGTCTTACTATTAAAGACTGAGGCAAAGAAGGCATTAAGTACCTCATCCTTTCCCTCATCTTTTGTCATGTTTCCCCCTGCATCCAATAAAGGATTCTCCTTAGCCCTTTTGTTGCTAATGTATTTATAAAAACATTTTAAATCAAAAATTACGCCAGAAACATCGTGCCAAGAAAGTTCAAAAGTCATTTTGTTTCATGACAAAGTAGAATACTAATACCTTTTAATGACTTCAAGGAAACAAAATTTTAGGTACTTCTTTCGGTCTTCCTCTGAATGAATGCAATTTAAATACTTTTGTAGGTAGATTATTCTATACTCAAACAATAATATTTCAGTTAAATTTGCCATTCAAAGGTTTCATAATTCTAAAATATTTTCAAAGGGTCAGACTCAACCTTTTAAAAACTTAATTTTTACCAGGCTGTGAGTCGTATGTTAAACTATTTTTTTCCTCCAGAGTTGTTGGCTTGTTCTGATCAGAATATTTACATTACAAATTAAAATGGAGAGGAAATGTAAAGGATTGTGAGTCTCTTAAGGTTTATTTTAGAATGTAATCTCAAGCTGATAACATATATTATTTCCTGATAGATGATATCAGATGCTAAAAAATTTAAAAATAAATAAATAAATAAACCCAGAACAAAAAAGACCACTTCAAAGACATCTGGAGAAAAAAAAAATGGGTCATATAGCTTTTCATTAATTAAAGCAACTTTTTTAATGACTAGTTAGCAGACAGGAGTTTATTTCAGTGATTTCTCTACATCAGTAAGCTAAGATAAGTATGTAGTGTCTGATGTAATAAGATGTTACATACATGCTGCGTAAATTTTAAAAATACTAAAAAAAAAGCAGTGTAAAACTAGAATTATATTAACTTCTGGTCAATGATGTAGTGAAATAAATTAGAAATACTACAAACCTACCATTTCCTTTAAAATGAAGAAACAAAACCGAGCTTCTAAACAACTAAACAAAGCCATAAACCAACCCCTCTGGCCCCAGTTGCTGGATGAGTTTTCGGCATAGGAACTAAATTAGATTGAAAATATATTTAAACAGTTTAGGCTTATTATGTAATTATAGTTGTATATCACGTAAGCTGATCAGTTTATAAAAGTATATTTCATATTTCTGGAATGGGAAATTTATATTAATAAAACAATGCAATTCTATGTTGATATAGTAATTTGATGTAGGAATGACTACACTAATCGCTATGTTAAAACTATATACGTTGTGGGCTAGTTTGGGTAAACACTTTGCCAGTACCGATATGTTTATGGCTGTAATAATGTGTATCAATGTTTTTCTCTGATGAATCCAAAATGCTATAGAAATAAAGTGCTTAACTTGTTAAGATTTTCTCTTATATCTTACTGAAAAGTTTAAATAGGCTGCACGATACTGTTTAAAACAGAGTGAGGAAAAGAGCAGAGATTTCCAAAGGCTGGCAAATCCACTTTATGATATATTTTCTCGGTGTTTTTACAAGAACCTCAGAAACAAATGAAAAAAAAAATCACAAAGCAGATTCTTAATCTAGAACAAACGTACATCTATAAAAAATGGGAAAACAAACATTTGATTTTCTCATGAAATATAAAGGAAATCTGTAAAATTCTATTACAGGATCACAGAATGGTCAGGGTTGGAAGGGACCTCTGGAGATCATCTAGTCCAACTCCCCCTGCCCATGCAGGGTCACCTACAGCAGGTTACACAGGACGATGTCCAGGCGGGTTTTGAATGTCTCCAGAGTGGGAGACTCCACAACCTGTCTGGGCAGCCTGTTCCAGTGCTCTGCCACCCTCAAAATAAAGACGTTCCTCCTCAGGTTAAGATGGAACTTCCTATGTTCAAGTTTGTGCCCATTACCTCTTCTCCTATCACTGGGCACCAATGAAAAAATCTGTTCCCATCCCCCTGGCACCCTCCCTTTAAGTATTTGTAAGCATTAATAAGATCCCCTCTCAGTCTTCTTTTCTCTAGACTAAAAAGACCCAAGTCCCTCAGCCTTTCCTTGTAAGAAAGATGTTCTAATCCCCTAATCATCATTGTAGCCCTTTGCTGGACCCTCTCCAGCAGATCCCTGTCCTTCTTGAACTGGGGAGCCCAGAACTGGACACAATACTCCAGATGTGGCCTCACCAGGGCAGAGTAGAGGGGGAGGATGACCTCCCTCCACCTGCTGGCCACACTCTTCTTGATGCACCCCAGGATGCCATTGGCCTTCTTGGCCACAAGGGCACATTGCTGGCTCATGGTGATCCTGTTGTCCACCAGGACTCCCAGGTCCCTTTCCACAGAGCTGTTCTCCAGCAGGTCAGCCCCCAAACTGTACTGATTCCTCCCCAGGTGCAGTACCCTACACTTGCCCTTGTTGACTTACATAAGGTTTCTCTCTGCCCAACTCTCCAGCCTGTCCAGGTCACGCTCTATGGTAGCACAGCCTTCTGGCGTGTCAGCCACCCCTCCCAGTTTTGTGTCATCAGCAAACTTGCTTATGGTACACTCTATCCCTTCATCCAGGTCATTGATGAATATATTGAATAGGACTGGACCCAGTACTGACCCCTGAGGGACACCACTCATTACTGACCTCCAACTAGACTCTGCACCACTAACCACAACCCACTGAGCTGTATCTGTCAGTCAGTTCTCAGTCTACCCCACTGTCCATTCCTCTAACCCACACTTCCTAAGCTTGCCTGTGAGGATGATGTGGGAGACAGTGTTGAAAGCCTTCCTGAAGTCCAGGTAGACAACATCCACTGCCCTCCCCTCATCTACCCATTCAGTCACACCATCATAGGAGGCTATCAGATTAGTCAGACATGACACCCCTTGGTCAATCTGTGCTTACTACTTCCAATAACCTTATTTTCTTCCAGGTGCTTTAAGATGACACCCAGAACAAACTGTTCCATCATCTTTCCAGGGATGGAGGTGAGGCTGACCAGTTTCCTGTAGTTTCCTGGGTCATTCTTCTTGCCCTTTCTGAAGACTGGAGTGACACTGGCTTTCCTCAGACACCTCACCTGTTCTGCAGGACCTTTCAAAGATGATGGAGAGCGGCTCAGCAATGACTTCCCCCAGCTCCCTCAGCACTCAAGGGTGCATCCCATTGGGCCCCATGGACTTGTGGATATCCAGTATATCCAACTGATCTCTAATTTATTCCTCATCAACCAAGGGAAAGTCTTGCTTCCTCTAGACTTTCTCTGTTACCCGCAAACTCTGGGTCTCCTGAGGACTGGCCCAAGCAGTGAAGACAAAAGCAAAGGAGGCATTCAGCAGCTCCACCTTCTCTGCATCATCTGTCACTACGGCACCTGTCTCATTCAACAGCAGGCCCCCATTTTCCCTAGTTTTCCTTTTGCCTCCTATATACTTAAAGAAACCCTTCCTATTGGCCTTGCCATCCCTCGCCAGGTTCAGTTCCAAGTCTGCCTTGGCTTCCCTTGTTTCCTCCCTGCATACCCTGACAGCATTCGTATACTCTTACCAAGCAGTCAGTCCCTTCTTCCACCTATTGTAAACTTCCTTCTTCCACCTGAGATTTTCAGAAGGTCCCTACTCAGCCATGCAGGTCTCCTGCTTCCCTTGCCTGATTTCTTGCTCTTTGGGATGCACCGATCCTGAGCTTGGAGAAAGTGATGCTTAAATAGCAGCCAGCTCTCTTGAGCCCCCTTACCCTCTAGAGCCCTCTCCCATGGGATTTGTCCAAGCAATTCCTTGAAGCGATCAAAGATAGTCCTCCTGAAGTTCCAGGTTTCAACCCTACTTGTCATTTTGTGTATACTCCACCTAATCCTGAACTCAGTCTTCTCATGATCGCTGCAGCCCAGTCTGCCCCCAGCCTTAACATCCTCCACCAGTCCTTCTTTGTTTGTCAGTACTAGGTCCAGTAGTACACCTCTCCTGGTGGGCTCCTCCACCACCTGAGTCAAAAAGTTATCATCAATGCAGTGGAGGAACCTCCTGGACTGTACATGCCCAGCTGTGTGGCCTTCCCAGCAGATATCAGGGTAGTTGAAGTCCCCCATGAGAATCAAGGCCTGTGATTGTGAGGCGATTCTCACCTGTCTGTAGAAGGCCTCATCAACTTCCTCATCCTGATCAGGTGGCCTGTAATAGACACCCACAACAGTGTCTCTCATATTATCCTGCCCCTTAATCCCTACCCACAAGCTCTCAACGTGCTCTTTTTCTGCTCCCATGGAAAGCTCGATACATTCCAGTTGCTCTCTCACATAAAGAGCGACTCCACCACCTCGCCTCGCTGGTCTATCTTACCTAAAGAGAACATAGCCCTCCATGACAGTGTTCCAGTCATGTGAGATATCCCACCGCATGTCAGTAATTGCAATGAGATCATGGTCCTGTGACTGCACACAGATCTCTAACTCCTCTTGTTTATTCTCCATGCTGGGCGCATTAGTGTATAGGCATTTCAGAAAAGCCAATGAGTGTGTAGTTTTTGCCCTTGAGGGGTGGTGGGCCTTCCAATACTCAAAAACACTAACACTCTGCCCCACAAGTGCTGGGCTACTACCCCCAGATGCCTCTCTATCAAGCCCAGTTACATGTCCATCCCCCTTCGAATCTAGTTTAAAGCTCTGTCAATGAGCCCTGCTAACTCTGCTCCAAGAACCCTTTTCCCCCTGTGAGATGGGCTTTTCCCATCTGCTGCCAGCAGGCATGGTGTTCTGTAAATCATGCCGTGATCAAAGAACCGAAAACCCTGCCGGTAGCACCAAGTTCAGAGCCAGTCACTGACCTGCTGGCTCTTCCTGTTAACCCCCTCATCATTCCCCACAACTGGAGGGATAGAAGAGAAGACTTGGGCTCCCGATCCCTTAACCAGTCATCCCAAGGCCCTGAAATCAATCTCAATTGCCCTTGGGGTTCTTACTACATCATCACTGCCTACCTGAAAAACTAAAAGGGGATAATAATTCAATTGCTGCACCAGGGTTGGAATGTCAACATCATCTTAACATCACTAATCCAGGCCCCAGGGAGGCAGCAAACCTCCCTATATAGCAGGTCTGGTCTACATATTGGGCCTTCCGTCCCCCTCAGAATTGAGTCCCTTATTACAATGACCCGACTTTTGTTTTTTACTGAGGTGGTTTTGATTTGAGGTGTGGTTTGACTAGGCCTCAGTGACACCTCCAACCTGGGAGGATTATCATCCTCACCATTGTTCAGTTCCCCTTGCAGAACAGTTTATCTGTTGTGCAGTGGGACTTTGGAAGGTGTGGTAGTTGTTGAGCAGATGCACCTGCAGCACCTGTTGCTTTGGGCAGGAACATCTCCCCATTGCCCCCTGTCCTCCAAGCTACCCTGTTCAGCCAATTGGGGAGAGGAGTGGGAGTTCTCCGCAGCAGGGGCTGTGTCTGCCTGCTGGGTTTCTGTCATGGGAGACAGGGTATGACTCCAAGCATCTATCTCCCTCTTGCATTCCCTGATAACGCTCAGCCTACTTACCTCCTCCCTGAGCTCCATCACTAAGTGTAGCAGCTCCTCTACCTGGGCACAGCTGCCACAGGCACTCTTACTGCTGCCATCTGACGACACTGGCATGAAAGCAGGGCACACCCCGCAGCCCAACGCCTGGGTGGCAATGTGTTCACACGGGAGCTCTGTCTGCGAAGCAGCATCAGAGCCGGTGTGTGCACAGTTGATTTGGGCCATGTTTTTTTGCCAGGTAGATACCATGGCTACCCGACCGAGTTGGTAGAGTTGCAGCACCCTACCGTGCAACCTGTCACGCCCAGCTGGCCCAGTCAGTGCACCCACTCAGGGGGTCCGCCCTTCCGCCATGCTCTCGGGTGCCGCTCTGGGTGCCGCCCTCCGGCCACCCATGTGCCGGGTGCCCAGTGTAGAGAACCAATACCAGATGCGATTTTGTCTTCACTTTGCCATCATGCCGCTATCTTCCAGGAGGACCATCTTCTTCACAGTTTTGGAAGCGGACGACCTCATGCGCCTGCATGACTAGAGGCGCGAAAAGAGCAGGAAAAGGCTTGTAGGGGACCAGTGCTTCTGGTCGATCTGCACATGAGCAAGATCCCTATATAAGGCTTTTGGTGGGCTTCTTCGCTCTCTTTGTTCTCCTCGCCTCCCTGCTGCGTGCATCCCTGGACCCCAGACTCAGCAGAAAACCGTTGGACTCAGGGTGGCAATAGCGAACTTTCTCCCTCTTTCTTTGCTTCCTTCCTTACCCCCCTTTCCTCTCCCCTTTGCCTTCTCTTCCCCTCCCTTTTTACCATTCCTTCGCGGTTTGTTAAGAGAATTAAATAAAAGGTTGTACGACATTTGACCAACTTCAGTGTCTTAATCTTCTCCTTGGGATTATAATGAAACCTTCCGGACACTGTATCGGGACACCCAGCGAGCCGAGCTGTGCTCCTTCACAGCTCCTTTAGAACTGCCACGTGTGCTGCTGGCTCCACCCCTGCCATGTCAGCAGCCCTCCCCCAAGCTGCTGGTTCCGGTTCCGGCACAAATACGAGGGCGAGCGAGTTGTTTTCTCCAGCTTCGAAAAGCCCCAAAAGAGCCCCTTGCTGGCCCTTTTCGCCTCCGATCCCCTTCCCCAGCGTGGCCTTACCTGCACTGGAGTGGGTCTCCTCGGCGAGTGACCGTAATCTTCATTATAAACAGATGTGAATAACAACAGCAACAACAACCACACTACTGTTCACTTTCTGGGGTTTTTCTTCTGTATTATTTTGTTCATCCTTTAGTATTTGTTCTGATAACTGAGTAAGCATTGCCTGAATAACAACTGCAAAATGGAGCACTTTATATGTTTTAGTTTTTCTTTAAAGATACAAAGATGAATATTCCTAAAACACTTTCAGATTATTTAAAAAATTAAGGAGATAAATGTAATTGGCTTTTGAAAAACATCCAAAGTGCAAGACTGCTTAGGTTGATTATAATAATTTATACATAAAGCCACAGACACAGAGGCTGATTTAAATGTTTCCTCACTGAGGAAACTTTCTTTCCAGAAACCATTTTCTGGAAGGTTTTTCCCATGTGATATAGCTTGTACTGCCACTAAAATCATAAGCAATGTAATCAAAACATTGACCATAATAGAACAATCACTAGTAATTACTGTAAAAATTCTGTATTGGAGTGTAAGACAAAGACCAAGAGTCAAAATATGGCTGAAGACAAACAGATAAGATTTCATGCCTAATGTTTCATGCAGTATATGAAAACTACTTAAATTTTCTGAAGAGGTTAACTTGAAATAATACAAGTCTTCTCTGAACTTCAGAAAATCCACTAAAATATTTTTGTCCATATTCTCCATCCTCTAAGCAATAGAATTTCTAACTCCATTTGCTTCAGTACATCTTTCAGTTCTGACTGTGTTCTCCTTGCAAATTCTTCCTAAAATTAATGTTTAAAGTGCCAATTTCTTCCACAGGATTTCCTTTTGGAATTTCTTTAGTTCAGAAGCACTCTGGAAGACATGCCTTTTCTCCTCACCTTAAGAAAGATCTATTCTGCTTGAAAACTGGATGATAGATTCCAGCATCACCAAGGCACGTGATACATCCACAGTGCCTACCCTCCAAGATGGCAATCCTGCCAGAAGGGAAAAAAACACACAGGTGAAGAAACCAGAAGCCATAAGGCAGTGAGTGCTGGTTGAATCACGATTTGCAGAAATTTAGCCATTTAATATTCTTAATCTTTTGAAATCTATTGTATTGAGCCATCTCTGCGCAGTACAGCAATGTCATCAAATGCTCCCCTTGGTTCTAAGTGTGCTTAACGGGTCTATAATACATACAGAACATCGTATACGGTAGAGAAAGAACAACTGGATGCAGCCATCATAGAAGTTACAGGAATACGTACTTGTTCTTGTCGCTTCTTATTGCTCATGGTACTCTGTAATGTGTTCTCTAGACACAATGCAATACTGGCTATCTCTTTTTCCCAACATTGTGGTCATTCTACCCAAAGTAATCCACAGCGCTCTATTAAACCAACTTGTCTAAAAGCAAAACCATGCGTAGCAATTAACTCTCATTGTTTAATTTTGTTTTCTGTGTCTGAAAGGAGAAGAAAGAACTGACTTGTAAAGTCAAAGCCAAGTTTATTCGAAAGAGAATACATTTTTGTTTTCGAAGTCTAGTCTCCAGTCACGGGTGAACAGCACAGTATAGACTCCAACAGTTAAACTGCTGCTGCTGCCCTTGATAGTGTCATTCAAACTGCTTTTGAGGTTCTCAACAAAAGAGACTCTGAGCTGTTTGACAATTAGGTTTAAAAGGCACAGAGGAAATAACAGTCCATAAAAGTGAATGACATTCTCAGAGAGACTCTACTAGCTTTTTTCCTCTCAATGGAGAAACAAAAGGATGCATGTAGTGAGGACAATATAGTTGTAATTAACTTGTCATTTGTATTAATAATTATACAGTTTCAAGACTGTGTATTTTTACAGTTAAGGTCATAGACTAAAATGCAGATTCAATTCTTGCTTCTCTTAGGTTTCTCATGGGACATTGCACAATCAATTTATCTTTAAATGCATTTATTTTTTTAATGTAAAAGGAAATAGTAAGATTTCTATTTTACCCATTCATTCATATGAATTTGCAGTTCTGTTTTAGTCTTCTTTTTTATTATTATTATAAATCATCTAATGAGGTATTTTTTTTTTTTTTAACAAGAAAATGAATTTGAGGGAAGAAACATTTTATTAAGGGATTTAGTTTGCTAATTTCCCAATTTTACTAGAAAATCTTTTTCCCAGCTCATTAAAATTCTTTATAAGGCACCCCATTTTAAGTTGAATTAAAATAAAAGATATTTATTTTTTCTCAGACAGATACTTTTTTCTTCCTTAATCTTTATTTCAGAATCCTTAGCTAGAGAAAGGCTAGTTTAACTAACAGTAATAACTTAATTTGGACTGGACAGGGTCCAAAGGAAGGCCATGAAAACAATCAAAAGGCTAGGGAACTTACCCTGTGAGGAAAGAGTGGAAGAGTTAGGTTTTTTCTCCCTGGAGAAGACTTGGGGAGACCTCATCACTGTATTCCAGTACCTAAAGGATGGCTTCAAAGAGCATGAAGGCTCTCTCTTCACAAGGACCACATGGAGAAGACAAGGGGCAATAAGTACAAGTTGCACCAGGAGAGGTTTCATCTCAACATAAGAAAGAAATTTCTTACAATGAGATCAATCATTCATTGGAACAACCTCCCCAGGAACATGGTAGAGTCCCCATGACCAGTGGCTTTCAAGATCTGATTGGACAGGGTGCCAGGCAACTTTGTCTAGGCTTGTTTTCTGACAAGAGGTTGGACCAAATGATCTTTCGAGGTCCTTTTCCCACATGGGCTATTCTATTATTCACCTATCCTCTGAAGATTTACTTCATAGTTGCATTTAAGGATGAGAAAAATGTGTGTGACGTTCTTACATAGCTAACAGCAAAAACTTTCCTTTCACTTTCCAAGTGACTGTAGGTTCTATATTTCACCAGCAATCTTGCATTAAACTGTAATACAAACAAATAGGTAAAGAATAACAGCTAAAATAATGTGTAATTTCCACTTTGAGTTTATCAGTTAACAGCATGGTAAATGTTATAAATTTTCTAAAAATTTCTAAAATGTCACATTTTTCAGACTGTAGATTCACAAGAAACCATTCAAACTGCAACTTTATTTGAACAGGGGAGGGAGTAAATAATTTTTTCAGTTTCAAGACAGATTGGGTAATGTTGCTTAGAATCACAGTTACTGGCTGAAAAGCATAGAAAACGAGCATGGAATGGTGGCAGAGAATAGTGGCAAAATCCATATTTTAAAATTGCTTACATAGTTTGTATCAGTTTCTATTATTTAAAATTAAGGTTAATGCTGAAAAATTTTACACTTTCTCAAGATACGAAAAAAAAGCTTTATGATAAGAGGAAACAATAGTAATAAAATATTTAGCACATATTATTTATTCATTTATATGATTGACCTGTAGAAAATTTTCTCCTCTGTTAATCATTAGACACTCATCTAATCTCTGACATCTCACTTTTTTCAGGTAATTTATGCACACAGAGTCACTAAATCTGGATTCCTGGATTTTTCCTCTGAGTCTCAGAGGACAGACCAGATTGAGTTAGCGAAAATTACTTTTGTATTTAGTTGTTTCAAATGAAAAAAGGGTAAAAAATAATTGCGCACCATGTGTTTTTGTTTTTACCTGGTTAGTCTAAAGGAAGTATTAATCACGCTATTTATGCTTCACTGATGTAATTTTGTTTCCTGTGACGTACATATGAAGAGAAATTCTATCCAACATCTGGAGGTTGTGATGTATTATAATGCCTTCTTGTGATTTCTTAACCTTAGAGGTTTAGAGTAGAGCTTTGTACACATTTTGGAAAGTTTATTTACAATGAAAAATGCAGAGTCAGGTTGAGAAGGATACATTCCGATTCAATGAAACATCTCATTAGGTGGTTTCACTTGGAAAAAAACAAAGGACAATTGATTTTGGCACTTCCTGAATTAAATGTTTCACTTAAAAATGTACTTCAGTATTATTAAGTGCTAACTAGATTGAAGAAATTTGGTTGAATGAACCTTTTCCAGTGTCCTGACAAAACTCTAGTTTGACCTAGAGCACATTTGTTTGCAACTGTATGGTTTGTTAAAACTTATACTCACACACACTTGTAGGTACATACTTATATATGTATATATACACACAGTGATATCTACTGCATATATATGTTACTGATGTCAGAATTTGAAGACTCAGGTAAGGGAACAGGAGTCACTACTTTGAGTGTTAGATATTTCATTTCAAGTGTGTCCCATGGTAAGTTTTCAGTTTTTTAAGTACTCTAAAAGATAACCTTGCACACCTCAATCCTGTCCCTTCTCCTTGTAAGTAACCATTGACTTTGACGGTAGCTCTGAAAGTAAGAAAGGAATGGTTCAGATTTATCATCAGCTCTATTGTCTAACAGAATTTGACAGCATGAAACTATGAAATGGATAGAATGATTAAAATTTAAATCCAGCCATACTTATAGTAGGTATTAAAGTCTATGCACTTTCTAAGCCAAAAGTCATTGGAAAGAGTTAAGGCAGAAGCACTGAACCTTTGGGGGTCCATCAATTTCAATTCATTTGCTCTGATTTTATGGATCAGTACTTGGTCTCTTCACTCTAGTGTCTATGAAATGTCAGTCCTTCTAGTTACAGCTCCTGAATAAAATGACCTGCATATGTAACTATAATTTCAACACTTTTCCAGCATTCAAATGTTTAAGCACACAATGTGTGTCAGTTAGAATTAGGATGATGCAGTGGTAGAGTGCAGCTTGCTTTGTTTTGCCATTGTTCGGCATTGCAACTGGCATAAAATCCAGTTGACTATCACTCCATGAGGCATTTCTATATAGTCTGAATAGTTCTGGTTGTGAAAGATAGCCATACTTTACCTCTTGCCATATATGTTTTTAGGAGGTATATGCTATGCAAACAGCTAAATTATGCAAAATATGTAATAATTATATTTTTGAAGCAGCTGGAATTACTGTACTAACAGTCTAACTAATCACAAAATCACAAAAACATTGACATGAAAAGCTGATGACCGAATTATACATTATATTTGTTCATCCCAACCAGAATACAAAATATACATTATCCATAACAACTCCGAATCTGGCCCTTTTCATTACACAGGAAAGAATGCCTGGTTTTCTATACAGAATGTACTTTTAATAATGACTAAATGTGATGTGACGTTTTCTGTAGATTGAAACAAAGTTAGGCTATAGCTGTTCTAGAATATTTAACGAGAATAAAATGTTTTAAATGTCAATAAAAAATCAGACTTTGAAGGATAGCTTTATTTGTAACCTTAACATTTTTCTCATCTATATAAATATACGTACAGATGCATCAGTAATGCATGTGCATACGAGTGTTGTTGTTTACAGGCAAAGCATGGTTCTTAAGGAGACTGATAAAAATATACCTACGCTTCAAATATTTTGATGATCAAACTTTAGAGACACAGAAATGAGAATGGAATGTTTTAAAATTCACTGCTTTTTATAGGCAAGGCAATTAAAAAATATACACAGTAAAGGCTTTTTCCCCAGTTTCCTAGTAAGGCAAACATTTTCAAGATAACTTCTGGAAGAGATCTTAAGAAACAATCATTACTGGTAAAGAGCTTTACACAGAGCATGCTAAAAAGTATTGTGGTTCTTCTTTTAGTTCTAAAATTAGTTATGTGCTTTGTAATGTTGAAACCATAATATAGCGCTTGAAGCAAGGTTAAAACTGATACCACATTTGACATGCTGAAATATATATGGAAAACATAATACAATGTAAAAACAAAAAAAGCCAAAAATAATCCAAAAAACCCATCAAAGCAAGGTCATTTTAAAAAAAAGGAAAATTTCAATACTATAGTTAATTTTTGGTTATTCATAAAAAAAAATCCATTAACAATTTGCTAAAAGGAAAAGTGACTCATCCTCATTTTATAGGTTAAATCACCCCATCAGGAATGAAGAAAAATTTATATGTGACGTAAGTGATCTGTCACATTTTATAAATAGCAAGGGTGAAATGACAGATCAGTGTGCAGCAGAGAAAAATGTGGGATAAAGCTTGTAAAACTTATATCAAATTCTAGTAGATAAAACCCCAAAAGTTTTTATCAACCACTGTTTACTTGCAATAGGTCAAAGAAAATTCACCAGCTAGATCATGCACTGGGTGTATTGCATTTTTAATATAATCCAAAATTCTAATTCCTTTAAAAACCAGACAAGTTTTACATTATATTTTTTTCTGAAATGTAATGAAGCAATAATGCAGCCACTGAAAGACACCATTTCCATTTACCTTAAGAATAACTAGCTATGGTATATCTAAATTTGTGATATGTATACAATAATCTACTAAATTCCATGCAAATACAATGAAAGCTTCTAAAAGTATTTTTCAAATAAGGTAAAAATTCTAACGGAAAGAGGGTGTATGCCTGTGGAATAATAATGCACCTGCTAAGTTAAATAAAGGTAAGATTCTGTTCTCCTTAGTAGAAACAGAGGCAGCCATAATAACTATGCAAGGATTTACTGTAGTCAGCTTTTATTCTGCTGATGTCACTTACCTCTTTTATCTCTATCCTTTTTCTCCTTTGCACTTATTTAAAAACACAAACACGTACTCAGCCCTATATTCTCCGTTTGCCAATGAAATTAGTGCAACTAACTTTTGGAACACCTATCCCATGGGACACGTGAATATTGCATAAATAAAATCATATTAATATTACAGGCCAAGAAAATAGGTAATGAAAAACATTCCTACAAGCCAGATGGGGATAAATCTTTGTCTTTAATTAGTTTGTGACTAGAATCCCAGACACGGTACATTATCCTTGATTGCCAAATTTGTCCCGTGCAGCTCAACAGGTATCGGTACAGGGTTGATTCAACAGTATTCCACCAACGTGTGGAATCTATGTCACTGTGTCACTAACAGATACCGAGGGACAAAATCTTGGCTGCTTTTAAGGCAATAAGATTCTTGCCATGGCATTTCTGGTGGGTAAGGTTTTGTGCAATGTCTCTTGAAACTTGGTGCATTAACATGCATTTATTAAAGTGTAGGCCTTAAAATTTATTATTGCACCTGTAAACACCCTAACAACCCCTAGGTGAAATGGACTGGAGAGTAAAACCTTTTTTCAGTACAAAGATAGATACATTCAGCAGCAATGGTGAATGTCATATACGCTTAGTAATTTGGATTTAATTTGATACTAGTATGAAAACAAACAACAACAAAAACCCAATTAATTTAAAGATTTTCAAGAATATACCTATTTTAGACTAATTGATACACTTAGTTTGTGGGTCTTTTTAAAAGAAAGAGCATTGTGAGCAGAACTAAAATCCTGCAGTTTTCTTTATTCCATTTTTGTGACAGTGTCTAAAATCCAGGTCTAAAGTAGAAGAGCAAAGAGGAAGTCTATTTGCCCCTTCTTCTGCCTCAAGTCCACTCATGATTTGATGTTTAATATTTATGTCATATGTCAAAACATTCCATTGTCAATGAACAATGATTGATGCACAGTCATAGAATCATAGAAGAGTTTGGGTTGGAAGGGACCTTTAAAGGCCATCTAGTCCATCCCCCCGCTGCAATGAGCAGGGACATCTTCAACTCTATCAGGTTGCTCAAAGCCCCATCCAGCCTGACCTTGAATGTTTCCAGGGATGGGGCATCTACCGTCTTTCTAGGCAACATGTTCCAGTATTTCACCACACTCAACATAAAGAATTTCTTCCTTATACGTACTCCGAATCTACCCTCTTCTAGTTTAAAACAATTATCCCTTGCCCTATCTCAACAGGCCCTGCTGAAACGTTTGTCCACATCTTTCTTATAAACCCCCTTTGAGTACTGAAAGTCTACAATAAGGTCTCCCTGGAGCCTTCTCTTCTCCAGAATGAACAACACCAACTCTCTCAGCCTGTCTTCATAGCAGAGGTGTTCCATCCTTCTAATCATCTTTTTGACCCTCCTCTGGACCCACTCTAACAGGTCCATGTCCTTCTTATGTTGGGAACCCCAGATATGGATGCAGTATTCCAGGTGGGGTCTCACCAGTGCGGAGTAGAGGGGCAGAATCAGCTCCCTTGACCTGCTGGACACACTTCTTTTGATGCAGCCCAGAATAGGGTTGGCTTTCTGGGCCGTAAGCGCATATTGCTGGCTCATGTTGAGCTTCTCATCCACCAACACCCCCAAGTTCTTCTCCTTAGGGCTGCTTGCAATCCCTTTATTCCCCAGCCTGTACTGGTACCAGGGGTTGCCCTGACCCATGCGCAGGACCTCACACTTGGCCTTGTTGAACCTTAAGTTTAAGGTTCCACATGCTAAGTATATTGCCTTTTTTGCTTCCACGATATTTTCCAGGAGCTGTTTTCATGTTCCATGCATCCTATGCAGTTCAAGAGAGGAAGGAGGCATCCTAAGACTACTAAGACTAAGACTACTAAGGGCAACAAGGAGACAGGAAGGTTTTAGGACAAATCAGTTTGTTTCATTCTGCACTGAAGGGAAAAATCTTTTCAGTCCCACAGACGATCAAAATTACTCATCATAGCACCCAAGAATCAAGCCTGGAAGAATTATGTAATTCCTAGAAGTAAGTGCTCCCTTCTATCTCTTCCAGGGAAGCATGAGTCATTATTGTGTTTGGGGGGCAAAAGGGGAAAACCCCTTTTTAATTCTTTTTCAAATGTCTTTCAATTACAGTTACCATCAGCAATGTAGCAAAACATTGGGCATTGAGTGTTGATTTGGTCCAAAATTTTAGAGGATATACTCTTTAAAGTGCACATTCATGCTTTGTCAATATTTTTAACCATCATGTATATAATAGGAAGTAAAGAAAACAGGCAAAGCAGTACAGAAGTTCATCCACCCATTATGCTCATTCTGCCATTAAAGTTCATTGACTAATGCATTTCTGATGCAGATGGAAGTTTTTACGCCATTGAGATATTGCTTTGACAGACCAGAGCACAATAGCTGTGACTGTTAGTCTTTCAAGCCTGAAGAATTTTCTTTCATGGCTTCAAGTGAAGCAGCGAGACATTCACAGCAGCCAAATTTTTAATACAGAAAAAAAAAAAAAAAAAGAAAAGAAAAAGTTGCTTTCTTTTTTCACTTACAAAGGACTTAACAAGCTTGTTTCAATGCTGAAAGAATAAATCAAGTTAATTAGACAAAAGTAAAGAGAAGCTAAGGACAAATGAAGATCCACCGGGTCCATCTAATGAAAAGTCACAGTTGAAGTAAAATATTTGAGCAACTTGAATTATAGTTCCAAAAATATTAAAAAGAACCAGTAAATGTTGATAAATAATGCCAGAAACTTTCTGAGTTTATAAGCTGTCACATACTTTAACTTGTTAGAAGGAACAGACAGGTATCTGAACACACTATTCTTAAGAGAAATACATACAACAACTAAACACATACGAATGACCCCTTAGATACATATCTATAAACGTGAAAAAATTAATTCCACTGTCTTCAGTGGACATTGCATTATGTTGTGGAGACCTTCCTTTGATTAACAGCATCTTCTCTTGCCCTTTTTCCTGCTCTTTCCTGCTATTTATTTTACAGAATTTAATGGTATTTATTATGTAATGAAAAGTTTGAAACCCAAAGAGAAATCACCTTTTATCATTACTTTAATTTTCTCTTTGAAAGATGTTTTTAATTTCTATGGCCAACATTGAAATATATTGAATAAATAATATGCTTCATTCCAAAAGAAAGGTAAATAGATGCACTGTAGTAGAAATCTACGTAAACATGCATATCGCTATTAATAGTCTAAATGATGGCACAGAAAGCACTGGAAAATGTTCATGGGACTGGTAAAACATAAAAAAATCTGGTTTAATTTATAAGACTGGTGACACGCTTTATTTAAGACCGTAACAAGTGTCTAACTTGGGAGCAAGACATAATACTTAAGTAAAATCCCTACATAGTAAATGAGGAAAGGCAAGTGCCTCTAAATCACTACTCTGATTATGAAGCTAAAAGCATCAATACCAATAGGTCCCATAAACTGCAGTGTCCCTCTGCCTTGGAGGTGGAAAGGGGCAACAGCGCCTCCTGCTTCACGAGGCCCATGTCAAGTAAAGCACTTTTAAGGTCTGGAGACCATATGAGAGCCACAGAGATCTTGATGTGTCATATGCAAGATACATAGATGGGGAACATGAAAGTGTTTCCGTGGTCTGGGGTACACCACTGTAGGAATCACCACCTTTGTCTACACAGTCAGGGCAGGAGTCTGGGCATCATGGCACTGTCAGGAAAGTACCTGAGAGCTTCCCAGGCTCAAAACTATATAATTAATGAATGTTGTCCTTTTTCAACAGTTATTCTCCATTAGTCTTTGACCCCATTACTATCTCCTATTTGTCTTTCTCAGTTCATTTCAGATGTCACTCACAACACTTGAGTCACTTAAAATAATGAATACTGTAATTATTTCTTTTAATTAAGAGTACAGTTTTCATATACCAATCACTTGTATTGCATCCCCTTTTCACTGAGCAGGCCAAGCACAATTTTTCTTTTTATTTAAAATACCCACGTGAGGCAAAACATTGCTGCTGGTGCTTAGTCTCTTCTCACACTTAACAAAATGCAGCTTTCTTTTATTCCATATAATTCATGTTTATAAGGCTACACTTACTGGCCTCTGCATCTATTGTAATTGTTTCTTCAATGGTACACTCACCCCTTGTCCTGAAATCTTTTTGGAGCCCTACATTCTTTATCTGTTTTAGCCAAGTTATTGTTGGCCTTTGTGAATTATCACGGGAAATATCTCAGTGCTCTGTCTAAGCTTCGTAATTATTATTTATTACCACGAATCTCCCCTATCTGTATCTGACCAAAATGTCTGTCCCTTTTTGCACCTGAGGCATACTTTATGGAGACTGATCAGATTCGGATATTAAACTTCCACATTATATCTTATAAGAAAAATTACAATTAAATATGCCATTGTTACATTTACTCTAAAATGTTACTTACTGAGACTTTATGTATACGATTTTTTGTCTAATAAGCCAAACTAGTTTATTTACAGCCCAGACTCCCAACTATAACTGCTCTACATTCTTGGTATAACTTTTGCTTTTCCTGGAAAATTACCTTTAATAACAGGTGTTAAGTTATTATTTTTAGGCTAGTTTAATTGTGTTCAGATTTAAAGGACTGAGATCCTTTAAGTAGATAGTGATGAGTGGTACAGCCTTGACCACAGCTTGCACTTATTCGGTATCTTTTTTTTGTTAGCAACAATATTTTTACTATTTGCTCTTTCAGCCCCGTTTTGAAGTTTAGACCAAATCAATCTGCTTGTGCTAAATACAGGGTGGATTAACTTTTTACTAGGTGAACACTATTCTGCTTTTTGTCTAAATTCAAGGTTTCCTCCTCCTACACCAAATTAACTTTCACTGTTTTCAACGTCTATGTAAATACTTGTTCATGAAAATTATGCCAAATACCATTTGCTAACAGATCATTGGATGATAAATTAATGGAAAAGAAATGAAGAATTCTGGATTTTATTTCAACAACTACATTTTAAACTCTTATTTTAGGTTTGCCTTGCAATTTTGTTTTGATTTAGAATAAATCTTGCGTGTTTACATAGAAAAACATTACATTACCTTCTTCAAATACTGTTATTTAGAATTTAGCCTTTAGAACAGTGTCTGCATTCATGATTTGGCTCAATGTTGGCCTGTTTCTATCCTGTTAATTCAGAGCAAGACATCCAGTTCTACAGCGTGCATAAACTTCAGTAAGACTATATTTTCTTGTGAGCAGAACACCTTCAGCTGTGTCATTCAAGGAATCATCTCCTGAATTGGCTGGTTTTAATCCTAACAATAATATGAATAGTCTAATTTTGTCAGGCCCACACTTACAACATACCCTCCATCAGAGAAATGAAGCTTTGTTGCATTTACTTAATTAAGGCACCTTCATGACATCAACATGGAAAGCAAGTGCAACCAACTCTGTTGCAGTTTATCAGGTCAATGATCCTTGATCTAAGAGAGATTTATGTAGAACCTGTAATGAAGTAGTGTGGGGTTTTTTTAGAGTACTTTTTCATCTCCTGTTTTGAGCAATAAAATATTAAGACCTTGAATTGAATTGAATATAGTCACTGACATAATGTGCCCAAAGGACTCATCAGAATATAGGGAGTAAATAATGTATGTTTGCCAACTATGCATTGATGTAGAATAATGGCTTGACTGAAAACTTCTTCAAGGGCTACAAATATCACAAGAACATACTCCAGTCAAAGTTTTGTAATACGCTAGTTTATGTAGTTACATGTTTTACTGAAATGCCAAAAGAAACAGCTCATTAGAATTTCACAGGCCTGCTACATTTTGAAGCTCATTAACGAACAGAGAGAACTGCACTGACAAAGTTGCAAATTCAAAATAGTGAAAACAAGATAAGAGAAAGGGGATTCCAAATTCCTTAGTACTGAAATTAATTTATAATACTAAGGTAGAAGATATATAATTAGGAATTAAATATAAACCCAACCCTATAACATATTTTTAAAAGGATCTACATGTCCACAGTCCTAAAGGGAGGAAAAAGTCAGATTATTGAATTAATCTTTACCTTTCTTTGTGTAACAATGTTGTTGTCAAATAAAGGTACTAAAATAAAAAAATCTATCCATCTGTAGTGAGCACTTATATTAAAAAATCTTTGTGGTCTGTTCCCATCAACTCTGATACTTCAACTGCTCTGTTTTATGTGACAAAACCCAGCATGCATCAAATTCCTTATAATCACTCAGATCTGAATCAAATCCACATATATTCATATGACTCCAAATGACATAGTTCTTTTTGCACCGACAGTTCATCTTTGTGTGCAGGCAGCAAGGCAGGAGGAGCAAAGGGCTACACACATCACCCCATATTATAATACAAACTTTATTATAAATTCACCTGCATTTTTATCTTTTCTGATTAGGGAATCAGTTCCAGAGTTCTTCTTGCAACTTGTATTGTGGTGTTGAAATAAAAGCATGGAAGTACCAATATGACCAAATTTAACTATGTTGATGTGTATCTAAGCAAAGGAGAAGTTTTATATCTTTGAGATTTTGCTGCTGTTTGTGTCTTTATGGGTGTTTTGGTATAGGTTTCATATTTTCCATTTTTCTTCAACTGAATGAAGGCAAGGAAATAAAAATTCTGATGTAATAACATAACTCCCTGCTGTCTTTGAGAAGATTCAAAATATAATGGAACAGGCAGCAAAATTGCAAGGTTTAGTAATACTTCTGGGGTAGATCCTCCTGCAACATGTCAGGTACAGTCACTGAATGGGCCTTCTGGACAATCTCATAGCCTCACCTCCAATTCGGTTCCATTTGTTTTATTGACCCTCAGCCTGCTTAGCTTCCTGTCAAAACCAGCACCGCAAACTGTCACCATTTTTTCTTCAACTTTTTTCTTAATATAGATGTGTTTCTGAGTAGTCATTTTTCTCCAAAATAAGGTGTCACAAATGGAAGACTTGTAAATATAAGCCATCTCTACAGTAGTGACAAGCTTTGTTTTCTTGCTAGCAGGACATTTAAATTGTACTGCTTGGTTGAAGATTCTCATACTGTGCTGCTGTATTCAGAATCCATTATCACTGTAGGAAATAATAGCAAGTGGATATATTAATTAGGAGTCTTGCACAATAATGACAAAGATAAGGTGTATCTATAGCTTTGTGATTCACAGCTATGTGAATCAGAACAGTTGAAGAATGACATAGCAGTTCAAGTAATTGCATTTTATTGTAAATAAATTCATCTGTTAAATAATGTGGGCTACCAAGAGATACCTAGAAAGATAAATGTGAATGAAGGTATTTGACATAGAAGTTCATATGAGAGACTTACCACCTCATAGGCCTTGGGCAAGTCACTGGACTTTGGTTCTGCATCTCCAAAGCAATACTTGGGATAAGAGTTAGTAGTTTCTGAGAGGATGATCACTAATGAAGCCAAAGCTGTCGTTGTGTCTAACCACTTAGCATTATTATCACTAAAGTTTGTAGTCTGAATTTAGAAAGATAAATGGTGTCATTTAAAGGAAAATCTAATAGTCTGAGGCTATTAAACATTAACAGTTGGCCTTAGCTACTTCTATCGATTTTAACAACCTATTGCTAAAGAAATGAGACGATACGAAAAGGAGTGCATGTGTGTGAATCTGAAGAGCATTACTAGACTAAGTTTGAGAAAATTCAGAAAGCTTCAGTTTTTTTTGTTTTCTCAAAGCCATGACTCTTTGCATGCAGCTTCCTGAAATACCTACTTTACCCTTGATACTGGACTACTTTTTTATAGTGTAGCCAAGAAATGGCATAAACATCACCATAAATACTCATCCACACATTTTGTAATAAATACTGCTGTAATGGGAATTGAAAATGAAAATCTTTCCTCATATGTGAAATCTAAATAAAGTCATTATGATTCTGCTTATATTTCATTTGAATCTGGCTTGCATTTTGTATCTAATACAGAAGAGAGAGATTCAGCTGTGTGGAATGAAACAGGATGAGTGTAAACTCTCAAATATAGCTTGGGAGAAACTTCTTTGGAATTTTACAAAATATTTGAGGCTCTGTAATGGAAGTAGGAGAAGACAAGGCCTCTTCAAGAGACTAGTTATTGAAAAATTGTTGGAGATAAAGTCACCTTGAAATATTGTCAGAGATAAAGTTACTGTCCTTGTAAATACATATACATATAAGTATGACTGTGTTTTTCCTTTGTGTGTGTGTGCAGGAGTCTTCCTCAGTAACATCGTCTCTGTAGATGTAGCAAAATCCAGGTATACCTTTTCTTCCTCATCCCTGGTTCACCAAATATTTAGTATAGAAAAAATCAGGTATGACTTACATGAGAGACAAAGGATGTGTGGCGTGTTGCCACTCTGAATAACCAACAGATCAGGACAACAGGAACTCTTTTGTACCACAGCAGCATGCTGTGAAAGCCTGACGATGAACAAGGAAAGAAATAATGTAATTACAGATGACTGTGACTGACAAATTGGAATAGGTATTGCAGGGGAAAGGTGAGAAAGTGTAAAGCTGAACATGAACACAAGGCTAGAAGCAGGAAAGTGGGGTGCAATGATCTATTGAAGTGGCCTTTGCGAATACCACTTTTTAATAGCATGCATACAACTCATAGTGCCTTTCTCAGAATTTAGGAATACTTGATTTGTCTGTTTTCTTTCCTTTAAGTCTGGAATGTTATAAAATGAAATAGCTGTAATGGTTTTCCCATAATTGTGATGAAAAGTAGTGGTTCTCCTAAGAATACTAGACTTTAGGACATAAAATACATTCTTATTTGATGAATACACTGAGACAATAATTAAACCCCACAGTGTTGTACATAACACTGGGAGTTCCATGTGAATAGCATAGTGAGTTTAAATGTCACTTGTCTCTTTGAGACCTCACCTATTGTCCTGACTCATAAATTATACAACAAACTTTGTTGAGAAACACATTTATTTTTTTTACAATGCTAAGGAAAGACATAAAACTTAAACTATGAAAGTGCTACGCATGAAGCCAGTGTTCATAATTCGCACTTCAACAATGTTTTTTATATTGAGCCTCAGTCCTACAAACTCTTATGCATGTACTTAACTTTATGCACGAGGAGAAAAATTGTTGATTTGACTTTTCCAGTTGGGTAGTATTACTGCTCCTTGTAGCCTCCAGGCATTCAGCTCAGCTTATACAAATATCCATACGTACAAAAACTGCAATGTATCTGCAGTGCTTAAGATAGCACAAGGAATCGAAGAGGGTAAAGTCATTTATCTAAAAGATTGCTTGCTTCTTGATTTGCATAAACATTGCAATGTATAAGTGCTGGCTCAAGAGAATTGAAAAGTTTCTGAAAATATTTTGAATCCTTCTCTGAATGCAAAAAAAGCCCAGTGAAAATGCAAAGCATTGAAGCTAGGTAAGGTATTTTAGAGAATGTATTAGATATGAAGAATACTAGAGAAATGATCGAAGAGAATATGGATTATGGATCATCTGATGGCCTTTACTATGAAGCCAGTAATTCTCCACTGTTGCCTCCACTGCACATTTCCCGGTAATTCCAAAGTGAGTAATTCCAACTTGTAATAGAATTCTTCATGAAGTGACTTCTTAGTTGCAGCTTGACATTATACAGTCATGAAAATCTGAGATGTTTGTAATATGCGGGAGAGACAGTTGTGCCTACACTGCAGAAACATTCAATTAAGGGGTTGTACTGAAAGACTTATCCTGCTGCTCTGCTGTTTTTACCATTTTTATTAAGCGATCAGTGCAGTAAGGGCTGGAATCAGGTCTCTCCTGTCCTAGGAGAGAATCTGTACCCTAATCATGTGGCCAGATGTTAAAACAACTTTCCCTTGATTTTTTTTTTTATTATTCCAGGCATAGTGTACTGCTTCTGTAATACCATACTTGGAACTAATTTTTGATTAAGGATAATGTCGTGCTCCTACAAAAAATGGAAGTCAAGTCCTCCTCATTTGGATAACAGTGGGTTAAGCTTCTAACCATGCATACCAGCCTGATCCTTCCTCAGTTCTGGCAGAGTTCAGATGAGGAGACACTAAGAATTACAGAGACAATGATAAAGGCAGAACTCCGGGTGCCTCTTTCAGTGTCAAAAAGTACCCTTAGTCTGCAGGCTGATAGTTGAACAGAAATTCAGTCTTGTGTGGATTTATCTCTAAGAATATTGAACTTCACAATATTATTAGAATCTGATGGGAGTAATGCAAAGTTCACCGTTTCTCATATCTGATATGCTGTCTGTCTTACATGGAGTTAGGCTTCCCACACACACAAAATAGAAGACAAAAAGTTTGCTCCCATATTCAAATGTTCATGCTAAAGCCCATATTTTCAGCATCAGTCAGGAAATTGCAGTTTCAGGAGGATGTAAATATAAGTGTTTAAAGAGAAGCAGCTTCTATTGCGGCTCTCTCACTGAGTCACTGATAAATCCATTTATCGTAACCTCCTGACTTCATTGTAACAATGAAAAGAATTATTGTTCAGGACTATCACTATCAAGTCATACAAAATATTCACTCTCAGTATGTTTTTGTACAAAAATGTATTGTCAATATGTTTCCCAAAATTTCTTTGCTTTCTTGTTTTGTTGTTTTGGTTTTTGACCTTTTTTTTGGTTGGGTGGGTTTTTTTGTTTGTTTGTTTAATGAAATAAAAAAAAAAATCTATGGCATGTTAGCTACTTATAATAATTTAAATCTTAATATCACGATTTTTGTACGACATTAATTTTGGAATTAAGAGTGAGAATGGAGATCATGGCTGACAATATTCACAAGCCAGGCTTCTAATTCTTTGATTAGCTGCTGGCAGGAGAATAAAAACCAGACATTTTGACTTGTTTTCCCCATGGGAATGCTGCAGGCATGAACAGGAGTTACTGGAAAAATGAAAATCCAGCCCTAGGTGTCCAACTGTAGCCCAAAATACCAAATTATTTAAACCTAGTTTATAGTATAATAGTTCTTGATATGAATTATCAAGGATTATTTACCAATAGTGACAAAAAATTATACGAAAAAACCCCAGGATTTCTCTTATATATTACATTATTTTATGGGAAACATTAGTGTCTAGGCTTGGAAAAAAATATTTACATTAATTTCTCTGAATATTCTCAGTAATATTTTCTAGGTAAATACAATATGTTTGCACTAGTTTCCATAGAAGTTCAGTGCTAATACTGTTTGACTTTATATGACTTAAGCTCGTATGCAGTTTCAAGATTTAATTTTCCCTGAAATCTTTGTCATGTCACTCCATGGTGTAAAGAATTTTTTACCTAAGATGGGAAGAGAGGAGTGATAACTGAATGAAAAAAATATTAAAAAATAAAATTACGTTCTCATTTCTTTTACACCATATAATTTGTTGTTTGGCAAATAAAGAGACCTCAGTGATTCATGTGGTCAATATCAAATTACAAGATAGTTGCTTTCTCAAGGTTTGTAGATATGACCTTTACAGTTTTCCCACAGAAGGCCTCAAAACAATTTCTGGTTGCTTTTATCAAATCAGGCTTCTATCTGTGCTCAAATGAGATGGCTTGAACCTTGCAACTCAAGGATTTGGAACTGAATATTTATCCCATTAATAAAAGACAGTTTGTCTTGCTTAGTATGGGGAAAACTCAGGTAGTCACAAATTCACAAATGAATTGCTGTATATATTCCATCACAGTTGATTCCAGGATAACAAAAAATTCAATATTAATTCAGAAATCACAGTAGTGTTCATATAATACCATGTTATATAATTTCAAATGGTTTAATTTCTGTGGTCCAGAGAGCTAAATTTTGTATTTTTCCCTGCAGACATTTGAAAGCTTCATTATTCTTTGTGAAGAGAAAGGGTTAAAGGTGTACCACTGTTTGTAGGTATAAATTTTACAACTGCATTGTGCAAATTACAAATTGTTCACATGAGTGAGTGTCTATAGATCTGCACTTATACTACTTAAAACGGTAAGAATTCACTCTTGACAGGAGCTTTGGCACTGTTGTAGTAAACATGATTTAATAATAATAGTGGTGTATATAGATATACACTTAAAAAAACCTGCTCTGACTACTCTCAAAGGTAATGGGGTTGCATACCTTGCAAGGATTTCAGAGAGTAACCCTTGGGTAAAGTCAGGGTTAGGGCTGAGAGACAAAGGAAACCATCAGATACCTGCCTCCAGATCTTAATCTCCATCTACATAGAAGGCAGACATACGCCATACTCAGACACTAGCTGGGTAACTTCTTCAGTGTGCCATTCCTCTTTGTCATGAGGAAGGAAACGTAAATCTCTATTATGCTTTGTCATCCATAATACTCAAGGGTTGAGCTGTTTTCTCTCGCTCTGTGATTCTCTGCATGTCAGTCACAGAATCACAGAATGGTTGAAGTTTGAAGCAACCTGTGGAGGTCTTCTGGTCCAACCCTCCTGCTTTAGAAGGGTCACCTAGAGCAGGTTGTCCAGGACTATGTACAGACAGCTTTTACAGCTTTTGAATATCTTCAAGGATATTCCACAACCTCTCTGAGCAATCTGCTCCAGTGCTCAGTCATCCTCACAGTAAAAAAAAATGTTTCCTTATGTTAAGGTGGAACCTGCCTTGCTTCAGTTTGTGCCCATTACCTGTTGTCACTGGACACCAGTGAAGAGCCTGGCTACTTCTAAACTATGTCTTCAGGTATTTAAACACATTGATAAGATCCTCCCCCGAGGTCTGACAGCTTTCTTAACCTTTGTTCATAGGAGAGATGTTCCAGTCCTTTAGTCACCTTCGTGGCCCTTTACTGGACTCTCTCTAGAAGCTCCATATCTCTCTTGTACTGGGGAGGCTAGAACTAGACACAGTACTCCAGGTGTGGTCTCACCAGTGCTGAGTGGAAGGGAAGGATCACCTCCCTCCACCTGCTGGCAACATTTCTCTTAACACAGCCCAGGCTACCATTAGCCTTCTTTGCTGACTCATGTTCAACCTGGAGGCCACTAGGACCCCCAAGTCATTTTCTGCCAAGCTGCTTTTTGGCTGGTGGACCCCAGGATATATTTGTGTGTGTGGTTGTTCCTCCCCAGGTGCAAGACTTTGACATTCCCCCTGTTGAACTTCGTGTCAATCTGACCTCCTGTCATTGCATTTGTCCAGCCTACCAAGGCCCCTCTGGGTGGCAGCATGACCTTCTGGTATATCAGCCACTCTTCTCAGTTTCCTGTCATCAGTAAAGTTGCTAAGGGTAAACTCTGCCCCAACATCCAGATCGTTAATGAATAAATTTAATAGTTTCAGGCCTAGCATTGTCCCTTGGGTTACACCATTGGTTACTGGCCTCCCACTAGACTTCATGCCACTGATCACCACCCTCTGGGTCTGGCCATTCAGCTGGTTTTCAATCCACCTCACTGTCTGCTCATCCAGCCCATACTTCACCAGCTGCTCTGTGAGGATCTGAAGGGAGACAATGTAAAAGTCTTACCAATGTCAAGGTAGACAATATCCACAGCTCTCCCCTCATCTACCAATCCAGTCATTTCATTGTAGAAGGTTATCAGGTTGATCAAGCATGACTTTCCCTTGGTGAATCCATGCTAACAACTCCTGATGGATGTCTTGTCTTTCACATGCCTTCAAATGGTTCCCAGGATAAGTTGTTCTATCACTTTCCCGGGTATCAAGGTTAGGCTGAACAATCTGTACTTCCCCAAGCCCTCCTTTCTGCTCTTTTTGAAGATACGAGTGACATTTTTTCCTCCAATCTTTAGGCACCTCTCCCAGTCACCATTATCATTCAAAGCTTATAAAGAATGGTCTCACAACAACATCTACTAGCTCCCTCAGTACTCATCCTATCAGGCCCCTTAGACCAGGGAACAGTTTGCTTAAGTATTCCCTGACCCAGTCCTCTCCCACCAAGTTTACATCTTCCTTGCTCCAGATTTTCCTCCTGGTCCCTGGAGCCTGGGATTCCTGCAGGTTGGTCTTGCTAGTAAAGACTGATATGAAGAAGGCATTCAGTACCTCATCCTTTACTATGTGTTGTGTAACCAGGTCCCCTGCCTCTTTCACCAAGGGGCTCACATTTTCCCTAGTCCTTCTTTTGTCACTGATGTACTTATAGAAGCCATTCTTGCTTTGTCTTTCCAAATCCCCTCTCTGCATATTCAGGCACTGTCTCTGTATTCCTTCCAGGTTATCTGTCCAGCTTCCACCTTCTATATACTTTCTCACTGCTTCCACCTTCTGTATACATCAAAGGATTAAGTACAAACCCATATGCAAATTAGTCTAAGTGTCAGAAAGGTCTGGGTTGCCATTTGCTACTAATATTCAAATCACTTGCTAAGACTTATTTTATAGCAAACCACACATTCCCAAGGCTGGCTGTCATGCTCATCTCCTCTACGCTATGAGCATTTTCCTCCCCAGACCCTGTGCCCTGCTGGCCTCATGTCACATTTTCCTATGAGTAACTGCCTGATTTGTGCTTGGAGCTGGACAGAAAATCAGAAACTTAAGTTTCATTTGGAAGATTAATAGTTAAGGGAAGAGCATCACTCTAAAGTCAGTGAGGAGAAGAGGAAGACAAGATCAGTTTCAGCACTCATTTTCACAGAAAAAAATCAGCAATCTTAAATCATTTTCCAGCTCTGCCCAAGCAAGTCATAAATGTAAAGTACTCTACTTCCTATAAATCCAAACTGTGCAAGTAACACATGAATTTTACAATCTGTTTATTCACCAACATCAGTTGCCCATTCTCAAAGTCTTTTGTTTAGACAAAATTAATAAATTAAATATTTTTTTGATGGTTAACATTTGCTTTCCACATATTCTACCACCCTAAATTTGTACCTAGGTCTTCCAGTCATTTGATTACATGAAAAAACAGTTACTGACATTTCCAGTCCTCAAGGTTAGAGAGAAAAACATTTCAAAAAAGGATTTTAACTCTTCCAATGAATGTGAAAAGCAAAAAAAAAAAAAAAAAACATTTTAGTTAATTATTCCAAAGTCTTTTTTATTTTTTTATTTTTTATTCAAGTCTCCTGCTTTGCATTACTTGAATGCTTTATGTTTACAACGCTGTCTATAGCTGTTGGGTCTTTATTTATTGACTGAATATTAGGCCTACAAACTGCCAACATCAGACAGTTTTAATAGGAAAGACAGAAGATTGATTTCATTGGCATTTACCTTACACTGAGATGTCATGTATCCAGATGTCTGAAAGGCCTAAATCTGCCATCAAATTGAATTATAAAAAGAAGAGAATGTAATCAACAAGAAAGGAATTCTAAAGGCTTTATTAATGACTTAAATGGAAATCAACTGTGAGTATATATACCATACTTACACTCTGTCCTCTCCTTCTAGCCACTATTATCTTAAAACCGACTTTTGAAAATGTTATATATTAACTGATTCTCCCACCAGAATTGATTGGTCTTAATCAATACCAACTTGTTGCTTTTGTCACGTCACACCCCAAATGTATAGCAATTAAAAATACACGCTCTAATTTGCTGTCGTTTCAAAAAATTTGAAGTCGTATTGTAGATTTTAATAAAAACATCTTCCTATATGCATGTGAGTTTGGAGGTGAACATAAATTTTTAGTAATAAAGCCAAAAAGGTGTTCTGAAAAACAAAATTCTGTATCATAAATTTTTGTGAAACTGTGGGAGGTTTTTCATGCTCTCAACTTCTTTCTTCTCAGAAGAACATCAGCTGTGAACACTTATTGTAACTCCACTGAAGCACTTTGCTACATAAAGGACCTTCAAAATTGACAAGGAAAAAAGAAAATGATTGTGAAAAAATGCAGGGCAGCCGATGTCCTATCATACTCTAAAAACTTTAATAATGGTGACTGAACACTGATGTCATATTTAGCCCATAATTTTGGTTGTCAAAATATCCTCAAGTTACTTTCATAATGTGCTCTGAAATTTATCTTAACTTTCTAGCTTTTTATAAATCTGTTTGGTTACGCCTGAAGAGCTGAATTGCTCAAAACACATTTGGTAAAAAAGCCCCAGTGGTTAAAGAATACAAATTGGCTGACTGGAATGATTGAAGCTACAATCTTATAAAAAAAAATAAAATAAATAAGGTTTTATCTGCAATAGGGATATCAGGCACTGTGTGAGCACCAGTCCAAATTCCTGATGAAGTAAACTGTAGTTTGTAAAAAATGTGATTCACTACAATTTATTGCCAGCCCAGCATTTCAAATTTGCAGTTTTATCAGTGGCTAGAAATTCTGGAATAGAGCTTTTCTGCAGGTAGTTTTCAGAATGGGAGAGAGACCATAAATCTGTAAATCCAAACTCCATCTTGGGCACTGCTAATAAATGAGATTACAGCATGTTAATAAGTGGGGTTAGAAAGTAGTTGCAAAACCCGTTAATGAAATTATACATTGTTCACATAAGGGTAACGACAAGAAGGATATACAAGCACAAAAACTAAACGTGACTTCATCAGGATTTCTGAAAGTGGCTATGAAGCAAGAACTGTGCTTTGCGATATCTTCAGGCAGAGAGAAGTAAAACAAGCATTTGAGCCATAAACTGTCAGAGAGAAGTAAAAGAAGCATTTGAGCCATAAATTATTGGCAGTTAAAGGAGTGTTTGGGGAAGTGTCACCATACGTTTGCCTTGTTTTTATACTCTTCCCTAGGCATCTGCTTTTGACCAGTCAGCAGGAGAACACAAAATCCGATGGATTTTGGACTGTTCTTATGTTCCTTTCTTATGTTTGAAGGCAGCAAGGCAGCATGAAGAAAGTAACACACACACAAAAAAAATCACTTGCCAAATGTTAGACAGCTAATAGGCACAATAAGAGTACATCTGAGATTTTCTCACTCCCTCTTGGTCGACTGGTTCACATTCAAAAACAGAGTCCACCTGAATGCTTTATCTAAACTTACCCACAAATGACCAAGCCATCCGTTTAAGGGTAGTTTTCTCATATTTCAAAGAACATTCCGTATTCTTCCATATTCTTTGGAACATATTCCAAAGTTGTTTAAGTTTGCTAGCACAAATGTTCAATGAAGGACAAGAAGAAAACCCTTTAGCATATAATTTCATTTTGTAGTATGTTCTTGAATCTCTTTCTATTTCAGCATGACTTCTTGTAAACTACAAATAAAATTAATACCAGATGCCTTGTTCTCAGGGCATTTCCCCCCCCCTCTGATTATTGAACATTATGGATTTATTTTTCCATCGGACATTCAGTTTGCCTAGTGTGAGCTGTATCATTACATAGCTTGTGGTACAGTGACACTCTGAGCTGGTCTTGGCTGAGATAGTGTTAATTTTCTTCACAGTAGCTTCTATGTGGCTATGTTTTGGATTTGTGCTGAAAACAGTGTTGATAATACAGGGATGTTTTCATTATTGCTGAGCAGTTCTCACACAGAGTCGAAGCCTTTTCTGCTTCTCATACCACCCCACCAATGAGTAGGCTGGGGGTGCACAAGAAGTTGGGAGAAGACACAGCTGGGGCTGCTGACCCCAGCTGACCAAAGGGATATTCCATACCACGTGACATCATGTTCAGCAATAAAAGCTGGAGGAAGAAGAAGGAAGGGGAGGACATTTGGAGTGACGGTGTTTCTCTACCCACGTAAAGGTTGCACATGATGGACCCCTGCTTTCCAGATAATGGTTGAACAGCTGCCTGCTGATGGGAAAGAATGAATGAATTCCTTGTTTTGCTTTGCTTGTATGTGTGGCTTTTGCTTAACCTATTATACTGTCTTTATCTCAGCCCATGAGTTTTCACACTTTTACCCTTCCGATTCTCTCCCCCATCCCACTTTGGGGGAGGGAGTGAGTGGCTGTGTGGGGCTTAGTTGCCAGTGTTAAACTGCTACACACTCCCATAAGCAGCAAGCTATAATAACATTCAGATATTCAGTACAGTGTGAACAAAGGAAAAAATACTCTTAACTTTCATTCTATAAAGAAAGATCAATTATCTTTATTTTATAAATAAAGAACAATTATCAATGTAATGGTCAGCTTTTTTAACAGCATTTTCAAAAAAGCATGCCAAAAGTAGATAACCATTGATTATCATATTAGACTGGGTAATCATTTAGAATTTCTCTTTGGAGTTTATTTTGGTTTTTAATAATTGATTGTTATCTCCACACTTGGGAATTAAGGGAAATTATAACACCTGTGAAAAATGTTTAACTTTGCCCTGGAACTCAAATTCATGGGAATAAATATTTTCACTGATATTATTCATGTCAGACTATGTCATACTATAATCACATATTACATATTTTGTGTTTATAGATAATTCCAAATGTTAAGTGTAAAAAAAAAATAATAGTAAAAAAAATCAAAATATGTTGTTTTAAAGTTCAACCATCTGTGTATTGCAGACAGTAGTCAAATAAAGCACTAACAGGTAAGGTCAAAGTTTGCTTACATATACTTTTTCTAACTGCTAAAAAGCCTAGAAAAAAAATCTTATTTGACGTCTAAAAATAAACAAACTTTTCTGTCCCAAAAGCTCTGTAGTAATTAGAAAACAACTGAGATCTCATGACATCATCAGTTAAGAAACTGGAAGCTGAATGACCAACTGGAAAAAATGTCTTTTCAGAGGTATGAAGCAGCTAACATGGATTTGTCAAGAAAAAAGCTCTGTCAGACCACTTTAATTTCCTTCTCTGACATGGCAATAAGACTTGTGGATTGAGAAGAAACAGCAAATGTCATTTTTTTCATGCTAGTAAGGCTTTTGACATATGACACTGCAAACGAGAATGCATGATCTAGCTGAAAATAATGTACTGTAAAACTCATTGGAAATCTGAATGACTCAGTGGTTTACTGTTAACAACGAAAGATTATCAAGCAGAATCAGACTTTTGTTTTTTCCATATTTTCATTAACAACCAGAATGATGAAATATGCTTATTCAACTCATGAATTACATCACTTTGAAAGAGGTTGCTTATATACAGAAGAGGGAATTTGGGACTCAAAATGATCTTGAAAAATTGATTATATATGATATGAAAAATGCATTATGTTCTTCAACAGAGGAAAGGGCAAGGTGCTGCCACTCAGGCAAATTCATGTACCAATCAGGAACTTTGTAGGTAGCAGCTATCCAGTACAGGCATCAGGGTGTATAATTGAATCACAAGCTGAGGGTGAATCAAGAACACCAATGTCCTCAAAGAGAATGATCAGTTTTAGTTAGCGATGAATAGATGACCAAAATGATCCAAAGCTGAAGAGAGGAACAATTGGACAGGTTGTGAATAAACAAATGTGTCATGTGCTTACCTGGACTGCTTTGCCCATGTGCCATGCTTCAACTAGATGTGTTGCAGAAATAAGAAAATTATCAAACATCAGTTATGTATGCCCTGCTTTGGGTCCTTTAGTTGAAAGAGATAAATACTGAGAATGGACATGGTACAGATCTCCAAAGACTTAAAAAGGCTGGTGCAAGAAAGAAGACCTATAAAAACAGGATGTCCATGTACAAGTTTCTACCATGGAAGTAAGCAAAGTGGTCTACATCCATGGAAAACTTCAAGAACAAACTAGAAAAGACCCTGGCAAGAAGGTTATCATGTAAGTAATCATGCCCTAAGACAGGGGAACAGACTTGCTGATGTCTCACAAGTCAATGATTCGGTGTCTCCAAACTCTTTCACTTGTATTTGCTTTATTTGGTACATTTAAAATAAATGTAATTTTTATTCTATTGTGGGTTTTTTTGTGTTGTTTTTTTTTTTTTTTTTTTTGACATACATTGAACACTACCATCGTTCTCAGTCTTAGGCATCTCAGTTTGAGATGTTGAGATCAGATTACCCGTTTAGACTATTTAGCCAAGGTGGAGGTGAACAGGTGTCTTCCAGAAAATTACTTAGACCACATTTTCTTGGCAGATGAGTCGTGACGAAATTTCATGCGGAGATATTTTCTTTTGCCACTGTCTACAGGACACACCATGGCTAGTTTAGACCAGATGTCTAGTTTTTATGGCTAGCATTCAATGAAAAGGATCCCACTCCCACATTTCTGAAAACATCGGCAGATGAAAGAGTATGTGGCACTTCCAGCTCATAAGAAAATTCCTGTTACGTGCATCCTCATTCTTCTCCAACAGAAGTACCTATTTCTCACAATATTCTTTGTCTTTTAAAAGGCTGAATACCCTTCTTTTCAACTTCCTAAAAACCTTAATGTTATGTCTCCTCTTCCTTCATATTTTCATTTCTTTTGGGAAGTTGTGTGGGATGCTGGTCACTAAGTAGATTACATTAATTTCTAAAACTCCCTCTCCTGCCCTTGCCCCATCATTAGAAGTAGGCCACCAAGATGTAAAAAGATAATAAAATTACTAATGTGCTTTTTTTTTTTCTTCTAGAAGGACTTTACATGATGTCGTGGTTTAGGCCAAATTGGCTATTGGGGACCTGGTGGACCCCAGATGAGACCGACAGATGCTCCCCTCTACCTCTCTTCAAAGAGAGAGGCAGAGGAGGAAAAAGAGACTTATGAGTTTAGAAGGAACTAAACTACTTTAATGAAGTATTAATAATAAAATAAAAAGAAATAATGAAATACATACAAAACCATATCAAGCTCCCAAGATGACAATCAGGACACCAGCTGGCACTGGGGCAGTCCCAGGCTGGAATCAGTGAGGGACGGGAACTGGATTCCGGATCTGCATTCAGGATCGGGATCACAGACAGATGAACAGAGTCCTCCTCAAACGTCGGCCATTGAAGGAAGAGAGCTGACCCTTTGATCCCTCAGCTTTTATACTGAGCATGAGGCAGATGGGATGGAATACCCTGGTGGTCCGATTTGGATCACCTGTCCTGTTCGCTTCTCCTTGCAGGTGGGATCCCACTATGCTTTTCCGCTTGCGACCCTCCAACATGGCAAATAACAAAGTTGGTTGGCCTTGGCTGTTATAGCAATGAGTATAAGCAGGAGCCTCTCTGCATCCCATGCCTGGGCATCAGCTATAAACAATTGGTCTTATCACTCTGAGAGAGTGAACAATGTCTGCAGAACATGCAGTTAATTTCAGTAGTTAGAAAAGGCCCAGCTAAGAATCAAAGTTACTGAGCAAAATTGGTTCTGTTTTACCTCAAACTAGGACATTTCACCCCTTATTCCATACCATTTGCATCTTGCTCAGAGTACTATTACTCAAACCAGGGCACATGAGCAATTTTTCAACCTGCAATGCAATTAATCAAATGCTTTAGTTCAAGAATATGTATGATTAATTATGTTTACATATAAGTAACAGAAGTCTACACAACTTTGAATTCTATCTGACACTGCTGGTTTTGTTGGGTTTGTTTTTGTTATTACATTGGTTTTGGCCCAACACGATAGCTGATATGATGTCTTACACACTCAAGATCATTTTGGAAGGAATTTATAGGAATAACAGAGAGTAACATAAAAATAGACCTTTTGTGGTTTTATTCCACTTTCAGATGTTAATTATGCTCTCGAATTATTGTGAGAAGTGATCACTAGCAATACCTAATTTATATATATAGATTAGTTTTGTGTATATATTACTGTTTTAGTTAGCTACATCTGGGAGAAGGCAGGAAAAGACTCAGGTTTTTGATAGAGGGTGGTCTCTCAAGGGGTTATTTAGTGTCATTTGAACTATCTGCACTGTGAAGTGAAATTGTAATTAACTTGTGCCCATGGAGCTCTTGTATCATTTATATTAATGAGCAAAAACCTTAAACTAGACAGTAAATGTAGCTTTTTCTCCTTTCAAAGATGTATGATTGAGCAATTGGAATTTGGTTACTTTCTAAATTTCTCTAAAATAAGAGACAATCGTGGTTCTCTTAATTTATGCCATGTGATCTTGAAAGTCCATTTTTACCCAGTAAGTCTATAAGAAAATAACTAATGACCAAGTCTCCATTCTTTGAGAAAATGGCAGGATGTCTATTGTGAGTGAAAGTGCTAGAATCACCAATAAAGAGAACACTCATTGACAAATTCATAGAACCTATTAATGGCAGGGAAATGTATTCAGCTATAATAGAAATAACAGATAAAACTTGAGCATTTATCTGTCAGCTTTTTGGGATAATACTTTATAGTCTCTCTGGAAGTAATTAGGTGTTGACAATACGATGGCATGACAGAAGAGAAAGGAAGAGAATGCTGCTGTGCTATTTTTATTTTATAGCTAGATAGCTTAGAATAGCATGTTTCATTCATTTATTTAATTATCACTAGACCACATTTCTTCTTATGGCAGGTGCTGTTTTGCAATCCCATTTATTCTGGCCAGCAAGCAGCAGAATTACCAACTCTAGTGCCAGCCCATGTAGAAGTTCTCCAAGTCCTGGTCTGTTTACCACCTCCCAATCCCACACCCAACGCATAGTCCACAATTATCTTCAAATTAGTTTAGTTTGTTCAGTGTTTGAGTATCAAATAAGTCTGAAATGGAGAGACCTTGTAACAGGATACTACCTTGCATCTTTCATCGTTAGCAGGACCTTTTACTGCCATAGTTAATCTTCTTAGCTTCAAAGCTCTTAACTTCAAAGAAGTTATGCAATGTTTTGCATAAAAATTAGAACAACACATCCTTCCTCACTGACCTTTAAGCTTTCTATTGATGTAGAGGGAATTTTAAAAAAGTATACAATCTTACTAAGACTGAGTGACCGAGTTATGTGTTCTGTGGGACGCTTTTTTCTGTAGCCGAGACTGATACCTTGTGGAAGAGGGAGGTTATTTCTAGCCTTCTCACAATTTTGCAAAGGTACAACAATGTAAGGGAATGTTCAGGAACAAAGTGGTTCTCTGGAGCTGGCCAGAGATTACAATTTTGGAAGTGATAAATTTCAGGTAATTGGGAAAGATTTTAATATGGATTAAAAACAGTATCTGTTTTCTATATCTAGACTCCCTCTTCCCCCTAACAAACAAACTTTAACAAACTACACACCAAAACCAAGAAAAAAACTTGATTTTGTGCAGACAAAAAATCCTAAAAGCTCACCAGTAGAGAAGCCCTAAATTGAGGAACTCCTGGAGTACTCGAACTACTAAATTTATGTGAAAATATATTTTATCTCTGAGGCTCCTTGTTTCATCACGCATAAATAGTTGCTTACTTGCTCTTATGCAGGTTTGTATCATAAGATCCTCTCTCCTCTTGTTCTGGATCTTAAAAAAATCTCATTAGGTTTTAAACCCCATGCAGAAGAGGTTGTACAGCATAAACAGCATAGAAAATCTTGCAATAGGTTTCCGAAGGCTGAGAGTTTGTAGTCAGAGTTCCTTGAAGCAAGCCCAGATTAACACATTCCAGATAAAATGTGATTTTTCAGGAATTATAACCAAAGTAAATATTGATCTATTCCAGAAGTAATATTTATAAACATTAGATTAGCATTTAATTTATATCACATGTTTTAAAAAATGTTTTCTATTAGGAATAAGTTAGGAAGAAATACAGGTTATATAACTTAAACTTTCCTTCATTTTTTATTAAATAACTCACCACAATGTTATCTTCTCCACCATAACTGGAGTTTTGCTTCACTAAAAATATCCTTTATAAAATATTAATTTTCAAGGTGAACAGCAGAGAGAAATGAGCTATGCCCCATTTTGATTTCAGCTGGGGATCCACATACTCTCCAAGTATTTTAAGAGCAATACCAGAATTAATTTTCAAGAGCGCAGTTTTCCTCCACCCACCCACCCATTTAATCTGGTCAAAGACAAGAAGAGGAAAAAAGACAGGAGTGACTGAGCAGGCAGGACCAGAAGAAAAAGAGAACATGGCATTTCCTATTAACAGACAGCCTGAACAGAAACACCTGCCAGGGAGCATGGCAGGATAAACCTGACCCCAGCTGAGGCAGGGGTGACCTAGGCACAGGCAGGGCTCTGCCTTCACCCTCCAGCCACTGAGCATGGTGGGCAGAGCTGTGGGAGGCAGTGGGTGCCTTGGCAGCCCTGGGCAGTGCAAGAGGACAGACAGACTGGGGCTGGGGCCTGGCCAGGGTGGACCCACCAGGGGCAGTGGGAGATGGGGCTGGGCACATAGCCATAACTTGAGTTTGAGATCCACCTACTAGGAACCAACCTCCAAGAAGCCAGGTCTGTATATCTTGAGCTTTAATGGGGCTCCTGGGACCATGGGCATGGCTGTGGGTCCAGGTCCCAGATAAGGAACCTCACAGCAATAAAGACCAGCTATGCCCTCACAACACCCTCAAGGCGAACATGTGTTTGCTAAAAGATCTTTATTACTCTTATTTAGACCAATGTAAGGTTTATGAAAATTAAGGGGTGTGAGGAAAGAACAGTATCCCATTGACTTTAGTAGATTATGTATCTAGTATGTTACACAGCTACAAGATATGATCTCCTTTATTTGCCCTTTAATTATTTGATGTAGTTAACCATTTCATGGACAGGTTTTCCAAAAGCTGGTTAATTTGGTCTGCCTTGATAATCTGCAAGTCAATAAAATGCGTAGGCTGCAATCACATCAGATTTGTCTGTAGTAACACTTTATTGTGGGTCTTTCTGAACGTGGAGAATTTTTAGTGATGTGATGGAACAGAAAAGACGAGAATCTGCACGGGCAACTCCAGAAGTGTAGACACCTGCCAAACAGAATAAAAGCAGGACTAACAAAAATTATGGAGTAGGAAAAGGTTTCATCCTGAAGATAAGAAAAAAAATAAATAAGTCAATGAAGTGGGGATGAAGTAAGCATGGTTGGACTCGATGATCTTAAAAGTCCCTTCCAATCTAGAAGATTCTATGATTCTATTCTATGATTCTATAAGTACATGAGGCATGAGAGGCAGACAAAAAACACGCAAAAAAAGTAAAAAAAAAACAACAAACAACTGTGGAAAATGGAAACTAGAACCTAAAAGGGAATTATGTTATTGATGTATCAAAGGCCTAACAAATACTCGTATTTCTCACATTTAGAAAAGCAAGAGGGTGATTTGCAGACTCTAAGGAGAATGTAGGGGCATCAGACAGGTACCAGAACTGACAAGTTTGTTGGTTAGGAACGTTTTGACAGAATAACTAGAGAAGCCTGTCACCTACGAGGGTCTAGGGAGAAGATAAATCATCTTCGGGATCCAATATATAGATGTTCATCCACGTGAAAAGGGCTCAGCTGGAATCCTGTATTTAAAAATTAAAAAAAGTTAAAAAGTTGTCCCTGTATACCCTGTATCAGTATCTTGTTTCCCTAGTATAATTAATTTGAAAGTCAATCATACTTCATCATATTCTTCAGATAAACAAACTGTTCCAGAAAAAGTTTGTGATGCAAATTTGGTCTAAGAGTGTTGCTTCTTTTAAGCGTTATCTTCACTTAAGCAAAACAACAGATCAATAAGAATTTTGCTTGCTGACATAGCCCTGAGGTTATTTATCTTCTGAAGAGTGAATTCTGCCTCATAAAATGTGCTGCCTTCAGTCCAGGAAAGCACTAATTTTTGTTCTGGTAATACTGAGATTTCCTACAAACAGTCCAATACTTCATTGTTGTTATGCTCAAAATCTTGTTTATATGCAAAGAGGAAACACACATTATATATATATAAAATATATATATAAATCAAAGAATTTATTGTTAGCGTGACTGAAATCTTAATGGTAATATTCAAGAATAATTAGTCTAGATCTAATTGTTACAGAAAAAAAAGAAAAAAAAAGCGGTTAAAATTGCTATACACACCTCTTAGTTTCTACTCATTCTTCTTGGAGCCATACTCACCTTCGCACTGCTCCTTTGGGTCCTGAGGCTGGGGGTTTCATGCTGATGCTGAGAGGGGATGTGTGTTACGGGGAGCCTTTACCATCTGGAGTCCTTCGTTGGCAGGAGTATGATGCTGACATCGATCGTTGCTTCTTCCGTGGTCTAGGATTCACTTTGGGTTATATTTCATATTTTTCTGCTTCTTCACTGACCTGCAGTTCCATGTTACATTTGAATTTACTGTGTATTGTGCCTTTAAACATATGTTAAATACTATTTCAGTGTTGTCTTCGTCACTCCTAAAACCCATTTTGGTCAGGTCTGCATTTCTGTAAGGGACTGTGTATAGCTGTGGGGCCTCCGGGGCCACACTGGGTCCCACCTCTGACCATCCCATGCCCGTGCACCTCTGTGTAATGTCCTGTGCTCCACTTCTCAAGGACTCTGCTGTTATACCAGGGTTGTGTTTCTGTACACTACATCTCTGTGTTGGTCCTAAATATCTTGTTCTGCACAGAGTAACTGCTTGGGACTACTATCTATTTAGAACTGTGCTCATATCACACGAAACTCAACTGATCTAGCCAGCGACACCTGGTCAATTTAGAGAAAATGCTGTCACAGCTAAACCAAGAGAAATGAAGTTGCAGGCAGGTCAAGTAAAGTTAATAAAGAGCAGGACTGGAAAACCTTAGCGCTGAGGCCTTGCAAACTCAGTACAGTGCTTATGGCCCATTATTAGCGACGGCAATACCACACTGCAGGGCTACAGGTTTACATTGTACAGGCACCTAAGCAGAGAGGAACAAGAGATGATCCCCAGGCACTGGGCTTTCTGACTAAAGTACGTGCTTAAATTTAAGAATGTCAATCACTTACTTATTTCAGTTCTAGCAGTGAAGTGTTCACTGACGTCATGTCACTGCTTGTGAGTTTCTGTAAATACTGCTATAATATCAATGAATAGCACTTCATTGCTATAATAGAAACCAGAAGCTTAGATTTAAGCACATTCTTTAGATACTTTTTAAAGTAAAAGTGCTCAGCATAATACATTAAAACTGATGAAAAAGAATATCCTCACAGCTTCTTGTCAGTGCAGAATTACAGTACTGATTTTTGTGAACATGTTAAATACTGTTGCTTGAAGAAGGAAAAACAGTTTTCATGATACAAAAAGTGAAAACTGTCACCTTTTTTGAAAGTGGATTTATTTTTGAAATTAAATTTTCAAACAATCTTTTTCCAAAAGATTGATATGAGTCTTTCTTTTCCTTTCTTTCAATTTACATCCTCTGAGGAGTCCTTTGTCTAACAGGTGTTTTTTTCCTCCTAAAAATTAGTAAGGAAAAGTTAAAGCACAAGTAATTAAAAAGTAAAAAGTATTATAAAAGTGAAAGTTGTTAGAAAGAGCATGTCCTTTTTTTTCCTTTAATAAATAAAAACACACTGAAATATTTATTCAAAAAATAACACACTCTTATGTCATTCTCAAATTCCATGAAAAAATCTCATTTCTCATTTCTATATAAATGAATTCACTGCTTCAAGAGTGGACATTACTTCAGACAGTGTATAACATTAAGGTCATTATAACTAATGGGCTTCATTTATTTAAGATAGACTTATTTATGGTATTTAAGGTCTAGCTTATGTTACCTGAACATTGACTTTTTGGTGGTCATATAAAATACACTTGAATGTTTAGGTACAGATACACACACATAACATGTAACATGTAATAATAACATGTAATAACATGTAACATACATAACATGTAAGGTGAGAGAAGGCGGGGGGGGAGAGAGGGAGAGAGAGAGGTCATACAGACTACACATGCCTTTTTGAGGAGCTTTTTAATCTTTCCACAAGATGTTGTAAAACAATGGGTAGGAGCATCTGCAGTTTAAATTCTTCTCTTCTTTATTCTATACATATGGAAGAAAATATGACGAGTGATCACAATGAACATGAGATATTTAGGAAAATGGGCCAACTAAACTGCAAGGTAGCAGACGTATTCACAGTTAAGCAGAAAGTACAAAAAAGTATTCTCTTTTCTGTTTTAAAACTGTCCAGTATCTTGCCCTTAAACTCCAACTGATTGAAAGTGGAGCTGCTTGTATAGAATCAGCTGCTGTTTAAGGGAAAGCTTAAAAGAATTAAGGTGATTAACTACTGGTAGCAAACATACAGTGCTGTCTGTGGCAACCCTAATGCAAACATCTGAACGAGAAAGTACTCTGAAGTATGCCAAGGAGTTCTGTTGCACTCACTTAGGAAGAGTAATTAGACAGTTCCACTTAGCTCACAGAAAAATTCTGTTGTACCTTGCAATTCATGATTTAAATAAGCTCATAAAGGAGCCTACTAAGCAGTTGTTGAAATTAAGGAGAATGTGGTTTTCAATGAGTTATATTTCTTTTGCCTATTTATACATTCCGAGCATGACTGAAAGATACATAAACTGAAGTTTATTATGGTGCATATTAAGCACAACCCTACAAATGGACTAACACACAAGCACTGAAAAATACTTGCAAGCTAAGAGAATTTGCATTAAAATTACTGGAGTCTAGCTCATTCTAGATTGACATTAGATGAGATAAAGTTATGTAAAATCTTAAGTCTCTAGAGCAAGAGAATAAACCGTGCAGTTTAAAGCAGATTCTGGCAGCTGTTTTACTGCTAGATTTTGAAAATTTCCATCAAGTAAGATGTCATTTTTGCTGCATGCTATTTTATCTCAGCTTTTTAAAGACAAATCCCACCTAGAGTCTTGTGAGATGTTTTAGTAGTTAAACTGTATATTCATCTCGGAAGCTAATCCAGAGTCTGCCATTCTTGTTAAGCATCCTAATAGTAAGCTGGGAACACATGAAAATGCTCAGAGGTAACATGGTTGAAAAGGTGACACATGATAAAGGAACCAGGTTGAATAGTAGTCTTGCAATAAAATTTTGATTTGTAACTAGATCTATATCCAGACATGTTGAGTGTTTGGATGCATGCATCTTATCATACACTTTCATGGCAGTAGGAATCCAAAATCTTTGGTTGATTTGGGAGTCTTAAAATGTGAGAGAGAATGATACCTTGTCCCCTAAAAAACAGAGTTCCTCACCCTCTTTCTCCAAGTCTGGCTCTTCCAGCCTGCATGAAGTGGACCTTCTTCCTGAAGTGGTCTGGAACTTGACGGTTGTTAAAGTCTGCTTGATTATTTATTTCTCAGATCATACCATCAGCAATACTGTGTATAATGTTTCCACATTATAGCACACATGCCTGGTCAAACTGACACCAAAATACCTTTTTAATACAATACAGCCTGATGTCAAATCCTCTGTCTGTAGACACATGCCAACATCTATGAACCCATTTGTGTATTTTATTTCTTCAAGTATAATCATATTGTCACTGAAGTCATGGAATCATGTGAACGTGTGATTTGACTGTTTTGATGACGTGCTCCAGCCATGTCTTGTAGCACCCTGCTCACCTCGGCTGCATTGCTGACAGTTTAAAATGGATCTGAGACTACAATCAAAGAGCAAGCTAACACTGACTGTTTCCTTTTTCAGTTCTCTACCAGATAGATTTCCAAGGTTGAAGTTCTCCAAAAGAGAAGTCATATATTCCCTTTCTTGATGAACAGGGAATTTGTATAATTGAATTAGGGGATCCCAGAGAACACGTGACAAAACTGTAGGATCAGCCACTAGCAGTCTTGTACTTCTGCCTAAAATAAGTGTAACAACTTCTACCAGAAAAGAGCTGCACGAACCAGTGAGACATGATATATAATGCTGGGACTGTGCTAGTAAGGTAGTTTTTGCCACTTCCTCATCCAAGTAACAATGTATGTCCTTAAATTTGGATATAAATTTTTTATTAGCATTGGGCTGTCTGTTTATTTATAATACCATGCAGTCAATTTCATTAACAATGTGAGTTAGGGATCAAAATATCCTATTCATCTGTTTTTAAATTCTCTGTACCAGAAAATCACTGCTACTAAGATGAAGAAAAATTACCTGAAGCATTATATACAGGGTAATATCTATGCTTACCCAGGCTACTTGGCCAACTTTCGGGACAGTATTGAACTTTAATTTACACTTTGAACTTTGACTCTGTTACATTTGAAAAGCCTTTCCCTCCTAAATTCGGAGTACTGCAATCAATGCGCACTATGCTGACCCAAGAAGCAAACTAAGATTTCCAAGTCAAATCTCATGGGTCTATTTGCTCTTTCATTTTTGTGCACTGCCTTCAGTCACAGAAACAGCCCCAGTGCGAGCTTCACAGAATCACAGAATCACAAAATAGTCAGGGTTGGAAGAGACCTCTGGAGATCATCTAGTCCAATCCTCCCGCCAGAGAAGGGTCACCTACAGCAGGTTGCACAGGACAGTGTCCAGGCGGGTTTTTGAATATCTCCCGAGTCGGAGACTCCACCACCTGTCTGGGCAGCCTGTTCCAGTGCTCTGCCACCCTCAAAGGAAAGAAGTTCCTGTCGTGTCAAGATGGAACTTCCTATGTTCAAGTTTGTGCCCATTACCTCTTGTCCTATCACTGGGCACCAATGAAAAAATCTGTTCCCATCCCCCTGGAACCCTCCCTTTAAGTATTTGTAAGCATTAATAAGATTCCCCCTCAGTCTTCTTTTCTCTCAAATAAAAAGACCCAAGTCCCTCTGCCTTTCCTAGTAAGAGAGATGCTCTAATCCCCTAATCATCTTGGCAGCCCTTTGCTGGACCCTCTCCAGTAGATCCCTGTCCTTCTTGAACTGGGGAGCCCAGAACTAGACACAATACTCCAGATGTGGCCTCACCAGGGCAGAGTAGAGGGGAAGGATGACCTCCCTTGAACTGCTGGCCACACTCTTCTTCATGCACCCCAGGATGCCATTCATCTTGGCCGCCAGGGCACTCTGCTGCCTCATGGTGATCCTGTTGTCCACCAGGACTCCCAGGTCCCTTTCCACAGAGCTGCTCTCCAGCAGGTCAGCCCCCAACCTGTACTGATGCATGGGGTTATTCCTCCCCAGGTGCAGTACCCTACACTTGCCCTTGTTGACTTTCATAAAGTTTCTCTCTGGCCAACTCTCCAGCCTGTCCACGTCACGCTCTATGGTGGCACAGCCTTCTGGCGTGTCAGCCACTCCTCCCAGTTTTGTGTCATCAGCAAACTTGCTGATGGTACACTCTATCCCTTCATCCAGGTCATTGATGAATATATTGAACAGGACTGGACCCAGTACTGACCCCTGAGGGACACCACTCATTACTGACCTCCAACTAGACTCTGCACCACTAACCACAACCCTCTGAGCTCTATCTGTCAGCCAGTTCTCAATCCACCCCACTGTCCATTCCTCTAACCCACACTTCCTAAGCTTGCCTGTGAGGATGATGTGGGAGATGGTGTCGAAAGCCTTCCTGAAGTCCAGGTAGACAACATCCACTGCCCTCCCCTCATCTACCCATCCAGTCACACCATCATAGAAGGCTATCAGATTAGTCAGACATGACTCCCCCGTGGTCAATCCGTGTTTACTACTTCCAATAACCTTATTTTCTTCCAGGTGCTTTGAGATGACACCCAGAACAAGCTGTTCCATCATCTTTCCAGGGATGGAGGTGAGGCTGATCAGCATGTAGTTTCCAAATTAGTCTTCCCGATGATTTTCTCTTCCAAGTGTGAATGCCTAAGCAGCACTTCAGCATAACATATTAAAAGTTTCTCCTTTTATCAATAACCTTGCCTGAAGATTGTACTCTGGCAAACATAATCTTCTTTTCACTTCCTTTAAGAGGTGTGGCTGACAGTTACTGTTCTACTTTTGCCTGAAGTTTAGCATTTTGTCCTGTACAGATGCTCTCTGTATGTCTATATTAATACCATTGTCCAAAACCCAAGCATTCTAAATTATGCATGTTTACTCGTATGACTGAAATAGCAGGAGACATGCATTGACTGGAGAAGAGAAACTGTGTAAGGAAGGTGGAAAAAGAAATTGGTTATTATGATTTGGTACTGTTTTCAAAATCTCATGAATAGTTGTCAGCAAGGGACATTCTGTGAAGAAGGAGCAAAGGGAAAATACCACAGTGTGCATTTTTTAACATTGTCTTAAAGGAAAGTACAAAGAGAAGGATGAGGGTGATTGAGAAATATTTACTAAATATATAACATCTTATCCTATATACCTAATCTGAAAAGAGGAAGTTTCACATTAGCTGAAATGTGTTCTTTTAGTGAAAGCTCAATTCATTTTCTGCCAGTGAAAATTAAATGATATAGACTACACGTACACAATTCAACGAAGTAACATCCCAAATAGAAAATTACAGGAATCAATAACCTTTTCTAATGCTAGGAAGAGAGGTGCCTGATTAAATATTTTGTTTTAATAACAGTCATTTTTTAATTCTGTACAGTGAAAGACTTTTTAGTAGGGGAACTCTGTTATGGCAAAACTGGGTAAGATCTCCTAAAGATGACACTGAAGCAGCTTTTCAAATAAATAATAAAAAGGTTGAGAAGAGAAATATCTGCTTATTAATTAGCCTAAAAGAAAGAAAGAAAAACTTGCAGAAAGTTAGCAGCATTTCTAAAGCAGCTCATGGAAGCTCTACAATTTCTTGTCCAGTTACGTTCACTGGAACTTTCAGTGGAAGTGATAAGCTGTTGCTTAATGGCTACAGGAAGGCACGCTAACATGAAGTGTATCTTGCAGACCTGTGTTCAGCTGCTGGTCTGGCTTTAGAAATTTCAAATCTAGGGCTGATGGACAGTATATAAAATAGTCTGAATCACTTGAAAGGGATCCAGCTTTTCTGCTTGACCGAGATAGCAGTTTTTCTTTTCATACCTGTAACCTACGCTCATAAGTACCATAGCCTAAGATTTGCTTAGAAGTACCATCTTCATTTACAGTAAGTTTACCTGGTGCAGATCAAGCCATGTGAGCAAGGTTAGAATGCATTATCCTTACAGAGGCAATGAAGTCAAATTAAGTGGTAGTTCCCGTACAGCTTATGGCATGTATTACAAGACGTTTCTGAGGAGCGCAGATTTTAATGAATGCTTTATGTTGGGCCTTGCACGATACGATACCAAGACTGAGGAAGGAGTTTCCCTCTGGCAGTCACAAGCGTACATCCCTGCCACAAGGAGAAACCAGCTGAAGGATAATTTCCAGCTCCAGGCAGAGCTGGAATGGAGCTGTACAAGGGAATCCCTGCACTCTTACTGAAATAATCATGCTTTACAAAAACGCCATATGGATATTTTGTCTTCCTCACATTAACTCTGATTGGTTGACAAACATTTTAACTAACAGAATGAGGAAGATTTACATAATTACACTGTATTTTTTTAAGAACTATACAAGGAATATGCAAATTTTGGTTTGGCTTCTAGTATAACTTTGCTTCTATTGGCTCATCTTTTTATATCTCCCAGGCTCTGTTGCCCAGCAACTAAAATGTCACAGAAGTTATTCACATCCATCTAGTGGAAAAATCTGTCCAAAAGGAGACAAAATAAGTTATCTGAAAAAATCTTTCCCATTCTAAATGAACTAGATATCTACCTACCTACCCACCTACCTACCTATCTTCCTATCTATTGTCAGCTGTTACTGCTCTTTTTTCTCTTTTCTCATGTCACATATTTATATAAATATACAAATTGAATTTTTCAATATGTATATAATTTTATATATCAGCTGACCTGTATGTTTCAGTTGCTCTGTTATGTCAACTGTTTACAAACCTGCAAATGTAAATATATTTATAACTTCTACATTTTTTGAGTAAAACCTTATTTGAAGCCATGATCCTAGAAGTTAACATCATTATTTGACTCTAACCTTAATAGTGCATTTAACACAATGCAGTACTGTTCTTGCATCTTAAATTAATCTCAAACATAAGCTAATATTTTCAACTGCTGAAGAGAACCTCTATTATGTGAGCCTATGACAGAAAGAATCTAAAAGAGTAAAGTATTTTTTATTTTCTGGCAGAAACCACTGCCTTTTAAGAGTCACACATACATACACACATATATGTATGACTAAATCCTGTACTAAAAATACAATGGAGAACTTATTCTCACAACTACGTGTCATATGAATGCCCAGTTACTAAGCTTTTCATCTCTGTCTAAAAGCCATGAAAGGCAGGTCCCATACACCACTCTGCTGTAAACATCTAATACGTGGAAGTGATGTTCATTTTATTAAAAATAGCAATAAGTATAAAATCGCTCAACATAAACTAAGAGGGTGTCCTCTTGGGTTTCCTGCAGCATTCAATAAGGTGCTTATTGACTTAGGACTTTTCTTCAGGAAAGGGCAGCCTGCTAACCGCATTTAATGTTTGAGGTTTTGCTTCAGCTGACAAAAAATGAGACTGGCGAGAAAGCCTGGCAGAGGAAGATTGATTAATGTGAAAGTCTGAGGCAACTATAGGCAGGAATACTATACTACACCTGGTATGCAATGGAGTATAAGACAGCCTGAATTTTCACTTGTCTTTGGTCTTCCAAAATCCTGCCTTCACTGAGAAGGTGGAATGAATAAATGGGCCTGAGTGTCCCTCTTTTAAATATAAGTTACATTGACAACTCTGAATAAAGAAGCAGTTTCTCTACTCTCTGGAAGTGTATATACCATTCTCCCTAGGAAATTCTTGAGAGCGCCACATAAAATTTCTGTCCTGGATTGACTCACTGAGAATCACTGAGCAAGAACTATTGAAAGCGTAGGTTCTGCCTGATCCATTGACATGACACCCAATCAATCAATGTAGTTTGAAAAATAAAAGATAGATTTGTTTCATAGCATCAAGGGATATGACTGATAGTTATACCAATGGCTCTGATAAATATTTGGGTCTAGAGTGGCTTTTGATGCCCAAAACTGGATGAAGACTGCATATCACGGAGTCACGGAATCATGGACTTTTCAGAGTTGGAAGGGACCTCTAGAGATCATCTAGTCCAACTCTCCTGCTAAAGCAGGATTGCCCAGAGCACATTACTCAGGACTGCATCCAGGCGGGTCTTGAAAATCTCCAGGGAAGGGGACTCCACAACCTCCCTGGGCAGCCTGTGCCAGTGCTCTGTCACCCTCACTGTAAAGAAGTTTTTCCGTGTATTTGAACGGAACTTCCTGTGTTCTAACTTGTGCCCATACGCTGCTGCTGTTGGCAAGTTCAACATACAAGTCAGATATTAAATAGTCTTGAAATGGTTTCCTGAAAGTTGATTTGAACTGCAACTGAAATCATACTTTGTTACCATATGTTAGTTGGACCAGCAGTGGTGTTAACTGATTTTCTGAAAGAAAGCAGAAGTTGTAAGTATACGAATTTGCTTATGTGGGTCTAGTACAGATTTAAGGATTTTTAGTTTTAAGGATCTTTAATTTCAATTGGAACTGGTATTCAAAGTGTAAGACATGCTTCCACGTTACTTGTTAAAATAAGGATCTGCCTCTCGTTTACCACTTGTGAAATGGAAATGTCATCAACAAAATACCATTGTAAAATAGTTGGGTTTCTAGAGATGGAAAAGCTTGAGGAGGGACTTAAAGGGTGATACAAACTCTTATCTTTATTCATGTGGAAAACAAATGCTTCATGTTTCATGCCAGTTTTTCTGTATGAGTAATTGATGATTTCTGTTAAGGATGGATAGGGTGTTTCACTGTTGCACTTTATACGTCTGTACTGGTTTGAGGTAAAACAGAACCAATTTTGTTCACTAACTTCACTTCTTAGCTGGGCCTCTTCTAAATACTGAAATTAACTGCATATTGTGCAGTCAGTGTTCACTCTCTCAGAGTGATAAGACCAATTGTTTATAGCTGATGCCCAGGCATGGCATGCAGAGAGGCTCCTGCTTATGCTTATTGCTATAACAGCCAAGGCCAACCAACTTTGTTATTTGCCACGTTGGAGGGTCGGAAGAAGAAAAGCATAGAGGGGTCCCACCTACGAGGAGGAGTGGACAGGACAGGTGACCCAAAACTAACCACCAGGGTATTCCATCCCATCTGCCTCATGCTCAGTATAAAAGCTGAGGGATCAAAGGGTCAGCTCTCTTCCTTCAATGGCCGATGTCTGAGGAGGACTCTGTTTGTCTGCCTGTGATCCTGATCCTGAATGCAGATCCGGAATCCAGTTCCCGTCCCTCACTGATTCAAGCCTGGGACTGCCCCAGTGCCAGCTGGTGTCCTGATTGTCATCTTGGGAGCTTGATACGGTTTTGTATATATTTCATTATTTCTTTTTATTTTATTATTAATACTTCATTAAAGTAGTTTAGTTCCTTCTAAACTCATGTCTCTTTTTCCTCCTCTGCCTCTCTCTTTGAAGAGAGGTAGAGGTGAGCATCTGTCAGTCCCATCTGGGGTTCCCAAAGGTCCCCAGTGGTGGATTTTGGCCTAAACCACGACAATGTTGAAGGTGCTATACCAGTCATTCTTAATGAGTAAGTTAAAAAAAGCGAAAAGAAAAAACCTTATTCATCCCACTTGTGTGGACTGTTCCTTATCTCATACTCAAAATTTGTCTTTTAGCCTTGACTGATCATCACCGAGATCTGCAATATCTGCTAGCCTCCTTTGTGAAAGTAACTTTGTGTTGTTTCATTTGTATTGCTTTTTCAAGATGGAAGAGTAGTTGTCAAAAGGAAATCCTTAGTGTGCACTTGCACTTTATCTAATTACATCCTTTAGAATACTTATTTCCAGTTTTCCACTGAAATGTAAATGGACCATACAAAATTGCAGCATAGTATATCAGTATTAATTTTATAGTATTGCTCTGTTGTGCTCTGTGTTGCAAGATAATTTATAAAGACTTTAATATTAGCCTTAATTAATTATGGTTACCAGTTCGTCTTTGTCTACTGCTTTCCAAAATAACAAGTCATAAGTTCTTTGTGATACCTTTAAAAGGGATACATGGTGGTGCTCTTACGAGGCCGTGCTTACCTGAGTGACATAATTGTGCTATTCTTAAATTACTCCCTGGTAGAAAGGCAAGACAGGCACCATCATGTCATTTTTCTTGCAAGATCTTTTCTTGAACTGAGGGAAAAGGAGCAGGTTACAATGGAGGAGCGGGGGCGAAGCAGAATAAAAAACAAATTTATTTTAATTTTTTAAAGTAAAAATATTATGAAGTCAGCATTATCTTTTAAAGGTTTAAAAGCAGCTATATTTTCAAATTTTAGTTTAATATAATTAATGATTTTTCCAGTAGATTTAACTGACAATTATCTCCCCATCTTGACATGTGAATATGAATGTTTATATGTACAGTTACAACCTGTCAATAGCAGTTCTTCCCATCTCACAGACATCTTGTAATACCACATAATGTTCACCAGAGTAGGTAAAAAAAAAGGTATGTTTAGTAGAAAACATTTATTATTGGTGACCCTCTTCCCTGCTAGCTGTTCCCCCTCCCCTAGTTTTAATCATGCTTTCCTATGATATTGTAGGCAACACCATCAAACTTCTGAGGTGCCAGGACAGGGTAACCCACTCCCAGCATGTCCTACTTTTGCTGTTCCCTCTAACCTAGGGGACCAAGTCTTGGGTTCTGAGAAATCACAGTGCTGCCTTGCAGAGCTCATATTGGCAGTGTGGATTCAGGCTTCACCTCAGCCATGATGCCAGGGCTCTATTTTGTTACCGTTTCATTTTATATCCTGATATCAGCTTAGGATGTGGTAACTTTAACTGGGGGGAAGTGGTGGGTGGGTGTAAATAAATGTCAACAACAGAGTATGTCCCCCCACCCAGCGTTTATTTTTTCCAAAATTAAAGAAATAGTGTATTGCTGCATCTCAACTGATAGACCTTTCTGATTGCTTCAGGATGAGACTTTTTAGTCTTAAGTGAACTTCTCATCTTGGTACACCAGCAGAGCCATAAAACAACACTAGAGAGTAAATGAAGGACTACGCAGTTCAATGCAGCTGTAAAATTTGTGTAATTCAGGACTGTGTCAGAGATGATAACCTACTGCTAATATTCTGGTTTACTCAATGATGCCAAAAGTTAGCCTGTAATGTTTCTTTTCCAAAGCTTTAAAATTTGAGGTGTGTTTGCCTTCCGTTACATCCTCTATCTTTGCTGAATTACTGCTGCGGTTACATAGTTAGATATCCTCTTAGCAGAAACATCCATTTTCTGCATTGGCATTGTAGTAAGTTGTCTGATACAAATTTACAGCTCTTATCCAGGTGTATAATAATAATATAACTGTTTGAAAAAATTTTGCAGTGTTATTTACCGATGGAAAAAAAATCCTATAAAGTAACAATTTTCAAAAGATTCTAACAATACTTACAACTTATGCTATCTGAAAGTTGTGTATTTGCCTATGGAAATATTTGTAAAATCCTAAACCTTGTATTATTCTGAGTGTTTTCTGTAGCCTAGATGAAAGCCTCATTTTCCAGTCATCATATCACTACAATAAAGCGAGTGTCTGCTGTTCATAGCTATTGAATGCAGTGAACAGGTAACAGACTTGCTTTTCCTGCTCTAGATTGCCATCCGCGTTGTGACTTTCAGTGGCACCTGAGACCATTCAATGAATTTCAACATCCTAGGTTATAACTTGTTGGACTGAGCAAAACCCTTAGGAATTTCCACGTCATATTTCTCCACATTGGACTATCAAATGCAACCAAGGGACCACTTGACTAGGACATCCAACTTTCTTTCCATAGTATTAATAAATTATGCTATCATAAATTAAACTTTTAAAATGCACTTGATTATAAGAAGTAGGACTCCTTTTGAAAGGAGCCGTTAAGGGACTCGAAAGAGAACCTTTGATACACATTTTTTCCCTTAAGTGTGCTCACTGAACCTTCCTATGCACACTGAGCTACATATCATTGCTGCTGTCATTCCTAAGAGAAGGTTATAAAGAAATCCTCTTAGGAAAGCTTCCGATACAAAAAAAAAAAAATTGAACAGTTTATAAAATTATATTGAAACCAAGTGATAAATATGCAAATTAAATTTGCCAGGTGGCAGGAACTCTTTCAATGTTCCTTTTCACCTTTAGATAGAGCCTGAAAGTCTTCTGCTAGTCTCTTGGTCTCAAAGTGATTTTGAGTAATACTTAGTGAGCAAAGTTAAAATCGAAAATTTATATTTTCCAGGTCATTCTTATACATTAAATGAAATACTTAAAGCAAAAATATAAAACAGTTATGAACACTGATAATGAAGAGAACGTCAAGAGCAAAGGGAGCAAAATTCTGTGTAAGGCTGGAATCAAAGAGTGGAATTAAAAGAAGAGTTACATCTGCACAAAATCTTATAAGTACCCATAAGGAGCCAGAAGGGTTATTTGTTTCCACATGTGCATTCTCTGACTGTACCTGGCAGTAGGACGGACAACTCAGAATGAACATTCAGTTGCACATCGAGTTGGTTGCATAGACTGAGATTACAGTTTCTGACAACTGACAACAGAATGTGGAACACTTGACTGGAAAGTTAGCTTTTTAAACTCATATGAAGTAATGGTTGAAATAGTTTTAATGCATGTGTAATAAGTGTGGCAGTTGAGATTATATCATAGTGCTGGTTTACATAAAGTACTGAGAAAACAAATGCAGTGTTTAAAGAATACTGTGACCATATTTGGTTTGCCCAAATTTAAACATGAATGAAGTAAGTTGTCATGGTTTAGGCCATGTAAGCTAACAAGTATTTTATGGTTATTTTCATTATTATTGTTACAGCTTTGCTTCCAAAAACATAGTTTCCAACCAATTCTATATAATTTAAAATTTGATGAGACTTTAAATTGTGTTGTTAAAGCCTGTTTGATTTGTTCAGTGCTAGCTAATGCAGTTACAAAAGCAGAGGAAGAGGAACATTAGAATAAATAACCACTTTTTTCCATTTTTGCTGGGCACGGGAAAGCAAAAATGAAACATACATATCTTAAGTAAAGAAACGATTGAACTAATCCTGTATTATGTTCAACCATCTAAGACTTCAAGAAAGTTGGAATATAGGGTTTCAAGACTTCTTTCTTTTAAAGTAGAAATTTTGCTAAATTAATATCCCAAACATTTACTTGTTTATATCTCACAAGTATTTCGAGTGTGCTGTACTAGTTTCTCCTCCCAGTCTTTTTAGCTGTCTTCTTAAATGAAAGGAATGTCTTCTGATGTGCTTGTGTGATAAGAATACACGATGAGGAAAAAACAACTTCTTATGTGTTTAATAAGGGAATAGCTTTATGGAATTGTCTGTTTTCAGGGGTTAGTATTCATTTCCTGTCAAATATATCATACAGGCATTAATAGCAGTGCCTATATAGTCCCATGTCTTAGTTTCTCTGCATGGGAATTTTCCACATTAAAAAGCAATTGTATCATCCAACTACACTTCAGAGAAATCTTTGTATGTCCTAATTAATACAACTAATAGTTCTAAGAATATGACCATTTTGAATTGTGATTTGGATAAAGGCTTCCATTTTTTTTTTTCCTGCCTAACTCATGGTTTAGCTAGGCACTTGGCAGATTTCCATGTTTTTGTTGAAATTTATTTTGCTTCTTTACAATCAAATTTCATGTAGCTTACTCTCACTTTTGGAAACACTGGAATATAAGAGTAGTTTGTTTCCTGCAGAAATTTTCAGTTTTGCCAAACAGATATAATTTTTTAGCTCATTTCAGGTTACAGAATCAAAATGTTACTGCATTATTTCCTGTCAACCGTCATTTCACAGGGACGCAGTTTATCTTTTGAATAAATCTGAAAGATCTAATCTCATGTTTGCAGTTCTTATTTTTCCTCCATAAAATGAGATTAGAAACATTTATATGTGCCTCTATACATATGTAGTGTATACTTCCCTCTTTCTATATACACACAGAAAATCTGCTTATTATGCATACATGTGAATGTGCATATGCATATTGCAGGTAAACGCATCTGAGTGTAAATCATGCTTTTTTCTTTTCCTTTGCCTGGATATTTTTTTTTCTACTTAACAACAATATATCTCTTCAATTCATTGCCATGTTTCTGACACTCATTTGGTTTTAGCAAGGTACAGAGATGGCTATGGTATTTAGTTAGATATCCAGACACTTTGAGGCTGACAACTTCCTTCTAGTTCTACAAACTGAATAGTGTATTCCAGTGGAACAGGTATTTTTATGAATACCTCTTCATCCCAAGAGAATCCACATGGGACATCAATTGGGCCTTTAAGGAAATTAAGTTATTTGATATTAAAGCAATAATTTTTCACTAAACACTTATTTTCCTTGAGTATTATTGAACTTGTAGAAAACAATGAAAGAAACACAAAGAAAACAGGTATGATAATAACTTTTTCTAAGAATAATAAATTTTATTCCAGTCATGCAGATATGATATCATTTGATTGTACAGGTTATTAATGCAACACCCTAGATGTGTCTAGTTTAATAACACAAGTCAACAAGAGAAGAGTATTCTCACCATCTACTAATGTAACAGCTAGTGTCTAAACAATTGAAAATAATGGGCTTATGATATAGGTTATCTACATATACTCCAAAGAAAGGCTTTGCAAAACAGTGTTATCTAAATTATTAGTATATATATATAAGTACAAACTGGCAAATAGAACAGGAAGATAATTAAATAATTAGGAAAAGAAACAATAATTTATAATAAATAGTGATAAATCAAGATCATAAAAGGAATTTTACTAATTAATAAATGCTGTTAGGCAATAATCTATACTCTTCTCAGTTCTTTATTAAGCCTTTTCTGAAAAAAGGTGAAGAGCTAGATCCTTGCTCTCATATAAAAGAAAAGGGTAGAGCAGTACTCATGTCTGACAGAAAACATGTCTGTCAAAGACTGCATCACTAGCAGCGTTGTCTGGTTTAACAAAATGTGATAAACAGGGGAGAGGCTCAGGTGAGGTCTTCAAATTTACTCTACTGATGGATGACTTAGCTCGTCCCTGTTCTTAAGAATGGTTTCTCTTGAAAACATAACTTTGATATTTTGGATTTTACTGTCTATGACTTTCATGGGGTAACTTATAGTCCTTTTGAGGGTAACTTATGAACCTCTTGCTTATAACAGACTTCCATTCTATTATATTTAAGATTGAAAATCTGTTTCTCTTTAAATGTTAACCTTTAAGTGATCTAAAAGCCATATAGATACAAAATAGTGGTACGGAATACCATTGTCACACCAAAATAGACAACATTTCCTGAGACACAATCCATTTCACTGACCCCAAAACCTCTATTTGAAGCTTAAACTGTACCTTAAAATTGTGTCCAAACCAGAATCATTAGATATTTTCCCTATTAGACACAATGTACCCACTATCCCTCGATTAGAGATAGAAACAGATAACAATTTTTGAAAGTGTTTGGATCTCATATGCTAAATGGATAACACTGGGTTATCCCAAAAACCAAAAGCAAAAACCAAAATCATGAGTTGATTTCTCCTAAATTTATGGTCTCTGTAGACTGCAGGGATGAGTGTAGTTTTGTGGCTTGGATGAGAAGTTAGCCTAATTTTGCCACAGGCATCACAGATGCAGATTCTTCTGTTTGTTTTGACCATTTTCCTCTGTTGCCTTTTGTTCCACTGGTTTAGCTTAGTGGTGCTGACAGCATCACTACAACCACCAGCTCTGGCAATGCTGCCACCAACACATGGGCAATAATAGCAGTTTCCCATGTTGTAAAATTCACATCAGATAGCTAATGATTTTCCTGAGCACATTTTCTTAAGCGTTCATTGGCCTGCCTCCTGGAAATCCAACTTATTTTTACCACCTCTTGAAATAGTTTTAAGCACTCTACTTTGAAATATGCATCAGATGCCAGTCCAATATAACTGATCCTGCAGGAGTGTTGCTTGAATGCTGAATATTTGACTATGACTACATTGGTTCTTATTCTGAACGACTGTACTGCATGGGCACAGAGAGTATGTGTGTGTAAGATCCCAAAATGCTTACTGGGACAGCTCTAAATTGTTTATGTTTTTCACCCACACAAGAGAATGGGGATTACAACTGCATAGTGTACATTTACTTTTGTTTGGATTCAGATGCTTATATCCTTCTTGAAAGGCTGTTTTAATCTCCTCAAAAGCTGTTCAAGCTTTTCTTCTGCTCTGTGGGACTTCATCAATCATGACACTCTTGAGATGGCATGTTGCCACAAGAGCAAAAAAGCTGGTGCTGCACTGTCAACAAAAAACTACTGTCTTGACTAGCTTTCCATTAGGATATGGCCACGCCCAGACCTCTGATTTTTAAGCTGATGTTTGGGCCAAAGCACTTAGCAGCAGGATCAAAATAGTAATGTCCTGCAAATCCTCTAGTGTGTGTACAGTCTGTAAACAATCATTAGCAAAGAGTAGGTCATGGGCCAGTAGCTCTACGATCTTTGACTTAGTGCAGTATCTGGAGGCAAAAAAAAATTCCTTTATTATCATAGCATCACAGAATCATAGAATACAAGGTTGGAAGGGATCATCTGGTCCGACCATTCTTGTCAAAAGCACAGCCTAGGCAAGATGGTCAAGGTCCAGAATCCTGTCCAGATGAATCTTAAAAGTGTCCAGTGATGGGGAATCCACCGCTGCCCTGCAGTACCCATGGTTGATTGTTCTCATCATGAAAAATTTTTCCTCTTGTGTCCAATCGGAATCTCCCCAAGAGTAACTTGTAACCATCACCCTTAGTCTTTTCCATGTGACTCCTTGTAAAGAGGTAGTCTCCATCTTCTTTGTAGCCACCCTTTAAATACTGGAACATGGTGATAAGGTCTCCCCTACGCCTTCTTTTCTCAACGCTGAACAAACTCAATTCTCTCAGCCTTTCCTCATCTGGCAGGCTTCCCAGCCCTTTGATCATCTTTGTGGCCCTTCTCTGGGCCCTCTTCAGCCTGTCCACAGCTTTTTTGTATAGCAGGGACCAAAACTGAACACAGTATTCCAGGTGTGGCCTGATAAGCACTGAAAGAATGGAATAATGACTTCTTTATCTCTGCTGGTGATGCCCTTGTTGATGCAACCCAGCATCCTGTTGGCTTTCTTAGCTGCTGTAGCACACTCTTCACTCATATTGAGCTTGTTGTCCACCAGGACCCCCAGGTCCCTTTCCACAGAGCTGCTCCCCAGCTGGGTAGATCACAGTCTGTACTGCACTCCTGCATTATGTTTTCCCAGGTGCGAGACCTTACAGTTGCCCTTGTTGAACTTCATAAGGTTCTTGTTAGCCCACTCTTAGCCTATCCAGGTTTTCCTGCAGGGTGGCTCTCCCTTCTGAAGTGTCCACTTCCCCACTTTGGTAGCATGGGCAAACTTCATCAGGGTACACTTGATCCCATCATCCAGATCACTTATGAAGATATTAAACAGGGTTGGACCCAGTATTAATCCCTGGGGGAACCCCACTGTTGACAGGGTGCCAGTTTGAAAAAGAGCTGTTTGTCACCACAACCTGGGTGTGGCCTGCCATCCAGTTCCTCACCCACTGCACAGACCACTTGTCTACACTATAAAACATCAGTTTCTCTTGGAGGAGTCTGTGGGCAACTGTGTCGAAAATCTTGGAGAAATCCAGGTAGACAATGTCCACTGCTTGTCCGCCATCAACCAAACAGGTTACTTTGTCGTTGAAGGTCATGAGGTTTGTCAAGCAAAATTTGCCTTTAGTGAATCCGTGCTGGCTTTTCCCAATCATGTGCTTCATTTCACTTGTGGTAGCCCTCAGGAGGATTTGTTCCATAACTTTCCCAGGGACTGAAGTAAGACTGATGGGCCTATAATTTTCTGGATCCTCCTTTAACCCCTTCTTGTGAATAGGTGTGACATTAGCCTTCTTCCAGTCTTCTGCGATGTCCCCTGATCTCCACAACATTTCAAAGATTATAGAGAGAGGCCTCACAATAACATCAGCCAGTTCTCTTAACACCCTCAGATGGATAACACACTTGGGTGACAAATTCACCTCTCTTGTTTAACAACGGGTCCATATTTTCCTTCTGTTTCTACTTGTTGTTTATGTACCTGAAGAATCCCTTCTTGTAGTTCTTGACATCTTTGGCCAATTGCAATTAGAGCTGAGCTTTTGCTTCTCTAACTGCATCTCTGAATGCCCTGTCAATGCCTTTGCAGTTCTCACTTGGTATTTCTCCACTTTTCCATCTTTGGTAAGCTTCTCTTGGTTTTGAGCAGACTCAGAAGCTTGCAGTTAAGCCAAGGGGGTCTCTTGCTCTGCCTGCTTCCCTTACTCTTAACGGGGATGAACTGCTTTTGTCCTTCCAGGAGAGCGTTCTTGAAAAACTCCCAGCACTCACTAGCTCCTTTATCCTCCACAGAAGCTTTCCATGGAATCCCTCCCAACTGAGCTCTGAGAAAGTAAAGTTTTCTCTTCTAAAATCTAAAAGCTTTGTCTTTGTACTAACCTTCAGCATGCTCAGCAGAATCCCAAACTCCTCAATATTGTGATTGCTGCATACAAGGCTGTCACAAACCAAGTTATTACAAAGCAGGTTTTCTTGGTTTGTGTGTAGCAAGTACAGAAGTGTTTCATTCCTGGTTGGCACATCTAGCATTTGTATGAGGAAGCAGTCCTCTACACATTCCAGGAACTTGATGGATGACATGTGAGCTGCTGTACTTACTGTTCTTCCAACAAATGTCTGGGTAGTTGAAGTCACCCATAAGAACCAGGTTCTGTTGACCCAAAGCTTGCTTAAGTAACCCAAATATTGCTTTGTTGGCCTTTTCATCTTCGTTTGGAGGTCGGTAACTGATGCCTACTGTAAGATCCTCCTTGGAGATGACCCATCTGATCTTGACCCAGAGGCATTTGATAGGGCTTCCACAATCACCATAGTTGACTTCTATCCATTCAAGGTTCTCCTTAATATAGACCATGACTCCTCCTCCTCTTCTTCCCTGCCTGTCCCTATGAAACAACCTATAGCCATCCATCATGATCCTCCAGTCACATCTGTTCTACCACCAAGTTTCAGTTATTCCTATGATATCATAACTTTCTGACTAGGCACAGAGTTCCAGTTCCTGTTGTTTGTTCTCTAGGCTGCGTGCATTGGTATACATATACTTGAGGTAGTTGTTCTTCTGAATCTCATCTTGAGAGGCAGCTAAGGAACATTTGTCGCTGCTCTGGTTGGCCTGGCCTATTCCCCAGTTGGTTGCAGTGGTGTGAATGTTGCCACTTGGACTCTGCCCCCCATGTCCTTCAGTTTAAAGTCGGCCTCATCAAGTTGGCCAGCCTGCTGCTAAAGATTCTCTTGCATCTTCTAGGCAGCTGGATCCCATCCCTACCTAGTAGGCTATAGTTATCAAAGAATATCCTGTGGTCATAAAAGTCAAAACCCTCACAACAGCACAAACACGAAGTCAGAGGTTGATTTGCATTATATGTTTATTTCTGGCTGTGCCTTTTCCTTTAACTGGTAAAATGGAAGAAAAGATGTCTTGGGCACCAGAACTTTTCACTTGCACTCCCAGGGCTTTGTAGCCTTCCTTGATTCTAACCAGGTTTCACTTTGCAGTGTCATTTGTGCCTACATGAGAGTAACTGAGTAGCAGTTTGTGCTATTGACAAGTTGTGGCACCCTCTTGGCAACATCTCAGACCTTAACTCCTGAAAGGTAGCATACCTCATGTGACTCCCTGTCAGGTCGGCAGATGGGTGCCTCAGTGTGCCTTAACTAAGAGTCACCCCCTGTAAGCACTCATCATTTCTTTCTGCAGTATCCACTGTGTGCTACTGGTATAGTTTCTCCTTTCAGACCTTGCTCATGGGTGTTTACAACTTTTAAATCTTCATATTACTAAAATGCAAATCCAGATGCCTTTATTATTGACTCAAAATCAAGAGCTGCTGTAGAAAAGATGCTTAAAATAATAACCCAGTAAAGATCTGTTTTAAATACCAAACCAAAACAAAAAAACACCCCAACTCCCTCCCCAGAAAAACAAAAACCAAAACAAACAAAAAAAACAACCAGCTCAACCAAAAAAAAAAAAACCCAAACTTCCTTCTGTCCATTTTCCATCATGAAAGCTCTGACACTCCACTTTAGGTCAAGATGCTCCTCAACATGCCATCAACAAACATCTTAAACAGATTTGTGCAGAAGCCTCTAGGGACCTTTATGATGAAAAAGACTCTAACTAGGACTTAAGTTTACCCTTTGACTTTGTCTTCAAGCAGCCTGTCTGCCAAAAAAATATCAAAGGCATTGTTCAGACTGAAAACTTATTTGTACCTTTCCTTTAAGAATATTTTTCATGTAGTATGGAAATAATATGAAAAAATATATATTCATATCTTTATTTATATATATAGCAGTAAAAAAATCAAGGACTTCTGTGCATGCTACCAGCCAAGCTACTGGCATTAGCCAAAACAGCAACCTATACTAATGATCTGGGTGCCAGTTGCTTACTACCATGGTTGTCCCACCAGCAACACAAGCATGATATCATACTCAAGAAGCCTTGTGGAATCTAAAGCAGTCTTCTAATCTAACAAACTGAATTACATAAGAGAACATGCATAAAGAATGAACCAAACCCACAGATACACTGGATGATGTCTAGACAAACATCTGGGAGTAGGAAGGTCTCTTGAAGCAATGTCTCCAACAGTATGGTTTGGGAATTTTTAATTACTTATTTGTGGGAATTGCAATAAGACTGTAACTGTTAAGATGGTTTCGGATTATTCTTAAAGGCAAAGTATTTTACACATGGAAATCCTTCTAGGAAGAGAGGATGAAAGAGCAGAAAATGGAAGGAAAATAAAGATTAGGACTTTGGACTGCAGTGGACCCTTGTCCTGGTTCTGGTGGTGATAGGGTTAATTTTCCCAAGGACCTGTCATGAGACACAGGTATTCCATACCATATGAAGCCATGCCCATTATATAGCTGGGGACCTGTCCGGGAAGGGGGCAGGAAATCGCTCCTTGGAGTAGTTGGTGAATTAATCGTGTTGGTACATTCCTCTATCAGTATTATTATTGTTGCTGTTTTCCTCTTTCCTTTGCGGTCTGTTAAACTGCCTTTATCTCAACCCACGAGTTTTGCCTTTTTCTTCATATTTTCCCCCCCATCCCACAGCTGTCGGGGGGTGAGCAAGCGGCCGCATGGTCCTTTGTTGCCAGCTGGAGTTAAACCAGGACAATCCTTTCCTTTCAATTATTCTTTCAATGTGGTATGTTTCAAAGGGCTTTATTGGGTCTCTGCTAAAGCTCCTAAACTGTGAATTCAGAAAGTGCAAGCTGCTGTTTTTATTGACTTATTCATTCTGAGAGTTCATTATGAGTTTAGACATAATAGTTTATATAGCTCATCATTAACAGTTTATATATTTCATCATCATTACTTACCCTTCTTAACTACTGCCCCCTCATTTTTTATGAAAAAGGACATTTTAATAAATTAGTGTTCGGCATCAAAGGCTTATTCTTATGCAGTGAAAATAAAAAGCTCTGACAAGAAGTGATTTCTAAGAAAATGGTGAATCCGTCCAGTATAGCTGACCTAGCTATTTCCATTTAAGTTAAACTAATAGATTTTCTTAATTTCTGAGGTAATTTCATTGTCTCACTACCTGTCCCTTTCCCATGCATTCAGTTGTGCTGTGCTTTCTCCTTAAATGCAAAAAGATCACCGAAAATAAATTTTAACAGGGATGCAGATAGACCTAATTTAAACTAGAGGCAGAACAACAGAAAAAACACATTTGATACCATTAGCTGCAGAATCATTTGATATCAGTTAATGGACTTGTTAAATGAGACAAAAATTAATTGTGCCCAAACCTTGCACAGTTGTTCTGTCATGCTCGTGTTGGAAAAAGAGTTACAATAAACAATTGGGGAGGAGGGGACTTACAGTATTTACTCTCTTTTATCTTACATGTATTCAGAAAGCCAAAAGGTTTTTTACAACTTTAAATTAAGAGAAGTCCAAACCCTCATTTTGTAGACAAAATAATTACATTTGCCTTCAGAAAGTTCCAAAGTGAAAGTGCCAAAACAGGACTTCCTCCCCTGCCCGCAACCCCTCTCCCTGAAACAGACTGGCTAAAAGAAGCCAATTTCATGAAGAATATAAACTGACAAAACTTCATGGTTTAACAGCATATGGTTCCACTGGAGTTTACTGAATCGATGATTGTCAGCCTTCAGGGAAGGAAAACAGCTAGAATAAATTAGAATAAATTATTGTAGAGCTGGCTCCAGTGCAAGTGGGAATTGAGAACTAAGGAGCAATAACTTGGTTCTTTTGGGTTGTTTTTGTTTGTTTGTTTTGCTTTTTGTGTGTGTGTTGTTTTTTGTTGTTTATATGGGTTTTTTTTTTGCAAACGACTTTGAAGACCAAAATTCCACCCAGATATGATGAAAAACTTAACTAATTTTTTTCTTGCTGGAAGTCATAACCTGCCATGTTCTGAAGTGGAAGTATGTCTTCCAAGATAGCCAAGAAGCTATGGCCATAAACTTTTTCAGTCTTCCTCATCTTTCACAGTTTTCAGTAGTGCTGCCCACAGCTGGACAGCAGCAGCACCCACAGAGAGAAGCTGGGTCAGGTCAGCGGCCGTTGCAAAGGCCAGGCTTATTGCTTACAGCTGCAAAAGGAGTCCCTGTCACCTCTGGCTTTGACCCTACACCACCTTTCTTGCAACTAAAGGTGTGAAGGTTTTTAGGCTCGGAAAATTGCTGTTGTAAGCTAATTAATTAAATAATTGATTAACTGCTAACTATCAAGCATTAATTACACAGAACTAATTAAGCTATTCATCCTACAGACTAAGCAAAAGCTTGTTACCAGTCGCCAGACTTAGATATTCACATGTGGTGCCAGATACCTGGAGCAAACATCTCTTGCTGGTTTTTATCAGGACAGCAGCTGTCCTGGACAATAACTTTGGATGGCAGTTAAATTTTCTTAGCCAACCTTATTTTTCCAGCTATATTTAAATATCTCTGTGTCTTCCTCTGCTTTCTGAAGATGTTCAGCATCACAAATAACTCTGAATAAATCCTGTTCTCTTCCTCATTGTTGTTTCCCTGTCTATCCACTTCTAATAAAAAGAATGTTATAGAAAACAGAGTGTCTAACACCATATAAAGTAACCACTTTGTAAGTCATTACTGTGTCAACTTCTGTTTTATCACAAACTAGGAAAATGCCCCAGTCACTCAATTGGAATAATCATCAGGACTTAGGCTCAGCACTCCTAAGCAGAAGCTTGTTACACCAATATGAAGAGTTCTTTAAGGGAATCCACTTAAAATATACACACACACACAGACACTGCACTTCTTAAAGCAAAGAATGACCTTTGCTACATTTTGATTAAATGCTTCAAGATGAAATGGTCTTTTTTTTTAAAAAAAAAAAAACCAAACAGTTGCCATAATAAGGAACATAGAAAATAACTTTTAGTCCCACTGATAGGTCCTAAATAGTGAGGTGGACTAAGTTTCTGATTAAAGATCATATTTAAAACAATGCCCAGAAAAAGGAAAAACCATTTGTCAAGACAAGATATGTTTATTTCCAGGTTTAGAAACTAAGATTTTAAAATTATTTAACGTGTTTGTTTTTATTTGATACTGTTCCTGGGTTTGTATCATGTCCTGAGCTTTATTCTTGTAACAAGAGCATGATTTTGTTCTTTAAATAAATGGAATTTGTTATTTAATAATTAAATTCTTAAAGCCACAGCTTTAATAAAAATTCTCAGTATATCAGTTTTGGAAAATATGGTGACACAAACCATTTTTTTAATGTTTTGAGTCTTTATCTTTTTTTTTTTTTTAAATGCATGGCACAGCATAACAGGCTGCTCTTTAGACCTGCCACAGATTTTATGTAAATAATGAACAGCTGTTTCTTACTAAAACTGTGATCCAACATGTAAGTCATATGTTGGCAAGTAATTCATAACAAATTATTCTAGTTTCAATCTGGTTATATGCTTTCTGTAAATAAACACTTACTTCATGGGTGAATTTCATTAAAAATACAAAACAACCTAATTTGTGTGTCCAGTTCACATATGAGCCATTACCTTGTGACTTGACAAATTGTGTGCACAAACTCCTGATCAGTAGCTTTTAAAATACAACAAATTTAAAACATTTGTATTTTGTAAATCCAGCCATTTCGATTAAACACAGTCATAAAATCTATTTATTTTGTTTAATGAAGCAAAATAATGAGATTTCATCTGTGAATAATGTTGTATATGAATAATAGTTTATTCCTACAAATATTTGGCAATACACAGGTAAAATAAATTTTACATTAGCATTCATGCCAGTGAACTAATTTGCTCATTATTTGCAGCAAGCAGAGAGAAAGGTGTAAACAGAGTCAAAGCAAATGCAATTAAATTGAAAAATTGGGGGGAAATGTAGTATCAGTACAAGTGCACTTACGAAAAAAGTCTTAAAAGGTTATTTATTAAAAGAAATATTTTATTGACTGTCTTATTCATACCTATTCATCTGACTGCCATGTCACTGTTTAATCTTTGATTTGAAGTGTGATTGTAAAGAGATGCATAAATTAGAAAAAATCTTCACTGTCAATGTTATAAAAATTGAAGCTGGTTGAGAACGCTTGACTTAAAAAAGACCTGTCATGTTGTCCAAGTCTTGCCCTCCAAAACATAATGAGTCACGTGGTGAAGCTGTCATATGCAGATCTGAAGAACTGAAATAATTGTTGAATAATAATTTGGAAAAAAACAAACCACATCAACAAAAGCTACTATAATCACTTTACTCATAGGTCACTATTGTTAAATAACAATAGTGGATTTAGTTACTAAAGACTGGAATTTGCAGCTTTATCGGAATATTTGTATAAGTCAAAAATTCGTTCATTTGAACAGCTCTATAACAAAGATGGGTTATTTATAGTCTAGCAAAGGGGATGAAACTTAGAAGGTTTGTGTCTGTTTGATGATTAAGAAGGGAAGATGCAAATGTTTCATCATGAAAATTATGCTCTGTTTAAAACCTTTAAATAAAAATATTGGTAATTGCAATACTTGTGAAAAAAAAAATAATTTATATACATGTATATTTTTACAAGACTTTTTTCTCTTAAACTCAGGTTAATTATAGCATGTCTTGACATTAACTGAGATCTAACACCATCTCTCATTCTTACAAAGCCCATTAGCATGAAAGAAAACCAGGGCAGCAGAAAGGGAAGTCCACCCCATCTGCATATTCAAGGGCTGAAGCCTCAGGAGATGGGGAAATCTGTAACACTGCAAATCCCAGTGACCTGTCCATTGTCAGAATAGCACAATGTGAGAGTTGCTGGCCACTGTGGGACCAGTCTGGCAGCCAAGCAAGGTGTCTTCAGAAAAGCAGTCATGGAGACATCCTCCTAAACAGATCAGGAACGACAGAGAAAACAGTTCAAGACTAGATGGGGGCCCGTGACTGGGAATAGGTGGATATATTCTGGTCTCACAGAATCACAGAATCACAGAATAGTCAGGGTTGGAAGGGACCGCTGGAGATCATCTAGTCCAACCCCCCTGCCAGAGCAGGGTCACCTACAACAGGTTGCACAGGACAGCGTCCAGGCGGGTTTTGAAAGTCTCCAGAGTGGGAGACTCCACAACCTCTCTGGGCAGCCTGTTCCAGTGCTCCACTACCCTCAAAGTGAAGACGTTCCTCCTCATGTTAAGATGGAACTTCCTATGTTCAAGTTTGTGCCCATTACCCCTCGGCCTATCAATGGGCACCACTGAAAAAAGACTCCTCCCATCCCTCTGGCATCCTCCCTTTAAGTATTTGAAAGCATTGATAAGATCCCCCCTCAGTCTTCTTTTCTCTAGACTAAAGAGACCCAAGTTCCTCAGCCTTTCCTCATATGAAAGATGTTCTAATCCCCTAATCATCTTCATAGCCCTTTGCTGGACCCTCTGCAGCAGATCCCTGTCTTTCTTGAACTGGGGAGCCCAGAACTGGACGCAGTACTCCAGATGTGGCCTCACCAGGGCAGAGTAGAGGGGGAGGATGACCTCCCTCCACCTGCTGGCCACACTCTTCTTCATGCACCCCAGGATGCCATTGGCCCTCTTGGCCGCCAGGGCACGCTCCTGGCTCATGGTCATCCTGTTGTCCACCAGGACTCCCAGGTCCCTTTCCACAGAGTTGCTCTCCAGCAGGTCAGCCCCCAACCTGTACTGATGCATGGGGTTATTCCTCCCCAGGTGCAGTACCCTACATTTACCCTTGTTGAATTTCATTAGGTTTCTCCCTGCCCAACATTCCAGCCTGTCCAGGTCACACTCTATGGTGGCACAGCCTTCTGGCGTGTCAGCCACTCCTCCCAGTTTTGTGTCATCAGCAAACTTGCTGATGGTACACTCTATCCCTTCATCCAGGTCATCGATGAATATATTGAACAGGACTGGACCCAGTACTGACCCCTGAGGGACACCACTCATTACTGACCTCCAACTAGACTCTGCACCACTAACCACAACCCTCTGAGCTCTATCTGTCAGCCAGTTCTCAATCTACCCCACTGTCCATTCCTCTAACCCACACCTCCTAAGCTTGCCTGTGAGGATGATGTAGGAGACAGTGTCGAAAGCCTTCCTGAAGTCAAGGTAGACAACATCCACTGCCCTCCCCTCATCCACCCATCTAGTCACTGGCTAGTCTCCTGGCTAAAAACCATGAAACTTTTAATTACCTTGGTATAACTGGCCCCCTTGGAGAAAAAGACTTAAGAGAGACAGCAGCATATTCAACAGTTAGACAGAAGGACTGCTTCCTTTCAGGGAGGAGCTGTCGTTCCAAGAGACTAGATTTAAAGCAATGTTTTATCTGGAAAACCAAGTATGGGATGATTTATGCTCTAAACCCATCACCTTTACTGGAAAGTGGCATATAAAGACAGCAAGTTATTTCGGGGTACTGCAGCACAACTCCAGTTCAGGAAGACCACCAACAAGCAATGCAGACCATGTGCCACTTCACACCATCTCACAATGTACCTGTGGTTTCTTGGGAAAGAACAGGTTCACCTTCCCACTGGGCAAGTCACTACTCTGCCAGATTTCTTTTACTATTGCATCTCTAATGTAAAAATAACTTTGTGACATCACACCCTTTTCACTCTCAAAAAGCTACACACACCCCCAAAAGTCAAAACAGTGCTGCACATTAAGCAAAGGGCACGTGAAGGGAAAGCTAATTAAGTGGGTGAGGCAAGACCAGATTTGCTAATTATGTATCACCATACTTACTGCACATTTGTTAACTGTTACCAGAACCATAATAATTATGAACCCTTACTAGCAGCTTTGAATATTACTAGCTGTAATGAAAAGGAAAGGACATTATTAATGTTCCACAGAATCATGATGAGAAATTACTTACCTGCTAGACAGTGTGCCATATGCTGTCTTGAGCTGCTGATGAAATTTTCATGTGCATTTCTTGTAACAACTTCTAAAATGTCTTTCTTGGGTAGAATCTGAGATCTATAAATTCACACATATATTACAAAATGTAGGTGCACTTGAGTCTACTGTCCCTAGCCACATGCACACAATCGATTTTCACTTAATATATCTTTAAAAGTGAATTGAAGGGTAACATAGGAAGGGAAATATAGTGGTCCTACTGGTAAGTTAGCTCCATTTTTGTTTTCCTTCCTATAGAAATGGGTCTAAAATGGGCACTTAACCTTCCTTTCCCGTAATCATCAAAGAACACTTTCTTAATATTTTTTATTTATTTATTCTAGTACTTACAGAATAGAAAGACTATAATATCTCTGAAACCCTAATGATACAGTGCAGAAAACGCTAACTTGTACTTCATCCAGTTCTTTACAGAACACCATTACTGTAATATTTGACCACTACAAGGTCTCATATATATATATATTTATATCTATGAGGTAGTAAACTACTTTTACCATTTTATAAATGGAAAACTGAGTTCCACAGGAAAATATTTTCACACAAACAGTGTATGGAAGAGAAGGTATTTGCCCCTTTATCTCAGGATTTAAAACAAATTAAATGTTTCAGTGAATTGCACCCTAGAAAGGCTATTTGTTAGACTCCATTTCTTCTAATAGCAGTTCTTACAGAAATATTTGCAAGTAAGGTATAAATCTAAGAGTAAGTTATGTAAATTCTTTTCCAAATGTCTGGTTTATCATTGCCTAGTGAAGAAGGAATGCAAACTCTGAGGAAAAAAAAGGCCAATTAATGAATGTGTCAGTAAAATGGCAGTTTTGGTAACACTAATCATTGGGAATTACTTATGTTTAAATGGGATCAGGAGGGAGCTCAAAAAGATAAAAATAAAAATTAAGGTTTGATACAGAATATGCTTCTCAAAAGTCATAGGGAAAGAATCAGAGAATATTACAGTGTATGCTGATATTGTCACCCATTTAGAAAAATCCGTAAATAGACAGTGACAAATATTGTGAGTAAAAGCCCTCTAGGTGTTATAGCTTGTCCTAAGAATATTTATACTGTGGTCCACCTGCGCAGTTGTGCATCTTAAAATACTATGTGTAACTGGGGAGAGAAGCATTGAATTTGATGCAGTAGTGTGTAACCAAGTGGAGAAAGGGTAACAAAGATAAATGAGGCCAAGCACAAGAACTATGCAAAACTGAAGACAGGCAAGGCAGGTAAGTCCTAACAAAAAGACAATGGCAAGAATACATGACAGAAAACGCAAGATTTCCTGAATGAGGGAAACAAAAGATGAATGGGTCCTACTGACGCCCCAGTTTATTTATTTTTTTGTATTTAATTAGTTTATTTGGTATCTTTTACTCTTCCATGTAGGGGCAAAATACAACTTCAAAATATGTTTCTCCAGCTACTTTAGTCCCGGTAGAAGTCCTATTTCAGTCAAGGTCCTTTTTGCTTTATGTGTATTCATTGAATACAGAGAGTAATCTGTGATAGAAATTTCTGCTTTTTTTCTAAACATTTTTAACCTGGCAGTGTGTATGTTTATGTACATAGGTGTGTGTGGCAGAAGGTGTCTGAGCCTGTACATGTAATGAAGGAGAACGGAAAATAGAATGACAGAGATGCTTACACTATAAATCCCATAAAACTACTCTCTTGTACTTGGACATAGAATAGTTTTATACCATAAAAAATTACTATGGTATAGCATGAATCCTGCATTGTCTCTTTATTGTTAATATCATTACATTTACTGTAATATACGGTACACATGCACATAAAATTAGAGGCAAGAGTACTGAATCCATTTACAGTCAGGACACAGACATTTTAAGACACAGCTTCTGATTTTATGAATCTGTTGCTATCAACATCATTTAACGTTTGAATGTGTCAGAGGATTTCAAGAGGTCTAATTCTATGCTTTTCTTTTGCAGTCTGTGAAAAATGAATGCAAAGTATGTGAGATTGTGGTATTGGGATAGTGTTTCATCCCTCCATCTCCTAGCCAAAGGCAGAAGTGAAGAAGAATTAAGACCCTGCTATCACAGATGGCTCTGTCACCACTTACTAACCACTCTAACTTGAGATGTTCCTAAGAAAGCTGGAAAAGCCACAGTGAAGGGTGTTGGAATCAAATGTTGACAGAACCGGGGATAAGGGAAGAAGAAAATATAGATACTTTACAGTTTCTCCTATGAATAGAGTAACAAGGATCTATGAGAAGTGTGTATTAGGATATATCGCTAAGATTGGTTGTACTAACTCAAAATTTACTGCATGGAGCATATTTTGTATCAAAAGCTTGAACTGCCCAAGGCTTAATCCCATTAGATGAAAGTCAGTTGAGACAGGATCAAGCTCTATGGATTCATATCCAGTGTAAGACTCTCATGAAAGTCTTCTCATTTAAATTTGAGGATCAACACCACGTTAAAAGACATGTTTCTGGTACTTCATTTGTGTGATGGGTTGACCTTGGCTGGCAGCTAACACCCTGCCAAGCCATTCACTCACTTCCCCTGCAGTCGGGTGGGGAGGAGCATCAGAAGGGCAAAAGTCATAACAACTCACAGGTCAAGATAAAGACAGTTTAATAAGTGAAACAAAGCTTCATGTACAAGCACAGCAAAACAAGGCATTCATTCACTACATCCCGTTGGCAGGTAGGTGTCCAGCCCTTACCAGGAAAGCAGGGCCTCAGCTAGTGCAACAGTTACTTGGGAAGACAAATGCCATAACCCCAAATGTCCACCCTTTCTCCTATCCCTCAGCTTTTATTCCTGAGCATGAGGTCATATGGTAGGGAATATCCTTTTGGTCAGTTGGGGTCAACTGTCCTGGCTGTGTCCCCTCCCAGCCTCTTGCCCACCCCCAGCCTTCCCGCTGAGACAAGCAGAGTGGGAAAAAGAAAAGGCCTTGATGCTATGTGAGCGCTGCTCAGCAATAGTTAAAACAACGTGCTATCAACACTGCATTGGTCACAAGTCCAAAACGCAGCACCATACGGGCTCCATTTAAACAGTGTTGTTGGATTTTCTGAGATTAGCATAGAAGTATTCACGTATAGGCTCTAATCTTTGAGAAATCCATGGTTTCAGTAAACTAAAATTTTTCTTGGTAAATTTGTGACTTATTCTTTAACATTGCTGTAGCTTCAGCAGTATGTAAGAATCCTTGAGGAATATGAACAGATAAGAACAGAAGTTAACTAGGGGAGATTTCTTAAATTTCATTACAGTCTTGGCCTGGTATGTCAACATGCCGCAATGACAGAGAATATATTAGCTCTGTAAAACTTATTTTGAGTGATCCAGAAAAAAAGGTATGATTCCTTCTTTATTAAGGGCAGGGTTATCATGCTGCCTGGAAGTGATAAAGATGTCATCATGCAACTCTGAAAGACACTATTTATTATCATATGAAAATTAAGACTATGATGTGCCTTCAACTGTATAACAAAAGGATGCTTTTGAATCACATAGTTTCACAAAATTACCTTCTTGCTTGATTTCTTCCCTATGCTTTCACTCTTATGTTTTTTCTACTTCAATAAATACACTAGGAAAAACAAAGATTTTATAAGAACCTTCTGTAGTGATAATGACTCCACTTGGAAAACACTGCACTTCAGTATTAAAGGCTTATAAAGGACTAAAGCTGAGAGAGACAGAGAGAGTGATTGTTTAATGCAACTTTCCTGGAATTTTTAAAGCACAGGATTTTTACTATTCTTGTAAACCCTTGGCAATGTTGATAATAAAGCAACATATGTCAGTGAACATGAAGAGTTAATAGGACTCTGTTAGCTTGTCGGCGACTATGAGATATGCAGTCTAGACAAATGTCTAAGAGAAAGATGTGTGGAATGGAGACTAAAGAGGGCTCAGTTGTCATTCTGAGCTAGAGTTCATCAAATTACTCCAGCTCTTCTTCTTCTCTTTTCCTCTATTTTTGCCTGTCTGTCTTTACCTCCAAAACTAATTCCAGCTTGACTGTAAGCAAGGTCAATTTTAACAACACAGAAGACAATTATATCCTCGTGACTCAATCTCCTTTCACAAGCTGGCAGGAAAGACCTTCCCATCGAAGTGAGAAAGGTTTTGAAAATATTTCACAATTGCAATGCTGAATCAACACCAACATAATGTATTACGTTACTGTACAATAGCATGCCATATCACAAAGTATTTAAGCATGTGATTTATTTTTTTCTCCTTCTATTTTTATAGGCAGACATACAGCAACACATTTTAGTCACTTGGATATTTTTTCTTTGCTTCATAGCAAAATGATCTTTTACCCACTGTCATAGGTGAAAAAACAGTTTACACTGTGAACACTAACAGAAAGCAGATAATTGGAGATGTGTGTGTGTGTGTTTGTGGGTGGGTGAGTGTCCAAGATTGAACTTTTGAACTCTCAAGCAGAAGCCCACTACTTGCTGGCAGTGACAGATACATGCTGTTTGTAAATTTTGGGAGGACCTGGTCTAAACAAAAGAGGCACGTCCTGAATCCTCCAATTAATAGAGAGACATAAGACAGAACCACTAATTTAGAGGCTGATCATATGTTGTGTTTCAGCATATAGACCGTTTAAGTTGGGAAAACAGGAGAATTGGGGATTTGGAAATAAAGACTTGCACTGAAAAGGATTCCTATAAGAAGTGGTGTTGGAAAGAAGATGATCCTGAAGAGAAGGTGAAGACCTTGGTTGGAGGAAAGATCCTGGAAGTGGGGTAAGATGCTGGAAATCAGGGAGCTATATGGAGCCAAAAACCAAGGGATGCACAGGGACTTTGGCTGGCAGCACCCAAGATTGGTCATGATGAGCAGCAGCACAGCAGCAACCAATCCAATTTTCTCGAGACCTTGTTGGACCAACAGCGACCTTTCTGTGGTGAAGGAGTGGCGAGACCTAGGGAACATAACATTACACAGGAACAAGTAACTGAACACGTATGATAATCAAGCAGGGTAAAAGCTCTCATTGCCCTTGTTCTTAAATAAACCCCAGTATCAAGATCCACTCTGGTTTGTAATTTACTCTGTCTCGCCTGTGACACTCATCGCTGATGGTCCCTTGTCTTTCCCTACTAATTTCCCAGTACCTGCAGTGATTTTTTTTCTGGTAGGAAAATAGCAGCTGTGGCAGCAACCTGATCAGGCCTGTTTTGATCTGTTTGGCCCTGGCTCAATGCAATTCTTGGGATAGGTACCTCGTTCCTCACCCTCTGGTCCTGTTTGAAGAAGTCCTTACATTCTTTGTTGCAATCATGCCCTGGCCATTCGCCTGCATCATTATCATCTGATGCCGCATAGTTGTTACTATGCAGGAAGAGAATGAAGTATGCAAAGGTAATTTTCCACATGATGATAAAAAAACTATTTTTTTTTTCTTTTAATATCCTGAAGTGAAAATATAACCTAGAGTTTTTTTGTTCCCAAGTGAAGGCCACGTAGATGAAAACTATGAAATCATTTGTAGCAAATAACAAAACCCAGCATTTTAACAGACCATTTCTCTAAGCAATTTTTTTAACAATACAGACATAATGCCCTGGCATGTGTTTAAACAACGTATACGGTACCTGTTCTGTGTAAATAGTCTAACTGGTTAAAGTTTCTGCTTTCAGTGATCTGGCAGTGACCTTTCTTGTTAATATGTGTGCTAAAAGGAAACATAGAAGGTACCCATAGTGAAAAATAACTTTAAAATTCAAATTAATCTGCTAAACATCTTTTTTTACGTTCTATACACATAGAAGGTAAAATCAACAGATATGACCTTGTGAGACCCCTATTTTTTCACAGTACATTTATATAGAGCCAATACTTAAATTGCACGGCATGTCACACTGCGAACAACATAAAGCCTATTAGCAAAAAACATCTAAAATGAGGTGAGTAGATTTGTTTTTCTGTTTTTAAAAGAACTCAATACCGTAATAATACCAGTCTGACTTTCTGCAGAAATTTCAGGGTTTTGCATCATGGAGCCAGCAGACTGTAACAAGAACCAAGTACACAGAGTGCAAATTTTAGGTTCTATTATTTACACAATTATCTGCCAATACTATTTCTTCATCCAGCTTTAACACCCGAGACTTTTGCAGTGGGGAAAAATAGAGTCTGTGGGTACATCTGCATTGCAGGCCACAAAGCCTGGTGACATAGGGTGAAGGTCTCTGGTTAGTGTCTCCTCCAGATGTCTTGCTTCTGTGGCTCGAGCTTGCTAGACTGGAACAGTTCAGGTACAGTTCAGAAAACAGTGTAATCTGCACAATATTCATATCCTTATTTTGGTGTTTTCACTTCAGTGCTGCACCTAAGGAAAAAAGCAAAGTTCATTTTTTGTGGCTCAAGCCCTACAGAGAAACTAAAAAAGACAGAGGAAATGCACACAGTATTCTCAGTGAATAAGCGACACATGGAAAGTCACTCTGAGTTTCGGGTCCCAGAAGACTTCTCATTTCAAAGATACCTGTTTCTTCAGACAGCCTGTCCTCAAATTAAACTGCAGCTCATATGATAAATACTTCTAGGAACCTGCAAGCATGGCCATTCTGTTTCACAATAGTTATATAAAGCAATAACCGCAATGATCATTTCCACCTGCACGCTGTCTCTGGCACCAAATGATTTAGTTTAAAGTAGCTAATCCAGCACGCATTGATTGAAAGTGAAGTGCCATCACACTCATCTAGCTCATTTCTTCCAGAAAAGCAGTGCGCATTATTTGGAGAGATCGATGTCAGAAGGTGACTTTGACCCTAAAGCTCTCTGTAGTCTTAATGTCCACACTGAGTGTCATCTATTATCAGTAGTTTGTAACATCCAACAGCAGCCTAGGCGCAAGGGGTAAGTAAAATAAAAAATATTGAAATATCGAATTATAACCCATCCTTTAATGACATAAATGTGGATTCTGTGCCTATGAAACTTCTGAAATGAAGGGTTATTATATGAATAACTAATATTTGAATGTTTTTCGTGATTTTTATAAATCTGAAGATAAAGCTACAGATGTGAAGTTCTCGTACTTACAAAATGGCATTTAGGCAGAAGCTACATAATACCAAGCAAAAAATAATATGTTGGTGGGATGGTATTAAAAACTTGAAAAATTTAGCTCCCTCAAAGTAAATGTCAAATCTCCTTAAAATGTTATAAAACATATATACAAACTTATTCAACTAATTGGTCTTTATTCCTTCACCAAAGACTATGAACAAAATCAAACTATAAAATTTACTAAATAGGTATTGTTAAAACTCCTCTGCACATGCATTTATCAAGACAGTGAGACAAGCATTATAATGTATAATTGGTTTCTACATAGAATTAGGCATGAGAAGGAAAATGATGGTATATGTATGTATTAGAAGTTCAAGGAAACACTCATTAAGGCTTTTTTGATTTTGAAAAGACTGTTGATAAATCCCAATATGTCAGATTAATACATATTTTTGAATACATAATGGTTACTTATTAAATATACAGCTAATGAAAAAAATGTGTACTTGGAGAGAAAGCAGCAATGTAAACAGATTGTGGAGCTGCTAAACAGTGTAACATCAAGAGAGATGTATGCCAAAGTTGAATACTTTATCTCTGTAACTATTCAACACAGATGCAGAAAGTATAACAATCTGTAGGAGAATCAGGAACTTTGTAAATGAGACATTTGAATGAATGAAGATAATATTAACAACACAGTGTGTGCTGGTGACCTTGTTTGAATATCATTGACTGGTGCAGAATTCAGGAATTTGCTCTGAACAATATCAGCAAGGATTGCAGAAGAGTAAAACATCTTAAGGAAACCACGGCAACAACATTAAAAATATGCCAACTCAATAAAAACAAGAATTGAAACTCCCACATCTTGCTGGACTAACTGAATAGGTCTCACCATTCAAGGAATTTTATGACAGACAGGAAGATAATAAAATAAAATGGTAAAAACATAAGGAAAATAAATTGTTGAATTTCAAAAAGTGCCACAGCATAGAAAATTTTATTTCCACATCTGTTTAAGACTACCATTGACCTTCTTGTATGCTTGTGAAGACTGGAACTGGTTAAAGACAAATGAGAACATTTGAAGGTTCTTCTAACAGTTGTAGAACTGTTCTCTAGCTACCTATGTTAAAACCAAATCTACATAGAAAGCCAAAATGAAAGCTTTGATTCCTGAGGACTGAGTATCCTAATGTATTACTTAGAATCTAAGTAATGGAAATGGGGAAAAAGTCATGAGTGATTTTAAAATGTGATGCTTTGTATGCAAACAAAGTCTGCTTTTATTTAAATATCACACATTGCTCAAGCTGATGTCTCCTTTAGTTTGATATTGCCAAAATTGATGGGATTGAAACATTATACCGATCTGTTCCTAAATACAGATAACTCCTAAATTTATATGTGCATGTTGATTCTCAAAACTTGCTAATGCAATAACCCAACAAATTAATGTGTATATGGGAAAAAATACCAAAAAAAGGGTTACATAAATTAGTTTAAAAAAACCTATAAGCCAGGTACATTATCTACATTTTTCAGGCATGAGGTGGAGTGACCAAGGACCAGAATTTTCCAAGTGATCAACAGTGTATTATCTTCTGCAAATGATTCTTCCTGTAGATTAATACACAATTTCTGACTTTAATTTAGTTGAAATCCCAAATTCAGGACACAAACCACAAAAATTGCATTAAAGTTGCACTCACTACGAGACTATACTAAAATTCATGACAAAATGAAAATAATTTTACAGGCAGTCAGTAAATTATTTTAATTTTCATCCTCTAATGTAGCAAAAAAAGGTCTGAGGCAGATGGATTTTGCAGGTATTGAAAAAGTTTAAAAGCACACGGGAATTCAGGCATAAATGTTTTGGGAGAGAAAAATAAGAAAGTAAGGTAAAATAACTTGGAAGACCAGAAAGAAAAGAAACAAAGCAAATAAACAAATGGAAATGCTAGATTTCAAATACTGGCAATATCCTACCAATGAAGTACTACACTGAATTGTTACGAAATAGTATCAGCCAAGAAATACAGTTAAGTGTTTTGGGGAGAGGTATCTGTCATGAAAATTTATTTTGTCTTCTTTCTTTTATTCCCAGTTAAAGCAATGTTGACTTGGGATTGAGATGCTTTTTGCAAACTTCTGCAAGCATTTATGTTAGGTGTATCAAAAACTGATAAAATCTTTTCACTTCTTTCTAAAGAAGGCATTTCTCTTGCGGATTCTTGTTTATGGAATTAAATTGAAATACCTTATTCTCTTGTGCTCCCTTTACATGTTTTGAATAATACAGTAAAATCTCACACATTCTGCAATGCCCAAAAAGCGGAGTTAAATACAGAATCCTTCAGTTATGTTTTATAGAAAATTAAAAGGGAAATGTCAGATGGATGAAGTTCCATGCTCATGCAAAGGGAAACCTCTTGGCAACATTTTTATTAGCCTCTCTGTTTTGAGGTCTGAATGGCTTTAGAGCATTGGCTGTTTTCGTTTTGGTTTTTTTTTTTTTTACGCACTCCCTTCTCCCCATCTCAGCCAGCAGCTGCTATAATATAATGTCCGTACATGATACCATTTGCAGCTCAGACATTCTTGCTTGCTATTTTTTAACCATTCTAATCATGAGAGACTTTTGGTGAATTATCTCATTCAACATCCTGAAACTTTGTTTCAGAAAGGGAAGACCTATGATGTGGCCTGCTCCTTTGTGATTTGATTTTTCATCCCCTGCAAATAAAGAACACGATCAGAAGAGAGGCCAGACAAAGACCAATTGTCTGGGGGAGACCAAGAAGATACTGCCCAGAAGACACAGCTACAAAATGGCCACTTTAGGCTTGACACTACTTCTCTCTAAAATGCAAAAATAGAAAACAGAAGCTAACAGGTTGAAAAGAATCTTATAAGACATTGTATGAGATTGTTGTATGAGATGATTACAAATGTGACTAAAATACTGCCTATGGTCTTTTTCATACTAGAGATTCATATAATCATGCCAGATCTTCTGCATTTTTATTTGCTTTTTATTTTTTTCTGTAATATAATAAAGTCAAATTTCAAAACATAAGCAGTCTCCAGTATTTAAAATTCATGAACACAGTTTTACTGCATTTCTGCATATTGTTAAGAAGTTCATACCAAGCCATAGAATTATTATGCACAAAACCCCCACACCTATATGTTTTTCTTTTGATATAATAATTAAGAGAAATTGTTAACATCAAGTTAATGCTAAGAGATATACATTGGTCAATGAAGTGTACTTATTAGAACAAATCTTGTCTTAGGGATATTTTTGTGCATTAGTTTTAGGAAGTAAGACTTTTGATAAATTTATGACAGCATCCTACTCAATCCATTCCCAACTGGATTAAAAATTACTATTTTGGGGCCAGTTCATACAAAACCCTCTTTTCGTCTCCAGACATAAACTATGCAGTATTCTTAACTCAGTAGAGGACCTTTCTCTGCAGGACATGGATTCTGGAATACTCTCTGTATCCAAGTAGAGTAAAAACAGTAAGACCAAATAAAAGAATGGACATATATTTTTAAATTTCTATATCAACATAGGAACACTGGTGCCATATTGACAGTATTAATATTTTATATTTGTATAATGCTTTCTGTGGATAAAATGACTCCTAAATAAAAATATATATGAGTAAAAATTGCTAGGACATATAGACATGCAAAGTTAGAGCTGAAGTTCTAGTAATTTTGTACCAAAGTTAGCTGACACATTATAAATTCTTTTTAAATTTGGGATGAAGAACTCTTTCATTTCATGTTCTTTAAGACACTAAAAATTAATTTAGGCAATTCTTTATTTCTTAATTTATCTGTCGTGTTAAAATTAATGAGATGACTGAGTCTGTTTGTCCTTAAAAAGAAAATATCGTTGCCAAAAAAGGTATTTTTTATTCAACCCAAAATTTTTATTCATTGCTTTTGGGAACAAGAAAGAGACAAAATAAGGCTTAAAACTGGTTATGACCTCAATCTAACCCTAACTCTAAATAACTTTATATACAAATAATATATGTTATTTATATTATATTATATTATATTATATTATATTATATTATATTATATTATATTATATTATATTATATTATCATGGTATGTTATATTATGTTCTATATTTTATTGGCATTTCTAGCCAAAATATTCATAGTGGGATAATTTGCATGTATAGGATTTCACCTTTGGCAGAGCACAATGCTGCAGAGTGTCAAATCTGTATGCAACACTATTGTATAATATGGACTCCTCTTTCTTTCTGTAAGGGACAAAGACTTTGCTATCAAAAAAAAAAAGTGTTCCAAATCATATGAGGAAGCACAATGACCTATGTCATAACTGTTTCATTTTAGAGAGAAAAAAATCTGCAATTAGGTTCCTTGCATGACCATTTCTCAAAACTCTCTACAGCTTTGGGATAGATGTCATTTTGCAAAGATGCTGAAAGAGAAAGAAGAAATTGACAATATTAGAAACCTTCAATATATCTGTTCCCATTTCCTACCTGATTGGTTACTGCCTCCTGAGATTCAGTTAATCATACCCTTTGTGATTCATTCTCACTGCGACAATTTAAGAGCAAAAAAAAGTATTGTCAGATAAGGATATCAATGCAGAATTTAATTAAATCGTAAATTGTAGGTACAGTTTGTGATTTTAACCTCAGTCTCTTTTTTCCCTCAGACTTCAGAGATATTGTATCTCATTTTTTAATGATGCAATGATGACATTTGATTGATTTTTCATTGTGACTTATCGAGTATATAAAAAGGGAATTAGCAGCTGTATCCAGGGTCAGTTCTATTTTGGAAGGACACATTTGTCAAAGTGCATCTCTGCTGCTTGACAGTGTGTGGGTTGGACTATTAGCAAAATGAAATATAAGGTGCATTTCAGTCTAACCTCCAGCCGTCTGTTATAAGGAGAGAGGAGAAAACATTGGTTGAACAATGGGAAAGTAGAAAAGAGAGTGTGAAAGATGAACTGTAGGCATTTCAAAAGCAGATAGGGAAGTATTTTAGCTGTTTCCTGAAATCACTGGGGAATTAAAGGACAGAAGGATGGTTGGATGGATGGATGGAAAGTAAAATGTGCCAGCACTTACAATTTTGTTTTTCTATTTCTTTTTTTAATGAGTTTGACCGTTTATAAGCATCTGCTTTCCATAGAAAAGAAATATCATGGAAAATATGTAAATCATACCATCTGCATGATAGAGTAAGTTTAGTACAGAAGTTAGCAGAACAGTAATAGCAAGGGACAAGAGAATCACAAAACAGCCAGCAGCTTAGGAAATTATTGGAGATACTGGTCCAAAATTATGTACTTACTGGCTGGAAGCAGCTTAAAAAGAGGCTGAGAGGGAAGAGTACCTCATGGCTGAAAGGCAGTAGGTTGTTCCTGAATACCTTTTCAAGCATCTTCTTGAAATACGGACTCTGAAAGCACAGAAGAAAAAAAAAAAAAAAGGGAGTTAGCAATCACATAACTAATGATGTACAGGGAAAGTATACAATCTAATTGTCAAGGACGATGCACTTCCACCAGTAAATGGTCGGGGCTATATATGTCCAGAGAAGCTGCACAGTCTCTCCTCTGATGATCGCAGCTAAATCTAGAAAATGGTGCCCATAACCAAATGGCTTATTTTTGCTTTTCAGAAGATAGATAGGCAAAGGTCTTCTCTCTACGCATTTTTCAGACTTGTGCAAAGATGTGATGCAAGTCAATAAGGCCTTCTGCAATTGACTGGTGTTGTCTTAGGCTTTGTCATATCTACATGATTTGGCTACTGTAGTCCCTGCTTAGTAGAAGAGAGGAAAACAGGGAGTTCAGGTGAGTACACTTCATGTTTCTGGAAGCTAAAGGACTGAGGAATCTGTTGGTGTGCCAATGACTTATGAAACATCCTGCTCTTATTTATGCGAGCACATGAGTTGGGGCAATCCCAAGCACAAATACAGACTCAGAGGGGAATGGCTGGAGAGCAGCCCTGAGGAGAAGGACTTGGGGGTGTTGATTGACGAGAAGCTCAACATGAGCCAGCAGTGTGCAATCGCAGCCCAGAAAGCCAACCGTATCCTGGGCTGCATCAGAAGAAGTGTGGCCAGCAGGTCAAAGGAGGTGATTCTGCCCCTCTACTCCACTCTCGTGAGACCCCACCTGCAGTACTGCATCCAGCTCTCGAGTCCCCAACATAAGAAGGACATGGACCTGCTGGAGCGTGTCCAGAGGAAGGCCACAAGGATGGTCCAAGGGCTGGAGCACCTCTCCTATGAGGAGAGGCTGAAAGAGTTGGGGCTATTCAGGCTGGAGAAGAGAAGGCTCCGGGGAGATCTTATTGCGGCCTTCCAGTACCTAAAGGGGGCCTACAGGAGAGCCGGGGAAGGACTTTTTACTAGGGTATGTAGCGATAGGATGAGGGGGAATGGCTTTAAACTAGAAGAGGGCAGGTTCAGATTGAACATTAGGAAGAAGTTTTTCAGTTTGAGGTTGGTAAGGCACTGGAACAGGTTGCCCCGAGAGGTTGTTGAGTCCCCATCTCTGGAGGTGTTCAAGGCCAGGCTGGATGTGGCCTTGGGCAACCTGGTCTAGTGGGAAGTGTCCCTGTCTATGGCAGGGCGATTGGAACTTGATCTTCAAGGTCCCTCCCAACCTAAACCATTCTATGATTCATGATTCTATGATGGTCCAGAGGCCTGTGTTGGCCAGTGCGAGGGTGAGCTTCTGATAATTGGTATATCTGAGAGATGTGGGTGTTTGCCATGTTTTCTCAGAACATATATATTGACCTGCTAATGAAGCTCATCAGGGAGTACTGGGAGGAGCTGGGTCACCAAATCAGTTTTTTAGGAAGCACACTGCAGAATGTTGGAAAGACCTCAACTGAGACATCTCAATGAATCTTTTCTCAAAACGTCCCCAGAGACAGAGAACTTGGCTTTGGGGATACTATAGAGACATTTCAGACTGAACAGAAAATACCAGCTTAGTCTAACAGAAAATGGGTGTTAAAAATAAAGGACAATGATAAAAATAAACATTGAGAACATTGAACGATGCCATGGGAAATATTTTTTTTTTCTGTGGATTTTTTATGTTTACAAAAACCATAAGATCATAAAATCATAGAATGGTTTGAGTTGGAAGGGACTTCAAAGATCATCTAGTTCAACCCACCTGCCATGGCCAAGGACACCTTCCACTAGACCAGGTTACTCAAAGCCCCATCCAACCTAGCCTTTGTGTGTCTCACCACACACATAGTAGAATCATAGAATCATAGAATGGTTTAGGTTGGAAGGCACCTTGAAGATCATTGAGTTCCAACCCCCCTGCCATAGGCAGGGACACCTCCCACTAGACCAGGTTGCCCAAGGCCACATCCAGCCTGGCCTTAAACACCATAATCTTGCCGGGTACAGAGGTGAGAAGATTTGCCAAAAAGGCCAATGGAATCCTGGGCTGCATAGGGAAGAGTGTGGCCAGTAGGTCAAGGGATGTCATTCCCCTCTACTCTGCACTGGTGAGGCCACAACTGGAATACTGTGTCCAGTTTTGGGCTCCCCAGTTCAAGAGGGACAGGGAACTGCTGGAGCAAGTCCAGCGAAGAGCAAGTAAGATGATTAAGGGCTTGGAGCATCTGCCTTACGAGGAAAGGCTGAGAGAGCTGGGACTCTTTAGCCTGGAGAAGAGAAGGCTGAGGGGAGACCTTATTATGGCGTACAAGTATCTAAAGGGTGGGTTGAAGGAGGATGGAGCCAGGCTCTTTTCAATGGTTCCCAGTGACAGGACGAGGGGCAATGGGCACAAGTTAGAACACAGGAAGTTCCGTTCAAATACACGGAAACAGTTCTTTACGGTTCGGGTGAGAGAGCACTGGCACAGGCTGCCCAGGGAGGTTGTGGAGTCCCCTTCCCTGGAGATTTTCAAGACCCGCCTGGATGCAGTCCTGAGTAATGTGCTCTAGGCAATCCTGCTTTAGCAGGGGAGTTGGACTAGATGATCTCTAGAGGTCCCTTCCAATTCTGAAAACTCTGTGATTCCGCGATTCCGTAATATTCTGCTCTTCACGTCTAAACCTATATGAATTTTTTTGAAGACATCACAAAATAGTTTCATATTTCTCTTCCAGTAACTGAAGACTTCTGTTCTTCAGTTATCCCACTTGAAACATATTTCTCTCCCATAGCTGATCCTAAAAGAATTTTAGGAAAAATTTAAGGATTTTTTTTCTCTCCCCAAAAAACTCTTCAAAGCTCTCCAATTCATTGCTATCACTCCGCAGTCCAGACCGCTCAAACGCTGTGGTTCTGTAAGTGTTTCTCATCCTGTGTGTCTTTCCACTGGCCTTTGAAATCTTTAAGTTATCTCTCACAGCTATTTAGTTTTTTTTCTATTGACACTGTGAAATCACCTATTTTCGGCTCTCTAATTTTCTTCACACTCTTACAGACTTTTCTGTAGTTCCCTACGCCTGTCTAGCACATACACATTCTAAAAAACCTCATCTGTGCAAGCAAGCCTGACAAACCCAGCAAATATATGTTGTATTATTAAGATCATTATTTTGGGGGAAAAATTGAACTAAATCACCTAAGGGTTTTTCTGAACTGACACATTTCTAATATAACTTCCACAGCACCTGAGAGACTGAAGTGTTAGGGAGAATGACTCGCATATTCGTAGAATATATTTATTTTTAAAAAGTTGGTCCTGATTTAGGGAATACATTTCTATCTTTAAAAATGTAATCAATCTATGAAATCTAATTGGACTAAGCATGTTCTTAAAAGTAGACACATATTTTAATATCTTTTCAATTTTGTGTATCATCAGAATTATTTGAGAGACTATTCAAGACTATCTTTTTTATTGATTCAGAGAGACAACACCATTTGGTTGGGATCTCACTCAAACTGTAAATATGAAATTACACCACACTGAACAAATCAAAAGAGGAAAAAGCCACCGTCTTCCTGAGGTTATTTAAAAAGGTAAAGATTAAAACACACCTCTTATAAAAATCCCAAATTACAATTTCAGATTATTTTTCCAAAAAGTGACATTACACAGATATCTGAATTAATATGAGATATATTTCCAGATTTCAGCAAGTATTGCTATGAATGCATAGTTTTATTTTAATCAAAACACAGCTTAAAAATACTGCCTAGGGAAGCATTTAAAACATTTGCAAACTGTCTCTCTGCAGATCAAGACTGATGTTTAAAAGTGCACGTTAGTTTCCTTGTCTTTTAGATAGCAAAAATCACTTGAGTAGCTGCGCATTTGATTATTCTGTGCAACTATTCTGATCACAGTCCTTGGCGATGCTTTGGATGCTTGGTCACTCACTTTAAATTAGTGTCATCAATAAAAGAATTAGGTCACAAGCATCAAGTAGCAGCTGTCTGAAATCTGGAGATAGCAGTTAACATCCACCTTTCAGTTTAGCTTTCTTTCACGCAGTCATGCAAATTTATTTGGATTGTGTTATTTTAATTTTTAAGTGACATGCACAGCTGGTACTACTTTAATGATAAAGTAGCAAATAATAAAATAGGCAAAAATAATTTGGGCTGATTCTTTTGGAGGTTGAGACAGCTATAGTAACAAATAATAAAATACAAAAAAGGACTGGGGCTGATTGTACCTTGGCAGCACAAAATAGTGTTTGTAATTATTTCAGCTAAGAAGTACAGAATTCATGAAACAGGCCATTTTACTGGAGTGACACAAGAAGCTCACACAGGAATTCTGGACTGCTCCATGTCTGAAAGTATTTTAAGACATGTGCTTTGAATCCCTTACGTCTGACTAATCCTTACTGACATAACAACCTCTTGGGCCTGCTTACGGCTAGAAAAAAGACCAAAACTCTTTATAACTTCAGGATCAGGGGTTGCCAGGGATGTCCTGCCCTAGAGCTATACTGCATGTTCTTTAGTTAAAGAATGAGATCAGGGCTATTAAATATATGTTAAAAAATAAGAAATTGTTTTAAAACCGTTATGCTTTGGGATAAGGAAAAAACAAAACAGAAGGGAACAAAACCACCTAATTAGAAAACTTTGAAATGGCTTCATTTTAAGACCATATGTTGTTATTTCTATTAAAAATATAGAATACCCTAATTTAGCCCGAAGAGCTTGTCATATTAATGGTGTGAATCCATACATTTAGCATTTGAAATTATCTATTAGTATCTGAAATTTTAACCATCTAATGTTTTTATTCTCAACTTCCCTTTGGAGTATGCAAATAATACAGCTGTGTTTTACAGACACACAGGCACACATCATCAAAAGGATTTGGAGTATTTTTATTAATTCCCAAATGGGTTATCAACCTCCCTTTTTATTTGGAATACATACTGTAAATCACTGTTTCCTTGTGGTACAGGATAATCATACCTATGGCTCTTAGAATCAAGGGATGCCTTCTCCTATTGAAGTGGTTTCTCATACGATAAAAAAAAGAGAAATGCAAGAGGGATGCATGTTCCATCTTGACTGAACAGGTGTGGACTGTAGTCGGAAGACTCCACCAATCCAAAAGTGTGAAAGAAGCACACATGAAAACAGTACTGCCCAACTTGCCTTCACAGAAATGAGAAAAAAGAAGAAACACAATGCAAAGCAAAGCTGTTCTTGATCAATTAGACAGATCTTTGAAATACTTATTAGAAGAGATGAATAGCTAGGTTATTACCAGAGCTCAAAAGATTATACCTATGAGTATGTTTTAAATCTTCTGTAACTCTTCATGTTTCACTGCCATGGGCTAAAACTCAGCAAAGAGCACTCTCCTAAATTGCTTCTGGAACAGATGTGAGATGTCATTTATGTATCAACTAGTTCTGTACTATTTCATAGAGGTCTGAATTTTTTACAGGGAAACTCAAAGTAATTAAAGCTGTTTTAACAAATTATGACCAGTTCAAGAGTTGGAGGGAACCAGTGCTCACTTTGTAGATGTAAGGAACTGAGTCTGTGAGGACTTTATCCTTTTATCTCTCTGAATGCAGCACTGGTGGATCAGTATGCAAACTGACACACCATCAAGGCAAAAGACTCCAGTTCATGAGTTCATGATACATAAGGACTCATAGGCCAAGTATTACAGTGGTTAAAAACTCAAAAGAGAATTAATGTTCAGTGAATGTCATCCCAAGCAGTTCGCTTATTACCAAATAGCACTTAAAAAATCAGGGAAAGAGCGAAGGGTGGGGTATTAGAAATCGGAAAATATTGGAAGCAAAAAAGATAAAAACCTAAGTGAAACAGGTAAAGAATGCTACTTATAACCTCTTTAGTGCTGATAAAGATGTTAGATAAGATAAAACCGAGTTTTTTAAAAAAACAATTAAAATAATATGTTTAGAAAAATCATTATAAAAACTTCAAACAGAGCTAGTTGAAAGCTGTATTATCATAAATTTTATTACTTAACTACTCATTGACAAGGTGCAATAGTTATCAGGAGTCTAAAAGACAAAACTATTCTAGAAAACCAGAAGCGATAGATTCATATATGGATATATGCAGTCAGTAATTTGTTTGTACTTCTGCTCTTCCTCTTTTGTTTTTGAAAATAATGATTTGCAAAACAGCTCTTCTGAGGTTCTGGCTTATAAGATGCCTCATATTTCTAATTATATTAAATTTAAACATTAAATAAAAAAATGCAAATAACTTATTTGAATGCATCTTATAGTAAAGTTTCATAAGCAAGTACTTGGATGTGCTTGTTGGTTTCTTTTTCTCCTCACATAGAAGGTAGAGTTATTAACAGTGAAGTTTTGTTTCAATAAAATACTTTGTATTTATACACCAACTATCTTTTACATTAATTAATTAATTACATTACCTTGAACATTAATTAAGTCAGCTGAACTCAGAACTCAGCTTGGCCACTGCAGTCAAAGACAATAAGAAAAGGTTCTTTGAATATATCAATAGAAAAAGGAAGACTAGGGAAAATGTAGGCCCGCTGGTGAATGAGACAGGTGCCCTAGTGGTGGAGGACGCAGAGAAGGCAGAGTTACTGAATGCCTTCTTTTCTTCGGTCTTCACTGCTAAAGCTGTCCCTCATGAATCCCACCCTCTGAAGGCAAAAGGGGAGGTCTGCAGAGTGGAAGATTTTCCCTCAGTTGAGGAGGACCGGGTCAGAGACCACTTGGCCAAGCTGGACATTCATAAGTCCATGGGCCCTGATGGCATGCATCCGCGAGTGCTAAGAGAGCTGGCGGATGTTATTGCTAGACCACTCTCCATCGTCTTTGAACGGTCATGGAGAACAGGAGAGGTGCCTGAGGACTGGAGGAAGGCCGACATCACTCCAATCTTCAAAAAAGGCAAGAAGGAGGACCCAGGGAACTACAGACCGGTTAGTCTCACCTCTGTCCCTGGGAAGGTATTGGAGCGACTCATTCTGGATGTCATCTCCAATCACGTTGAGGAACAGGAAGTTATTGGAAGTGGTCAACATGGATTTACCAAGGGTAAATCGTGCTTGACCAATCTGATAGCTTTCTATGATGTTATAACTGGTTGGCTGGATGAGGGGAAAGTCGTGGATGTCATCTACCTTGACTTTAGCAAGGCTTTTGACACTGTCTCCCATGACATCCTCATTAGGAAGCTGAGGAAGTATGGGCTAGATGAGGTGACAGTGAGGTGGATTGAGAGTTGGCTGCGGGACAGGACTCAGAGGGTTGTGATCAGCGGCACAGAGTCTAGTTGGAGGCCTGTAACCAGTGGTGTCCCCCAGGGGTCAATACTTGGTCCTATTTTGTTTAATATATTCATTAATGACCTGGATGAGGGGACAGAGTGTATCCTCAGCAAGTTTGCTGATGATACCAAACTGGGTGGGGTGGCTGACACCCCAGAGGGCCGTGCTGCCATCCAGCGTGACCTGGACAGGCTGGAGAGCTGGGCAGAGAAGAACCTAATGAGGTTCAACAAAACCAAGTGCAAGGTCCTGCACCTGGGGAGGAAGAATGCTAGGCACCAGTACAGGTTAGGGGCTTACCTGCTGGGAGATAGCTTGGAGGAGAAGGATCTGGGGGTTGTGGTAGACAGTAAATTATCCATGGCCCAGCAATGTGCCCTTGTCGCCAAAAAGGCCAATGGAATCCTGGGCTGCATAGGGAAGAGTGTGGCCAGTAGGTCGAGGGAGGTCATTCTCCCCCTCTACTCGGCACTGGTGAGGCCACAACTGGAATACTGTGTCCAGTTTTGGGCTCCCCAGTTCAAGAGGGACAGGGAACTGCTGGAGCAAGTCCAGTGAAGGGCAACTAAGATGATTAAGGGCTTGGAGCATCTGCCTTATGAGGAAAGGCTGAGAGAGCTGGGACTCTTTAGCCTGGAGAAGAGAAGGCTGAGGGGAGACCTGATTATGGCATACAAGTATCTAAAGGGTGGGTTGAAGAAGGATGGAGCCAGGCTCTTTTCATTGGTTCCAAGTGACAGGACGAGGGGCAATGGGCACAAGTTAGAACACAGGAAGTTCCGTTCAAATACACGGAAACAGTTCTTTACGGTTCGGGTGACAGAGCACTGGAACAGGCTGCCCAGGGAGGTTGTGGAGTCCCCTTCCCTGGAGATTTTCAAGACCCGCCTGGATGCAGTCCTGAGTAATGTGCTCTAGGCAATCCTGCTTTAGCAGGAGAGTTGGACTAGATGATCTCTAGAGGTCCCTTCCAACTCTGATAATTCTGTGATTCTGTGATTCTGTGAACGCAGTGGTGAGATTATAAATTTTACTGAATTCACCATTACTTCTCTACCTATAAGGTCTGGATGACCACTTTATATAAGAACTTGAGAAAATTGCTAAATCCTAAGTATTCTAAAAAGCAAACAACATCGAAAAAAAGGTATTTAATGGCTTGTTTTTTCAAATTCACAACTGACTGTTTCAGACTGAAAAGTACTATGCTGCATATGATAATTCAATTCTATTTTTAGTGTTTTACAAGTTAGCCATTATTGACATTACAGTTCTAAATGAAAACTCAGGAAAATGTTTAGTTTGTTCTATAAGGTTACAGGGGGTGATGGCTCACTGGTAATAGCTTTGATAAAATCTTCCTGGATCTATTGACTTTCCTTTTTGATTCCTTAGAACTGACCGGAGGACAGCTAGAATGGGGAAAGGAATAGGTGGGCTATACCGCTTCAGTGCACTGGTAAGTATAACTTGCCAATGCGAAGAAGGAATTTATCTGTTTCTGATGGCAACCACTCCCTGCAGAACTGTTCATATGCACTTTGTCTTACTGAGGTCAGAGTGTTTGATTTGAAATCTATTTGTATTGTGTTTTAAAAATAAAGTTATTCTCTATACACATATGCAGATAGGTATTAAACACATTTTGTGTACTCTGGTAAAAACTCTGACAATGTCATTTTTAGAGGCTATTATTTGCTGTGAAAGAATTAAGATTCTAGGCAGCTTTTTGTGCATTAGGGACTAATATAAACAATATTTACATTTAATGCTCAGTAAAAAAGTTGAATGACATTTTACAAACAGAGGGCTGAACATTTTGTAAGGCTTTCCTGTGTTAATTATAGCCCATACCTTGTCACTCTCATCTGCAACTGAGACTAATTGTCTGCCATATAAAGAGACATGTTTATTGATTTTGCAAAGGCTGGAACAGACTAAGCTGTACTCTCTTTCTATTGATATAAAAAGCATTGCCTGCCTGTATTGATTGCTTACCCCACAGAGCAATAGCAAATTGCTATTGTGGAAACATAATGATGCTGAACATTTGTTGCACAGATGATAGGGTAACGTTTAAATGCTGTGTGTCCTGTTCTTTGTAGATTTACTAATAATGTCCTTAATCATTCCTCTTCAAAATACCATGAATCCTGGAACAGACGCTAACCTAATGATACAACATCATTTATAGAGCATAGCATTTCATAAATTCAGAACGAATTAAATGAGCTATTTTTTCATCATCAACTAGACTGGATGCCAATTTTTCTTAATATTTTGCAAGGCCTGAGTAAGAATGAAATAAATTAGCTACAGCAAGATTCTTTCGGCTCTTTTTAAACGTAGTTCTTATGTGGCATGTAGTCCCACCAAATTCAGTAGACTTACTTGAGGAATTATAAATTACACACTGTGAAAAAGAGACTGAATCTGTCCTTGCTTCCTTTTTAAGACAAAGTTTTGGAACATTTTTTACTTTATTTATCTGATGTTTGTAATGTGTTTTGATGAAATGAGGTTTGAAAAAATGTATGTGGTATGAATTTTATTTAACCAGGCGTTAGTTCTTAATATAGGAGTTCTGCAAATTCATTTGTACTGAGCATTCAATTAAGATGAGAACTATCCATTTTTTAATGTTATTAGAAATCAGTTTTGTGAAATCCATGCAAATTTATGTTGGCAGTTCCTTTGACAAAGTAAAAGAATTCCTAACATGACATTCCAGCCAATATAAAATCCTGATGGAATAAAGGAATTCTTTAAATTATATTGCTTGTTTGCTTGTTTACATAGAACAAACTTAGGGGTGTTTTCTCTCCCCTTCTGCCATTTAGCAATGCGTTAATTTTCGTAGCATTTCTACTGGTCCACACTTTCCACATTTTTCTTGAAACACATCTTAATCCTAAAGAGTAAGACATGCATCTGCTAAAAATTCCGTCCCCCTTTGAGGCAGTAAAGTATTTGGGAAAGTAGACATTGGACGTAGATTGACAGAAATAACAAAAGTTGCCTGTAGTTCTTCAGAGTAGCGCCAAACAATAATCCTTTCTACCTTCCTTTTTCTGTCATAAACTTCTCCTATATATCCTGAAAAATCCAAAATAAATTTAAAGCCATTTCCAAACTAGTCTTACAAACCATGAGCATCCATGGTGCTAAATACTGGAAAATGTAGCAAGCAAACTATCTGTTCTGGATTCTCAGTGTTTCCTGGACCAGTCAGCACAGAAAAGAGGGGTTCTTCACTTAAATGCAGGGTGATAAGGAAAAAGCCATATATTGTGGAAGAGGGATTTTACTGATAGGCAGAAGGACAGTAATTTAAATAGGAAAAGGAAGATGAGAAACCAGAGCTGGAGGAAAGGAACAGGTGACAAGGACTGTGAAAGCACTGATCAGTGAAAAGGGAAAACAGGTCCCATCAGTGTTTGGCTTTTAGCATAACTGGTTTATGTGAGAATCTTTAAAGATGATGACCCTTCACAAGATAAAACAAAGAATTGTAAGCATCCATTCTATTTCTTCTTTCCTGATTCACAGGTTGATATAGGACGGGGTCTGATTTTCAGATTTTCTGAGCACATCACTAATACAATATTATTGTATTCTGAACGTATGCCATAAAATATTGAGCTGTTTGAAATACTCAGCCATGCTCTTTTTCAAATGGTTATTCCAATGAACTGATACTTTCTGACCTTGATCTGTGCTTCATAAACTGTGCTTCACATTTTTTCAAGAAAATCAAAGCTACTTTTCCCATTATGGATATTATGTATTAATGTCAATTAATAAAGCCCTGAGAAGAAAGAAAAAAATCATCTGAAAAAAAAAAACTAATTTAGAAATAACAGATGATTTTTCTATGCAGGGCTTTCTAAATCCAGGAACAATATGCAGGCAGCCATATTAAATGACAAGGTAAAAAAGTATAATAAATTCACCTATTAAATAAGGACTGTCTATTTCAAGTTCTGGAAAAGGTTTTGGGTAAGAGAGTGTGTAAACATGATCTCTATAATAACGCAACTGATCTGGTGATCAGTGGTGGAAGAGAGGAATCTGATGGAAGAGAGGAAACTCTTCTGAGTGCTTGTCCTTGCAAACCTGACATTGTTTTGCAAGTTTCTCAGGTGGCACGGACTTAAGGGGTCTTGGGTGGGGAGAATACTAGTGTTTTATTATTGAAATAGGAGTGGGAGATGGGTTCTGTATACAGTAAGAGATTGCATGGAAAGACAGTTTGAATGTTTGTCTAAAAGTTAAGAAGACTGAGAGCTTCAGGATGTTCAGATAATAAGTTCAGGTGGATATTTAGTTTATTTATAAAATCAACAAATAAGGAAGAAAAAATTAGCTTTCTTGTTTTTTTACTTCCCTGCAAAACATCCTTCTACTTCTACCATAATGCATGATTTTACTCTCAATTCAACAGATTTTCAAACAAACAATTCCTTTTTGATTCAGTTTTCTTTGCAGATCTGCATTAGGTCATATCTTCTCCCAGAAGTATTTCAGTAAAAAAAAACCCTGTGACATCTATACAACCTTGCAGTAACTAGCATATCAGTGTAAAGGAAGATTTACAGTCTATTTGATGCTTGGTTTATCCTATGGCTGTTTCTTGCAATGACATATAGCAGCCCTATCTAAAGCATGGGTGCTTCTTAAACAAACTACAGATTTATTTTTTTTAGTGGATGAAAGGTACAAGGTAGTTGTGTATTGCATTTTCTTTTTATTATAAGGGAGACAGTCAGGCTAGGTAAAATGTAAGCTGAGATGGAGAACTACAAACCCACTGCAACATTTGGATCTGTTTGAAGTCTATATGCAGCAAAATCCAACCACCAAGTCCTGCGAAGAACTTCAATTTCTTTTCTTTCATCTTCTGGTCACTTACACATTTATGTGTTTTCACAAATTATATACCTGTATCAGGATGACTATTTTGGTTACAGATCTGGTCATATAAGCAGTATCACATATACTTTTTTCAGAGATGAAATTCACCTGCTGAAGCAAGCTCTACCAATGTTTTTTAAGAACCCGTGCTTATATGAAACTTAAGGTTTTTCACATTCTTTATATTGCAACTCTTCACAGGATGAATTTCACCCTTTAAGCTAAACAATATTTTCTGTTCACTTTTAAAAGTGAGAATAGTCATGATTTGACAATTAGAAAAAAAAAAAAAAGCTGCCTTTTCATGAAACAAGGTGATAAACCTGACAGGTTTTAAATTTAATTTTTAACTTTTTAAAGTTTCTAATGAAGTCTCTTCTTCTTCCTTCAAGAAATCACTTTAACATATGCTTAAAAAATTGGTTTCTAAGCCATTTTCTTAAATTGGTTTGTTGCTCAGTTCCTAGTTAGTTCAACATAGTCTGAAACCTTGAGATTAAATTTATTTTACAGTATAGAAGTTAGAACTTAGTAAGTCTTTAAACACTAAGTGTTTTCCATTTGTTTTCTGAGGTATTTTGTTAGAGTACTTAACTTTTACCTTCATCGTGGCTTGAGGGAAGTGCAGCAACTGAAGTACCATCTTTCTATATTTTCTTTAAATGACAAGCTATTCCTCACTATTTTTTCTCATTGTATTTCTATTTTTACTCAAATAAAATTTTACCTATTTAAATTAACCTAAAAAACTATTTACCTCTACATCTCCAGGGTTATTCGTTTATTTTTCACTTGGTGTAGGTTTGGTTTATTTGGTTTTGGTTTTCCTCAGCACAAAAAGGCAGTGAATAAAATTAAACAAATCATACCACTACACTACTTCTACATCTACTTTTTGAAACCTGAATCTTACAGAAGAAAAAAAAATATGGAAAAACATGTGGAGGGCAAATTAATCTTTTCAGGTTTTTCTTCAGCTATTAAGGCTGATCTTTAGAAAATACATTATTGTTCATGTATATACTAAATGGCACGTCCATGCAAGCAATGTATCTCTTGTCAGAGAGGTCACCTAGAATTATTGTCTTCAAAAAAATAAATTAATCTTTGAAGAAAATACACACAGATGAGGATTACCAAAGGGAATGCTAAGAACTTTTTCCCCAAATTGCCTGTTACCATAATCTCAGTTTTGTACTGAAAGATTCAGAGAAAAATACATTGTCATGAGGTATTTTTTCTGTTTAATTATCTTGAACAAAGAGTCAAAGAAAGTAGAATGCTAAAGATAATTTGTCATAGTAAATCAGCATTGCTTCAATGAATGTTTAGTGGAAAAGCATTATTCTTATAAGGATCTAACTCAATAGATGTCATACACTCTTGAATATAGAAATATACTCTCGGTTAATGTTCAATAGTCTTTATTCTCCAACAAGAAATTATTCTACATTTTGGGTCCATACACAGAGTTTGTTGAACTGCCTGCGAATAAATAGGTTTATTGTGAATTCTATTCACTTTGAACGCAACCACCACAAAAACTAGAGCATCTGTCCTCTCTGAAAGGTATTTATGCTTCAGACAAGGCAGGAAAATAATATAGAAATATTAGCCTCTAGTTAAGGTGAAAGAATGATTAAGTTATGGTGACGGGGTGAACAGGGATGATAATGATGCTGATATATGTGGTGCTGACCTGAAACCTTCTCCTTCATAATTTCTTGACTACCTACAAGTTAAGGTAAAAAATCTTTAATTCATTGCTAAAAAGTGCATGCATACCACTGCTGAGTGCATGCGAAAGCATCAGTTATTTTGTCTGGATCCTCACAAGTTCCTAGAATGTATCCGTTAATGTTATGCAACAGGCTTGCAATGTTTCAAATGTTTTTGGAAAACAAAGTGTTGCGCATCAACTGATGTTTCATGGCATGACTTCTATATTATTACTGGTCAATTATTATTTTCTGTTTTGTCTGGGTTTTGTGAGGCTTTTGGGGAGGAAGGGACATATTCTATTGGGATATTTCTATTGGGAGTTAAAGCTACTTTAAAGTATTTTTTAAAAATTATAAATACAAGATTTATTCATGATGATTCCCTTGAAACATAAGATTAGAGATAATTCAATCTCTCTTTGCCAGTCTTTTCATTATCCCAGCATGTCCTAATTTTTCTTTTGCTAGTACCTAATTAGTGTGTTTACTTTGAGGTTAATTAAATCAGTTAAATTATTTGAAATAAACTTCTGAGAAGCAATTTATGTTTTTAGGACTTACAAAGAGCAATTTATTTTATTACCTGCCTAAATTGCCATTGCTCTCATTTGAGATATGATAGTGGTACAATAAACACACATAAAAACTTCACTACAAATCATAATTTATTATATTTTTACATTATATTCACATATAAGGATGCAATGCAACTCCAGAATAACTTGTGTAGGATCGCACTGATAATTATGTCACTTATATTTATTGGGGGTGAGGGTGGAGTATTTGCCACTTAAAATCAAGAAAAGGGCCACAGTATTGTTGATGGGTAAGAAAATGTGCCTGATCTTTTATTGCAAGGAAGTAAAAAATACTTAGCATTAAAACAGTACTACATATTTTCAGTGCTCTGAAAGAATACTATATTATGAACTGGGATGAGAGGTGCTAGTAAAATAAGGGACTTAAAATAACTTCCCATTTCAGTTGATCCATTTATACTGTGATTTGGAACTGTTACAGAAACTGGTAAAGACCTATGTACTAACCTGAAGGCAAAAAGGAACTGCATACAAACTTGTACACAGTTTTACCATTTCTAGATCATAAGAAGAGTAAAATCTCATTCTCCAGGTAAGAGACCTACTCAAGAAACTATTTAGAGAATGTTGTTCTGAAATTTGTCTTTCTAGGACAATAAAATTTGAGAATTATTTGAGTATTTTACTGGTAAATTGGAAATGTGCTTGGAGGAGGAGAGTTTTATTCTTGAACGACCTTTAGAGAAACAGGAAATGCCAATAAAACAGGTCAAACGGAAGGTGTTCCTTATTTAAAACACAAGGAATGTTTAAGCATCAAGGGTATAAAGTGGGAAACAACCAGGTCTATGTATTGCTGATTTTCCTCATTTTCATTAAATTTTTCTTTTATCCTTTTCTTTTGTGATATACACACGACCTATTCAAATGTGTTTCAAATATCTTGTGATAATAATTTTCCAAAAGATCACATTCCAGACTGAGATTTGTCTCTGATCAGGATGTGATGGCTATTATCTTGCACTGCAATATCTGAAGGAAAGTTTTCTCTCTAAAACTATGTACAAAACCTTAGAAATGTATTGACACAAAGTAGAATCATGTAATATAAATGTCTAACAAAAGTCACGAAGAAAAAGCCATTAATAACATAAAATGCCATAACAAATCTCGTAAGTTTCCTTTTCATTACTTTTGGAAAATACTCTGAGGAATGAAAATGGGACAAGTCCAGCTAGATTTTTCATTTTTAAGAAAATATTTTACATGCTATCTTCTTTATAACACTTACTTGCTCATAACTACCTTCATCTGGATTCCAATGCACTTTACAAACATTAATTAGTGCATCATTAACAACACCAATAATTCAGTACTGCAATAATAATTTCCTGGAGAATAGTGAGAACACTTCAAACATCATAGTTACTTTAATGAATGTTAAGGATGCTCAACACCCTCCGGAATTTTACTGAACACAACAGAAATCCTCTATGTACTGTAAAGGGTCTTGTTCAATTTGAAATCTTATGTCATTACCATTTCACTGTTTCTAGACCTTACTGTTATTTCAGCATGTTTACTTGAAACTTAATTCAAAAGGATAAGGATATATTGTCCTCTCTCTGTCTCCAGGTGCTATTACAGAGACAAGGAAGTACAATTCTAAAGACTGGATCAAGGGAGGAGTGAAAAATATTGTACAACACAGTCACGGACATCATAACTGATAGACCGAGTGCAAATATGGAAGTGTGCGAGATGAAATAAGCTTTCTTGAATCTCTTTCAGGAGAGAAAGAAGAAACCAAAGTGCACAGTTTCCTTGCATTGTATCTGACAACAATCCAGATTCAATCTGTCAAATAAAGTGTATTGCAGTCACTTTATTAGTGACCTTTACAGTTAGTGACTTTGATAAAAGGCTTACCAAACTGAAAAAGTTTATTTTTTTTAATTCTTTTCTATAGTATGTTTTATACACTTTTTTTTTTTTTAATTTAATATTACATAGACAGAGTAAATATTTTTTCTTATTACTGGAATAGAGTTTACTCCAATTTATTCTTCAATAAGTTTATGTAGGCATCTCTCTCACTTATAAAACTACCAATTGATTGCCCTCACTTTAACCCAAAATTTACCTTGTACACTAATATAGATTTTTTTTTTTCCCCTTTATCATTGTGAATTGCAATATAATCAAACCACTGAAACAGTCTCGAGAAGAGAATACTCCGGGGAGACCTTATAGCATTTTTCCAGTATCTGAAGGGTGCCTACAAGAAAACTAGAGTGGGACTTTTTACAAGGGCATGTAGTGATAGAAAGAGGGGGAATGGATTCAAGCTGGAAGAGGGTAGATTTAGATTAGATATTAGGAAAAAAAAATTCACTCTGAGGGTGGTGAGACACTGGAACAGGTTTTCCAGGGAAGTTGTGGATGCCCTGGAAGTGCTTAAGGCCAGGTTGGATGGGGCTTTGAGCAACCTGGTCTAGTGGAAGGTGTTCCTGCCCACAGCAGGTGGGTTGGAACTAGATCTTTAAGATCCCTTCCAACTCAAATCATTCTATGATTCTGTGAAATATGAAACTGATCAATCACATGCTTCAAACTAGTTGTGTGATGAATTGGTCTCTCTACTTTGTGCCATGCTATTAACCATATTGCATCTACTGTTAGGCATTGAAATGTAAGAAATGTATCTATATACCTACAGATATTATGTCAGTTTTAGACTTTATGCCTTATCCATAGGAAGCTCATTGCCTTGTTAAAAGTATTAGAGGCTTCTTACAAATTTTATGATACATGGATTAAGACACTATCCCTTCCGGATACTGATGGATCTGAATGTGCCTTTTGTATTTCTGTCAAGGAACTAGTTGTTCATGAAAGCTGATTGTGCTTTTTCAAGCCAAGCAATATAATCACAGAAGTGTAACTTCTGTAACCCTCTTTCATTATCATGGTCACTGGGACCTGAAGTTACTAGGACTTTTTATATAAGAAAGCATTTGTCACTGTGAATTCAAGTTGCACATTCTTGGTATAAAAACAGTACATAATGTTTCCTATACTCAATTGTAGATTATAGACTTCTTTATTTTTCTTCTTTAAAGAATGCCCACTGCGTGACTTTAGAGTCAGGTAACACGAGAAAAATAACTAATCACTAATTTGCATTTTTCATAAATACACAAATGCCTCTTACAAGACACAGTTTCACAGTGCATACCTATAGATAACATTCCATATAGATAACATTCCATATAGATAACATGGGAGCTCTACATTATATTATAATAAATATAATAATTACTTCTGTAATAACAATATGTTAAACAATGTTAGCAGAGATTAATATGGTAAAACTCTTAATAGCGCTTCCATTATATCTATAAAAGTAGTTCTCAAAAAAAAAAGCCTAAGAAAGTGTCAATTTATTTTTTTTAAATGTGTTTACTAATAAAATGGTGCACTTTAAAGAATAACATTGCATCGCCATTATGAAATGAATGGATAATTGATTTCCCACTTTGTTTGATTTCACTTTGTTTATATTCACTCTTCTTTTTCTGCAACATCTCATTCTTTCCTTTCATAAGAAATGTGAAAAAACACTGACTTGTTTTCTCTTTAGTTCCCTTATGCAACTTTTGAATAACAAAAGAGAAAAAGAAAAAAGGAAAAAATGAGACGGCAAATGTCCCTTAGATGTTACTGAACACCTAGCACAGCCTTTTCAGGCTGCTCTTCCCACCTGCAAGTATTTAAAAATGAAGCAGCTCAGATACAGAAAAATAAGCTTTTTTTCCTGCTTATTTTCATCATCAGTAGCTCTCTATTGATCTCCCACTAAACCAGCAGAAATAAAAAAAAAAAAAACTCAACAAATTATTATCTGTATCTACACTAAAATCTACTACTACACAAGCATCTACTCTGCCAAACCTTTTGCTAGTCAACAGTGGCCTTACATGCCAGGTGTGCAGTCATGGACAGAGTACACTGGTGAACACTAAGTAGTTACTTACAAAGATGCTAACATTGTTTCCTGTAGTAATTTATTCCACTTGTTCTTCACTTGAAGAAGACCATTGTGTAGGCCTTTGTGGCAGTCAAAGTCAGTTGTATTAGTGTTTTCTCAGTCTGCGTGGTAGTTTTTCTACCAACAGACTGATGGGATTAGGTGAAACTTGCAGGAGAGAGAAGGGCATTTCTCCAGCCTTTCAGAATAATTTGATCTTGTGCAAAGAAAATAACATTTTTGAGAGAATGAAGAATGGTAGGTAAAGAAGATTTGCAGAAGGGAGCTGTGAGCTTACAGCTCATCTGAGGATGGAGAAACTTTTGAAACAAATAGGGAAGGACATCCACAACCAAGCCTCTGGGGCTACGGGAGGAAAAGCTTCTCACGAACCAGAGGAAATGGAAAAGCATTTGCAATGACTCTCAGAGACACTGAGATTAGTGAAAACAAGGTAGAAAACCAGGACTTTTCCACAGGGACACAATGTGCAAGACAAGAATCTTGTTTGAACCTTTTTTTAATTTCTTTTCTGATATAGTTAGAATGAACTGCCCCAGTTTTGAAGTTTCTTTTTGAGTTTTCTCTCCATAAATAGCTAAATATTATAGCCTATATTCTAATAAAATGTGTTTCCTTTGAAGTTAAAAGCTTTTAAGTCTCCTTAAGTTGTCTCAGTATGAGATGGTTTTGGCACATTCACCTCAAAGCTGTGGTTGTCACAACATTCAGACAAAGTTTGCAGAGACATTGAGAAGCTGGAAGCAGCTGTTTTACCATAAGAAGTTTAATCACATTAGGACAAAATCAATTTCAGTAAATGAAGAATTTCTGATTCTGGCTACATGCCTAAAAGGTATTTCAACAGTACCTTAGGATGGGTTTAAATCACACCATCATGTCCTCCTGCATCTGGCTGGTCACACAAATTCAAAGTTCTTGCATGGAGGTCAGAATGAAGATGTAGACATAACCTATGATAATTTAATTCTTACTGGACATCTACAGTGTACACAATACTAACACCTTGCCTACTGTGGCTTTTTATTTCTCTCTGATCTGCCCCTTTGGACTAAAAGAAAAATTTAGATTCTCTAGGAGGCAAATGTGGTTGCTTTTCCTCACCTCTCTGTAATCTTTCTGCAGGATTGCAGCAAAAGGACATACACTCTTACATGTATAACAGAATATGTTTAGAACCTTATGGATAACATCTTATGTAATTGTATGTCTGTTACTAGAAAGAACCATATTCACTACTCCTAAAATAGATCAGAAGTTTGGCAGAAAGATGTATCCATCTGATAAAGGAAAGCAAAGCTTCAAGAAAACTTGCAATACAATGACATGCATCAAACTCCAAAAGGCTTTAAAATATTTAAAGTAGTTCCTATAATAAAAACCTTCATCTGTGATGTATTTAACACATGTTGCTACATAATTTCATCATTGACATTATTTATAGACTGCACTAATGCTATTCACAGTCACAAAAATTTGATGGAGAAAATGCCCATGCATTCACCTGCAGATCACTTTCCAGGTGAAAGAGACTCCTCAATATTACCAGTGTTCCCAAAATAAGCTGAAAGCTGCTGAAGAAAAGAAGAACTAGCTGCTGGGAGACAGGAGGACTTTACCAAGATGACTTTTAGAATCTCTGTAATAGTAACATAGTAATGAAATATATAAACATAATATTTCATGTGTATCTTCTGTAGTTGCAGTATTCATATGGTTAAAACAGTACGTTTGCCCCGATAAAACTTAGAATCATAGAATCATTTAGGTGAGAAAAGACCTTTAAGATCACTGAGCTAACTGTAAACCTAACACTGCCAAGTTCACTACTAAACCATGTCCCTAAGCACCACATCTTTTAAGTACCTCCAGGGATGGTGACTCAACCACTTCCCTGGGCAGCCTCTTCTAATGCTTGATAACCCTTTCAGTGAAGAAATTTTCTAATAATAACTTGTGACATAGCATTCTGCCTCCCATTTCGTGGGTGCATTATGATTCCTTTAGTATCTACTAACCGTCCCTTGTTCAAAACTTAATTCACAATGACAAGTTTATATCTTACATAGGAGAAGAAAAATTAGAAATATGTAGCAGGCTTTCTTCATATATTAGACAGTAATGAGGCATATATATGTAGCTTGATGAGTGGATCATCCATTAACACTCTCCATTAGCACTCTCCATTAAAGATAAGAAATATAATTTTCCTAATTTTCAAATTGGGGCAGCCTTATGGCAGTCTCTTGTCTGAGGGGAACAGTCAGTAAAATAATGACCATACGTTTCAGCAGAGTAGGCTTCCACTTGTTCAGGGAACTCGTAGGCAGGAACCAGTACAGGGCAAAGGGATGGGGAAACCTGTCTGGTCATAAAGGACAGCCTTTGAAAGTAATAATAATCCATTCTAAAGTGCAGGAGAATACAATGGCAGCAGGTAGACAGTGCCACTAAAGACAGAATTCCTTACTGAACTGAAGCACAAAAAAGAAGTCTACCAAAAGAGGAAGTCTGGATGGGCTAGAGTTGAGGAGTATTATAGAAACATTGCGTATGTGTGTGTAGAAACAGTGTTAAGAGTGGAAACTGGTGATGTATTACCTTCCAATTCTTGTTATGTGTAAAAGGAGCGCACCTTAATTGTGGAGATAAGAATAGTCAACTTTAAGGGTCTAAAAAAATAAAGCAAGTAATTACTGTTAGTTTATTTACAATGGTACAAAGTACTATAATACAAATTATCTGATTGTTGAAAAGCCTTAATACAGCTAAAATTGTTCTATAATGATTTCTTACTGTCTGTTCCTTTTCTCTGATGTTATGCTCACCCTTCCAGTATCTAAGTCCCAACACGGACAGATTAAGCTTTCCTCAAGAAGGCTGAGTGAGCAAACTGTCAGCAGCTTGACGTCTTCACCAGAGTATGAGGCTCATGGCGGTGTCCCTTCCTCACCAGTCTTGAGGTCTGCCTGAGGTTATTTTTATGTTTCCTTACCCCAGCCTGCTCCTTTCCTTCTGCTCCCAGGGAAGTGTTGAAAGCTGCCCTTCAACCCCTCAATACCCATGGGGGCTGTTTGTCCAGCAAGGACTGTCTGGGGCTGTCAGCCCCTTCCCCAGCAGCAATCACAGAGCTGGAGCTCAGACAGGCTGGGCAATGGGCACTTGGCCATGGGGCACCTGTTAAACCCAGCTCAGCCCTGCTCAGGCCAAGGGCAGCCTAGAAACTCCCTGGGACCTGAAATGGACAGTCCGAAGCCTTTGTCCCTCTGATAGTAATGGCAAAACTCACATTTACTAAGGTATAATGCCCTGTCTTCATTGGTTCCCAGTTAAAGTATGACTGTCTTCACCTCTTGGGTGTTAGTTAAACTTACAAAATAGACTGCTCTAGCTTAATTAATAAAAAGGACCATTTTTTGTTACTTAGTGACTACATAGGTTTGTCAGACCCTTACAGTATTCACAGCGCTAAGCCAAAATAAACTAGGTGATAGTCAGCGGACAGATGGGCTGTTGCTAGTACAGACAAACCAGCCAAAAAACAGCAGAGGCTAAGACAGATCCACACAAGACCCGAGATCCTGTTCTATCAGGTCAACATAAAGCCTATGGCTAAAATTATATTTACTGGCACATTGCCAGCTCATGTTGAGTTTCTCATCCACCAGCACCCCCAGGTTCTTCTCCTCAGGGCTGTTCCCAATCCATTCTCCACCCAGCCTGTATTTGTGCTTGGCATTGCCCCAAACTACGTACAGTACCTTGCACTCGGCCTTGTTGAACTTCATAGGGTTTGCATGGGCACACCTCTCCAGCCTTTCCAGGTCCCTCTGGATGACATCCTTCCCCTCCAGCATGTCGACCACTCCACACAGCTTGATGTCATTGGCATATTTGCTGAGGGTGCACTCCTTCCCAACATCCGTGTCACCAACAAAGTTGTTGACATCTTTGACAGACAGGCTGCCCAGGGAGGTTGTGGAGTCCCCTTCTCTGGAGATTTTCAAGACCCACCTGGATGCAGTCCTGAGTAATGTGCTCTAGGCAATCCTGCTTTAGCAGGGGAGTTGGACTAGATGATCTCTAGAGGTCCCTTCCAACTCTGAAAATTCTGTGATTCTGTGATATGTTGAACAGCACTGCTCCCAGTACCAAACCCTGAGGAATGCCACCCATCACTAATAACAACTTGAACATGGAGCTGTTGACCGCAACCCTTTGAGTGCGATCATCTATTCAGGTCCTTATCCACCGAGTCGTCCGTCAGTCAAATACATGTCTCTCTGATCTAGAGACAAGGATATCGTGTGGGACAGTGTCAAACGCTTTGCACAAGTCCAGGTAGACGACAATTGTTGCTCTCCCTTTATCCAATGTTGTAATGCTATTGTAGAAGGCCACCAAATTTGTTAGGCAAAATTTGTCCTTAGTGAAGCTGTGTTGGCTGCCACCAACCACCTCCTTATTTTCCATATGCCTTGGCATAGTTTCCAGGAGGATCTGCTCCATGACCTTGCTGGGCACAGAGGCGAGACTGATTGACCTGTAATTCCCAGGGTCTTCTTTTTTACCATTTTTAAAAATGGGGCATATGTTTCCCCTTTTCCAGTCAGTAGGAACTTCACCATAGTACTGCCATGACTACTCAAATATGATGGATAGTGGCTTGGCAACTTCATCAGCCAGTTCTCGTAGGACCTGCGGATATCTCCATTAATGACCTGGACAATGAGACAGAATGAACTCTCAAAAAGCCTATGGCTGACACTAAACCGGAGGGATTGGAATACACTAGAGGGTATATTTACCATTCAGAGAAACTCTGACAGCTTGAAGCTGGACTCCTCAGGAGCCTTATGAAGTGCAACAAAGGCAAACACAAAGGCCATCACCTGGAAGAATAACCACATGCAATGACAATTCAGAATGGGGATTGGCTGGCTTTGTGGAAAAAGCCTGTAGGTCTTGAGACAATAAGTTAGCAGTACACTCTTGCAGTGATGAAGGCAAAGAGGATGCTGAGATACATCAGCAGAAACAGATCTGGCAGGATAGAAGAAGTGATTATTGTCCTCTACATGCATGTACAGGACTACAGCTAGAGTACTGTTTAGTGGAAAGCCATTAGAATAATTACAGGGCTAGATCACATGATGTAGAAGGAAAGCCTGATACAGGTAGGTTTGTGTAGCCTGCAGAAGGCTAAGGGCAATCTGATAGCTGTCCTCAATTACCTGGTGAGGGGATGAGTAAAATGGAGCTAGACTCTTCAGGAAGTCCACAGTGATAGGACAAGTGACATTGGATCCATGTTGCAGCAAGGGAAATTCTGATTAAATAGAAGGAAAAAATTCTTCACAATGAGGATTGTCAATCACTGGAACAGATGGCCAAGGAGACTGTGGGAACTCCATCCTTGGAGTTACTCAAAATTCAACTGCATAAGGCCCTAAGTAACCTGATCTAACGTGGAAATGTGAACTATATTCAAAATTGGCCCTATTTAGGAGTATGGATGAAACAGATGACCTCTAAAAGCGCTTTCTAACCTAAATTATTCCAGGATTTTACCTTCTCCAACATCATGGTTTTCTTTTGCTTGTTCTGTTGTGGTTTTTTTTTCCTCTCCTTTCTCACATGCTTACACCAGGAATCTCTGATTACAGTAGTCATGCAGTACACTCCATCAAGAACAAGACAGTAAGAAGGCCTCCTGCCATTATAGAGTCAGCAGATGTGTCTGGGTTTAGTAAATGTAAAGCACTGCTGCTCACAGAGATCAGAGAGACAAAAACAAGTTGCTCAAGGTTATGCAGAAAGTCAGCTCAGGAATTAAACCTGTTCTTTCTCAGGTCAACACCCAAAGCAGTGGGCCCTCGAGATCTTTCTCATTTACTGAGATACCTATATTTTCAATTCTCTCAGAATATTTGCATAGGTGAAATAAAAGTGCAGTCTACCATTTAAACTCATACTTCGTGCTCTTGTCATCTATATCCATGACTGGATAAAACTGCTGTATGTCTATAATCTTTGATGCTACACTAGTGGTATTTTTATGTCTGCTATCTTATGATCTGTTAAAGCTATTGTTCAGGTAGTAGGTCAGATTTTCAGAAGGTTTATGTCCACTAATTCCAACTCAGCTGTACAACTGAGGAGCTTCCCTATTGCCTTTCCTTAAAGAGACAGATGGAATTCAAAGTTTCCCAGTGATTTGAAGTATTATACAAAAAAGCATGCTTTTAAGCCTTAATCTTATCTCAAATATGTATTCTAGTTTGTGGGGCTTTTGGTTTTGTTTTGTTCTTTTCCCTTGAAGCTATCGCTTAGACAGGAATGAAGTGGTTACAGAGGAGTTAATGCCTGTACTATATATATAGATAGAAAGATACATAGATGTATGTGTGCATATGTATGTGTATTCATGCAGTTTGTCCCATAATTAGGAAGTTAATACAACTAAGAAACAAATTTAAAGAAAAAATATAGTTACACTTGACACACTGCCAGAGAAAGAACAGCTTCATTATTTTACCTATAATTTCAGTCTGGAAGACACAAACAGATTTACCAGGACGAAAACATTTCAAAGACAGTGCATAATTCATCAGTTATTGACAGAAAATTATATTGTGCCATCCCTTTGTGCATTTGAGTCCAATTAAATTGGCTGTTTGTTGATGAATTGTTTTATCATGAAGTAATATTTAATACCATAGGGCAAATCACTTCAGTCACGTTATGAATAATAAATCTTTTCATTATTTTTTTTCCTAATCTTGAAACACACATAAAATTATTTTAAGTGGTGTTTGTATATAAAGTGTATATCCCATAGGGATGATTGTTTATTTCTGGTTCTTCTAGAACTTCCTTGCCTTAGTTACCCTAATTTTAGATATTTTAGACAGAAATAATTGTCAAATTTGATACTTGGCTGTTAAAAGTTTCTAGGGCATTTGTCCCTCCTAAAGAGGGGAAGAATAAAAGGCTGAACAGAAGGAGAAGGGAAAGTTTGAGAAAGTCATTTGGGGCTGCCTGTTGAAGACAGCACTCAGAAAGAACTCTTAATTTACCCTGTGCAAGTTTCAATCTCTTGGCAACACAAAAGATGGAAGCACCTGAAAATTGCCAGAGAAAGCCAGACTTACCAAACTCTAGACCAGAAAAAAAAAAAAAATAAAAAAAATCAAACACCCTTAAAGCAGAAACTTCTGAAAAACACCTAGGTCTGCACATGTGACCATGAAATGGTGGAGTTCGAGATCCTTGAGGCAGCGAGGAGGGTGTGCAGCAAGCTGACCACCCTGGGCTTTAGCAGAGCTGACTTGGGCCTCTTGAAGAATCTGCTTGGTGTGATGCCATGGGATGAAGCATTGGAGGAAAGAAGGGCCCAAGAAAGTTGGTTAATATTCAAGGATCACCTTCTCAAAGCTCAGGAGAAATGCATCCCTACAGAGAAGAAGGCAGGCAGAAAAGCCAGGAAGCCCTCATGGATGAACAAGGAGCTTCCTGGACATGCTCAAAAGTAAAAAGGAGGCCTATAGGGGGTGGAAACAGGGGCAGGTAGCCTGGGAGGAATACAGAGAAATTCTTTGAGCAGCCAGGGATCAGGTTAGGCAACCTAAAGCCCAGATAGAATTAAATCTGGCCGGGGGCATCGAGACAAAGAAAAATCTTTCTGTAAATATGTCAGCGAGGAAAGAAAGACCTGTGAACATGTGGGCCCTCTCCGGAATGAAACAGAAGAGCTAGTCACCCGGAATAGAGACAAAGCAGAGGTACTTGACAACTTTTTTGCCTCTGTCTTCACTGGCAAAGACTGCAGCCACACTACCCATAATGCAGAATGCAAAAGCGAGGACTGGGGAAGTGGAGAACCATCCACTCTAGGTGAAGATCAAGTACGAAACCATCTAAGGAACCTGATGGTGAACAAGTCCATGGGACCTGATGAGATACATCTCTGGGTCCTGAGGGAACTGGCAGATGAAGTTTCTAAGCCACTAGCCATCATATTTGAGAAGTTGTGGCAGTCCGCTGAGGTTCCTGCTGACTGGAAAAGGGGAAACATAACCCCATTTTTAAAAAGGGGAAAAAGGAAGACCCAGGGAACCACAGGCCAGTCAGTCTCACCTCTGTGCCTGGCAAGATCATGGAGCACTGGAAACTCTGCTAGGGCATATGGAAAAAGAGGAGGTGATTGGTAGCAGCCAGCATGGCTTCACCAAAGGCAAGTCATGCCTGACGAATTTGGTGGCTTTCTAGGAGGGGGTTGCAGCGTTGGTGGACAAGGGAAGACCAACTGATATCATCTACCTAGAATTGTGCAAAGCGTTTGACACTGTCCTGCATGACATCCTGGTCTTTAAATTGGAGAGACATGGATTCCATAGATGGACCACTCAGTGTATAAAGAACTGGGTGGACAATCACACTCAAAGAGTTGTGGTCAATGGCTTGATGTCCAGGCGGAGACCAGTTATGAGTGGTGTTCCTCAGGGTTTGGTACTGGGACTGGTGCTGTTCAACACCTTTGTTGGTGATATGGACAGCAGGATTGAGTGTACCCTCAGCAAGTTTGCTGAGGATACCAAGCTGTGTGGCAAGGTAGACATGCTGGAGGGGAAGGATGTCATCCAGAAGGACCTGGACAGGCTTGAGAGGTGGGCGTGTGAAAACCTCTTGAAGTTCAACTAGGCCAACTGCAAAGTCCTGCATCTGGGCCGGGGCAATGCCAAGCACAAGTACAGGCTCAGCAGAGAATGATTGGAGAGCAGCCCTGAGGAGAAGGACATAGCCAGCAGGTCAAGGAAGGTGATTCTGCCCCTCTTCTCTACTCTGGTGAGACCCCACCTGGAATATTGCATCCAGCATTGGAGCCCCCAAAACAGGAAAGAAATGGACCTGTTGGAGAGGGTCCAGAGGAGGGCCACAAAGATTATCAGAGGGCTGGAGCACCTCTCCTGTAAAGACAGGCTGGGAAAGTTGGGGTTATTCAGTCTGGAGAAGAGAAGGACCTTATTGAAACCTTCCAGTACATAAAGGGGGCCTACAGGAGAGCTGGGGAAGGACTTTTTACTAGGGCATGTAGTGATAGGATGAGGGGGAACAGCTTTAAACTGGAAGAAGGTAGATTTAGATTGGATATTAGGAAGAAATTTTTCACTATGAGTGTTGTGAGGACCTGGAACAAGTTGCCCAGAGAAGTTGTGGAAGCTCCATCCCTGGTGGTGTTCAAGGCAAGGCTGGATGGGGCTTTGAGCAATCTGGTCTAGTGGGAGGTGTCCCTTGACACAGCAGGGGGGTTGGAACTCTTTAAGGTCCCTTCCAACCGAAACCATTCTATGATTCTATGTGTTCATGAGTGTAGAAAATGTGAAGGGTTCTACAAAAAAATTTTACAACAATTTGAAAATAGGCTGTTCAATCTTCTCTGTATTGGGAAATTTCCTGTGTAATGCAAACAGCTCCTAGCATATAAAATCAGGAGTCCAGCCCTATACAGTCATGACATCCAACAAGATCATTTCACATTGTTCACATAGTAGTTTACTGTTTTCCAAACATTTAGAGGATACATGCAATGAAAAGTTGTGGTACCAACATTGTAGCTGAACTATCCTAGAATATCTCTGTAATATTTCACATCTTTGCAAGATAATTGCAAGTCCTCCTGACTTTCATATAGGCAGGATTTTATTCTATGTTTTTCATAATCAAGGAACAAGTAGCTCTAGCTGTAATTTGACTATGTTAGGTAGATCACGTCTATACTTTTATATACCAGAGGAAAAGCAAATACGTTGAATTTTCTAATTTTCTGTTATTTTTAATTAAAATGAAGCTATTGCAGCTGTATTTTCTGGCTAAGATAGCAACAAGGAATGTCTGGATAATACATTATGCCTTGAGGCTATGGCTATTAGATCCTTACTTCATGTCTCATTACAAGTTTTCTGTAAAATGCAGGTTCCAAACATGTTTTCTCATGTGTTAGTCTATATTTCTCCCTAATTTTGTTGGGTAGCTAAATAGCTGAACTGCACAGATGTTGGGGATCATGAAAAGTCTTTATTCTGATGGTCTTAGATCTTCTGCAGGAGTTTTAACTCTCTTGAGTACCAGTTAATTATAATTCACTGATTTTTCATTTTTCTATACATGACCTACTGAATCCAGCTATGACTCATGTCCTAAGTTAAAATGTTAACATATCTGAGAGTACGATTCATGGCAAACTTTGCTAATTTCTGCCTACAATTTGTATGTATATAAAATGTTTTCTGGGTTATGTGAAAACTGTGGGAAACTAAACTTTCAATTTTTAAATACTTTTGTACCCTTGATGATTCTGAATCATTTGACCGTGAATTTTATAATTGTTCTGTGGTCAAGCTACAGTGTCATTGTGAGCTCTTAGTTGAGTTCTTTAGTGATTAACTCTTGATTTCTGTGGAATCTAGTCGTTAGTTATTAAAGGATGCTTGGGATTTTTTTTTTGTAGATGTATGTCTCAGAAACAACTGTGAAGAGGCAGCAACTACTTTCTAACTGGGGATTAAAATTTTTTGAATGTAAATCAAGACATAAAGTTTCCTAAGCAAAACCTAGTAGTAACATAAACTGTCAACTTCTGGCCACTTCAGTAACAGAAACAAAGTCAAGAAAACAGCCAATTAAAGAAGAAAGAGACTGACACATTTTTAAAACAATAACCATGCATGTTAAGTAGAGATAACAACTGTCTATACTTTTTAAGCATCTTAAAAATATTGTTGCCTGCGAAGGCATGGCAGAGACATCTTAGGGAAAAAATAAAAGAATCCTTTAATGTTTCTATTGTATTGCTATAAATCAGCTCCTGGCTCTGCACAAACAGACAAGCAAAGATACTAATGTGATCTCCTTAGCCACTGTTCATTTGAGCCCAGCTCTTCCACTTCAGATTTCACCCATTCTGCTTTCCCCAGGCCCCAAAATTCACTTCTCCGCATTCCAATTTTCCAATTCTCTCTCCCACAAGCATAATTATTAGCATGATTATTTTTAAGTAAATAATAAGCATTGCAAAGAAACAACATTGTTGCTTCATGCTTAGTACTAACAATCTAATCACCTAACTTGGGGGGAGAGGAGAGGAAAAAGGAGGAAAATGGAGAAGAACTGGAAGAATTAAATGTTACCAGAAGGCTAGCAAGCAATGACATTGTGTGTAAATATCATCATTTGAACAATTTCTTTTGGGTTTCTTTGGCTCAAAGAATGATACTTGCTGAATTCAAGGGCTGCAGTATGACTGGGCCTAAGAGCAAGGCTGGAGCAGCCATCATGGCAGAAGGCCCAGGGGAGACCTCTCCTTGCTCTCCCCCTCGTAGATGTCTGCAACAAACTGTGCCCATCAGCTGAAGGACTGCCTTCCCCATGGACCACCGACTGGCCCACAGGACGGGTGGGGAGAAGAAGACTGAGCCCCAGCAGCTGAATCTCCTACTGTCCCTATAGTGTCCTGCTCCTTCTCCCTTGTCTCTCACCTCTGGCTTTCTGTTCCAGCACCATTTGCCCCTCAAAGAAACTAATTTGTCACATCCAGTTTACCCTTAAGTGTCCCCTCCCTGGCTTCTGTTCTCCATGCCCCCAGGCTTCAGCCTTCCTACCTCTAGTCTTTACGCACCCTTCAGTGCTTCCTCAGTGTTTTGGGAGGGAAAACCCAGTCCTCCTTCGACTCTCATTTTTTTTCAAAACTGGATCTCCTTTCCTCCTGATTTTCCTCACCTAATTGTAATCCTCCATATATTCTAATTTCCCATGTTTTTTTGCTTTCCAATTCCACTTTTATTTTCAGGGGGGAGGCTGCCAGTTGCAGTCTCCATCTCTTGTCACCTCTCACTTATCCTCAGGCCTTATGTCAGACCCCTGCAAGGGTGCTGGTTTTAAGTCTGTTCTCTGAAGTCTTCCCCGCAGCACAGCCTAGTTCTGGTGACATCTGCTCCAAGTAGTTTCCTTCTCCCTTTCTCTTTCATGGCATTAGCAAATTTACAGTCACTCAGAGGACAGAAGAGTCTGACCTCCAGTTCCTTTCTGACACAAGGTTTACGATATAGTTTGTGGAACATAGGATACCACATTTTTACTGAAAGTACTGACGCAAGTCTTTTGTTTGACACTAGGAAAATAAAAGAGAAAGCACCAATAAAACACCTGGCGTAATGTTTCTCTTGAATGACTACTGATAGAGTGTGAAGGGTTTGAGGTTAATTCTCCCAAACCCATTTGTTTCTAAAGCAGAACCTCTCAATGCTGTGAAAATATATTTACCATATTACTTGAAATGTTTTAGAATAACAATTACAATAAACAATGTTGTTTAATATATTCATTAATGACCTGGATGAGGGGACAGAGTGTATCCTCAGCAAGTTTGCTGATGATACCAAACTGGGTGGGGTGGCTGACACCCCAGAGGGCTGTGCTGCCATCCAGCGTGACCTGGACAGGCTGGAGAGCTGGGCAGAGAAGAACCTAACGAGGTTCAACAAAAGCAAGTGCAAGGTCCTGCACCTGGGGAGGAAGAATGCTAGGCACCAGTATAGGTTAGGGGCGGACCTGCTGGGAAGTAGCTCAGAGGAGAAGGATCTGGGGGTTGTGTTAGACAGTAAATTATCCATGGCCCAGCAATGTGCCCTTGTTGCCAAAAAGGCCAATGGAATCCTGGGCTGCATAGGGAAGAGTGTGGCCAGTAGGTCGAGGGAGGTAATTCTCCCCCTCTACTCTGCACTGGTGAGGCCACAACTGGAATACTGTGTCCAGTTTTGGGCTCCCCAGTTCAAGAGGGACAGGGAACTGCTGGAGCGAGTCCAGCGAAGGGCAACTAAGATGATTAAGGGCTTGGAGCATCTGCCTTATGAGGAAAGGCTGAGAGAGCTGGGACCCTTTAGCCAGGAGAAGAGAAGGCTGAGGGGAGACCTTATTATGGCGTACAAGTATCTAAAGGGTGGGTTGAAGGAGGATGGAGCCAGGCTCTTTTCAATGGTTCCAAGTAACAGGACGAGGGGTAACGGGCACAAGTTAGTACACAGGAAGTTCCGTTCAGATACACGGAAAAACTTCTTTACGGTGAGGGTGACAGAGCACTGGCACAGGCTGCCCAGGGAGGTTGTGGAGTCCCTTCTCTGGAGATTTTCAAGACCCGCCTGGATGCAGTCCTGAGTAATGTGCTCTAGGGAATCCTGCTTTAGCAGGGGAGTTGGACTAGATGATCTCTAGAGGTCCCTTCCAACTCTGAAAATTCTGTGATTCTGTGATTCCGTAACAGTATGACAGCTTAAAGGACAATATAAAAAGGGAAGTTTAAATGATTTAAGGGTCCAAGTCTATCTCTAGATATATGTATGAACCTACTATCACAGTTAGTTAATTGGAGTCATGCCTAGGAAGTGAAGAGGAAGCTTCCACCTTCAGGGGTAAGAAAGCAGTATAGTGAAAACACCAGGCACTGTACCTACCATATACAACATAAGAGATTAAGTTCCTTTCCCAAATAAAAGGTTTACATTTCTGAGGTTTCTTGTGACGTGTGTGCTCCTGCAGTAATGGACATGAACTGCACAAGGTCTTTACATCATCTGGCTGATAAGGTAGTCCTGATATTGCTTTAGAAGTATGGATACTAATACCCTGATAAGCGCTATAAGCAGCAAATACATATTGAATGTCTCAGCAATGAAAGCATGTTGATACAACTAAAACTTGGCTTATAGATGAGAATCTGGCTTTGAGTGTGCTCTCAAGAAGAAAGATTTTAAATATTTTTCAGGGTCCCCTGAGATACACACACTAGGTTTTGGTTTTTTTATTTATTTTGGGATTCATAAATCACTTTTGGCCTGATTAGTGATAAATAGATGAAGAAAATTTAGCTCTCTATATCTTTCAATTGAATTATATTAAAGTACTGTCAGCGATACAAGATGTCATTTCATAACAACATTAGTAAATTGGAGTGCAAATTATTGACACAGCTAAACAACGTTAGTATTGCCTCTACTGTTCTGTTTACAGCAGTATCTTTGGGGCAGTGTTGGATATATTTTTATCAGAGACTGTATCTTCTTGTGTTGGATTTGACACATTGTTTAAAGGCCATTCTTAACCATATTACTGAAGAACAAGATCACTTCAACTTTTTAATCTGGTAATAATTAACCAACATTCAGTTGGCCCATCAAAAAAGCAATATGTTTTTTTTTGTCCATGCACCCTTTCCCCACTCTCTCTTTCCCAGCGCATTGGAGTAAGTATACTCACAATGGACCAAGCACAACATTCCTAGGACCACACACTTCCAACTATTGGGAAGTATTAGAGCACTGCAAAGCAAGACAGGCCTAAATCTTCCCACTTCAGCTTTAACATGGGAATAAAGTATACTCAAAAGATTAATAGGGTTGGAATGACTCTCATCAGATGGCTTAACTCCAAGCCTCTCCAGGAGAGAAAATACAAATCGGGTGTCGGGTAATCAATGGATCTACTTACAGCAGACCAACTGAAATTAAAGCATTTTACACTGATTTTTCCAGACCAACCCCCCACAATAATGGTGGTAATAAAATAACAGAACCAAATTTAGATTGTTGGTATAATTTTACCTTTACCAAACCTATAATTGCATTTTGTATTTGGGGCTATAAAAGCACAGACCTATTATTTGATTTTACAATTGGCACACACAACATAGAACTTGCGCACAATGGGATGGCCTTGGATCCATGCTCGTGGAGGCTATAATGGATATGCACCCAATACCTATCCTGCCAAACTTCTAAATTTGTCTGTAGTGGAATTATGCAATAACTTTGCCTTCCATAAGCAAAAAAATATATTATAAAAGATGAACACAAAGATTGGCAAATTCAATTTCTAAAAGGGATGAGTGAGGGCACCATTTCAATAGGATGCCATTTTGAAAACTGCACTGAGAGTGCAACAGCTTTATGCATTACTGTAGAATACACTGGAAACAAAATCTAACATGATTTTGACCACACACATGGCTGTCCTTATGGACACAAATGTTGGTATACCTTTACCATATTCTGCACAGCACTCATAAGGTATTTTTGGGCCAACCTCGGATTCCATTCCAGCTTGGCTCCAGTCCAAAATCGAAATTCAACAGCTATTTTTACAAACTTGGCCTCCTATTAAATTGTCTTCTGACTTCTATAGCACCGGCTTTTACATAATTAAAAATACAGGACAACAGCAAATTGTCTCTAACCCTAGTTTGTCTCTAATAAAGGTTGTAGTTAGTGCTGCACATTAATGTGTCAGCAATTAAATCAGACTGTTCTACCTTTTTGAGAGTTGTTAACACTGGCTGGCTAGCACGGTTACATGGATGATCTTTAAACAATAAACAATCCCAATGTGTACAACCAGACACCACTGGGTTATTTGGAACAGGATTAGGAGTACTAAATAGCATAGACACTGGATTCCTAATGAACAAACTAACTGCTAGTATTGACGACTTTACCAAATTGGAACGCCCACTAAAGTAATCTTCATTCGCATTAGGAGCAAGTCAATGTCTCCCATGAGGCATTTTACCTCACTGGGAATGAATTGAAGAAAATGATCATCAATTAATTGTAAAAGCCCTCGGAGCAACCCAAGGTAATACCTTTCTTGCCTTGAGTTGTATCCAAGCACAACTGTGGATACAGTCTATAGCAGCAGCCATTATTAGAGAAGGAGAAGGAAGGAGAAGGAGAAGGATAAGGATAAGGAGAAGATGGAGAAGGAGAAGGAGAAGGAGAAGGAGAAGGAGAAGGAGAAGGAGAAGGAGAAGGAGAAGGAGAAGGAGAAGGAGAAGGAGAAGGAGAAGGAGAAGGAGAAGGAGAAGGAGAAGGAGAAGGAGAAGGAGAAGGAGAAGGAGAAGGAGAAGGAGAAGGAGGAGAAGGAACCCTACCCACTGAGATTCATAAACTGAATTGGTACAATGCCTCTGAATTTGCAAAGTTTTCAATTGTGGTGTCAATTAGTCAAATTTCCTTATCATACAGAAAATGATGATTTTCTTTGTCCTCGCCATATGCAATGATTCGGTGTACAATCATTGTGTTAGGACTGAATCACAATGGAACTGTACTCTACTCCTTAGAGCATAGAGACTGGGCCCATCAAAAGGAGGAAAAGTGTCAATTGGTGTAAATGCATGCATTGTGTGAGAACAACAAGGTTTCATTCGTGCAAGTAGTACTCTTGAAGCTCAACACAGCTGTATGTGGAACAAAACATTTGCCACTTTGAAATCCACCCAAAAGAGGTCCCTGAAACTATAGTCATGTATGTTGGAAAAGGTTGTATCTGCATGCGAACATTGTGTGAATCTTTATTAATAGATGATTTTGTTTACAACATAACCAATCAGTTCAATCAATGTGTATATAATTTCTCTATGATTATTGGTTGTGATTTTAATTTTTCTGTACCAGTAACTACTCATGATGATTTGTCTTTTGATTACATGTTATACTGCAAGCTACAACTCACACCTATCAGAATGAATATAGCTATAATCAAATGACTCCACCACCACCCTGATTTAATCAACCTTCTACAATAAGCAGGAGAAAACAGACAAAAGACTCTTATCACAGTCCATCAGGATGTTGAAGAAATTAATTGACTGTTAAAAAAAGTCAAAAAGGATGGAAAACACCAGTGGAAGGTCCTGTTGGGATGGTTTCCAACAACAACTGGGATACTAAACCTGATGTTGCACCTCATCATGATTTTACTGACTGTTGTTATACTATGCTTGTTGTTAAACATTGTTTTATATGTTAGAGTTTGAAGGATGGCTAAACAAGTTACACTATTGGAAAAATTTCCCTGCTTGTATATCACATAACCACATTTAATGAAACTTTAATTAATTAATAAAGGCTAACCAAACACAAAATTTCCCTCAAATTGTAATTGGATTATGGCATTATCTGTTTACAGGCATAGAGACAAGAGGCAACCACACTACCACTCTGTGGACAAGAGAAATTGAATTTAATCATGGGGCAGACTGTGGTGCTGCAAATTCCCCCTCCTCCTGGGTCACTCAGTACTTGGCACAATTTCCCCCACCTGGGCCACATACCAACCTAAGTCAGGCATGAATTACAAAAAGCAACAGACCAGAACATTATGGCACCCACTAAATGCACCTGGTTCCTGTGTCTCCTGTCTCTTGGTAACAGTTATGACAATCGATCACCCCCTGACAGCCTAGTACATGCATACCTGGGCTGTGGCCCAGAGGGGGTGATACCAGAACTTCAAGTTCTAGCAAGTTCTGGGCCTGCACAACTGGTGGAAAATACCAGAATATTTCATTTTCTGAGTTGGACCGAAATGGAAAAGTACCCGATGAAACTCAATTATCTCAGACCCTATAAATAGCAATCCTAAGCAAGACCCTTTGAGCTCTTCTGGATAGCAGTGGGCTGTGACCAGCATCTCCCCTGAGCTGGGACACCTCTCAGGCATAACGAAGGGCCAGGGCAAAGTAAAACTTCTCAAGGGTCAATTATCGCCTATTGAGGAATGCCAATGCATTTATTCTAAACATGAGAAGAGGGAAATTTTAACTCTATGTTAACCTCTGTCATCCACCTCTCTATCTGTCTATGTGTTTGAATATACACATTAGCCTTCACAAGTGTGGATGTCTATATTTTATTGGATCCAAATATCTCTTTTTGTCTGTGTATGGGAGGAGTCGAAAGGAGCACCTGTCAGCTCACTGAAGTTGCCCATTGCATAGGGACTTTGGCCCTAGCAGTCAAAGACTCGTGTGGGGTGTGTGCAAATCCTTGAATGGTATGTGTTTGTATGTTTTGTGTTTCTACATATGTACATACATATATTTTGATTCAGGACACCTTGTAATAAGCTAGCATGAATCTTGTCATTCTCAAACCTGTAATTAAGTCGCTGTTTTAAATATAACATATTCTACCGAATCACCTTGTTAATCCTTAAATTGATTAATGATTAAGTGCTGCTATAATTCAGCCTTTTGATCTACCTCCAACCATTAATAAATCTTAAATTGTTGCTAAATTATAACTGTGTCAAATATTTTCATCCACGGCAGTCTGGTACGGTTCCTCCATTTTGTCACATAAGTAGTTCTCTTTCTTAAGAGTGATTACTATGACAGAAAAGAGGTTATGTGGTCAATCCTTTAGTACCTTCAGCTTTTCATTGGTCTAGATTTTGTGTTATCATCTAATAAATTTGTCTTGGTTTTGTGCCTTTACATTTCTCTGTGTTCAAAACAATTACTATCACATACAAATTATTTTAAAACTTGGTTGCTTCTTTGCAGGTGAAGCTTTGCAGAATTTCTAGCAGAATTGCTTAAATCAACATTGATTTTCCTACACTTAAAAGTATTACTTTGACCCATTCTAAATTCCGTGGAAAGACTACCAATGCTCTGGCTGTGAAGCCTGTAATCAGTTGACCAGTAAGAAACTGAGAGCACATATTTTTCACTAATATGATTCGAAGAAGCAAAGCAGTGTGCTATTGTGGCAGCACATGGAGTTCTTGTTTCTCAGTCAGCATTTCATGGACTTAGGTGAATTGAGTGCATTCAGATTTGTGGTGCAGTCCTGAAGAGATTTGTGAAGAATATGGCTCAAGGACATTTGTTCATTTTCTTCTCAGTTTCCTGTAGCCCTTTTATCTAGGTTTCTGTTTAGTGCCTGTTAAGTTAGCTCATAAAAATGTACCATACATATTTCATCAGACTTGTAACCAGTCTACCTTCTTGTGAATGAAGCATGACTTTAACGCAAGCCCAGTATCAATTTGAAATTTTATTATTGCTGTTCCAGGGTCACTATTATGGCACTGGGGCCTAAACCCTGTCTCTTAATATTTTTTCCCTAACTGGAGCAACTTTTAAAAAGTTTTTACCCCACAGCAAGTGTGGTGCAGTATAAAGGAAGTATGAAATTAGTTTATATTATGACAATTACAGTAGACTAAGAGTTCCTATCAAGATTAGTAATTGCTCTGTACATTGTAAGAACATAAGAAGAGGTGAGCTAAGGAACACTGCAAAGTGAATAAACAAAGTACTGCAAGAAGTGGAGCATATTGATGGAAGTTTTCTGCACGAAGTGAAAATAGAGAACACGGATAGCTGGAAATCTTATTGCATATTACCATGGGTACAAAAGTCTATAGCTGTTAGCTATTATGAATAGAGATTTAGAGAAATAAGTGATGAAAATGCCTCACTACTTTCAGTTAACAATTTATTACAGATATGATTGCCGCAGACATCAGGAATTAAGGAGTAGTGTCCTTGCCTAGTAAATTTACTTTATGCATAAGAAAGTACGTGGATGGAAGTGCTTGTGAGACCCAAAAAAGCAAGTGGTGAAGAAATTCATATTGCAGCTGCTCAGCCACACAGCTGTTTCTCAGTGCTTCAAGAAAGAAACCAATCTACTATCTGCCTGCCATCTGTTTCTGATTCACAGCAAGAAAATCAGAAAAAAAAAAAATATATCAAGGTGCCACAAGGGCCAGTGGCTCCCTCTGTGCCAGGGCAGCCAGGGCCCATCCCACCCCCTGCCAGGAGCAGGGCAGCTGGGGGGCACCGGGGCAGCACCAGACACAGGCATCGGGCACCTCGTTGGGTACAGGCCAAGAACAGGTCAGAATACAGGCCTGCAGGTGGGCCTGGCTCAGTGGAACCCATGGCTGGGCAGGACAGGGCTGTGGAGAGCTGGCGATTGGCCCTGCTGTGGGGCCCTGAGACATGGGCAGGTGGGGAAAACCCTGGGGGGACTAGGAACCAGACAGTCAGGGTTTAAAGTGTCCTCAGGGTGCTGAGTTAAAACAAAATAATTGTGACTTCTTTGTCTGATTGTTTGTAGCAAATAATTTGTGTTTGCCACAGTAATATTGACAGACAAATATGGCACACGTATCCATATACGCATTTCAGTACTGAACAAGTACCATTTTGCAGCTTCAGTATCAATTTGCATTTCTCATGTTTTCATGTTATTAATAATGCCTGTTTTTACTGTACAAGTGTCTAACTTTGTACATGCCAAAATGCAGAATGATTATCATTAATCCAATATAAACCCCACTAGATTAGGAAGAAGCAGAAATGTTTCAAAGTGAAAAAAACAACACTTTATGTTTAGTGTAATCTTGACCTCATGATTCAGTGCTGGATTGATTCATAATTCCAGTAGAATATTCAGCATTACACATATATTTTGCAAACTATTTTCCCAAGAAAAATCCAAGACCTCTGTAGACAACTAGCTCTTGAAGGACAAGAACCTACTGTTGTCTTCAGTATAAATGACTGTTAGAAGTAAGTGATAGCAATACTATCGTGTACGATGGAAATAATGTTCAAATAGGGTAAGTTAGCAAGAATGCACTCTAATAAAACTCTTTTAACTTTTTTTTTTCTTCTTCTTCTGAGTTGCGGGGACAGTGAGAAACAGAGTAATCTGCTTAGTTTTGAGGGATTTTAAAGCACATTTGCCTTACACAGCAATATTTTTTAATAAAGGATTTCTAAATAAATGTACTTTACAGTTCCTCCTTCCCTTCCCCCCAGAGGAGAGCCACGAGGATGATCAGAAGGCTGGAGCACCTCTCCTACGAGGAGAGGTTGAAAGAGTTGGGGCTATTCAGGCTGGAGAAGAGAAGGCTCCAGGGAGATCTTATAGAAGCCTTCTAAGTACCTAAAGGGGGCCTGCAGGAGAGCTGGGGAAGGACTTTTTACTAGGGCATGTAGCGATAGGACAAGGGGGAATGGCTTTAAACTAGAAGAGGGCAGGTTCAGATTGAACATTAGGAAGAAGTTTTTCACTTTGAGCATGGTAAGGCACTGGAACATGTTGCCCAGAGAAGTTGTTGAGGCCCCATCCCTGGATGTGTTCAAGGCCAGGCTGGAGGTGGCCTTGGGCATCCTGGTCTAGTGAGAGGTGTCTCTGCCTATGGCAGGGGGGTTGGAACTCGATGACCTTCAAGGTCCTTTCCAACCTAAACCATTCTATGATAAGAAGTGGACAGAATAAGAACATTTCTTTTGAATAAACAGAATAACATCAGTAGTCTTTGTCTTCACAGACTTGCTTTTCCACATAAATACATGACTTCGAGTGTAGCCATTAATGGTGTGACTCTCTCCTGTCATCCTTTTTCAAAACAGATGCTATCCTAAGATTCAGTAGAGTACTCTTGACACTATTACAAAGGCTTTAACATTTCCAAGAGGCTGTTCTTTAAAGTCATTCAGGAAATCTGTATTTATTTGATGGACATTAACATTACTTAAATTGTAATTAAAATCTTGTCAACGTGTGAAAAATGTAATGTGTTCATTTTTTATGTACAGCCAGTCATAAGGTTCTCCTGGGTGACAGGTGCACAGTAAACTCTATTAGGATCAGATTAGCGGCAGCAATTGTAACCCAACCAGCTACACAGATCCAGGAATAGTTCTAATAGAAAACTCTGGCAGCTAAAGTAGGGGTTAGGTGCCTAAATCTAAAATAATTCAAGACAAGATTTAAGATTTGCTTCAGAACTGCAACTTGAAGTGCCATGCCCATAAAGTAATAGTAATAGCTGACTAGAAGGCAGGCCATCAAGGTCACCTTCATTCTTCAGCCTGTTTGTGTCTCCTTCCTCCAAATTATAAGACCAAGCTAATATTTCCAAAGATCACACATCAGCTCATTTGGTGAACTGGCACTTCATGTGTTTTTTCCTCTAGAGGGTGGAAAAATTTGAGACATGCATACTGCTTGGCCTCCCCATATCCTGCCTGAGAACTGTTAGCTATTGTGAATGCAAATCACAGAGTAGAAAGAGCAAAAATAGGGAATTCTGTCTCCAGGCACTGTGTGTGCCTCTTACAGATGGTCAGATCTTTTGCTGAATCTAGATATTCCTGAATAAAGAAATATGATGGTTCTCCAGGAACAAAGTAATAGAATGTCTCTCTCTCCCTGCCCACTCCTCTTCTCCCAATCCATCTTCACAACCTGACTATCCTCAAATTCTGCAAAAGTGAAAGAAAATCAGCATGAAAGTAGCATATTTAGGTTGTGGTAGCATTACTAAGTGGAAAATAGAACTTTATCTTTGTATGCCAGAACTGATGTGTGCTTTTCATATGATGATATTTTTATACCTCACCTTTTTTGACAGCCATATTGAATACTTCACTTGTATGCCAATATAAACTAAAAATAGCTAATTGCATATCAGATGAATTATCTTAATATGAGTGAGAACACAGCCCCCCTTCTATAGTTGTAACATGAATACTATTTTAGCTGTATATTAATATTCTGTTCATGAAGTTTAATTAGTAAGAAATACAGCTGGAGAATTATTCATTACAACCTATTGTTACTAATTGTCACCAAAGTTCCTTAATTATTCACTTTGGCTGGAAGCTAATTAGATTCACGTCTTACTTGCTGGTTAGCAAATAAATACATTTTCAACGGTATATAACAAGAGAGAAAAAGAGAATGATTATTTGGAATCAAGTTTTAGCTTTCATGGAAGATATTTATTTCAGAAATTGAAAAAATTAGGCTGGTTAATCAAAATGCTGGTGGTGTGTCTTGAGGAGGGGAAGGGACATAGTTCTTGGAATACAATAAATAGTCTATTGTATTTTTCATTTCCTTTTATTTTTGTCTTGAAGATAAACTTTTCTTATGCAAATCATAAAACTTTATCTCCTTTGCAACCTTGAAAGCATCAGTTATTTGAAGAGGAATTGTTGTATCAGGGTGTTTTTAGTTCCATGGTGGATCATGTTGCTGTCTCTTGTTTCACACAGTAGTTACTATACTTGATGTTTTCTTAATTTCATTTTCATTTTACATATGGATTAGTTCCTGTTAGATTAATAGCTGGTCACTTAGCTAAGTTCAAAATTTAGCTAATTATTTTAGAAATCTAAATTCAAACAAAATTTTCAAATCATTTTATGGGCACTCCTTCCATGTCTGTATTCCTTTCAGAGTACACGTATCTTAGCAACTTAACTCAGAGCAAAATTGTTTTTGATGAGAAACCCTTTAGGAATTTTGGTTACTTTCTATTATTTCTCAAAATGGGTTTGGTGCATTTGATCTAAATTCCTTTTGGGGGGAACTTTTGTGTGGGTTCCAGAAAGCCTCCCAACATGTGTACAGTCCCCCCACACCACCTATTTACCACCAGCCATCCCTGAGATCTGTAGGACACCCCAGATGCTTCAGGCTATTCATATTACAAAAGGTTCAAGTGCTGTATCCTTGCTTAGTTTTCAACTGCCAGATCCTTGCAAACCTCTATTTCTGTGTCATTCTGACCACCTAATTGTTCATCTTTGCCTGTTACCTTTTCATAAATTTCCTAAAAAACTGTAATCTACTTGTGACCTACAAGCAAGGACAGGTAGCCTGGGAGGAATACAGACAAACTGTCGAAGTAGCCAAGGATAAAGTTAGGAAAGCTAAAGCCCAGATAAATTTAAATCTGACCGGGGACATCAAGGACAAGAAGGAAAGCTTCTGCAGGTACTTCAGTGACAATAGAAAGACTAGGGAAAATGTGAGCCCATTCCTGAAGGAAACAGGAGACCTGGTCACCTGGGACATGGAGAAGGCTGAGGTAAGCAATGACTTTTTTTCCTCAGTCTTCACTGGCAAGGGTTGTGAAAATCAAGAGTCACCCACTGCAGGTGAAGATCAAGTATGAGACCATCTAAGGAACCTGAAAATACACAAGTCTATGGCACCTGGTGAGATTCATCTGTGGGTCCTGAGGGAACTGGCAGATGAAGTTGCTAAGCCACCTTCCATTATATTTGAAAAGTCATGGCAGTCTGAAGAAGTTCCCACTGACTGGAAAAGGGGAAACGTAACCCCTATTTTTAAAAAGGGAAAAAAGGAAGATGCAGGGAACTACAGGCTGGTCAGTCTCACCTCTGCGCCTGGCAAGATCATGGAGCAGGTCCTCCTGGAAACTATACTGAGGTACATAGAAAATAAGGAAGTGGTTGGTGGCAGCCAACATGGCTTCACTAAGGGCAAGTAATGCCTGGCAAATTTGGTGAATGTCTACGATGGTGTGACAACGTTGGTGGGTAAGGCAAGAGGAACAGACATCATCTACCTGGATTTATGAAAAGCGTTTGACACTGTCCTGCATGACATCCTTGTCTCCAAGTTGGAGACATGTGGATTTGATGGATGGACCACTCAGTGGATAAGTAACTGGCTGGATGACTGCACTTAAATGGTTGCGGTCAACAGCTCAATGTCCAACGGAGACCAGTGAGACCATTCCTCAGGTTGTGGTACTGGGACCGGTACTGTTTAACATCTTTGTCAGCAACATGGATGTTGGGATGGAGTGCACCCTCAGCAAGTTTGCCGATGACACCAAGCTGTGTGGAGTGGGCAACATGCTGGAGGGGAAGGATGCCATCCAGCGGGACCTGGACAGGCTTGAGAGGTGGGCCTGTGATGACCTCATGAAGTTCAACAAGGCAAAGTGCAAGGTCTTGCACATGGGTTGGGGCAATGCCAAGCACAAATATAGGCTGGACAGAGAATGGTTTGGGAACAGCCCTGAGGATAAGAAACTGGGGGTGTTGGTGGATGAGAAACTCAGCATGAGCCAGCAATGTACGCTTGCAGCCCAGAAGGCCAGCTGTATCCTGGGCTGCATCAGAAGAAGCGTGGCCAGCAGGTCAAGAGAGGTGATTCTGCCCCTCTACTCCACTCTGGTGAGACCCCACCTGGAGTACTGTGTCCAGCTTTGGAGTCTTCAGCAGAAGAAGGACATGGACCTATTGAGGCAGGTCCAGAGGAGGGCCACAAAGACAATGAGGGGGCTGGAGCACCTCTCCTGTGAAGACAGGCTGGGATAGTTGGTGTTGTTCATCCTGGAGAAGAAAAGGCTCCAAGGAGACCTTATAGTGGCCTTCCAGTATCTGAAGGGGGCCTAAAAAAAAATCTGGAGAGGGACTGTTTACAAGGGCATGTAGTGATAGGATGAGGGTGAATAGCTTCAAACTGTAAAAGGGTAGATTTAGATTATATTTTAGGAAGAAATTTTTCACTATGAGGGTGGTGAGACACAGGAACAGGTTTGCCCAGAGAAGTTGTGGCTGTCCCATCCCTGGAGGTGTTCAAGGCCAGGTTGGATGGGGCTTTGAGCAACCTGGTCTAGTGGGAGGTGTCCCTGCCTATGGCAGGGGAGTTGGAACCAGATGATTGTTAAGGTGTCTTCCAACCTAAACCATTCTATGATTCTATGAACAAGCCCTTCTTCATCTCCCAACTCATTCTTACCTTTAATTTTTAAAGTCTTTTTTTTTGGTAATAGATGAGTAGATCCCAGCGCAGAAGCAGTACCAGAGAGGAGCAGTTTACATCTCTGAGCAGACTGCCATGTGGAAGCAAGTTTTCCATCAAGGGTCTGAGCATTTATCAGAGATAGAGTCCTCTTGTAGGAGCTTTAGAAGGAATAGAATCTTCTTCATGCTGCCAGGGATCTTGGGACCAGTGTTGGTTCAAATTCAGGATGCTGAAGGTGATCCTTTTGAGCTACAGTCCCTGATGGAGGCAGTTCCACAAACCCATTTCAGTGATTTCAGTTAAATATTTGGACAGAAGTACACCAACTAGAGGCTACGATTTTCACTCCAAGGCACACATAGGAGAATCTTCCACGGAAAGGCATTGTGCTCTGTTACATCTTGCAGTTTGTATCCATGGCCCCTGTCAACAACTCTTACAAAAAGTTGCACCAAACTCAAAATATTTTTTCCCTTCACTACAGTGAAACTAGAAACACTAGTTTCATGTGTTGCACCTTTGGTCAACACACCTATTTCCAACCAGGATAAGCATCCATCTTTGATATGCATGTCTCTTGGCAGGGACAGATAAGGGGTTCTACATTAAAATAATGGGTTCCTAACTTTGGGGTACTGCTATGCATTAGGAATCACAAAGCACAACTACTATGTCTTTAAAAGTATTTTTCCAGGAGCCAGAAGCTGCAGGAGAAACACTTCATACATCAGAAATTTCGTGTCTGTTCCTTACCTTCTTTGAGAGCGCTGACCAAGTGAGCTACACAGGCAACATGATGTGATACTAGAGTCATCTTTAGCACTTAACAAAGTAGTGTGCTGTATTTCACATCTGTAGAAGAATAACAGTTTCAAAAATTTATGTATCATTACATGTTAATTGATGTTAATTTCTTGTCCTGTAGCTGTACCAGACTCTGCTATCACTTTATACTTGATGTGGCTGAAGACAAATGCTTCTTAGCGATAATAGTTATCCTCTGTCATACCTAGTAAGACTATGTTGTGTTCTTTGCAGAAATGAAATACGAAAAGTACCATGGCCAGATGCACACCATCACCCAGAAGCTACATACATAAGCAAATAAATTAAGCAATTATTTCCTCATCATACCCACTGCCATGGGCAGTGTAAGAGCAGCCAAGCTGTAAGCAGAAGCTAGGGACAATCTTCTTAATTTTTCATGTTAACAGTTGGCAGCTTAGGCTTTAGAAGGTATTTTAGTGAAAACAGATGTATGAGAAACTCCATCTAAATTCATCTTGTCTGTGAGAGGCACATAAATGTCAGAGGGCCCAGTAATGTGCTACCCAGACTAATCTTTACTGTTGTATGGAAAGGTATAAACTAACCAAGTGTTAGTCACACAAATGGCTACTTGAGAGAAGACAAAGAAACAAAAGTCTCATTTCTCCCGGAACTTGAGGGCCCTAATATCCTACATACAGAGGACAGTAATTCTTATCACCCTGAGAGAGATTGAGTCCACCTGGTATTGTATGAAGATTCTCTCTGTCAACAAAATGCCAAGGTTGGAGACCTTGAGTTGAGTGTTAATTGATACTAGCAGCTCAGTTACCGTCCAGGACAATGTCTACCCCAGTTACTCTGATATAAAATATCTAAATATGTCTTGTCAGTTCAAAAGATTAGGTTAGCTGTACCTAGTTAATAGAAAACACACACTTGCCACCAAATAAACTAGCCTCAGTCCAAAAGATTTCTACATGTCTCTGCCCCTGTCTTGCATTTAGAAGCAACACCCTACTAATTCTCTCAGGGGAAACCTCTACAACCACTTGTATCTCTGGATTCATAGTCATTCACCTTTGTTTTCAGACACTCTGCTTGAGAGGCGAGGATCTAAATATTTATTTCTCTGTTGGAAATCTTATATAATTTTGCCAGATGGCAATTAGATCCACAGCCTGTCCTCAGCTGTTGAAAGCCCATGTTCCCTATTACAACACATGCCTGACAAGTAAAATTTTGACAGCATATTTTCTATCCTTTTGGAGACTGCTGTTTTTCAGAATTATCATTCAAAACATCAGAAAATGCATTTTAGTTACTGATTTTATCAGTCTTATCTATGTGATTGTTATAATCAACAATCTGAAAACAAATTTATAGACTGAATGATTACGTTTAGATTTGGGCTAACCCTGATTATTTTTCCTCTGACTTATCTTACCTAAACACTTATACATTTAAATATCTCCTAACTTTTTAACAAACTACTTCAATGTCATTTTTTCCTTTTAGGGCTTCTTAAACTGTTTCTTCCAATGTCTTATGTGTTGCATGTTTAAATACATAGCTAGAAAAAGTACTGCAAAATAAAATAAGATGGTATTTTTTTTTTTTTTCCCATTTGTATTTACTCAATTTAATGTCTGGCAAGGACCCTTTTCAATGCACGTTCATTTCATTTGCTGTAATTATGTTTTTCGTTTCTTCTTTTCTCTGACAGTGGTGAATCTCCCATTAGTCCCGAAGGACCATCTCTAAGACTTTTACAGTCCCTTTTGTGGTTTTACCAGATGGGAATCGGTAACATTTAGAGAAGCACAGAGCTGGACAAAATGTCCTCATAGGAATCAGTCCCTGTTTGAAAATCAATTAAAATGCTGTGTTAACACCTGATTCTGAGGCCACAATACAATATTCATACACTTATTCAAGTATTCTTGGAAAAATGGAAGAACTGGAAGAACCAGATGAAAATGTTGGCATTCTCAGTGGAGAATGGGAAGAAGGTGAAACAGGGTCAGATAAACAAGAAACCATAATTATGGCAAGCATTAAGATTCTATGTTTTCCTTAGTGGAGTGGCTCAGGGTGTTGTTTAACTCTTACCTAGCACAGGCACACATGTATTTTTAAGTGAGATTCTCTAGAAATGGTTATCCAGGAATCTGTATTTCAGTTTTGTTTCCTGAACACCTCTCTTTTTAATCACAACTGTGATATTTCAGCTGTTAAATATGTGTAAGAGTCAGTAATAGATTTAAAAAACAAATAAAAGCTTCGTAAGAATTTTAGTTTGCTTTTTTTTCAAAAAATTTCCTTTGCTAATCTAATTTTTACAGGTTTGTTTTTATTTTTTTTTTTTTAAATATATTTTCACCATCTTCATCACACTAATGTTAGACTACTTACCTCACAGGCATTCTGAGCCATTGGAACTCATTAAAGAAAGTGTACAAGACAGAGTGCAAAAGAAGGAAAGCCTTTCAAGGCAAGAGGCAGTTGTAAAAATATTTGTACTTTTCTTCAGGTTTGTTTGAGAGACGTATCAAATTGTGTTTATTTTCATCAATATCACTAGCTGTTCAATGAAATGTGAAAATTTATTCATAAGCAAAATTGCATTTGAACATGATCAGCTTGATTAAAAAAAACTATGAGGTATTGCACTGCCAACATACCAATTTTGTTGTTGTATAGGAAGAAAAATTAGAACAAAAAACTCTACCAAAAGAACATTAGTCATTTCTTTGATAACTTCCTTTTTAGATTTCAATTAAAACTTAATAGAAATAGATAATAAACATAATAGCATATGAATGTCCAAAAGAAGACTAAGGTCAAGATATTTGTACAAATGAACCTTATCAGATTCAATTATATAGTAATAATAATCCTTAATAATCCTTATACTTCTACCTAGTGTAAGTCTTTAATTATACTCATTATTGTTTTACTTTAACAGCACTGAATATGCATCATGTTTAGAGCATCTGATTTATGTCCTCTTATGAAATTTATTTTCTGTTGCAATTAAGTATACAAAAAGGAAGTGGGGCTGTAGGATAGGACTGAAAGTCATGCCTTCCAAATTCTAATTCCTATCATTGATTTTAAATTTAAACAACTGATTAAAAACCCACCTGAGTAATCTAAAAGCTTTACGTCAGCCTCTTAAAAATGTTTCCATGCAGCTGCCTTAGCTGCAGAGGTTGCTTTATGCATACAGATTCCCCAAATGGGGTAGATTATAGCAATTCTGTAGAAGATTCAAGACAGGAAAAAAGGAAGAAAAAAATGATGACAAGGAGAAAATATAATGATAATAAATGACGTTCTTGAAAGCAAGCCCCTAATGAGAATGAAACAAAAATGAACAAATATATACACATTCTGCAATGAAACTATTAAAGCAACACTTGACTTCTTTTTTAATCACTCTTTGCAATATTAATTTGCTCATTTCCTATTTCTAAATTGTTATCTGTCATTTTAATTACATTTTCTTCTTTTTTTTTTTTCTTTCCTCACTTTATTCAGTCCTAGGTTTTGGTGCTTTTTTGTTAGGGAGAGATGAGAAGTATTTTTACTCTATGTCCTCTGTATTTTACCATATTCTTTCCTTCTGTTCCCTCTTCCAAATGATTGTCTAGATTTAGTAATATTAATTTATCTACACATGAGCTAGGCAGTTAGGAAGCACAAGTGAAATGTCAGGTTTAAAAAACTGTAATACCACGTAAATTACTTTCTCCATCTGGGTATCAGGTATCTATTCTGTATTTATCCCTTTTTTTATTTCACAGTTTTTGCCTGAACATTATTAAGTGGGTTATTTTTTCTGATAGGAAAAGAACAGAAAGATACTTCTGACCAACATAGATCTCTTCTACATAAATCACAGCTTTGACCTGCTTGTATAGAATCTTGCAGTAATTCTGAAATAGATTGAACAGGATAACTAATAAAAAACCCAAAATCTCTGCATAAAATAAAGTTATCATAAAGTTTAGATAGTAAAATGAGAGCAGTTCCTTTAAAACATTTGCTCATATGAGATTCACTTTTGATATACTTACAACAGGTATTAATCTATTAAAAAAGTAGCGTTTGCAACATTTAAAAATTTGAATTCAAAGGAAGCTTGAAAGGACAGGCCTAATATCTTTCTCCCTTCTGTTGTCAAACTTACATGTTAAATTTATGGTAATATGTAAGTTATTGGGAGTCCTGCCATTGGGTTCAATGTATTATGATTTTACCCACAAGTTTTCTGCAGCTTTATTTCCCCCAGTTATGCGCCTAAGGACAACAGTTGTTTTTCTTAAAAATCTTAAGAGACAGCCTTGGAAATAAATCTTACCACATACCCTAACAAAATCTATCCTCCATTTTAAATACAATTAACCAAAATCTTACCAAGCACATTTTTGTATTTTTCCATGTAACTCAATTTTACTTTCTCTGTATAGATCCAACATGTCTGATTAGGCAGTATGGAACTGTTTTCAGAACTCTGTGCACTCAAGGACAGCCAAAGCATATTAACCTGTAAAACATAACATTAGGAAGTCTTATACTTTGACTGCATGGGAGCTTTAGTCAGCAACACAATGCAATATCTTAGTAAAGGAGGTGAAATGTAAAATTTAAGTATAAATATGTGTAGTACATTGACTTAAAATAGATGATAGTAAATATGCATATGATGATTAAATCAGAACAGAACTCAAAATTCCTCATTTTTATTTTTATTTTTTTTTTAATAGAACTCAGTGAAGCTACTTGTACTTATGCACTTGCTTATCTGATGTACAAAATGAGTGTCAAGTGTCAACATCATACAGGAGCAGGATAATAGCAATGAACTCCATCAAAGTGAAAGGAAAACAGTTAAATCAATATCTTTGCTGAAGAATTGTTTCTGCTCCTATTTACATATCTACACAGAATCCTGAAACATCTTAGATCAAATCTTCATAGACCATAGTAACGTAGTGACATAGAGAGCCAACATCTATACAACCTGTGACTGAAAAAAAGTTACTTCTATATAAATACAAAAATATTACTACATTACAGTTTTTGTGGAGTCTTAGATAGCTGTTTTATTTGTCAGTTAGTCAAAGAGGGCTGGAAAATCCCAGTCCCCCAGACTATCCTTATAAGCAACTGGTAAAGCCTTAAAAAACTTCTAAACCCTTTTTCAGCTTATATAGACATTCCCTCAGGTCTTTCAAAGCAATGAATGGAACTGACCAGTTTAAGACTCAGATGCCTGCTAATGCAATCCTCTGTGCGCTTCTTGTAGGAAATCATAGATAGCAGCTCTGTATGTCACTGATTTTACTCTTATGTGTACTATTTAATGGTGTTTTGTACAGTTCCATCACATAAGGAATTATAGCCAAAACTATTCTTTAATGAGTTAACACTATGAAATAATTGACTTCTCCTTTGGTCTCTCTCCTTCTCTCTCTCCCTCATATAAAATTATCCACTACAGCTAGACAATTTGTTTCCATGTACAGAGAAGCCAAGCTGCTTCTTAAGAGTTATCCCTTTCTTATACAGCTTAATTCACACATTATTGCAGTGTTTTAAGAGAAAACAGCAGGCTTTTAACTTGCAATCACTTTTCATAGCTACTTAAAATTTCAGATACCTTTAACTTTTGCTGACTTGCTTAGCAGGGGCTCCAATGCTCATTTTGTTCCTGTAACATTAAGAAATGGGAGCTGCATTAGCCCTAAAGCCTAAGCAAGATGATGGCACACACTCAGATAGAAAAGTTTAGAAGTCGTCTGTCCCCAGGGTATTAGAGCCACAAAGTGCTGAAATCTTCCTTGGAAAAAGACCTCTACAAGTGGTATCATCTTCAATACAGAATCTGAAAATAAAACATGTTTTAAAAAACAAAATTAGCTGTGACAAATCTTACAAGCTTTTTTTTTTTCTTTGCAATCTATTCACAGGTCATTAAATCCATTAAGTTGATTTTCTCTAGATTTGGTATTATGAATGATTGCCTGCATCCTTACAAAATGCCTTTTAAACTCGTTAAACCCAACGTGGTTGCTTTTATGCTTGTTTTAATAGTATAGTGCACTTTGCACTTCATTTTGAAACATTTGCAAGTAAGACTAATTAATTAAATATTCTAAGGTTTAATAAGGTGGTCATTTTTTCTGGGTACATACCTGTCAGTCAAAGGGAACTCAAGATTTCAATGCATACACTTAGTAACTGAAGGCTTTTATAAGTGCTTATTTATTAATTTACGTCTTTGCAATACTAGGCATCAAAGATGCTTGGAGAGATGGGGTTTGCTGCTATGGACAGTCATAGCAAAGGTCTGTGGTTTCCACTGAAGGAGATTAGCAGAAGTAAGACTATTTTCCTTTCAATTTATAAAGCGCTTTATCCTAAATTCTGAGTGAATAAGTCAATAATTGCTTAGCAAATTCATCTTGATGGCTAGTTCCATAAATACTTGTAGTAGATATTCATCTGTCTTTTGATAGGTCTCCATGGCTTTGTCATGCTTCCCACAGCAGTTCTTCCTCGAAACAAGCCAGGCCTGCATTTCTCCTAAACTAAGTAGGTTTGCCACTGATGTGAGCAAAAGTGTGATGAACTTTCTAATAATTAGCCTAGATGGCCAACTGTGAATGGGACAGGATTTGCACTTTTTCAGAAAGCTACAATCGCATTCTATCTGGAACAGCTTTTTAACTACTTCTTTACTGAATTTAACACGGACTAGTCTTTCATAAGACTCGTAGGGATTTCAGGATTCGGTGAGCTCTTGCTCAAGTTCTCATGCCATGTGATTTCTTCTTCAGAAATACTGTCTAACTCCACCTCAAAAAAAATATCCAGTTCTTTCCCCCATACCTCCTAAAGGAAGTCTGTTAATTTTCCTAGTTAAATACAGCTAATATGGGTACCTAACATTTTTTAAGATAAGTGCTTCTTTCCCACTCTCCTGGCAATTTTGTCCTCTTGACAATCCAGTGCCCAAAAGAAAACCACGATATTTTCCTCAGGGAAAAAAAAGTGTAACTATACAGAGAATAAATATTTGGAATTTATTGCTAAAAATATTGTTTGGAAATAGGATATAGTTATTTAAGAAGGCTAGAAATTAAGAAATGGAATGACTTAGCTAAGGATAGAGCACATTTTTTTATCATTTATATTACTTTTAGACGTACACCTTTCAAAATGCTAAAGCTCACCTAGACCTTATAATTTTGATATACATAATATCAAATAGAGTCAATTAAAGACATCACATCATAAAACCATGGTGTTCTCTTTTAGCCCTCAAAAGAGCTAATGGCCAAACATATCAGTATATTGGGGGATTAGAACGTCTCTCTTATTAGGAAAAGCTGAGGCACTTGAGTCTTTTTAGTCTAGAGAAAAGAAGATTGAGGGGGGATCTTATTAATGTTTACAAATACTTAAAGGGAGGGTGCCAGGGGAATGGGAACAATCTTTTTTCAGGGGTCCCCAGTGACAGGACAAGAGGTAATGGGCACAAACTTGAACATAGGCAGTTCCATCTTAGCCTGAGGAGGAACTTCTTTCCTTTGAGGGTGACAGAGCGCTGGAACAGGCTGTCCAGAGAGGTTGTGGAGTCTCCCACTCTGGAGACATTCAAAACCTGCCTGGACGCCGTCCCATGCAACTTGTTGTAGGTGACCCTTCTCTGGCTGGGGGGGTTGGACTAGGTGATCTCCAGAGGTCCCTTCCAACCCTGACCATTCTGTGATTCTGTGATCAGTAAGGTATACCAGTTTATATGTAAACATATTTATTTGTATGTATACAAAGTACAAACAAATATATGTTACTGCATCCAAAGAAGAACAACGACAATGGTGAAGGGTCTAGAGTACAAGTCTTATGAGGAGCAACTGAGGGAACAGGGATTGTTTTGCCTGGAGAAAAGGAGGTTGAGGGGAGACTTTATCGCTCTCTAAAACTACTTGAAATGAGGTTGCAGTGAAATGGGCATCGATCTCCTCTCCCCTGTAGCAAGTGATAGGACAAGAGGAAACATCCTCAAGTTGTGTCAGGGGAGGTTTAGATTGGATATTAGGAAAAAATTGTTCACTGAAAGGGTTGTCAAGCATTGGAATAGGCTGCCCAGGAAAGTGGTTGAGCCACCATGCCTGAACAAATTTAAAAGACGTGTGGATGTGGTGCTTAGGAACATGGTTTAGTTGTGGACTTGTCAGTGTTAGATTTATCATTGGACTCAATGACCTTAAGGGACTTTTTAAACCCAAATTGTTCTATGATTCTATATTACAAGTGTATAAGTAGCTTAATTCTAAAAATACTGAGTCTGTCTCCCATACATCATTCTGGGTGTATTTGTATTGGAGGAGATGAGGTTGAAAAAGAAGAGGAAAGCATTAGACCTTAATTTATAAGCAATTAATATATAGTCATACAGTTTATATTGTATATACATGTATATATATCATATTATATATACTGTGTATGTAAATACATGCATGTATATATAATTACATATATTCTTTTCCATGTATAGAAATCTTTGGAAAAAGAAAGAAAACCAAACACCTTTTGAACCACAAAAGAAAAACTAACTGTGCTTAATGGTTCCACATAATAAATACCTCAGTCAGGGGTTACCAACATTAAAGTAAAGTTCATCAACAGGGAATCCGGAATCAAAAGGTAATTACATTAGGAGAAATTAAGCCATATATCTCAAGTAAGTATGTTACTTGAATCTAAAATTTCCAATCTGTAGTGCAGAGAGTATAGATGAGTTTGATGTACAAGCTAAAGCAATCCCCAGGTAGTTTCTGTTTAAGTGATTTTATGTACAGAATTACTATAAATAGTTTTTAAGGTTCATTTTAGGCTGGGACATACCTAAGATATTTCATAAGTAGAACAAAATTTATCTCAATTACTGAAACAGTAAACCTCATTCCTTTTTCTTATCAAGGCAAAGATGCAACATACCACAAAAAAAAAAACCAAAAAAAAAAACCAACCAAAAAACAAATGAAGTGTTGTATTTTTTTATTTCTAACCTTGCTTTAGCAGAATGTAAACATTTTGTGTGATTTTCATGGTGATTTGCCATTGACATAACAAAAAGGTCATGATAAACAAGAGTATTAACTCAAAGGAGTAGCACTTTTGGAAAAAGATCAAGACATACAGAAATACAAAGACCAACTTTTCAAACAGGTGTATCTGTCAGGAATTTATTTATATTAAATTATATATCTTTCCACTTTTAATTATTTGCCTATTTAAATGACTTGAAAGCAAATATAAATAATTTTGCTTGTATTTCAGGCTCCCCATGTCTCATCATATAAAAGATAGTTAACATTTTTCTGTATATAAAAAAAAAAAAAGGATAATTTTGTTTTTTCTGGACTGTCACTGTCAATTATTTCCTTGACAGCAGTGTATGCTGGCCTCAGAGAATACAGTGTACTTTTTTGTTAAAGGCACAAATACACAAAGCCACATAGCTAACAACAGAATAATCTAAATAGGTAAGATAGGAGTCGAGCACATGCAAACTAAGACTAAAGGCATCGATAAATCTATGGAAATAAGAAATCTTGTATTGATCTTTCCATAAGAGTTTGTAGGCTTGATTCTGCCACCATGTGGTTCTTGGAGTCCTGCACAGATGAGGTAGTCCAAAGCCTGCTAAACTGCTTGGACTGTGGGGGTCTATATGAAAAACAGTGTCCATTAAAAAAAAAACAAACAAATAACCAAACAAAAAAAAAAAACTCTTTTCTTTTCTTTTTTTTTTTTTTTTTTTTAAGCTGCACAGGTAGGTTCTTGAAAATGTCTAGCACAAGAAAAGCTCTTGGGAACCATGGAGTCTTTCCTGCGTATATCCATTGGCCTGCTCTCACACTGAGGTACTGGTTCAATGCATCTCAGCTGAACATAAACGTTTGCTGGAATCTAGGAGATTCTGAAATTAGGAACCAGAGGAACCCTAGGTTGTGTTCAGTCAAGATTAGGGAGAAAGAAACAATTTCAGAGACCATGAATTTTTCCAAAAACTCAGGGAGTCTATCCAGTGTGATGATAACTAAAGCAAAAGGTAAAACAAGCGGGAACTTGGTCATCCAAACAGGGGCAAACACTAAATATCTCCTGCAAGAGAGAGGAAATAGGACTGTAGAGGGAGAAATCAAGAGGGATGTTCAGGACTGCCATTTCATCCAAGTGACACACTGAGCAGAGGTAAGGGCTGCTTCACAGACATGTCGGAGAAGAGAAGGCACCAATCAGGATATTCTCCAGTCGTTTCTCAGATGGACAATCCTATCTGCTAGCAGTAGGCATCAAGATCATCAGTTGCATGTGAAGATGGTATCTCTGCACAGAGTATGCTCCTAAATAGGTAGTACATGGCACTATATAGTGTTCCTATATATGTCAACTGGCTGAACAAAGCTATCAATGGAAGACATTAAGGATTCTACACTGACAATATGTTCATAGGGTAGTCCTGCTATCAGGATCAAGCTTTTCTTGATTTCAGATGAGGTGAGGACAGCTCATGAGTACTTCAAATTATTCCTTCTTTGTGCACAAAATGGTCTGTGCTTTCTGGACACTGAAAGTAATAGAAAGTGATAGGTTGCGGCTACTGCTTACATGGAGAGTGAGGTAGTGATACTAGAGGTCTTGAACCTAGGTCCTAGCTCTGCAACTTGAAACTGAACTACCCAGGTTTGTCAACAAAGGCAGGAAACTTGAGAAGTGGTGTATAACTAAACTAGGTTTAATTTTAAAAGATTATTAAACTAATAGATGAGTGATTCTGACTCATCAGTTAATACCAGTAATGGTGCAACAATTTTCATGTGTAAGCTGCTTAGACCTCCTGCCCAGTCCGGCATACTGAGGTCTGCCAAGCTGGTACACGCTGCATGGCACCACTGTCCCACGCATACAGGCTAGAAGTCATGCCTTTTTCTATATCTAAGGCCAATCAGCAGTTGTCACCCTGTCACTGTGTGCTCTCCTACCCCAAAGATGCTGCAGAAGCTAACAGTGGTTACATAGTGTTTGCCTGTTGCTTCTTCTTTTTCTTCTAATACCAAATGGATCTAGTCAGTTATAGTTGGGTAGATCTGGCTAGTTCTGGACTCATGTATCTGGGCAGTGCTTTGGGGGTAGCTCTCACCCCTTCATAGCCTGTGGTCACATGGACTGTGTAGAGAGTGGCACCACTCAGGTAAGACACAGGACACCATTCAGTACCCAGTGTACTTCTTCAACAGTGTAGCAAAAGCAAAGGTACTATAATTAATTATTTCAGTTTCCATTACATTGGCATGACTTTCAAAGGAAAACTCTAAACCAGTGAAAACTGGGAACACAGAAGAATTGCGCTACTGGTATAATCAGAAAAAAAAGCCCAAAAGAATTCATTACTGTGTTTGGCAAATTTACACTATTCAGGATTCATGAGCATAACCTAGCATTGCAACAACTGATTATAGAGCATATTAGCATATCCACTTGCCTATTTGTAAGTTAAATGCAAAATTATTTTGCAGTAATTTGACAAACCTAAGATGTTACAAAAGAGCTTGAGCAAGTGCAAACTACTTTGTGTTGAGTAGTAACAACACAGTAATACGTTCAGCTGCATTCTATTTTAATCACATTTTTGTCTTGTATTTTCAATGTTTTTTTTATTCCTATTGACTTTAGTAGGAATTCTGAATAAGAAAGGGAAACATACTAGTCCCTGCTCTTTATAAAAGTCTCATATTTTTTTCTAAACTTTAGCTTTTCAGTGCAGAAAAAATGTGCTATACTTAGTTTCCTGAGATTACTACACAACTTACAAATTTTATTTTTAATTCTACTTGAGTATTGCAAAATAATTTCCTCCTCATATAAGTAATAAAAATGCTATATTGTCTAAGTTTTAAATGCATGTATATGTGTCCATGTAGATACATATGATAAAAAACTGCAAAAATACATACAAAACTCTTGAATAGATGTTGCTTGGCTTTCAACAAATTATTTTCTAATTATTTGCGCATAGTGCATTAAGTGCTGTATTTCAGCACTTAGGAGTAAATCAGTTGTTACTATACGGGAGCCATTAGTATTGAAATTGTCAGCAGAAAGTAAGTGCTGTGCATATTCATGGCTATAAAAAAATTTTTAGCTATAGAAAAATGGAATTATTAGTACTCATTTGAAAGAATTACTATTAAATAATATGATGCATCATCAGTGAAATGTGTAATCGACCTGGTTAAAAAAAAAAAGTATGATTAGGAAGTATCATCCAACTTACAGCGACCTAACAGAATTAAAGTTTGGTCATACTCTAAGAAATTAGGTAATTAACATACAAAAGATAGATCGTGATATTATCTAGTTATATCTAATAAATACGATGATCAATGCAGACCATCCCATGCTGATGAGACTTTTTGTATTAAAAAACCTTTCACTGAGACTCCCTGTCCAGTGATTTCCCCCTACCTTATTAAGGTACTGAGTCACTGGATTTGTCTCTCAGGAGAATCTGGTAAGCTTCCACTCAAAATTTGTTGCTACCCACATTTTCAGATGCCAAGGCCACTTGCCAATAGTGTCCATTCTTGGCCAGTACCTATAATTTTCAGTTTCTCTTTTCTTCCTTGGTTGAAGACTTCCATGTCAACCACTCTTCTTTGGTGGTACGCCACAAGGCCTGTAATACAATCTTTCAAAAAATTATTTTGTATTTCACCTTTTCTCTGTCAACAGTAGATTTTTCACTCTTACTTCTGTCTGTTCAGCTACCTTCCTTTCCTACTATACAATCATTTGATGGAGAGTGAGGTCCTGCCTGAAACTAAATGGTAAGTAGATGATAAACTAAGACTGTGGAGGTGGTGAAAAGTCAGCTTTGTCATCTGGGGATTGTAGAACAGCTTTGAATAATGCTACAAGGATCTGCATACACATATCCATATACAATAAAGGAGTTAATAATACAAGTTTATTCACTTTATTTAAGTGTTCATACTTGCTTTTTCAGTGTTAAAAACCAACAGTGCTTCTAAAAGGAGCCATGTGTTCTCCCAAAACAATACAGTCTTGTAGGCAGTTAAATAATAATGCTTTAAAGACAGTTAAGATTATTTGACACTTTCCATTACAAGCTCTTGTTTTCAGATTATTAGAACTATACAAAACATAAAGCACTTCAGCTGATGTTTTCTACTTCAGATATCTAAGACTGATTTTTTTTTTTTACTTTTCAGACAATATATTAATTATTTTTGAAACAAGATTAGAAAAAATACATTGCTTTGTTCGTATCAATCAATAAATAGATCTCACACATATGATTGGAAACTGTGAGACCCTCCATACTTTGTCAATGATATTTGAACTTTGCGAGTAGTAGCGTTGAGAGTTCCTAGTTCAATTTGCAATCCTAATATTCCTTGAGGATTTTTTTAATTGTGCTTCATTGTCACCTGAAGCTGCAGTAAGGATACATCTGATCATGCTTATGTGAGGAGTACATCCAAAGACAGATACTTTCCCTCCAAGAAAGAATAATCCTTGTGTATTAGGATCTAGAAATCCATTGCTATAGAGAATGTATTTTTGAAATTTTAGTGAAATAAAATAATTTGAACTTCTAATTAAGTTTTGTTCATTAATTCTGATCTGAGCATGTGATTTCATAAGGAACTCTCAGGCCACCTCATTTTGGGGGTTTGATGTCATAGAGTCTTACATATATATATTTCCAGAAAATAAAAAAGTTCTAATCTGTCGTACGTAGCTTCCTGGGATCTGGCTGCCTGTGTTACAGTGCCTGAATTACAGGGATGTGGAAAATAGAAGTAGCAAATGTAATTTCCTACTACAGCGTGAACACTTCTCAAAATCAGGAAATGGCAGCTTCAGTGCAGTTCCCTCTTTAAACAACTATTTTACTTGTTTGTAACCCTACAGTTAAAAAAATGGAGGAGAAATTAGTTTGTATGTTTCAACTCTCCTAAATCAGATTTTGAAGCTAGAAGCAAGGAAACACACTACTGAATTAAACACTTTTTTCAGTGAATACAGCAACAATGCAGAAAGTTAAACACAGTGTAAAGAAAATGTTATGCAGATGCAAATTTCACTCTTCATTAGAGAAAAAGTATCTTTCTTTCCAGACGTTTTGTACAGAAGTATAGTCTCATAAAATGTGCTTCCCCACTCCAAATACAAGCAAGTGCAATTAAGGTATTTTTTAATAAGTACCAATATTTTTAGATCATTTTAGCTGGGACAATGTCTCCGAATCTCACTTTTTAAATCCTTTGTATCCCTTACAGTAAAAGGTTTCAGTGTCCTAGTTGTTTTTTCTATAATGGTTGATTGTTCATGTAATTTCAGTCCTGAATCTTCTGTTGAACTGTATATTTTCTATAGTTCTTCTAAAACAGAAGCCTGAATTAGTTTGGCAATGTAGGGCAGAATATTTTTTTTTTTATTTTTGTCATAGAATATAGTATAAAGATCGTTTATCTGAGATTAAAAAAAAAAACAAACATTTTGTAAGTATTCCTTGAGGGAATGTATTGTACTTATAGAATCATAGAATCATAGAATCAGTGAGGTTGGAAGGGAACTTTAAGATCATCAAGTCCAACCATTAACCTACCTTGATAAAAACACCACCACTTCTAAACCATGTCCCTAAGCACCTCATCCACCCTTTTCTTAAACACCTCCAGGGATGGTGAATCCACCACCTCTCTGGGCAGCTTATTCCAATGTTTAATAACCCTTTCAGTGAAAAAATGCTTCCTAATATCCAATCTAAACCTGCCCTGACATAACTTGAACCCGTTTCCTCTTGTCCTATCACTTGTCACCAGGGAGAAGAGGTCAGCTCCCATCTCTCTAAAACCTCCTTTCAGGTAGTTGTAGAGGGTGATGCAGTCTCCCCTCAGCCTCCTCTTCTCCAGGCTAAACAACCCCAGATCCCTCAGTCGTTCCTCATAAGGTTTGTCCTCCTACTTAATTGACTTTTGTTTTCACAGGACAATAATATTAATAATGTTCAATAAATCATTCAAAGCTTCCTCTGTGAACCAAAAAACACGCTTCTAAAGCCATTAAATACCAATATTATAGCACCTAGTTTTCAGATTGAATTTCTACAATAATCAGTATTTTCCACCTTGCTTGTCACATTTTTTTTTCATTGGCGTATTAGCTTCAAAAGTACCAAGTTGTCATATTCCTAAACTAAGTCTCCAGACAGCAGAACATCAGCTACCAATGCAAAAATCTTTTTAGTGTTATGAGAAAGGTACATAATATTTTTGTGTGATCTAATTTTAAAAAAATCTAGTTTTGCAGAAAATTGTGCTAAATATTGACTAAAATAAAATTATGATAAAAATTGGATTTTATTAATGATTATAACTCAAATTCGGTATGCTAAATAAGCCACTGTTAGCAGTCATTAAAAAACCCTCCACGCATAATTGAATATTTTAATTACATGACGTGCTTTGTAGTCAATATGTGGGTTTTATTGCTACTATTAGAAATTGCAGTCTTTATTCTGAGTATTTAAACAAATGCAAGCATCTATCTGGCATTTAGTCAGTATAGAGTTAATAAACACTTTTGGATTTGGGCTGTGATAGCGTATACTAAAGTTAGCTTATGGAATTCTGCCATAGGTAGCATGTTGCACCTGCGAATTTCAAATATAATCAGATATTTTTCCCTTCAGTTTTCTTTTGTTTTGCTCTCAAAATACGAATATCAGCTTTTTGCTCTTACACACCCATAGAGAGAAAGGAACTTATTTGTAACAGGATCATCTTTAATATTTGGAGCTTCTTATGGACGTTTTCATTCTGACACCCCCTCCTTGCTCTTTCAGTCTCTACTTTTAGTATAATTGGTGTCATTACAGTAAAACTTAGCATTCTCTGAATTTCAGTACATGTTCCATTAAATTTCTTGGTAATAGAAAACATATCTATATGTATATAATTAACTTCCCCAAATGATTTTAATGGGTTTCAGATCATGCCCTACATTCAGAGATATCAAAACCTGAAAGGAACCAGTACAAGCTATATTCAGACTATTATCCTAAATGAATAGCTGTACAGTAGCTTTCAGACACTGTTGGATAATTGCATGCAGCTATCAACAAAATACATATGTGAAATATAATGACTTAAAAAAACAAAACAGCAAAAAAAGAAACTCCATATTGTGGGGTTGTTTTGGTTTGTTGTTTTTTTCCCATAGGAAGAAAAGGCAGATATTTTTGTCATAATTTCTAACTTCTAATAATGCTGTATTATTGTAAGTCAAAAATTCTAATTCACACAAAATCATGTATTCAATTATCCATTTTTCTATATGAACAGAATGACCTTCTGTTCCACATAGCAGCTTAAGTTCTCATATTTTTTCAAATGTTGTTTCCTCTAACTATAAAAGAAGCATCACTATACTGAGACGTTACTAAGCTCCCTTATAGTCATTATAAGATCTACTCAGCACATCCCATTAATAATGAACGTATACTAAATAATGAACTTTCATTTTTTACCCATGAAATGTAACGTTGCACTCATGATGAAGCTAATGTTGACAGTACAACTATCTAATGGTCAAGAAAGAAAATAAACACCTATTAAAAAACTTAAATTAAGCTCACCAACACCAGACCTTAAGAAAAAAAAGTGTGTGATACCATTTATGAAATATGAACTTCAACAATCCAGTTAAGAAAACCTAATGAAATAAGGAAGCTCTTACACCTTAGAATATGCAAGTGATGTAAAGCTCTGTGTTCTCCAGATGATATTGATTTAATCACAAAACCAGCAGATATAAGAGAACTAAAGGTGTGGTAAGGAGGTATTCTGCAACTGAAAAAGAGGAAGATAATGGTACCTCCCCAAAACTAAAATGAATATTTCTATGTTGTCTGTTGAATAAGAAATTGCCATTCATTTGTCAGTTTATACCTCTTATCATGGTCAAGTCATGGCAAACTTTTAACTGAAATTATTTAGCATCACGTGGTTGATTTTTTGACAAACAGGAAAGCTTTAATGGGAAATATTGATTTTAACTGAAAATTCTAACTCTTCTTCAAAAAAGGACTGAAAATTATTTTTGAATTTTTGCTTTAAAATAAATTGAAATTTTCCATGGAGGGGATGAACAAGACAAAAATATTTTCTGACAAGTGAAAATACACTTGAGTTGAGGCAGTGAGAGCAAATACTTTAGTACAGAAGTGTTTTCAAAGCCAGAAACACCCATTCAACAGAAATTGCATACACAAGGCACAAATATAGTATTCTCTCTATATATCCTATTGCTGAAAAGGAAAAAGGGTGGGATTGTCACAATTTTTCAAAATAAATTGATTCAATTTTCTTTTAAGTTCCCCAAATTACCATCTGTGATTAAATAAAATCTAGCAAGTTTAGAGTATGTATTGATACTCTTAATAGCACCTATTTATTAATTTCCCAAAATTTATGATAAATACTAATAAATTTATGATAAATAATAATCTGATCATGTCATTGGTCATTACTCTTTGATTTCCGTGGAATTATTGTAATTTATATCAGCTGAGGAGCTTTCTATGAGTATTTTACATGGAGCCACTAAGGTAATTATAACACATACTGTTCTCATTTTTTTTCATTTTCCTTTGGTCTACACAGCTAAGCAACCCATTAAAAGTGAATCACTTCACTGAGCAACACCATAAGATTAGTAAACAAAAGCCTAAGGCCAGAAAGTATTTTTCCACTTCCATCAGCTTCCATGTCTCTTTGTCTTTGATTGACGCTGAGGAAAAACTGACCTGAATGCTAAGCAAATTGAAAGTGCCCCAATGTCTAAATTCTTTTGACTCTTTTCCTATACCTGTAGGATGGAGATTTTTAAGAGGTAAGAGACATCTTCAAACTCACTCAAGTTAAAAAAAAAATAAGTGAAGTGTTATGGTTTGGGGATTGGTTTTGCCCTATGCTGATCCCCTTAGAAAGTTTGAGTTGCAGGTAAAAGATATTTGACTTTCTTCCTTTCAATCAGTTTATCTGGTATCAACTTTCATAGTTTATATTCAAAATGCCTTCTTCTGATTTTTGCTTTTTTTCAAAGACATATTCATGTGAGTTCATCTCCCTGTTTTTCAGCATAAAGCCCCTCCCAACAAGCAAACATCCCCAAACCTGAACATCCCATAAAAAAAATTGTCTAAGATTCTTATCAACCTCCATGGTCTTCAGCGTGGAGTGAAAATTGGCAATGACTGAGTGATCAATACTATTTGGGTTTGGGTTGTTTTTTTTTTGTAGTGTTTTTTTTTTTTTTTTCTTTGGCCAGCCTATCACAGGTAGCTATGATGTGGTCCACATGATTGCTGAAGCTGGATATGTGACAGTTCTGTATAACGCATAACATCTCTGTGATTGTATGGAAAGTATTATGCCCATGTTGGATACAGAAAACAAAGAGCCCAGAATGAATTCAGCCACCTAAATCCAGAGATTTCAGTCAGCAAATTTCCCTAGGCTGTGATTTCAGCACACAAACTGTTCAGGAGCAAGACTGGTTTAAAGCACTCCCATTCGTCTCAAGTGTTCATTGCCTTCTATGCGCTGCACATCACCACTGCGCCAGTACAGCTATTCATACATCTGGGCTATGAATCTGATTAGAGAAAAATGACAGCTTAAAAAGAAAAAAGGGAACAAAAAATACCTTTTTTTGCAGCTGTTTAATTTTCTTCAGATCATTTCTCAGATGCTGTCGGCAGTGTGTGACAGAACCTGTGAAGAAAGTGCAAAAGGAAGGGGTGGGAATGATCAGTGAAGCCACTATGGAGGTAATGTTCCAAGGCTAGTACTGCTGCACAGTATTTCATATTATTAAATGCTACTTCAGTTTTCAACATTAAGGTTTCTAAGGCAAAGTCTTTGTTAAGCTTATAACCACGCATACCTCAGTCTTGAAAAGGCTAAGCTGCCCAACATTTAGCTTACACTTAATCTATACAAGAATATTTTTTTGCCTGCCGTTTAGTAGGCATTGTTAGGGCACGACTATGAAAACAGGATTATCACAATATACAATGTAAACGGAGTTTTGTTTTTTTCCGAAAAAAAGAAAAAACAAACCAACAATCACCTGAACAAACTTGTGGCAAGAATGTAGAAATATTATCTTCTGAACAACAGTTTGGCATATGCTATTTTAATTATAATTCAGGGCCTTGTAAAGAAAGTAAAAGATGGAAAATTAAAAGATTTAGAAGTCTGGTGTGCCATCAGTTATGGCTTTTGCAACTGTCTTTTAAGAGTGGTGGGAAGGCTTTTTATGCACTGTGGAACTAGCTCAAGGGAAGCTAAACCAGTCCCAGAAGCAAGAAAGCCGTGCCAGCACGGATCCTGCTGTCAGATGGAGCCTATTAGTTTGTATTAAAAAGCTCGTGGTGCGCCATGCTCTTACAGACACTCTGACACCAGCATTGGTAGCGCATTGTGTTCTATTGCTATGCCAGCATATTCAGAAACAGTCTAGAGTTTTGCCACGGTGCTGGATTGTGTAACAGGCATGCCATTAGTGCTCATTCAGTGCTTTAGAATTGTAGTTCAACAGCATAGTTTTACTTTTTTTTTTTCTTTCACACCAGTACACAGAGCAATTGCAATGCAATACACGAAGTGATAGTGGGGATTCATGAATTTGCCAGAAAATATAACTCCCCTCCTTTCAGATTCCAGCATGACACAGTCTCTCTTTCTCTTTTCAACATATTCCCAACAAAACTCCCAATACACCATCCATGTTAGTGACAGTGTCATCTTAACCATGGTCACCTTTTGAAAACTTTCACTTTAGAAAAGGTATCTCTAGCTAAAATAACAAGAAAAAACGCCTTGTTTAAAGTTTGCATTTGAATTAAACTTGCACAGTTCCTCAGTGTCATAGTCTGAATCTCCTGAATCAAATAGTAAACTCTGCAGCAGCTCTTAAACAATCCTTGTGCTAATAGGCACACTTATGAGGGAGGATCATAGTTAGCCACCAAAGAAAAAGAAAATTAATTTTGCTTTCCTTTCTAACCTGAAATACATACTTGTATCAAATATTGCCTACAATTTGCATTTGACCTGATTACTCGTTAATGCAGCACCTTTTTTCCCCCAGTTTTTTTGACAAGACATTCAATAAAGACCAAAATTAAAACCAGTGGGCATAGAAAAAAGCAGCTTTCAAATACTTAGATTGGTTTTATGTCAGGAAAAGATGACTTTTTTAACCATTTCCCGTGCAGTAGGGTGAGCAATGTGTTGGAATAAAAACTCTCAAGAAAAAAATTCAGCCCTATGCATAAGGCAGTGTGGCATACTTGTAAAGAAAAAATAATATATGCAAGTAGATACATGAGTAAATTTCCATTTTGATAATTCTTTGCTATGTGCCATTGAGGAACTTGGTTTACCGCCTTTAAATATGTAGCTCTGTGTTAGAGACTCGGTGAAAAGTCAGAAGAGCTGTCAATTCACTAATTCAGAGGCAGGAAGAGAGATCAGAATTAATTTATTTTGTAAGAAGGTAAAGATTTAAATAGGATAGTGCAGAAGTTCTTGGTTTGAATAGAGAAAGGCCTGATTTCAGGTAAAGAAAAGGGCAAGGTAAAACTTATGTCTAGACGAACACCTGAAATCCCCTTTTGGTACACGCATAGAGTTAATCTAATGAGGACTTAGGACTGGGAAGCCCATGTCACAACCAGGAAACCCTTAAACTGATTTATTTTGAAAGGTAATGATGAAGTGGAAAACTAATTTATTCAAAGGCCTCAAAATAGGTTATATTGTGGGTAGTAGTGTGGTACAGGACACAGCTGATTATTGATGAAAGAATGAAGATATGGCAATGATATCTCTAGGCAAACAGCAATCTTGATCGGAATATGTTTTCTGGGACTAAATCTCAGTAAAGCCAATTGTAAAGGGATTAATTTCAGACCCCATTTCTAAGAATGTCAGGGATGTGTTGGCTAACTCATAGGTTATAATCTAGCTGATTTTATCCCGCTTCTTTCCATGTGAGAGTGGAAATACAGTGAAAAAACTCAAGTCCTTCACAAAGATCATCATATATAAATTAATACAAAAGGTAAAATTCATGCACTGTTATCTCAAGAGAGAGAAATAAATTTAGCCAATAAATATGTAGGATCTATTACAATTCAGTTTTGAATACTTTTATAAGACCTAAAATCTAGTTGGTTTAAAATTTACTTCTTTTAGCTACACTGACAGAGTCTGGTAGTCATCTCTAACAGATGCATACCTTAAGACTGCAGTGTCTCTTATAGTTCATTAGAACAGTCTCTTTCACTCAAAAATTCTTCTGTTCCACAGAACAGCAGCAGGGCGGTTTGTTGCTTTGTTGAAGGATACCACATTTTATTATAGTAATTCATCCTTAAGGCTGGCATGATTTTAATGAGTCAGTTTATGAAATATTACAACGTTTGGCATATTAGTTAAGTCTCCCTGAGGAGACAGAGGTTCATTTTTGCTAGGCTTTCACAGTTTGAGTCAGTTTAGCAGACAGTTTATATGCCCCAGTTCCTCCTTCTGAAAGAACAAACAGCCTGGATTTTTTTTCCATTTTTTTTCTTTCTCTGTTTTGCTCTTGTCTAATGGTAAATGTTGCAGAGGAGACATTTGCTTTCAGTTTTTTGTAGGCTGTCGGTTATGATGATACCTGAAAACTGAATTGCAATCATTATTATAAGCACACATTAGCTGTTATTATTAGCAACATATTAGCAGTGTTGCATTTTCTTACCTATGATGCAGTCTTTCCATCTGCATCATATGTCATTGCTGATATAGTGCTTAGATTTCTACTGCTGCACAACTGAAGTAGATGAAAATGGTTCAGTTTCAGCTACACATCTAAATAATTCTGAGACTGACTTAAAGAGTTAACTTTATATGTACTATTAGAGAGCAACAAAATTACATTTACACTAATAACAAAGGTAGCTTTAATAATGTTTTCCTAACCAAGTTTTCATTCTGTGGAATCTGAAGGTATATATGTATATATTTTTACTGACAGACTAAGAAATGGCCTTTTCAGTTTTGCCCTTTTTTTTTTTTAAACTTGGATGAATATCAATTTAGTGTCCATCACATTAATTTTCTTATCACTGGTATGCAAGGTAATGTTTCATTAGATATAAAGAAATGTCTAGTCAGGAAGCTAAGTAAAATGTTTCCCAAGCTTATTTCAAGCATAATTAGTAATTTAACTCTTAAAATTATAAACTTATGTGGTCATAAGAACTCATGTATCATACCAGATGTTTGTTAGCAAAAATGGGTTATATCATTAGAGAGCTTCTGTATTAGACCAACTTGGGATCTGATCTCCAGAGGATCCATTAAAATGCAGGATTTTTCGACAAGCATCCAGAACCTGGAAGCCACCAGAATGATTGTCCCACAGAAGTAAATACAGCATTTGGAAACTGTTGAAATGTCTTAGTCTTTTTTTCTGCTTTTTTGTTTTCTTTTTGCTTCCTGCAAAGCTCTGTCACACTCATTTGGGTTCCAGTACTGATACAGTCGCCAGGTCTTGGAGTGCCAGCAATGCACAGCAGGTGCTTGTGTTCTGCCATATCTAATATTTCAACTTGAAAGGACGGATTCTACTTGAATGTTTATCACATTGGGGATAATGCTCTAATATTCAACAAGCAGGAGGTGTTCGCGTTATAGAAAAGTATTCACGGTGTACAACTAGTCTGGGGTTTTCTGCATTGCCATTTACAATGTGCTGCCTTGTACTTGTAAGAGAAGGCGTCTTAACAGTGTCTCTCAGCTGCCTTGTGATTGAAGTTTTTTTACATTAAACCACAAAAGATTGTGGTTTACTTCCCACTGGAATCCACTGACAGCTCTGATCTCTCCCAAGCCATCTTCACCTGTTTTTTTCTTAGTGACTCTTTGAAAGTAAAAAAAAAAACAAAACCACAGCATCCCCCCTTCACCCACAGAGAATCTGCTCAGGAGATTTGGGCACCCTAATATACTTCTGCAAGTAGAGAGTTGAATCCGACTGTCTATATGGACCAAAGTGGTTGCAAAGAAGTTTAGTATGTTTTTGTACCTGGTGAAGTCTACATTTCGGTTCACTCTTAGCTTAAGAATTAAAAGACCAGACAGGCTCTGGTTAATTATAGACAGCATTACATGTAAAACCTGTAAGGCAAAGAAAACAATCTAACAGCAAGATATATTTAGATCAATATTCTTAGGTGAGATTGCAGAGGTTATTATTCTCCAGACATAGATTTCTGGAAATTTTAACTAGGATGCTGTACAGGCAAAACCTAATTAGCACAGAAAGAATCTGAAGTTAAAAAAAAAAAAAGGAAAAAAGAAATATAAAAAGAAATATATCAGCAGAACAGGAAAATAACTTACTTTACATTGAAGAAGATCTATATATTGAAGGAGATTTATACTTGTGTATTCGGCCACTATGCTGAAGGTGTATAGTATTATTTGTAGCAACAATCGCATTTGTGTTCATCCTATAATTAAGACAGCAAATAGGCTCTCTTGTCCATAGAGTCTCCCTTTTTAATATGGTTTGTTGTAGTACATTTGAAAAGTATCCAGCATCTGATTATATACACAGTAATTACAGCATTATCTTGAAGACTGCTCCTAAATCCTTTCACAGTTCATGTTTCCACTGAAGCTAAATCCAGCTCTGTGAGACTAATCAATACGGGGAAGATTTATGGTATTACTGTAGATCATAACTGACTACAACCTAAAGCCCTTTGTTATAATTCAGAACCTACCTATCGGCTAGGATAAAGAGAGCTAAAACTCTTCTCACTTCAATAAAAGATAAACAGATACTTTTTAAGATATCACCATATATAACACAGATATCCACATCAGCATCATGAGAAGGATTAGTAAATTCGTTTACTAGGGTATATTGATCTTTACTGCTGACAAATTAGTCTTTGAAAATACTAGGAAGTAAAAAAGAAGAAAGTACTTAAACTAATTTATTTTCTTAGACCATTTAAATAGCCTGCTACGAGTTCCTTGGCATTTTTTTCCTGAAATTAAATGATCTTAATTCTCATTTTATATTTAGCATGGGAGATTCTCATTTTATATTTAACATTGGTACAAGATGGAGCAAAAAATAAACAATAAACTTGACAGATCTTCCTGTACTTTCAGGTTCAAGTTTATGTTAGATGCAAAACTGCTCAGAGAGAGAGAACTGAAGCTGTTAGCTTTAATGTGCCTTCCAAATTGGAAACCAGCAAAATGAAGGGGTAGCTATGAAATTTATATTACAGTTAAGTATATTCCTCATAATTTCATTTAGACATGAAAGAATCTGTAGGAGGGGAAAAACAATCACAATATTTTGTAAGCAGGCTTGCAGGTCTGGTTTTGTTTGGGGGATTTTTGTTTTGTCTTTGTTCTTCTTGTTGTTTTTATCCCCTACAAAAAGAGAACTCTGCAAAGACCAGACTGTGCAGCCCTGCCTCCTGGTATCACAGGACATCACTTCATGTAATAACTTTCTTAAGCTGTTCACCTGACAGCTCCAGTTTAAAGTAGCTAGGTATTTGTCCCAGTCCTGTGCTCCTTTAACCTCCACTTCTTCAAAACCCTTAGTGAAGTTACAATGCCTCAGTACCTCAAGGCAAAGATGTATGGCAGGGATATCAACGGCCTGCATTTGCTGACAGCATCAGTCATGGAATGACAGCATGAAGAGCTGGGCCTAAGCTCTCTTCAGAACAATGGTTTTCTATAGGATGGAAAGAGAAGAATTGCAGAAATGCTAAGGTAGATGGCACCAGGATGAGCAAAATGGATAGCTTCATCGACTGGGAGATTATGACAGTGACTGATCTAAGAAGGTCGTAAGTGGATAGTGGTGAGGCCTCAGCTATCCGAAGCTGATCTGGAGGGTTAAAGTGACTTTTTTTTTGTGGAGAAATCAGACTTCTAAACACAAGGTTTTCTTCCTTGCTCCATATGAGAACATGTGTGTTTTGAAACAGCTGATAAAAGGAAGATCACTGCTTTTGAAACTCGGTGTTCTGAGTACTTTACCTTATCAACTAGCAAAATGATGTCAGAAATAAGTTGATCAAAGTCAATAAGGTTTTCCCAGGTCAATAAAGCTTAAATTCTTTCCTGTTCATTTAACAGATTTGTAAAAGCATCTTTTCCAGACTAATCAAGTTGAAGACAGTAAGCTACGTGGTAGCCCACGAGTACACAGTACCATTGAATGGTGAAGTGCACCAAGACTGTACCTGCTGAGGCACCACCAGAAAGGAGGGAGCGGCTTATTATATGTGACTGTCTCAGTACAGTGGCTGTGAGAGAGAGAGAAAAGAGGATTCTAACTGTGAAGCTGTTACACAAATTCTCTCACAGATTTCAAGCCTGAATGTATCAATAGCCAATGTTTACCCATTTGGTTTTGTGCCTTTTGCCTTTTATTAGATATTACCCATTTCCCCTTCTTGTGTTAATTCCTCAGCCTGACAAGAGTTATATCTTCTACGTCTTCATGTGACTAGGCTTAACGTGGAAAACTGCTCATAAAAGTCTATATAACAAAGGTCCCTAATGCGTTTGCAAGCATTTTAAATCTGGCACGGGCTCCCAGGATAACTTGCTCAAACACTGTCAGGGCTGGATAGCCAAAGCAGTATTGCTTTGGGAAGGCGAGGTGTGCCTTGGCTGTGCCTGCTGGCCAGCTCTGCTCTTACATTGTAGAGGTATGACAGCCACTTCTCATAACGTAATGTCTCCATCTTTTCTGCTATTCCTAGTAGGACTTTTCTGTTACTTAAAAAAAAAAAAAAAGATAGAAAATCTATTAAAGGGTTCACTATTTCTACTGTGCAACACAAGTTCTGAAGCAGATGGGCTGAAATAAATAGACCTTTAAGACAGGCCCAAAATTTTGGATATTCAACGCCTCTTATGAATGCATAAGACAATGAATCTGCAAGTAAAATTTAATGGTGTACTTTGCATCACTTTGTATTTTACTTAAACTTTTCCATACTTGCAGATAAATTCTTTCCAGAGCCACTGGGCTTATTTGCATTCTTATAAACCTGTGGAAACTGATACATGAACTTCCTCATGTGCTGTGCTGCTGTTTGAGGCTGGCAAATGGTCCAGTCAATGGAAGTCACTGTACATAGTACTGAACCTTGGCTGTGTCTCTGTTTTCTTGAAGTAGCACTTGTGACATAATCCCCACTGTTTTCTGAAGATGGCTCTTATTCCTGTGAAAGATTCAGACTGCTCATGTACAGGTCTATTAAATTTTTATGTGCCTCCCAGATCATGTTTGCTGCAGAAAGTGTTTACCTCCATGTCTCAGAGCTTGAAGACTTTTAAATTCCTTTTTAAGCACTGAAGACGTCAGTTCAGAACCTCAGCCTAGAAGGCTTTTCAAGATCTCATTATACATTGATGTAAGACAAATTTCATGCTTACCTGACACCTGGGCAGGAAGCAACACATTTCAAAAGTAGGAGAAGAAACTGATGAATGACAAGAAGGATTTGAATAAAACCCAATGAAGTGAAATCCAGAAATCCAGAAATTTCTGATATCAGAAGTACAAAACCTATTGCACAGAACCAGATTAAAATAAAAAGTCTTTTCCTTCTTTAATATTTTAATGCCATGATCAGTTTTATAATACATGATAAATAGAAGCCTACAATGCATATTATATAAAGTATAGAAAACATTATTTTAACTGTCTCAAAGAACTGCAGATTTTTCTAATTTATTAATTCTATAAATTAAAGCAGTGTTCTGACTAGCTCTCCTTCTATAAACATTTTAGATAACATGATGGGACCAGAGCTGGTTATTCCTAAATGATCTTCTGCTATGCTCAGTTGGACAGAATATATTTGCTAGTGTTCTGTGTATCCCTGAAAACTAAAACAATATAATTTTTTAAAATTAATAGGATATAGGTTACAGGAAGAATTGTGTTGCTCACAGTTTAGAAAACTATTTCCTCTCCCCTTGCCCTTTTTAAAAGCATACAATTAATGATGATGCAGCTTTTGTCTCTCCAAAGCGGTGCCTCTGAAGAGAGGAAGAAATCTGTCCAAATGCATGTTTTAAAGCTATCCTATGTGTTTTTTATGTTAATCACATTCCATACAGGTGACTGTAACATATCAACATTTGGCCCTGTGCCATATGAAAATTTGATTTACCTCCTTTTTACAGCTTTCTAAATGGAACCTCGTTTCTTGTAACTCTCTCTCTGTGGGTTTAATTTATTTACTTACAAAGCAATACTTCTTACTATTATTCTCACACTCTTCTTATACTTTTTTTGATATTTATAACATTATGTAGCTCGATATCACTGTACTAGTTCATCTGTGCTTTTAGTAAAAAAAATACACCAACAATTATTGTATGCAGTAGTTACCTGGTACAGTATTTGTAGCATATTGTAACTTATATTCTTGCCATTATTTTGTCACATTTCAGTGGAGTTCTCTGGTTCTACTTATTTCTCCTACAATACAAACTGGTTCCTTGCTACCATTTGCAGTGATTCCCAGCATCCCTATGGTCTTCTATTGCTTGTTCCCATAGCAAGGATTACATATTTTAGCCACTTTTCTGTTGTTTGTTTTGTTTTTGTTGTTGTTGTTGTTGTTTTTCCCTACACTCTCGTGTTGTCTGGAATGCTTCAGTATTACTGTACAAATACTGTAAACATACCGATGAATCCACCCATTCTGGTATAAAAATGGGTTTATTTTTTCTCTCCTGGTCCCAGACTATAACTTTTTAAGAAATATCTTTACCCATAACAAGCAACAATTTACAGAAACTAAACAAAAAAGCCCTATACTTCCTTCAAAATAAAAGTATTTCTAGAGCAGCTGAACCATATGTATATTTCTGTACATTAAGTCAACTAAAGCTGAAGGACACCAAACTAAAATGTCTGTATGTCTGCAGGTTAACCAAAATCCACTTGTCATCTGAGCCACAGTGAATGGATCTGCATATATTCTTAGCTTCTTCCTGTAATTAAATATTTTAGTTTAAACCATCTACAGTGCCTCTGTACTCTTCAACCAGAGGTTTAAATAGTCCCTTAGAATCACAGGAGTTTTATTGTTTTAATCAGTATTCTGTCACCTTAAAAACTAAAGAAGTAATGCTGGTCTTCTGTTAGCTCTCCTCATGACACTTGGGCTTAAGAAATGAGAGAAGAAACTGAGTAGTGCAATAGAGGGCTCAGCTTTCTGCAGTGCCAGTGAGATCTCCATGGGGCAAAGGATCAAACTCCTTAAATGTAACAGAAATTAATACTTCACTGGTAGGAATTCATCTTTCTAACATGGGAAATATCTAGGCAGCTACTGAAGATGAACAAAGAATAGGCAAGAGAGAGTATTTTCCAGAAAAGTGTCATTACATAGTTCAAGAAGTGACACACTGAGATATGAAGATCTCAAAAATTCCAAGCTAGAACTTCAAAACCTAGGTGGGCAATAGAACCCCAACAGACTAGAAATAATCAGAAAAAAAAAGATGTTTTTCTATAAAGGGAAAAAGTGTTAAATGGGAAAAAAAGAGAAAAAAGAAAATAAACTGCACCCAAATGGGGAACCAGCTCATGATGTCAAACTATGAAGGTCCTTGAAGACAGGATAAAGGTAATGGATGCAGAGTCCAAGTTCCACAAGAAGAGTTCCCCAGAAAAAAAATCTACTACTACACAGCTTTTGTTTTCCTCTGTTTTCTGAAGTATTTGTCCAATCTCCAGCTAGTGAAAATGACTATTAGAATTCATACTGGCTTTACTTTATTGTTCCTTGAATCTTGCATTTTGAAATGAAAGCAGGGTTGATAACTAGTGGATATGCTACATACATATCATAGTGTGCATCTATGTGTACATATACATGAGCAGATGTATACTGTTTGTTCCCTTTTGTACACTAATAATATTACAGAGCTAAATTGCTTTTAATACAAAATAGATGACATTATTCAAAGCAATGATAAAAAAGCCATACGAATAAAGGCGAATGTACTGCATGATTCCTAAGCTTAGTAATTACAGAGTAAGCTTTTCAAGACCCTAAGCATCCATGTTAACAGTATGAAGGCTTTTTTATTTCTCAGCTGGTTTACTAAGAGTAAGGGTTACTAGAAATAGAACATCTCTTATGAACTTTACCATGGCAATTTGTAGAGTAAATTGAAAAGCACTTAAAGTCACTCTTAGCGTACTTTTATTCACACCATATTTTTAAAGTAATATCTCCAATTTTAGCTTATTAAATATGAAATTGATTTTTAGGTGAGAGAACAAGTGTTATCTCAGGTAAGTTTATTTTCCCATTGCTATTAATTTGTAGCTTTTGAAGGCCACATCATTTCACATTTTAGTCTTTGTAAAGAAATATGAACACTGAAAGCTTATTACTATCTCCTTTATATATCTTAATTACATTATCTTATATATGGCAACATATACCTATGGACAGAAAAAGTTTTTTGAATATACAACACCTGCATATAATTGTATGAGGAAATAAGCATATGCTAAACCTGAGTTCTTTGCAATACAGTGTGACAGGTTCATTGCCAAAATGGGTTCCTTGTTATTTACCAAGACAGTAATTCCACAGATATTGTGTGTTTTTTTCTTTTCTTATAGCTGCTATGCCTGTTTTATTTGGGTTGTGTGGCAAGATTTTGGCAGCAGGGAGGCTACAGGGGTGGCTTCTGTGAGAAGCTGCTAGAAGCTTCCCCTATGTCTGATAGAACCAATGCCAGCTGGCTCCAAGACAGACCCACCACTGGCCAAGGTCAAGCCTGTCAGTGATCGTGGTAGCGCCTCTGTGATAATACAGTTAAGAAGTGGAAGAAGTTCCAGTGGAAGAGAGGAGTGAGGATATGTGAGAGCAACAACTCTGCAGACACCAAGGTCAGTGAAGAAGGAGGGGTGCTCCAGGCACCAGAGCAGAGATTCCCCTGCAGCCCATGGTGAAGACCATGGTGAGGCAGGTTGACCCTCTGCAGCCATTGGAGGTTAAAGGTGGAGGAGATATTCACTTGCAGCTTGTGAAGAACCCCACACCAGAGCAGGTGGATGCCCAAAGGAGGCTGTGACCCCCATGGGAAGCCCATGCTGGAACAGGATCCTGACAGGACCTGTGACCCTGTGCCCAGGTTTGCTGGCAGGACTTGTGGCCCCATGGGGGACCCATGCTGAAGCAGTCTGTTCCTGAAGGACTGCACCCTTTGGAAGGGACGCACACTGGAGCAGTTTGTGAACTGCATCCTGTGGGAAGGACTCACATTGGAGTTCATGGAGAACTGTCTCCCATGGGAGGGACCCCACGATGGAGCAGAGGAAGAGTGTGAGGAGTCCTCACCCTAATAAGAAGGAGCAGCAGAGACAACATCTTATGAACTGACCACAGCCCCCATTCCCCGTCCCCCTGCGGGGGAGGAGATGGAGAATTCAAGTGTGAAGTTGAGCCCAGGAAGAAGGGAAAGGTGGGAAGATGATGTTGTAAGATTTATTTTTTATTTCTTATTACCATACTCTGATTTGCTTGGTAATAAATTAAACTAATTTCCTCAAGTCGAGTTTGTTTTGCCTATGACGGTAATTGGTGAGTGATCTCTCCCTGTCCTTATCTTGACCCATGAGCCTGTTTCTCTCCCCTGTCCAGCTGAGGAGGAGGAGTGACAGAGTGGCTTTGGTGGGTACTTGGTGTCCAGCCAGGGTCAACCCCCCACACCTGTAAACGTTTACACATATTACATTAAAAAGGGATATAGTACAAAAATAAGCGGTAAGATTTTCTGGCAAGATTATCCTTGTCTCATTCTAGATACAGACTAGAATGAGGCAAAAATAATCTCATGAGAATTTCTTCTTCCTCAGGAAGCCTGCAGCTCACAAATGAGCCAGCCTTTCCGTCTCCAGTGAGGCATCATACCCATAGCTATCCAATACCGTGGCAGGCAAAACAGCTCCCAAGTGTGGACCAGCTGCAAATCATTCTTTTACCTTGTCCTTAGGTGCAGTACTTGCAAGGTATAACCAAAAAATAACTATTTCACACCTGTGAATATTCGTTCTATTTCTGTACATGTAAGCTGTGCTGGAAGCTGTTAATTCTGGTTCAGTTCCACTGAACATAAAATAACAGCCAGTTCACAGACCGCTTTTTTTCTTGCTTCTCTGCAGCACAGCCCTGATCCCAGGGTTTCCACTGCTACAGGCAGCCCACGTTGTTATTCCTATCCGCAACCCTCAAGAAGGGACATCTTAGATGACTGAGCAGGAGAGATGGGGGAACTACAAAAAGGCTCAGAAATGGCCGTTTCTGATCTGATACAGCAGGCTGTTTCTGCTCCTCTTTGAACTGCTTGGTCACAAATGTGAAAATGATGTCAAAAAGGAAACTGAGGGGAGGAAAAGTTTCACGCGGCCTTATCCTGCTTCTAGATTAGTTGTTGATTAAAGGGTAATGCAGTTTTTTGTACTTGGTGAGTCATTTTTATGCCTCATTAGCTGGCAGGTATACTCAAGACACTGATGGGTATAGTGTTTTTCGTCCCAAGCACGTGGAGAATAGCTCTATTCTGAACAAATAACCACATTGATATGCAAATGGAGATATTTGCTATTCATAAATACTTATTCCCACTTCAAATGTTTCAGCAAATTGCCAAACATAAACAGGACCACATGATTTCAACACATCAAACACAAAAGAAATGAAATAATAATGAATAAACAGACAATCTATATTCAAAAATAGTTTTTTTCAAGCCATTATGAACAATAGTTACATTCATAGGAATAAGTTTGATCAGAAAAGGAAAGCAGATGAAATCAGTCAAAAACTATTTCTTCAAAACAGCTTAGCTAGCTCTGGTTTACAGAAAAGATTGAGTTAATAGTTGTTAAAATTTTGATCCCATTAGCTCAAAAGGATTTCATATGACTTACGCTTTACTGCTTGACTCCTAAGAACTGCAACTACCTCTGAGTTGCCTTACTATTTTTTTAACTAATTTGATTAACTATGATAATCATTAAAAACAGTTAATACCTTAAAATCATAACTCTATCAGGTAACTGTGAAAACAGTTGTAATCTATACTCCTATTGAAGTGTCTATACAATTATTTTCTTTGCTTTCTTTAGCACAGTATGCATAAAACCTTCAGAACCATTTATTTGATCCAAATCTTATCATCAGTACAAACTATTAATTTTCTGAAATACAGAAGACATGGATTATACATCATGCTTTGAAATAATATTCTTCTTTTGACCTTTCATCATTTTACATCTTGCACATTTTTTCCTTTTTAATTCACAAGCAGTAAACATTTTGCATAATTCTATTTTTTTAATAGAGATATAACCTTATGTATCAATAAGTCAATTTGTGAGTTTATCTAACTGGTTAAGAACAACTTTTCAGTGGTAAATTAATTTGTGTTTTGCCATGTTGCTGTATACAATTTATAACTATTTTCACTAATTGATCATTAAGGGTTGGTTGGTTGTTTTTTTTTAAATGCCCCAACAATTTTCACTCAATAGATGAGAACATCTTCCTGGACTGCAGCCTGAGTCTCTGTGCCCTGTGGCTTTTCTGTGGCACTCTGTGGCATAAATACAGTAACATAAATCAGATATAACCTTTCTGTGGGACTTACCTGCTATATGCATAGTAAAACCTGGAGTTAAAAGGGTCATTGAAGCTCTTAACATTGTGTAAAAGCATTGAACCAGATGTCAGAAGACCTACAGCACATGCCTGGTGCATGGAGGCTGGGAGAGCAGGGTTTGTATAGCGCAGCAAAGAGGAGGTTAAAGACTGATTTAAGGGCAGTCTACAGCCACCTGAAGGGAGTCACAAAGATGATGGAACCAAATGCTTCTTCAGAGTTACACCCCATATAACATGAGGGAACGGTCACAAATTGAAATAGGAGAGGTACAGATTGGATTAGGCAAAGCTTCTTTGTTAGAAGGGTGGTGCTCCAATGGAACAGGATACTTCAACAGACTAAGACATCTCCATTCTTGGTGTTTTCCACACTCAACTACACAAAGGTGTGGCTGACCCAATCTAGTGTTGGAAGGTTGGACTAAATGGCCTCTTGCAAACCCTTTCAACCAACATTTCTATTTATCACTTTCCAAGACCGCTTGACAAAAGGGAGATGGCCAGACTGTAGCCTACTTTGGCTAAACCTTCTAACGAAACACATTTCACTGTAGCCTCTGTATTTCAAGGACGCTGGAGGACACAAACATGAGAGCTAGTTATATCATATTGAGGAAGACTTCCTTCATTCAGGTAAGTTTGCAACTGTAGAACCATAATGAGACTTTTCCTCAATGCACAGCAAGACCAGAACAGTCTCTAGAGTCTCACAGAATAAGCTTCAGATACAAATTGGATTAACATATTTTAAATGCACTTGTTTATGCAGAAGAATTGTAAATTAAAACACTTACATGGATGGAGTTATGGAATTTCAGTAGTATTTCAATGCTCAGGGTAAAACTCGAGTTTACCTACTACTACCTTACTTGTCTCTCTGAAATCTTAAATATTTCTTCTTCTCCTCAAATTAAACATACATGAGGTCAGAGTTTTTTATGACATTTTACCAAATGAGTCTTCATCTGTAGTCAAAGAACTGAAAAATTACATTACCGTATTCTCTCATTTCAGTTCTAATGTCGAGTGCTGCACTGCAGTGAAGCAGTTAGGAATTTTCTCTATGCCTGACTCTAAGCTAAATTTTGATATACAACATTTACTATGAGTGAAATTCACCAGGCATATTTCTATTTATACATCCTTGGAAGTGCTTGTTAGCTTGTGAAACCTGGGTGTGATTGTCTGAAGGAAATGGATGTGATTTCTCTTTAAAACAGCATGAAGAATATGTTATCTGAATTATCTGCCCTGAACTGCCGTGTGGGTTTTTGTTTTTTCTTTTTTTTTAACAAAGACCCTCCAGAATGTCTGAAATCAATGTAATGTTGAAGTAACTTGGCACGTGAATTTACAAATATACAGACATGTCCTTGTTGAGACACGTCCCTAACGGTTTCACGAGGCCTCTGCTAGCTATCAAGTTATTATGACTAAAAGTTGGAATATATTTTACCACCTACTGTGTCCATCATTTAAATTAAGTGTGAGGATGGAACAATCTAATTCAGTAAGAAAATGCACTCTCCTTTAAAGGAATCTATTAAGCTTAATGTGGCAGATGTGTAAAAAGGCATAAAACAATATCTGGAGAATGAACTTTTTCAAGATTATAGAAATTTTCATAAGAAATACATGCAAATCTCTCTACATGAATGCTTGGGAGCTGTTGGTGTTTCATCTGACAAAGCAATTACTTTCCTTTGTGGAGAAATAGAATATTCTTTTTTTTAAGAGCTGCTGGACAGAGGTCTAGACCGCTCTCAGTGAAAATGTGTTGAAGTCAAAACGAACACTTTACTCCTTGAGAAGACAGTCTCTACTGGTGCCGTATTCTGCCATACTTCAGGGAACAGCCCAGGGAGTAGTTCAGGGCATTCCATACCTCCAGTATTGTACACTGTAGAAGCTATAACAAAAATAATGAAAAAAATCCGTTATTGTCAGGATCATGTGGAAGGTGGGATTCTGAAGGCAAAACAACTTTGTCAGAATCTTCACACAAACAAGCAAAACCCCCAGAGCAAGTGACAGATAGCTGCAAGGCATAGGAGAGATACATTACTAATAAAATAGTTTGAAAAAATGTTTGGCCTTCTAACAACACTAGAATGACTGTATAATAAAATATTTAGATTAACAGACATATTGGAAAAAAAATGAATGATGTGTGATTAACATTTAACGAATGGTAGTAAATTCTTCCATAATTAAGTCAAAAATCAATGTATTGTGAGTGTACCAAGCTGCTGCTGATTATTTTTTTCCCCAGTTCTAGTCTTAGACTTCGATGAAAAGTCTGGTTTTTTTACTCACTCCATCAATACATCTACAAAGTGGTAATTTTAAAATAATCCTGGTGTTACAGGAGATTCATAATATGATATTCTGACTCATGCATGTTTGGAGTTGGCAATTCTGTAGCCAGTCTATATTGTAATCCACTCTCTATACCTGTCCACTATCCCAAGGCAGTTGTACTTGGATGATGCTTTGAGTAGACCCCCAAGCATTATCCAGTGATAGGAATAGCTAGCTGGGGAAAGAAAAGGTTATATATATACGTATTAATTAATATTATTTTTTGTGTACACATAAGTGACAAAAAATAATGAATCTATATAGCTCTTAAAATTGCATATAAAAATGTCAGTCAGCTTAAAACAAAGTAGTGAAGTACTCTGATACAACATGCATATAAAGAAAAACAGAAATCTTACATCAGTTTCTTTTTCTTTAGGAGAAAGTAATTCCTCCAGAGGGAGACGCTGGAGGTGTTTACATTCTGGGAAGTAGTAATTATTCTGAGTTACAAGGTTAGCAAACATGGAAGTTTGTGAATGTTAGCTAGCAGATATGTTGTGATGCTTTTTGAAAAACAGAAGTCATTCATTAGACTGAATTGGTACCTTGGCATCTTGGTTAGAAGTCCTTAATGACATTTCTTTATGGTAAACTGGAATTTTCTTAAGGGGATGTTATTAAAAAATAGTAGTCCTGGAGAGACTTTTATATTTATGTAATTTCTGTGACTGTCTAAAATATTGGTCATACATCAGTAACAATATATCTGTTCTTATACGCAGCAGTGGGACACTCATTATCTAGTTTTCTAAGTTCTCAATGGCAAGTAAAATAAATGATCATGGTGTGAAGCCATCTGAGCATCTAGCTTTACTGAAATAATTATAGAAAAATTATACAGAAAGAAAAGGAAAAAAAGCTAGTGATCAATATCCAAATAAGTAGTAATCCTCCCATGTTCAGATCACTTGAATTGTGAAGAAAATACCGGAGAAGGTATTTTCCTGCAGCCTGTGGAAGAGCCCAATCTACAGCGGATAGCAACACTGCAGCCCATGGAGGACCCCACACCAGAGCAGGTGGTTATTCCTTGAAGGAAGATGCAGCCCTTGCTGGAGATGAACCCATGCTGGAGGAATTCTTGGGGAACTGCAGCCCCTGGGAAAGCCTCTACAGTGGAGCAGGTTTATCCTGAAGGACTGTACCACGTGGAAGGACCCCTGCAGGAGCAGGGGCAAAGTGAGAAGAAGAAGGAGTGGCGGAGGAACTGACATGGACTGACCGCAATCCCCAATCTCCATTCCCCATCACTCTGCACCACTCCGGGCAGAGTGAGGAGGTAGAGGAATTAGGGATGAAGAAATGAAGTTGAACCTGGGAAAAAGGTGAGTAGAGCAGGTGGGAGGAAGCAAGTGATTTCAGTTTTGTATTTGTTTCTCACCATTCTACTCTACTTTTAATTGGCAAAAAATAACTTAATCTTCCCCAAGTCGAGTCTGTTCTGCCTGTGATGGTAACAGAAAAGCAATCTCCCTGTCTTTATCTTGAACCACAAGCTTTTTCATCCTATTTTCTCCCCCTGTCCCGTGGAGGAGGGGGAATGAGAGAGCAGCTGGGTGGGTATCTAGCAGGCAGCCAAGATCAAATCCACCACACTTTTTAAAGAAGAGACTAGACAAATACCTCTCAGAAATCATTACCTTAACATGGAGAAGACGACTGAGATAATGACAGAAGATTTTTGACATGACAAGATAAGGTAGCAGACAATTGCTCTTTCTCAGGCTAAAGGTTAAACAAAGCAAACTCAGCAGGTGTCTCTAGAGAGCAAAAATACATCAGGTACACTTCATACCATACTATGCTTAAACTATTTAAATATTAAATCAAGACACTGCTGAAATTTCAGCCTTATTAGTGCATCTTATACCTTTAACGAGACTCGTTTAAATGTTCAACAACTAAGTTTAGAGAGAACTTTAAACTGATCTAAAAGTATGTCAAACAAATAAATTATGCCATCATCATTGTATTTCACAGGTTTAGTACCCAATTCTGTGTAAGGCGAGCACTAATAAGAAATCCGAAAATGCTCAGAAGCCCTGAGTGATACAAAATGTGTTCCATGTCCTCCATGCCGCAGAGCAGTGGGTGTTCTGTTCTTCAGAAATACACCCAGAAAGCAGCACTGCAGAAGACTATGATTTTTGATAATATTGAGTGGACATTGCCTATCTGCAGTGGAGGTAAGCACAGGGCTCATGCCATTAGTTTGACTGTTTTTTCTATTCCGTTCCTGTTAGTACATGGACACGTCACTGGATAACAGGGAACAACTCTGCCTTGACAAAGAATTTGTCTAGATAACACAGGTTATTTTCCATGCACTAGGTCTCTTACCAGAGAACACTTTAAACTTGATTAACTTGACATTGTGGTGAGTCCTGATTATACTTTTCTCTCTCCAGTTCTTATTTCAGTCTAGTAAGAACTCTGTTGTGAAGAGCACAATGTATTTACAGCATTAATGAAGATAACTTCAGTTGGCCTGAATCAGCAGTCTGCAATTAAGGGCTAAGAAATGAGATGACTCCTAGCTGTTGCACCAGCAGCTACCCCTATAATGTCTATAAATGCAACAGTGTCAACACAATAGGTACAAAATCAGAGCTGCTACTCATCCTTTATCACTGTAGTCAGGGCACTGTAACAATCTGGGAAACAGGTTATGCTAATTCAAGCCACTTTCATCATATTATCTGTCTATCTTCCATTCATTCTTGTGTCATATTTACTCTTGATTTTATAATGTCATTTTACCGAGTAAGATATTTTCACTCATACAATGAGCCTTTCTTTCAACTAGCTCATTGAATGCCCATCTACTCCAGACTTGTATCCACTACATAATGGGACATAGGGGCATTTCTTTCCATCCCCCCCTCAAGGGCCTCGCGTGCTGGGGTGGCTTGGACCAATGTCTCAGCTGGGGCGATGCCTTGGAGCTCCCCTTTTCCTCAGAAATGCAGTGTTTCTGCAGCCCAGAGGGAGCCCTGGTGCTGCCAAGACATGCAATACCAGTGTCACCACACAACAGGAGAGAGGAGATGGTTAGTCCTTGACACCTTTTCCCTCTAAACAGAGTAAACCCTACAGTAAATTCAAATTTATATTCAGTTCTCAATTGAAAGCTTCTTTTCTCCTCTTCTTTCAGCTACTTTGGGCTTTTATGTTATATTAACTTTTGTAGCTGTAGTACTTAAGAGTGCCAAAGTGTAAAGGAACATGTGTTACATGAAATACAGTGCATAAAATTGTTATAGTTGTCTAGCCAATACACAAAAAAATACTTTATTGCTGTCTCACAGGTAGGAGACTTGTTTGAATTAGTTGATTAGTGATTTAATATTTCCCTGTCAGAGCACATTTTACATCTCAAAAGACAGGATTACTTAAAATATAATAGAAGCTTAGCCAATAATTTAAACACCTAGCAACAAGAAATGGATCAGCTGTTTTGAGCCTGTGCCACACATCAGAGGTCCTAGGAGCACAAAAGTGTAACTAAAAGTCTCTCATTTAGTCATTAACTGAAACTAAGAGCAAGAAATAAGATTCATGCACTGAACAGATCTAAGGTTCCATGGAGCCATCACTGCAGAAAATTGAAACCCAGATGAGCAGCAGCATCACATAAGTGCAGCAACAGTATTTACAATTGATTACAGTGAAAACTGTGACAAATCAGAGAAATGAGAAAAAAAAAAACAAACAACAAACAAACAGGTAGTAACTTGCAAAACAGACAAAATTTATGAATAGAACTCCAAGTCAGCCACTTGTTTAATTTTATTTTTCTTTGGGGAGAGAACTCAACCCTTTAAAAGTATTTGTTTCCTTCAAGGGTCTGAGAAAAGGAAGACACAATTTAAAAAGTCACAAAGGAAAGCATAAAGATTTTAGAGCAGAAAGAACTAGTATCAATGTAGAAGCAAAACTGACTTCTATATTAAAAGAGCTTACAGAAATCTTGTCTTTAATGGGCTTTGTGAATGTTTCCTGAAAAACTGAAAGCCTTTGAAATCAAATTGGTAGAACTGCAACAGACAAACAGGAAACAAAAGAACGGCGCTAATACACTGATAGAGTCACAAAAGAGTAGCTGCTTAAAATCAGGGAATCCCAATGATAAGGGAGCAGCAACATTAGTTCAGTAAAGACAATTTTCTTCAGGTTTTCCTATTTCAATCATAACACCCTGATTGACTGAAGAAAGCAAAATAAAAATGACAGTAGTGCTTAAATCACTTTCTTTCAGAAATCGCAAAAAAATCCAAAGTATTCACTAATTCCCAAAAGTTGCTTCCTAGAGGAAATCTAAAAGCACAAAAAGATTATATATAGCCAGACTCTGGTATATTAGAAGGCATTTTACAATAAACTAGAACTGCATTTATGACCAACAGTATGAATGTCAGGGAATATTCCTTATACTGCTAGCTGTCCTTGGAAATAGATGAACCTGCTATCTACCTTGCTTCCTTACTACTTGGTGAATTACAAGAAAAATAATCTCTATTTTTATCGTCTTCTGCAAAAATTTGCACACCCTGAGGATTCCACTCTGAATTCACATGACACAGATGGAAGAAATATTTCTTTTTCCAATATTTTCTTCTTGTTAACATGATCTTTTCCTCTAATAAAAAAAAGGAAATAAAAAGCTCCAGTTCCTTCTTTCTTTCCATTGCCATAGGAATGTATACGACAATATATTTTTATTTTTTCTCTTTTTGTCCATTTGCTTTTTTGCATTCCCCCATTTCTCCTTCTTTCTCATATGTCCATCCTACACCCAGTGGCTGTTTGGAAGCCACTGGGTAATGTAAAATGAAGAGTAATCAAGGTTACCTTATGGTAACTGATTTAAAAATTTTATCTTTGCTGAAATGGCCACCAAGAATAGGAAAATTAAGAAATTCTTAAAAGGTTTCTGATATACCTTAATTGTGAATATCTTCTCCCTGTCCCCCCTTTTAATTTGACTATATTTTACAGTTTCCTAACTTCCATAAACCACAGTGTTCTCCTGAGGACTAACTCTGAGTTATGATAGTTCTCAACTTTTTATCACTTCCTTGGATTGTTTTGTCTGAGTTTACTACTGCTTTTCTGTACTGTATCATTCCATCTGTTCCAGAATGAGACTGGAATGTTTTTGAAGTGAAAATGGAAATTAAAAATATATTTTATCTGTTATGTGGGCCAGCTGCAGATTGTAGACTGGAAGGTTGGGCTTTTTCGTGCATGTGTGCATGCGTCTGTGACCTCAGAGTGGTATGACTGACCATTAGCTCTATGCGCATGGAGGCAGGATGCAATCTTCTGGGAACAGAAGAGTTTACTTTTTCTTGAAGTTCCCACACACATACAGACATTGTAAAAATGGCAAGCAGTAGGAATGGTGAGCTGCTTTGCAAAGTCTTATCAGTGCCATTAACTTACTTACCATTTTTATTGAATATTACTATTTATTACTTCATGCTAAACAAAAACATTGTACTGTTTCTTTGTGATGTTGTGCCAACTAAGCTGCACCAATGCCTCATCCTGTGGATTCTTTCCCAGAGATCTGAGCTGCCTTAGCAACATGATACACCAGATTGCTGTATCTTCATGGCCTAGCTCATCAATAGGAAAATCTTCGAAGTGTAGCTGTGAGTCCTTACATATACCCTCTACATTTGTCACAGAAATTGATTTGGTACAGAAAGATCTATGATCTTTCATCCAGGGTTCTGCATGAAAAACAGACATTTTCCTGTAAAATCACCTCTGTATTCAAGCCTTCAAGTTCATGCAGAAGATCCGGAGATCCATCCTGCTAGCACTCAGTGAAACAATAGTCTTTGTCCTATTCAAGAAACAGCACTCTAAAAGAGTATTGCTGGAAGTTCTGATTTTTCCTCGTTGAGAATTTGTACTCGTAAAGCTTTTCTTCTTTGGAAATATTTACCATGTGTTGTGTTCATCACACAAATAAAATTTCTTGTGTATTTTCCTGTTCAAATGGTCTGATAGTAAGGCATCAAACTTTATTTTTCATGGCAACACCTTCTACCTCTTTTTCTGAAAGAAAGTATAACTATACTGCGTTTCAAGCTCAGATGCAGTTGAACGCAGCGGTGGCAACTGCCCATGCTTGAAGCCAGTTGGAAGCCAGCCACTTCCAAATCAGAAACAAAGTAGATATACACTAGATAATGTCAAATCCAAGCTAATAAGCTGCGATGAGAAACAATGTGCATTAGCTAAGGTTCATTGTCTGACACACTCAGCTTCCAGGCAGGTTGGCAAACTGGCAGGGCAAATTCACATCTGCCTGCAAAACACTGTATAGACATGTCTTTCATTAGAGCAGATAATAGAGGTCCCATTATGAGAGACTAGATTAGACATGAGATCCTATTCCCCACTGTGGCTGTTCCTTCACACAGAGCCTGATCCAGTGGGAATTCAGCCAGCACTGAATCCTGTTGGCTTCAGCTGATATTTTCTAGTTCATTAAGCTTGTCTCGCTATTTTTCTCTCCTACAATACAATTCTGTTCAACAAATTCATTGGGATGTGCTATGATATACTGGAATTTTTGTTTGAAAACCAAAACATGAGGGACTTTTTATAAATTTCAATTTTTTGGAAAAGGGCTTCTGTAAAAAAGTATAATGAATTTGGCATTGGTTGTGAATATTAAATCAGCAGATGTGTTCATTAATCAATAAATTGCAGAATACATAGCTGACATTTCACCCTTTTTTTAACATTATGGAATCAGTGTTGCTGTTTCATAAAGCTTAGGTCAAGTCCGTACGCTTGTAATGCTTCCAACTTGTTTGAGCAGGTGTGCTCCTGTCTCTGTTGGGTAGTTTGGCAAACTACTTCCTCACATTTGTAAATTTGCAACAGATGTCCTAGCTTTGAAGCATATGCATTATATAGTCTACAAACTGCATGAAATAAAATTATCAGGACATGACAAATTTATGAACTGACGCTGAAATTTCGACTATTGCAAAATCCATTATTGCTTCTCTGCTGTTGGACATTCTGCTGCATTCAGATTACGAGAGACATATAAAGCAATACCACTGGCTGTGTTGTTGCTTTTTCCATAGGTATAAGTAGGCATTTGCTAAAAATGGCAATGTACCAGCAGACATTAGAACCCAAATTTATCTTCATGTGAGCTAATTGCATGATTCTGGTAAAACAAAGGTACATCTTTCCTTCCTCCTTCTACTTGAACTGACTTGGAAACTATTCTGTCTCAGTAAATAGGAAAATGCCAGATTTTGTTTCCACTTTGTTTTTATTTATGTGGTAAATGCTTTGTGTCTTGGTCCTGCCAGCATCCAGCAAAGATCGGATACAAGATGCCAAAACGTCACAGGCAGTTCTCACAGTATATGTTAACCAGATTTTCAGATCCAGAAGGTTTAAATAGTCAAGCTGGATCCTGGAAGCTATTCAGAATTCAGACTTTCTTTTTTTCTGGTTTTTTTTTTTTTCAGTTTAAATTGAAATGCCAAAGTTCTTGAAAGTTCTTGAGATTTACCCACCAGTAGTTTAATCTGCATTTTGGTTTGTCTTGTTGTATTGTGTGGACTGTGACTATACAATCCATTTGAGACCCAGATGGAATAACAATTTTTAAATAACCCAGAAAAGTACTCAGTGCTAAAGGCTACATAACCAGGTTCTGGTATTTGCTTTCATTTTAAAAGACTAGTGAACTATACAATTAACAGCTGCATATACAGCCTTTTAGTATGAATGCAACGTACATAACTTTAAGCATGTTATGTTATATGTAATATACGCTTTAATCTATACATATAATGTTTGGATATACTTTGCATTCAAAACGTTAAATATAGTTTTCAATATGACTTTAGAATGCAACTTTAGTACACTTTAATCCTCCCTAAAACCTAGTCCCCCACCTCTTACTTATAAGTAAATAAGTATTTGTTGATAAATATTAAATTAAAATAAACTATCTAACCATTAATGCATTAAACACATTTCTTCCATCTCATTCAGTGAGCGTATCAGATCTGGCTAAACCTCTGCTTCATAAAATGACAATTTTTCACTGTCAAAATTCAATTTACTGGTAAAAGGACAAAACATTTAGAAACAAGCTAGTCTTATCTTTTCTTACAATAGTGCTCCCAACTTAATAATTGGATTTTATCATTGCTTATCGCTGTGTGAGGGAAGAAAAACTACTATAAGAAAAAAGAAAATAAAAACTAGTATATACTTCAGGCTAGAACATTATCACATGTACTTTAACTCCCAACCAAGTTATCGGAATTACTGATTATTTAGCGAATGGTGAGGCACATTCAAATGCAACAAATCACTGAGAGCAGTGACATACTCCACATAACTTACCATGGATCTTGTAGCAAAAATATAAAAGTTACTGCCAGAACTCCTCTGCTACAGAAAGACAGCAGGATGTTCAACAGGAGTCCCGTTCCCCATTGCAGATTTTCCCTGGGCTCCAGGGAGGTTGTTTTTGGCTGGCTGGCTGGCTGACTGTGACCATTGCCCAGGACAGTTCAAGCAGAGCAGAACATGTTTGCTGTTCCCACCCTGTATGCCAGATGCATCTCTTGAGTCCAGCCAGCAAATTTCTCCTCACAGCTGATGTTGATTTTGTCATCAGAGCTGGGGCTGCACAACAAATTTCACCCCTCCAGCTTCTGAGAGATGACAGATGAAGCTGGCAATATTCATATCACACAGCATCTGTTTTATGAACTGTTGAATTTCATATTTCTCATTCAGCATTTAGGTGATGTCTGATTACGAGAGGAGACTTAAGAATCAAGACTAAATAACATTTTGGTAGTTGATCATTACTTTGCCCACAAACCCCATCTACAGTGTATTCACTTTTCTGTAAACTAAGTATAATCTGTATTGAAGAGGTGATATGGAATAGTATTTGCGAGTATCTTAAAATGTAAAAGATTTTTACTTTTTTTAGCAACAACCGGTCATTGCCACCTTTCACATACGGGCAAAGACATAGTCAGAGATGAACTTCAGTTGGGAAGTAAGGAGTAGTGCTTAGTATATCTCAGACCTAAAAGATTAAGCCAGCTCCATCTGAGACCATCAGTGATGGAGAAGATGGAGAAGCTAGTTATTCTTTTGTCCAAAGTGATTTGATAATGTGGGTCCCATTGCAGACACTTTTTTTTTTTTTTTTTTCCTGCAAGTATGATTTCATTGAATCTATCTGCTTTACCTTGAGTAAAGGTTAGGTCTAAGACTTGTTCCAGAAACAATGTAAATGTTGGAAAATCTTTCCAGTAACCAAACAAAATGCTACCCTTGGATTTTGTAATAGTAGCAATTAGTAAGAGAGTACCAAACTATATTAAGCCAGGCTAGGCCATATAAGTACAGGTTCAATGACATTATTTGATGCATAAAAAATTCCATTTACTCTAAAATAGTAGCATTAAACATGCAATTCAAAGACCAGAATAAAGCACTCAACAAATCGAAAAACTACTTCAAGCCTTCAAAAGTAATTATTGTATATTTTCTGTAAGGTAGGAGATATTTGAACTATCATAGTTACTGTTGATTTATTTGAAGAATTAAGTAGGTGTGAATTTCAATTTACTGACACAGCCTTATATCCTATGAAATTTACATTCTGAAGTTTTTAATATATACATATATGTAAAATAAAAGTGTTCCTAGGTACAGAGGAACTGTAGAATGTTTCTCTGGGAACTCAGAAGGAATAAAAAAAATCCAGGTAATCAGAACTGAGGGCCCAAGAAAGAAAAATTCCCATTGATCCGATTGGTATCACCTTAACAGATAATCTTGTACAAAGTGTCTCAGAGCAACAAAGGTATAGACCACTGTGAGACATCTTATAGTAGAGAAATAGGTTTTCTCTACAGGTAACACTAAGATATCTGCAAAGCAATGATGTAGCGTGCTCTGCACTGCAGTTTCAACGCTCATGTAAAGGAAGAAGCAGTGACATATGCCAAACCACATCACCTGCTGGGGACCAGAGTGTGTGCGGCCTCTGTGCGCGTGTGCACACTGAAAGTCGACGGAGATTCCTGCTAAATGAGTGGTAAGACTCCTGCTGAATTCGTCATTGCAGGTTCAGAACCATATACCAGAAGTTAAATAACTTCCCAACAGTTTGTCTACAAGTCCTCAGTGAAACATCTGATACAGAGGCCAACCTTCTTCCTTCCTCAGACACTTGGGGTGCCACAAGGGACCCACCAAAGAAGTTCACTGAAGGCCAGCTAGTAATCGTTTATGTTTAGCAATGATATCTGTGATTTCCTGCACTGTCCCTGTGATACTGCAGTGGTAAGGCAGCAAACACAACTTGTGCTTTATTGTAGACTTCCAGAGCAGCAAACAACTTAAGAAATTAACTGTGTTTTGAAATAGATATCTTAAAAGATGAAGCCTTGTATTAGTTCATGTATTCCCACATTTTGGAACCAGCCTGTCCTAACTGGCTGCTGTAGCAATGCAGATTTCAAAAAAGCCACCGCAAAGCAACTTCAAATGGGAGTTGTGCAAACCTGAATTGACTGGAATTGACTGGAGAAAATACAGTTCATTGGCAAGGTGTTATTAGTATGAAATTGGATATCTCCAATTTAATAGTGATGAGCAGAAAGTCAACTCATCATAAAAGTAAAACATCCATCAACAAACAATCCCCAAATCGTGAAGCTCATCAACACAGAAAAAACACTGACAATTTTATTCAAGCTTGCTTTTCAAAATCTGTCAAGGCAATAGCAATTTATTTTATCACGAGACAAAGGAGGAATTTTAGAAAGGATATTCACAAATCTCTACAGATACTTCCATTATCTGTCACATACCTGGGAAAGCTGAAACTCTAGCAAGTGAATAATATCCATTCCTGTGAGATTATTAGGTGAATTCTGTTGTTATAGATCTTAAAAGTGTGCTTTAAAACAAAAAGCTAAAAATAATATCAACTTTATATTTATTATAGGCTAAGAACTAAAAAATGAACAGCAACTGAATTTGTGTTGTCTTGTTGAACTTAAATAACTCATAACTTGACAGATTTTTAGAGGACACTGTAAAGTACTTTGAAAATGAAAACAAATGCAGTATATTTGGTAAACTAGGAAGAAACAAACCAAAGTTAATATGGTCAGTGACATGCTAGGAAAATCAATAGCTGCAACATGGATTGTATGAAAACATGTGCCAGTGTTTGCAGTACACTCTTTTGAAATCTTAGAAAATTTTTGTATTAGATACTGATCAGCTACCATTGTTAACATCAGTGATTCTAATTTCTCCAAATTGCAGAATATTAATAAACTCATTGCATTGCTGATCTTTGAAAATATTAAACTTGTTTTCCTTTCCTATATGGTTAAAGTTATATAAAATGACTTCAGCAAAAACAGGAATTTAAATCAAGTCTAGGATATTAAAGAGGCTGTCATTTTCCTGCTGCTTGCAGAGAAGAATGTTTCTCTGTGATTTCTAGTGAAATGGCCAAATTTCTTATATGCTTATATACTTATACACTTAATGTCTACAAGTGGAAAAATGCATTAAAATTCTAATTAAAAAAGTAAAATTTTCAAAAGAACACTTGGACAACTGAATTACAAAACCATATTAATTATTCCACAACAAAAGCTCAGAAAGTCAACTTTTTTTTCTTGCAAAATAGAATTATTGGCAGTCATAAAAGAAGAGCAAACGTCAAGACTGCACTACAAAATACACTTTGGTGATGAAAATATTGAGAGTGACAAAATAATTTTGCTTATTTCAAACATCTGACTTGAAAGATCGGACTGCTGTATCACTCTCATGTGAAACAATTGAGCACATTTTCTTTCAATAGGTTTGTTCAAAACATAAAATAAGAGTCCTTTCCTTGGTATTTTGTTGAAGAGCCATTGTTCATGCTTTAGAGATTGAGGAAATCTCTATGAAGAATCTCATATAATGGTAAACATACAAATAAACTACGAATATTGCATTCAACACATTTTTGAATGTCACTCAAAACTGGCTCCTGCAAATGAATGTGAGACCTGTGTCTTTTGATGCTAACACAGGCATGATTTCTACTATTGCTATGGTGCTGTGCATTGGCTGCTGGTGTTTCAAATCGTCTGGAAGAGAGAACAACAACTTATGGCTTTGTTAAGTTATTTATCTTTCTGTTAAGCACTGCAAATTAAAGTATCTCACAACAGATATAAAATAAACTGTCAATAGCAGCATAATAATAATTTTGTATCAATTGCAAGTGAGAATTCTTCATGAGACATTATTAAAAGGCAATGCTTTTACTTTATAATAGTTCCATTACTGTTGGCAAGTATGCCTTTATATGCATAAAGTGACCATTTACTCCCTGAAACTATGAAGACAATTGTGGTTTAGACATATCTTTTAACTACCTTTTGATGGAAAATTTGAAAACAAATAGAAGCCACTTCTGGTCACGAAACTTACCGTTATTATATTCCTACTCAGCACAAAATATGTCAGTGCGTTTTAACCATTACTATGCAATTCCATGACAGATTAGGACAGTACGAAAGTAGAGAAAACATTTTATTTAAACGACAAAACAATAATACCAGGTATTCCTAAAACAATATAATCTCCTATTCAAAGATACTTTTTTTTTTTCTGTCAAGGCTTCTGTTGCCATTAGTTCCTAAAGTACACTGAGTTTACTACCAATTGGCTTTTGAAAAACAGAGAACAGAATGTGTAAATTTTGCCAGAGGTATTGAATTTCTTAGAGTGTCTTACAGTTTGCCAAGATATTTTTTGCTAATACCAAAGATCTCAAAGCTCTGTTTAGGTAGTGACATGGCAAGAATAACATATCTAGAGAATTATTAAAGCAACAATAAGACTTAATCTCTCATAACCTCCAAAGATAAAACTAAAGTCTATTTACAAGTAATGTAAGTATCAGAAGGAAAGGATGTAAATGAACATTATTTACCAACTCTCAGCTTATGTCACCTGTTTATACACTTGCACGTATGTTTAATTTCATGAAGAAGAAACAGTTACAGAACAGAAACAGAGAAAAATGTGAAAAACACAACCTAGACTACAGATTTATAGTATGTAAAATGTCTTTCCTCTGTAAATGCACACGACCCGTACACGTTTTCTACTGTTAAACTGCAACATTTTGTTGATTCACTCCTGCTGAGGAATCATAATGTTTCTTATAGATGCACTTTCACTACAACAAAATTTTTATGTACAGAAACATTTGGTAGCGTCTTGCAAATAGGTGGCACTAATTGATTTACATGTACCCATCTACCAAATACTGAAATTGCATTCCCAAATACTTGCCCTTTGTAGCTTTTATTGCCTTTAGGTTGAGATTTGATTGCAGCAGCAGGAACAACAGTAGATCTTCAAAATGTAATCGTATTCTTCAGCGGTGTGCATCACTTATTAACTTTTATTTGATTTCCTTCTGGCACCCACTGCTCCAACAAATGTTATCTTCTTGTTCAGTTTTGTCAAGATCACAAACCTGGCAATAAGTGCTGTAACTGTGATTCTCACCAAATAAACCAACCCTTGAACTGTGCTGTAGCTGCTCAGGTGCAGTGAGCATTCTGTCCTGCGTTAGTCTGCCAAGCTCAGAAACTGGAATGGCTGAAATAACCTGTCCTGTTGATTGTGAGCCACTCAAAAGAGAAAAAGAAAATCCTAATTTGTGAATTGTAACAGAATTTGCATTTATATCACATCTTTTGCAGCACATTACAATAGAGAAAGCTTTCCTTTCTCCTAGGATGACAAGGGGCTTTACTTGATACCTTCTAGTTGACAGTGGGAGTTTGCTTCTTTCGTATTGTTTTGAAGAAGAAACATATGAGTCTACATTAACACAATTGTATTGGCTTGGAAATATTTCATTTCTTCTTGGGTAGTGTCCAAAATCTATTAATCTCCTGCCTTTTCTTTTCCTCATTAGTGTACGGGAATGAAAGTTAGATTGATAACCTAGAGAGACAGATAAGATTTGTAAAGGCAACTAATATTCCATTAACTAAGTTTCTGGACAGATGATATAAAATTAAAATGAACATGACTTTCAGAGGATAAAAGTTTTTCAAACGGAATTGCCTAAAAAGCAAACCATTTTTAGAAACCTTGGCCTTCCAAGTGAATTGCATAAATAGAAACATACCGTATGGAATTAATTTGGCTTGTTTTTCTACTCAGAGAATGCCTCAGAATAGGTTTCTCTTTCATTGAAGTTTCTTTATTAGTTAAATTTATTACAGGTTTTTTGCCAGTTTTTTTGAATCTATGGATGTACTTAGGAGCAGTTCAATATTAATTTTCATTATTCAATATATTTTAATTAAAAATATTGACTAATTTGTTATAAATTACTTGAAAAACATGAAATACTTTATTTTCACTGACAAGATGAATCCTCTATCCATGTCCTGGTCCATAAAATGGTTTTGAATTTAAAATTATCTGAGGAAAAGGACTAGAGGAGTACTAAGACTGTCATACCCTCTTCTCTTTAAGCTATGCAGGAACTAGGTGATGCCTAGCTTACAAAAAAGAAATTAACACTGTGATTTTGAGAAGATTTGGGTTGAAACACATATAAAAATAATGTTCCGGATAACTGTGGGGTCCGCGAGGGGGCCGTCCTGGACGACTCACTCAGAGACCAATGTTTGAGATACCCTTGGGCTAAATTAAGGTGATATGAAACCAAACAATTGATTGAAAAGTTTTATTGATGGCAGGATCTATTTTAACAGAACCTATTTTGGCAGAAACTATTTAAACCTTGTTATCTACAAAGGGCTGAGGGGCTCGTAGCATAGGAAAGAGAAAAGAAAGAAAGAAAAGAAAAAGAAAGAAAGAGAACAAAAGAGAGAAGAAGAGGAAGGAAGGAAGGAAGGGAGGGAGGAAGGGAGGAAGGGAGGAAGGGAGGAAAAAATAAAAGGATAGAGGTAAAGGAAAGGTCCGGATCACCACGCTGGGTTCCGGCGACGTCTCAGGTCCAGTTCCTTCTGATGGTGGGTGCACACAAGGCTCCTCGTGTTTGTGTCTTTTCTAGACTAGCCCCCACCCCTCAATCACACCAGTCACACCCCTCGAGGACTTATGTAACTCTCGATTGGTTGTGAGCTTTTTGTAAGCCCCGTTTTGGAGTTGTCCTGCTAAGCAACATGGAACTGCACATCCTCCCACACGCCTTCCGTGTCCTGTGCTGGCCAAAATTAACTTTTTCAGTCTCTCACACATTATGCAGCCTGTTGTTCTTAGAACTTTCTAGAAGGGGGGTGGGGGGAGAGTACTAGTGCCTCTTTTCTAACCACACCTTATCTTGTTAATGCGGTAACATGTCTTTTCTTCCACTGAGTGTTTAAAACATTAACCCTTTTAGCTTCTAGTCTCTTACAACCATTCCTAGAGATATTCCTAAAGGACCCACATGAAATCTTTTTTATAAAGTGATTCCTTAACTCTTTCCAAGACTTAGCTGTCTCAAGTATTTTTCCATAGATAAAGTTTGGGAGCAATTGTGGGTTTTTTTTCCACATAAATTATAGAATTCTTGAACTCCTATGCATTATACCCTCTCTCTGTCCCCTCCTCCTCCCTTCCACAACCTCTCTGCCCCCCTCCCCCCCAACCAAGCATAGATTAATATGCTTTTAATATGCTTTACTGTATGAAAGGAAGCGGAGTTCAGGTTCCATTTGCTTCCATCAGTAAAACTTCAGAAGTACCACAAAATCCCAATAAGGATTATATTAGAACTAGATAATATTTTCCTGAAGATTTCTTGATATACTTTCTACATACATTAGAAAGAAAATCACCAAAACACTCATCAATTCAAATATAAACAAAGACAACCCCCTGTCTTGAGCCTCAGGTTCAGGTACACTTAAGCAGAGATTCCTCTTGTGTAGGTTTTGTTGTTACTACTTTTTGTTTTCTTGCAGTGGGAAATTAAAACCTATAACAAAAGATGACAAAATATAAATACTGTTAAGATAGGGAAATTGCAGCTGAACTTTTCTCACTGAAAGCTGAATGTTTAGTTTACAGAAGATATTTGTGAATAGATATTAAATCCTTTATATTAGCTTTGAAGCTATTTTTTGTGCTAATACATTGCAATACTATCGACACTGAAGTCTGCAATGGTGACTGAAAATCATGATGCAGATGCTATCAAATTTTCAATTAATATTTAATAACTATGATAGGATTAGCATCTTACCTAAAATAGTTGCATGGCACTTATAATGTTATCAGAATGTCTCACATTCAATGTCTTTGATTTTATGACACCTGTTGGAGAAAGTCATTGTGTGTAACCACAAGCAAGAAATGGCTTCCAAGGCTGCCCCAAGGAAGATATATCAGGTCCCTTAATAAAAAAAAAAAAAAAAACCAAAACAAAACAAAACTGTAACTTGGCAGGGATAAATGATTTTTTTAAGTTCCCATCCAGGAGTGTCTGAGCACCAAATGAGGAGATTGAAGACTATCTTTTAAGCCAATGTCCCTTGTGGTAAAATAAATAACAAAAGGGTTAACTCCAACAAGGGTCAACCTAGTGTTTAAGTCAAAGAACTCATGTATACCTTTTCCAATTCTTGTAAGGGTTGCACACAAAATATCACATTTTCTTAGCATTTCTAAGGCAATTAAGAAATCAATGATTGTATCAGAAAGTATCCTGCCATAGAGTTAACCTTACAGCTGCACCAAACTTCCAAAAGTGATTCAGAGCAACCACATGTAGGGGAGGTTTTGTCTAAGTCCTGTCCATTCTTAAAAATAGACCTGAGGTCCTGTGCTTTCCGTGCCCCAGTATTGGGGCCAAAAACAAAACAGACAGAGCCTTAGTAATATCAGACTACTGTATATCTCTTCCCTTCTCTGTCTTCTCTTTATCTTTAACTGTTTGAGGAGTAAAGAAAGAAAATCGTAAGAGCAAGGAAAGCATTCTTATGCACCTTTTTAAAAATATATCCTTTAAAGCCCAGTGATGAATACATGAGTTGTACCCACAGTTATCAGAAATACTCTTATTTTTATCATATTTTTACACCCCTTTCATTTAGATGGGATAGAAACAGATTATAAAACTACAGTTGTAGGACAAATTTTAAAGTATGTATGTCTATAAGATTAGTGTTTATTTAAATTAGGTATAGAGTTTGCTGCATATCCAGTAAAGTTTTAAAAATCAGCTGATTGCAGTTGCTCTTCCACAGCTCCAAAACAAAACACACCTTCAAATCCGTAACTACTATATTAATTCAGAGTCTTACTACAAATGGAAAGGAGTTTCTTTTAAACAGGGTGAGTTGTTTTCAGTAGCAAGAGCAATTGTGGCTAGTAGCAATACCACATTCAAGAGATTCAGAGGGCTCCGGTGTCTCAGAGATAGCACGACCACCCTATCTTCAACAGCAAGTATTATCTTTTGTGGTAAGGAAAAAAAAAATCATTATATTTCTAACACAAAAATTGCCAATTCTCTATGGTGATAAACCAGAGAAAGCAATAAAATAATATACTAAAGTTCAGCACCTGCTATCTCTCTGATGGTATTCCCTAAATATTTTCCTGAGATAAGGTAATTTATTCTGCTTATGGTCACGTTCCACCTATATCTTAACAAAAATATACCATAAATAGAGCAAACTTTACTTCAGGTGAAAACTCACTCTAGTGCAAAGGACTATATGAATGATATGTGCAGTGTCAATGTGGAGACTCAGATTTAAACTGGAACCCTGATTCTTTGGTGCTCACTATTGTGAGCTCATATCACGGAATCACGGAATTTTCAGAGTTGGAAGGGACCTCTAGAGATCATCTAGTCCAACTCCCCTGCTAAAGCAGGATTGCCTAGAGCACATTACTCAGGACTGCATCCAGGCGGGTCTTGAAAATCTCCAGAGAAGGGACTCCACAACCTCCCTGGGCAGCCTGTGCCAGTGCTCTGTCACCCTCACCGTAAAGAAGTTTCTCCGTGTATTTGAACGGAACTTCCTGTGTTCTAACTTGTGCCCATTACCCCTCATCCTGTTACTGGGAACCATTGAAAAGAGCCTGGCTCCATCCTCCTTCAACCCACCCTTCAGATACTTGTAAGCATTAATAAGGTCTCCCCTCAGCCTTCTCTTCTCCTGGCTAAAGGGTCCCAGCTCTCTCAGCCTTTCCTCATAAGGCAGATGCTCCAATCCCTTAATCATCTTATTTGCCCTTCACTGGACTCGCTCCAGCAGTTCCCTGTCCCTCCTGAACTGGGGAGCCCAAAACTGGACACAGTATTCCAGTTGTGGCCTCACCAGTGCAGAGTAGAGGGGGAGAATGACCTCTTTTGACCTACTGGCCACACTCTTCCCTATGCAGCCCAGGATTCCATTGACCTTTTTGGCAACAAGGGCACATTGCTGGGCCATGGATAATTTACTGTATACCATGACCCCCAGATCCTTCTCCTCAGAGCTACAATGAGCATACTGGAACCATTACACGTACCCACTTAGAGTTGACCATCCCAGAGGAACACTTGTAGTTCAGGAGTGGCAGAGAGGAGAGAGTGACTTGCTTGAACATGCATGATTTCTGCAAGGACCCGATAAGAGGGATAGGGTGCCTCTTGCTCATAATTCAGGGCAGTGATCTCACCCTCAGTACTTCAGTTCAAAAGCAGACCCTGCACGTGGTCAAGCATGCTGGGTGAGGCATGAGTACTAGCAAGTTAGGAATGAAACTGTGTGCCATAGTGGGGACAAGGGGTCAGCAGGGCGTGCTGCTCAAGTCAAGCATGGGTACAATTAAAGCAAATAGGTGAGCAAGAGCAGATACTTCATTTGAATATTTAAAAGTTTCAGGCCCATGCTGGGGTACAGATGGCCAAGATAGCATAGTCATACTCCCTGTGCTGCAGAGGTCAGAACAGATGCCTATACAATGTACCTCTGTCACTGACTTAGAATTGCTTAGGCTGTTTTTTACATGCAGAAAATGGAATGGCGACCTACTTCCTTGGTTTTAACTCCCTTGCAGAAGAGGCAGTTTCTCTGCTTTCCTGTTGGTAAGGAAAGTAAATATCTACAGAAAAAAACTCTTTGCTTGACATGTTTTTATTCCAGCTGAAAATACTTGGCTCCCCAGCATCTGGAAAGGAGACTTGCCTGTATAATTTGTTTCTCTGCATTGTGAGGAATCACCATGTGTGAACACTATTTTTCATTTCTTTCAGACAAATACCATTCTGCCAGTACTTTTTAATTTCATTTTTCCTGCTACTACTTTGTGTTTTGATGCTACAAACATTGTTCCCTTCTTCCTTTGAGTTAAATGATTTTTGTAGCAGCACGTTTCCTAGACACAGGCATCTGAGGAGAAACAACTGATCATTTGTAATCCTTGCCAATTTCTATATTGTCAACCCAAAGGCAGTATGACCTTACTTTTTAAATGTTTCCTTTTCCTCTGCACTTAAGGTACTATCTTCTAAGCAACAAAGCTGCATTTTGTTCGTCTATAAAGGTCCCTGTGTGTTGACATACGCATTTTTCATGGCAGAAACAGTGACTGTGGCATCTCAAAAAGTTTTCTTTTGCACCTGTCACAGAAAGAATAATAAATCTTACTTTTCAGTCACAAAAAGCCAGCAGGTTTCATGTTGAAATCTAGCACTGGTTCTTTTTTAGATTATATGGAATATACATCCACTTGTCTCTTGGCTTTACAAATCTTATATGAGATCACTTTGGGCTGCTGCTAGGTAGAATGACACCTACTGAATCAGGAAATATGACAATTGTTCTTATATTGGAAATCTGCAATGCCATCCAATATTTTCCCATAGTATCAGTGGGTTGACGGCCTGACTGGTTCTTTGGAGCTCCAGCATCTAGTCGGACAGCCCTGGCAGATCTTTTTTTATTTACTTGAGCAATTGATGTAAGCCCCCAATTCAGGTTCCCAGTACTGTCGTTTTTCTTGAAATATCTTCCAGTTTGGATTTTCACAAAGAGAGAGATCTTGACAAAACATTTGGTCAGACAGCCATGCACTACATGTGCTTACAGGGAGCTATTCTTCATAAACTTATTTTGTCTATTTGGCATTTCCATTTTCTCAATTTTTTTTTACAGAAGTCTCTGCTCACTACCTGCAAAAGTAATGGCTAGGGTCCACTTTATTCTGGTAAAGTTTTCCGGTTCCTCACAGGAAGCTGGATGATACCTTCTTTTTCACAGCTGCTAAAGGCTTTATAAACCATAGTTAAAGTATTACATAGAAGATTAACTAAATACAATATCCTTCACATCTGTCTTTAAAGTATCATGTATATGCTTTATCTAGAATTCTTAAAAATAGAATGGATCAAATTTGTACAGTTTAGCCTTAAAAAAAAATGTTAAAAAAGTTTCTGCTCCTTCAACACCTATTTGCATATTTTATAATAATCTTCATATGAAACATTCCCCAGAGAAAACACACAATAGCCTTTTGGACATGTACCAGAAACTACAGCAACTCTTAATCCTGGGATTACTCAAACTCATGTTTGAGAGAGTTGCTCTCTGCCTGTGAATCCCAGTGAATTGTCATCCCGTTGAATCCCTAGGTATTTGCTGCCATGTAAAACAGTGTCCGTAATAGAAACCAAGCGTGCCTACAGCTGTCTAGTCTGTACTCCAGTGACTACAGAGTTCTCCCAAGAGACAAGAGGGATTTGCTGAGGTTTACCATAGTGCTGGAGAGGGCTACACAGAGTGTGTTATTGAGTAGGATGGGACTTTGTTGTGTCTTAAAATAGCCTTATTGTTCTGCAGTTTTTCAGAAATAAAAAAATAAAAAATCGGGTTTGTGAGCCCTGAAGGGTTCAGACCTCTGCATACTAAAGAGACTTTGCTCTTTATTTATAGTATCTAGCTGTGAGCAAGAAACAGGACTTGGGGGACAACTCTACCCTCAGGGCTTCTGGGCTACTTTAGATGGAACTATCCTGCAAGTATAGGCACTTAACCAGAGAGGTTTACCTGAGGACGGGAAGAACATGGACAGATTCCCACGATACTTGACAGGGTTGCAAGTCACCAAGCAGAGGAATCGTTTTGGAAATCCTGTTTTCTGTGTCTGGCTGACACTGAATTTATCCTTCATACTGGCAGAGTTAAACAAGAAAGTATTCACAGCCCTATTTATCTTAAATTCAGCTGAAACCAATGCAAATTCTTACTATACTTCAGACACGAATTAAATTCTATATACTCAGTTTTTAAATATTTAACAGTGTCAATAAAAAGTGACTCCAGGAATTGATATGTTACCTTTATGCCTAATAGACGATGGAATGACAGGAGTATTGCAGCTCTATATTCTCTCAGCCACTGGAAATCTTGACTTTTATTAAAAACTTGGATAAGGGTAATTGTAGAGAACCAATACCAGACGTGATTTTGTCTCGACATTGCTGCCATGCCACATCTTCCGGGAGGACCATCTTCTTCATGGTTTTGGAAGTAGACAATGTTGTGCGCCTGTGAGGGGACGAAGGGTGCGAAAAGGGCAGGAAGAGGCTTGTTAGGGGACCAGTGCTTCCCGTCAATCTGCGCATGAGCAAGAGCCCTATATAAGGAGCACGAGTCTTTAAGCGGGCCTCTTTTGTTCTTCCCTTCTTCTCACCTCCCTGCCCCGTGCCACCCCAGACCCAGGACTATACGAAACGTGTAGCGATTGAAGACTGGACAGAATCAGCAGAAAACCGTTGGACTCAGGGTGGTAGTAGTGAACTTTTTCCGTCTTTCTTTGTTTTCTTCTTTACCCCCTTTTCCTTTCCCCATTTGCCTCCCCTTTGCCTCCTTTTTTACCATTCCTTTGCGGTTTGTTAGGAGAATTAAGTAAAATGTTGCACAACATTTGACTGACTTCAGCATCTTAATCTCGTTTTTTGTATACTTTTTTCCTTCTCATCTAATCAATGCCATGTTTCCACTGGAGCACAAAAGCTACCACTGTCCAGTATAGAAGTAGTTCAATAAAGGGCTTATCTATTCGTGGCTGACTATTAAATAATTAATTACAGGAAATTTTAAAAAATGGTTATTATATTAAACATTAATGTTTTATGCTAGGGTTCCAAACAAAATGGAATTTAATAAACTTTATGACAATCCAGGTCTGCTGCTTAAACTGTTATAAGTTGGGGTATCTTTGCAGCTGATGATAGTAAACACTTCTTGTATATTTTCCACTAACCTTGCTTTTGCTCCTGCCATTACCTTAACTACTGTATCTTCAATAATCCAATTCATGATCTCCACTAAAGCTTGAAATCAGCAAAGCTATTACGTGCATACCTAAAGTTCAAAATGTGTTGTTTTTAACAACACATTTTAGGCAACTGATAAATTACACTGTTGAACAAAGTCTATGCTTTGTTCTACATGAGTGCTAATACACTGCCGCACTGTTCTCATTTTCAGGATTTTTATCTAAATACCGCTTTTAAGAAATGTGAGCTTTTCCTTGAGATACCTTGCATTGGATTACTGCAAGTGTTTTTCATTGTAATATAATGTCCTCAGTGAGAGAAGAACAGACACCATTTTTTTAAAATTGTGTCTCAGAGCCAGCAACCAATAAGTCTTCTTTGAAAATGGAACACTGGAACACAGTGCTACAAAGATAGTTCTATTCAAAGACAGATAAAAGGAATATTCTTTTTCTCCATTCATGAAAACAAAGTAAAGCAAACTATAACTCCAGTAAGACCATTTTGCTCTGAAGTTAAACAGTCCCAGTCTTCTACGTGAAGACAGTTTCAAGTTGCCAAGTAAAAATTGCTTTCTTTTTCTTTGATTATTAAGGAAGAATTAAATTACAAATGTTCTTCAGTTTGTCATATGAAGTTTAAATGGATGCTATTTAAAACCTTGCTCCTTTTTACCCCCAAAAGGCAAAGGAGAAGAGCTTTCAACTAAATAAAATAAGTTGTCTTTTAACATTGATTATGCACAACTGAGAATAATTGTTTAAGTCTGGCATTTGTTTAGAGAAAGCTTTCTGAAAGTTAAAATATTCACTATAAGGTCAACTTCATACAGAACAAATACCTATTCATTAATTCATGCTTTTTGTGGATGAAAGTACATAAAGACCATGCTTCGGTATGATTAAGTCATCCCTGAGACTGAAACATTGTACTGGTACTCAAATGCATGCATTTGCTCATCTTGGAAAGAAAATCATAAAACTATTTTTAGTATACCAAAAAAAAGTGTAATAATTACAAAGTGAAGCTTAGATATGCTTCTTATTTTTCTAAGCTGTGAAGGAGCTTTCAAGAAATCAAAGTGGACAAAAGAAAAAAACTAGAATCTGATAAGAAGGTACAATAAGATTATCCAAAACTATGTTTTGGTGTAAACAGGAAATTAATTTTTAATATTAAAAATTCCGCTATATTCTGAATGCCAGAAGATAATAGAAAGGAATGTTTTTGAATAAATACATTCCATACTTCATACCAATAACTATGATCTAATCTGGAAATATATTAATGAAAGATATTAAACTGAAGATTAGTATAATAGAGAAGAAAAAAGAATTAATAACGTTGTAACCATTGGGTTAAAAAAGCTATCTTTTCCTTCCTTTGTCTTTGTTTACAGCTGAAATTGCAGCTTTCCTTCATATTGCTGATGCAATTTAAAGTTATGTGCAAAAACTGTCATTATTCTTTATTTTTATATCTAGATCAAAATTTCACAGTATCTGGAATAATTCAAATTTTTGCAAATTTACCAGAAAAACAAAAATAACATAATAATCACAGGAGATTTTTTTTTTTTCTTCTCATGAAAAGCAAGGACGCATCTTAGATCCGTAAAAATAAACAGGAATTTTCCAACTCGATTTATGGGATCCATACTCTTCTGACAGTGTCTGATCTCTGTGCCCGTTCCATCAACATTAGCAATAAAATGCTTTGATAATCTCTGAGTATTGACCTGAACTGCTCGCTGTGCACATTGCACATTGATCCTTGTATTCTTAAAGGGCTATTCTTGTAAACTGAGAGCTCTTACATTTCTTGCTATCTGCTCACAAGGCTTTCCAATTCAGTAATGCTCTGCAAACACTTAGACTTTTTCTTTGGAGGTGAGGTTTGAAGATGAATATATAAAACAACACATAAAATATCAGTACAAAATACAGTAATTAATTTCAAGAGAAAACTGGAATACATTCAGAAAAAAACTGAAATATGAAACCAATTCCATATGGGGAAAAAATGGAGTATCAAAAAGTTCTTCATCTTGGAAAGAAGAGATTTAAGTGCATATAATGGAGTTCTACAAAATTGGGAAAAGCTAAAATAATCCACCGTTCACTCCTTCTTCTAACAGAAGAAAAAAGGACCATGAAAAGAAGCTACTAGAAGTTTCTAAACAAATACAAGGATGTTTTTTCACAGAACGGGTAGCGGCATCATTGAGGAACTTGCCAGAACATATGATAGATGCAACCTATAGATGCAGATACTTGATCTTTTTTTCAGACTTTTCTAAGTGTTTGCTAATGGCCACAGCTGGAGGCAGAATGCTGGGCTAGATGGAGCCTCATTTCAAACCACTGTGGCTGTTCTTGGGTTCAGTTTGAAGAAACAAGACTGAAAAAAAATATCCAACCTCAGGATACATCAGACTATGTTTATGCTAACTGTACTCCAGCTCAGAAGTGTAATTCTGAAATGTTTATTCTGAGTATCACTTGCAAATTACCATAGTGATCTAGGTGTCAAGGGAATAAACCTTTCTGAATATTTCATTTGACCTCTTAGCTAGTACAGCACCAAACATTTCATACAAGACTTCATTCATTCGTTCAAGGCGACATGGTCAAATCAAGCATGAGTTTGACAGCTATTCTTGACTTAAGAAATATAAATGCTAGGTTAATATTCCATCTAAATATGGCGTACTCCATTTCTCCACATTGTATTATTAGACATGGCAGTAGTCTCTTCTTTCAGCTCTAAGTACCATGATACAGTCACATTACTCTGCTCTTACTTTTTCTCAAAAAATACGTATAGGCTAATCAGAAGTGCATCTGATCACCAAGTAGGCATACAGTGTTGTTAATGTGGCCTGTCAACAAGAAATGTGTCTACATCTCAGCCAAGTTCACAGCCCACATTGCCATCCATTCTGCCATGGCCAAATTGAGCACTGGTACCCTATCTAACTGCTCTGAAACTTGTTTCCAACTCTGTACCTATCTGATTAAAACCTGGTTTAAAAGGTAGATGGGTAGACTGTAGATGGGTCCAGGTATTATACTTGTCTTTTAAATCTTGCATACCCAAGCTCGTGTCTATTCCCTTTTTTTTTTCCTCCTCATTTCCTCAGTATTTTGCCCTCAGTTTAACACTTTATATTTAAAACTTCTTACCTTCTTCTGAAAACACACTTTTCAACATTCCAGGTGCTCATTTTTAAAAGATTAACTATGGTGTTATAGTATAAATACATATGAAAAAAACAAGGAGTAGTGTGCCCAGAAGAGGGTGACCAATATAGCGAAAGGTCTTGAGGGCAAAACTTATAATGAGCAGCTGAGGTGAATTTGTTTGTTCGGCTTGAGAAGAGAAGGCTGAGGGGTGACTTCACCACAGTCTACACCTTCCTCAAGGAGGGAAGCAGAGGGGGAGGAACTGATCTGGTGACCAGCAGTAGCACACGTTGAAATGGAATGAAGCTATGTTAGGGGAAGTTCAGACTGGAAATTAGGAGAAGTTTATTCACTGAGAGGGGGGGCAGTGATTGGAACAGGCTCCCCAGGGAAGTGGTCACGGCAGCAAGCCTGTCAGAGTTCAAGGAGTGTCTGGACGACACTCTTAGGTATATGGTTTAGTTTTAAGTAGTCCTGTGAGGAGCAGGGACTTGGTCCCTTCCAAGTCAAGATATTCTATGATTCTGTGATCCTATGGTAACTGTGCTAAGACAAACACTCAGAAATTAAAAAAAAATGCATTAATGCATTAAGTAAGTTGATAATCTTGCAACTATTCTTTGGTAGGATTTAAATGTTTAAAAGGTAACTTAAGAAATAAGAAGTACCTTGTAGTACCTAATAACTAAAGTCGGGTTTTAGCTGGACAGTACAAGCCACCTGTCCAACTAGACTTAAAGTTATTACTCGTGATAGTTAGCATGCTTCTGAGCTGACAAAATTCTTCAGAATAAGATGTATCTTGACTGTTCTGCAGATGTTTGCTGTCAGCAGGCATATGGCAATTAAGGAGTTCATTTCTGTTTGGGTGGGTTTTGTTTGGTTTGGGGCTTTGGGGGTTTTATTTTTGGAGGGGGTGTTTGTAACTGGAAACAACTGGTCTTTATCTCCCTTTAGGCTGACCTTCTCCCACTCTTCGTCTACCTCATTACGTCCTTCCTGGGTATTCCTCCCAGGATCCATTCTTACAAGATCTTTTTTCTGGTAATATTATTTTCCTCTCCCAATCCTCATTGTCCCTTGAGCCTCTTTCTGTCTGTCTCTTACTATACATCCTAACTTCCACTACGGATGCCACGTCCAGCCATTGACACTAATACCCTCCAAAAGACTTAATTTGGCAGAGCAGAGCTAGTAACAATCACCTGTCAACCTTCCAATTAAATTGTAAGTCCCTACTTCAAAACACAGAGGTTAAAATTCTCCATAAAATAGATACAAGAGTTTTTAATAGCACCAAAACAGCATATGTTCCTCTGATCTGACTCTTGGAAAGAGTTGTTGAATTTTTTTTTTTTTTAATTAATCTTTAAAAAAAAAAAAAATCAAGCTAGGGCAAGCATCAAGTGGGAAGTTAAATTAAAGACCTTAAAAGTTCAGCTAAAAAGTTATGATTTGACTGTCAGAACTGGAAAACAGAGTCACATCATAGAAAATGATGAAAGGCTTTAGTTAGTGGAAAAATATGGCTTCTCCCTACATCAAGAAGGTAATTTTATGTTATGGATCTTATTCATTCCAAATAAATTAAACCCATTATGTTAAGAAGGTTGAGCCACCATCCCTGGAGATATTTAAAAGACATGTAGACGTGGCACTTAGGGACATGCTTTAGTAGTGGACTTGGTAGTTTTTAGGTTTACAGTTGGACTCGACAATCTTAAGGGTCTTTTTCAACCTAAATGATTCTATGATTTTAAGAAATACTTTGCATGCCTATACAAAAAGTCATGCTGAAAACACTAGAACAAAACTAGTTTGGCAAAAATGGCAAAATAGCTTTTTAACATCTTTTACTGGCAGCAACATTATAATATCCTTCTTCTTAAGTTGTTTAGTAATTTACTCAATATGCTGTTCCATTGAAATTAAGTTTTTCAGTAGGAGTATAAGTATAAGAACACAGCCCTTCATCAGACAATAAAGATATTGAAGAAATTCAGCAAACCAGATAGTGAAATACATTTTAATTTTGTCATGTTATGCCAGGCTAAGAACATACGGAGTAATTACTATTTAATGTGTCTCAGGAGAATTTATTGCTAAAGTAAGTTAAAAAGAAATGAAAGTTGAAAAAGTATGATTATTTAAATCAAAATTATTTGTAGTTGACATAGATATCACTTTCTTTAATATCTAGTTAGAAAATACTAATTTTCAGGTTTCATTAATTCATGAAATTGTTAGTTGCTGTCAGCTTAAGTTGTCGATTAATATATCCTGAGTTTCTTGATGGCCAAGCCATTCTCCCAAGTAAGAATCAACAACAAAAAGATGTGAATTAGCCTCCTGTCCTCATATATTTAAATATACCCATACTTTATAATAAGAATGTGTATGGTATTGTTGTTTAAAAAGATAGACAGCTTTTTTCAAATTACATAAATTAACTCAAACATCCTTTATGCGATACATCAAGCCAATAAAAGTAAGGCTTGGTTGGTAGAAGTGAGATGCATCCAAAACTGGTATAATTAAAAAATTGAATTATGGTAATGCAACTGAGCTTGACATTCTAAACTAGCTAGAGAGCTTAAATATTAAGTGGTTGATATAATAACAACATAAAATAACAACATAAAAAAAACAGTTTCTGTTCCAAAAGATAAGAAGGTACCAAATACTTTGCCTTTTTTTTAAGGGCTTTTGGGATCACTTTGGAAAATTTAGACAGCTAGGTGCCCCATGTATGCCTAGCAAGTTACTTAGCATTTTTCTTTAACCAGACCAAAATAAAGTGAAAAAGAATGAAAAAAAATAAGTTGGAAAAAGTAAGCTATGTTGAGATTGCTCACTGCTCTTACTTGCTGTAGTGGGAAAAATGTATTGCTAATTTCTTAAAACACTGTGAATGTACTGAGAAAAAGTGGATAAAGCAGAAAAATCTGTTCATGTAATTTATGATGTACAAGATGCTATTGAAAAAAAATTGTTGTTATGGTTTAAAACTGTCTAGAAAACAAAGCTAAGACATCATATTGAGATTCAAAATCTTAATAATAAGAAGGCTAAACCCAAGACATTTGTTTTTCAGAATCATATGGTCAGGTTTGTTGAATGTTTCTCTCTCCTGTGAATTGGTTTCACCATAAGGCTACTTGCAAATTTTCTTCTCTTTCAAGATCCTTCTTGTTGATTTTTAAAGGTCAAAAAATAATTAGCAAGTTACTCCGAGAGGAATGTCAGAGGAACTACTGCAATGTGTCCTTCATTACAAAGCAAAAGCACCGCTGCATTACTTGAGATAACATCTGATAAATATCCATTGCAAAATTAAATGTAGAAAGCTGTCATCAGATTTTCAGTAGCATTGTTTTTATACATTTAATATACAGAATCATATTTCTGAGTTGCCATATTGTGTTACTCTTGATTGATACAAAAGTTCAGTAATATAAAAATTCAAAAAACATTTTCATCTCTCTGGGTAACGTATCGGTAGAGGAGAAGACAGAATCCCTTTTGCTACTATGTCATCCTAAATGGAGAAAAATACTACTGCTGATGCTTGGAAGAGCAGAATGCAGACATTGCTTTTCCTCCTGTGGAAGTGAAAAAGAGTCTGGCCTTACTGCCACGTAAAAGGAAATGAAATGTGACTGGATACACAGGCAATTTATGCGGTGTCCTATGTTGCCATTAGTCTTCATGCTTCAGACTCATTTAGCACGAGTCAAAGTAGAACCTCTGTGTACACAGACTCGCAGTCTTCTCTGCAAAGTCACATCATCTTACTCTCATGCCTGAACATGTGGTATTGAAAAGGGACACTTTTCAATGAGTGCAAACTACTATTTGCACTCAGTCAGAAATACCTACATTACTATTTTCTACCTATTCTATCAAAAGTCCAATGACGAAATCCTGTCTAAATTAAAGAGCAATGGAAACAGGGGTTCAAAATGCAACTGCTGATGGACCCAAAGTCTTTGCAACGTCACTTCCAAAATCCATGCTAATGCACAGCAGGCACAGAGCTATCTATTGCTTCAATTTGTACTTATGCTAAGTAAATTGTAGCAAGAGGGAAAGAAGCAAATCTCGCTTAAAGTGAAAAGAAGAAAACAAATTTTGCAGGCAAAGAGGACAATCCTGCTCCATTTCAATTACTTAAAGACTATTTGTGCTTGTATTTTTTTCACATTATTATGCATATCATCCCTTGTTTTTGCTTTCCTACCTCTGTACACTATTCCTTTTTTTTTTTTTTTAACCTAGCAGAATGCAAGGAAATCTCTCAGGGGTTTAAAGGCCAATAAAACAACCAGTCAATGCCGTTCAGCTTTTAAAACTCTTTAATCCCTGTAAGAAATTTTCTTGAGAAAGATTTACAAGATAAAGTCAGCAGCAATTAGCTTCCGAAGTGTTCCCTTTTCCAAATGGTTTATATTGTGCTTATCCTGCAGAAATTGATTAGGTGCATCTTACTGGAAAATCTTTGAGTCTCAACACTTCTATGTCTAGAGCATAAATTGTTCTGAGGCAAGCTGTTTCTTTTTTTGTAAGGGGAAAGAATCAGGAAGAAATTTCTTCTTATGAAAGAAAGAAATCTATTTTCTGATAGGATGTTTGCACAAATTACAGCTGTTTGTTGCTGCTGAAAGATTTTAAATGTCTCAGTAAATCTTGATATGATTAGTAATCTTTAGGCGATGTTAGCAAAAGAGAACAATATGTTGTTTTATAATCCTTATCTCCATTTTATGAAGTAGGTGTTTGTAATACATGAATGTGCACATTCTGTAATATGAAGGGCCTTGAAAGAATTTGAGACTTAAAAAATACACACAGGAACAAGACTGAAAATAAAAATTGTCCATTCAAATAGATGTTCATACACTCGCAATAAATTGGAAATGGCATACATTTAATAGCTCCTAGTTATGCTCATTTCAGAAAGAATACTTAGGTAAGAGCTGTAGCTGAAAAAGTCTCACCCACTGGGATTCCTATTGAGATCACACACATGCAATCAGAAAAATGCATAAGCATTTCTAGATAAATTATACATGAATCTGAATAAGCAATTAACAGCTTGATTTGATTTGCTCAATTTAGGGATCAAAAATATCAGAGCACAACTAATGACACAGGAAAATCACTTCGGTGTTTCTGGGGAGGGAAAGAGAAAGAAAAGCCAGAGAAGATGCAGAAGGATGCAACCCCCTACACCAATTCATTTGGTGAGGCGCTTTTTGAAAGCAGTTAACTAACACAGTGAAAACATTTTTTTTTTAAGGCTGAAGATGCATAGCTAACCAATCAAACACTGATTTCTGTAAGGCTTTTAAAAGAAGATTTTAAATAAGGGTGTGCAAACTGGTTCTTCTAATCACTTCTCTCATACACATTCTTTACCAGAGTCAGACAGTTCAGGATAGAGAATTGATATTTCTTCATTTCATCTTCACATTCCTGCTATATACACAAACCATTGAACCTCAAGATTTCCAGTCTCATTTCTGGGCCAATTTACAACTCCCTAGGGTACAGAATAAAAATAGAAAAAATATATTTTCTTTAAAAAAAACTACCAAAATCACAACCAAGCTACAGACTACTCAGATAAATGACAAATCTTTTGCTCTAGTTCTAGCAGACAATTTCAGCTAATTTTTACATTTTTGGATACTGTTGATACAGTGGAAAACTTGAATTTTTTTCATGTGACACTAACTACCGAGTGACTTATCAAAGCAAACAAACCTCTAAATATTTTCCCACCATTAATACAGAAGTGTTAATGAGCAACAAAATAGCATTTAGGACAGACAAATAGTTTATGACTCTTCCTTGTTAAATACAGAGGCACTCTGGGGCACAACATATTAAAAGACTTTTTTTCCCCCACACACAATTCCATTAATCTCAGTGAGGAAGTATTTCCAAGACCTGTTTCTATTGCTTTTCTATAGCAGTACAAAGGCCAAAAAGATTTTCACAGACGAATAGATTTACATAACTACTACTTCTCACACCATACTCTTAATGTTCCCTGCATGTTGTGAAGTGTTGGTAATCTACCTAGTTAGGTATTCCTTAGAGAACAGAGAAGGGGAAGATGGTCCAGTTATTATTTTATTTAAAGTTCAAAGATGACAGTTCTAAAGATGACAACATGAAATGTATTTCGTGATTACATGGAGCTTGTGTTCTCCTTTTGGGATATTACCATTTTCAGTGGGAGAGGAAGTAGGTCAGTTATCTTCAAAACTTACTCTCTAATAAATATGTCTGCTTTTCCCTCCTTTTTAATGCAATATCCACTCTTTGATCATTAATGAATGTCATGGTTTGGCCTCAGCCAGCAACAGAGAACCACGCAGCCACTCGCTCAACTCCCACAGCCGTGGGAAGAATCGGCAGAAAAGGGCAAAACTCGTGGGTTGAAATATTATAATTTAACAGAACAGACAAAGGGAAGAAGAAAGAAAAACAATAACAGACATAAAGGAATATAAGAACGCAATTACAGTACCGCCGCACAGCACATCGACCAGACCCGCATGGGAAAAGCTCACCCCCAAGTGGCAACTGACTCCCTCTCCCCGGCTAGCTCCTCTTATAGCTGGGCATGGGTCACGTGGTATGGAATAATTGCCTCCCCTGCCGGCTCCTTGGGGAAATTAACCTCATCCTTGCCGGAACCAGGACAATGAAGTAGGTAGAACATTAAAAGTGCCTTGTCTTAAATTTAGGAGATGGGAAATTAGTAAACTAGAGAATCTAAACTAGACAATCTTCAAAAATTACAAGATTTAAAGCCTCATTCACCATTTATAACTTTGTGTTTGATGCTTAAGTTTCCCTTGGGAGCCACAGGGCAGAAGAAATAATCTTTAATACCACCAGCATTTTTCTCCATGAAAAAAAAGAAAAACAACAACAAACAACAAAACCTTCTGAAGGGTGATCTCATTAAATGTTTCTCACATACATTGTATTTAGTTCATTCTGTCTCTCCTCAGTCTTACCAAATAATATTCTGCAGGGAGAATAAGAGATCTTACCAAATAATATTCTGCAGGGAGAATAAGAGATCCCTTCTAGTCAAGATTGCAATTTATTCTTCTGTCTCCTAGATAAAAGATGTAACCTTTTGTCAAATGTATGCTTTCCTTGGGTGTTCACTGACTCTTACCCTGTATGATGTAAGAGTCCTGTTTTTTCTGCATTACTAATCACATAGATGCATCATGTATTTGTTCCCCAGTTTGAACCCCTGACCTTTGTGCTATTAAAATCATGCACCTGGGACTAGAATTATACAGTTACTTGTACATTACAACATGTCCTGTTCACTTGCACATTAATCTATGTTTGCAGTTCAACTACTTTAATGACTGATGCATCATTCAAATCACGGTTTACTGTCAAAGCATTTACTGTTGCATGTTTGAGTTTGAAAACTTTTTGCAAGCCTTACAACATGTTATCCAGTATGATTGCCTTACACAAGTGGCTGGTGTAATGCTGATCTTCACATGAAACAAATTGTTCCAAGTTCCATGACAGAACGTCCAGAGCTGATGATGCTTGAAAGAAATCACTCTCAGGATATTTTTGTAAAGCTTGCAGAGAAGAAGACAAGACGCTGTAGTAAAAGGGCAGAATAACACTGTATTTTGATTTAGCCAGTAGCTGAACTGTGTAGGAATTGGGATTTCCTCATGTGAAAAACTATTATTTCAGGTTAATCCTATGAAATTTATGAAGAATGCAATTTTTCAGAGGAAAGTATTTTGAGGCTTTTATTTTGTCAGTCATTTTACAGACTGCATTACAAAACAAGAAAGGTATTTTGAAAATAATATTAAAGGTGTTTCTAGCCATTTCCTTTAAAACGCTGAAAAATAAGATTTTACAAAACTGGTATATTGACATGATAGGTTTTGCTTCTTCCAAATTAATATATTCAGATGGAAATTGTGTCCTAGATAATTGACTAATTTTCAGTGTTAGTTATTTTTCTTGTCATACACCACAACCTGTGATTTTTTTTAGATCGTTGTTGTAGTTTAACCCCAACTGGCAACTAGGACCATACAGCCACTCTCTCCTCCCTTCAGCCCATCTCTCCCCTTGGAAGAGTAGGCAGAAGAACGAAAAAAAGGAGAAGGAAAAGACTCATGGGTTGAGATAAAGACAGTTTAATAGAACAATAAGAGAAAAAGAAAATAATAATAACAAAAATAACAATAATAATAATAATGACACAAATCATTCAATGCCCGGTTGGCATCATCCTGAGCAGTGATTGCAGATTTGCACCCCTGGCCAACCCCCATGTATGTACTGAGCATGACGTCTATGGTAAAGAATATTCCACGGGCCATTCAATTGTTCTGTCTATGCTTCCTTTCAGCTTCTGTGTGAAGCTAAAGAGAGTCCTTGAAAAGCATAAACATTGCCTACCAACAACTATAACTATATATTGCTGACATTCCTTTCACTACAATCTCTAGAAAGAAAATTAACTCTTCCTCGCTGAAACTAGAACAATCATTTAGAAAAAAAAGACTGAAAATATTTCTATAGGACTGGCTTTCTGCAATCAAACATTCTTAGTGCATTAACTGCATATTGCAGGACAGAAATAGGACAAAGCTGTTATAGTTTCACGGATTTTTTTGACAGAATGAACAACATCATAGAAGTCACAATTTAACTTTTATTTTAATTATTCACAGCATTTTTTTTATTAATCTGCTAAGAATGTAAAATCACAGTTTCAGGAAAAGGTCTTTTATTTCATGGAATCATAGAATGGTTAGAGTTGAAAGTGACTGTAAAGATCATGTTGTTTCAACACCTCTGCCATGGTCAGGGACACCTTCCACAGGACCAGGTTAATCAAAACCCCATCCAACCTGGCCTTGAACACCTCCAGGGATGGGTCAGCCACAACTTCTCTGGGCAAACTGTTCCTGTGTCTCACCAACCTTCTTCCTGATATCTAATCAAAACCTACCCTCTTCCAGTTTGAAGTCATTCCACCTCATCCTATCCCTACATCCCTTGTAAAAACTCTCTCCAGCTTTCTTGTAGGCCTTCTTCAGATACTGGAAGGCCATGTAAGGTCTTCCCGGAACCTTCTCTTCTCTAGGCTGAACAACCCCAACTCTCTCAGGCTGTCTTCATAGGAGAGGTGTTCCAGCCCTCTGATCATCTTCGGGGTCCTCCTCTGGACCAACTACAATAGTTCCGTGCCCTTCTTACACTGAAGACTCCAACCTGGATGCAGTAGTCCAGGTGGGGTCTCACCAGGAGACCCCACCTGGGGGAGAATCACCTCCCTTGACCTGTGGGCCACACTTCTTTTGATGCAGCCCAGGATTTGTATTCTTCATAATTATCATCAAGCTAAAAAACAAAGGTAGGTCTCAATAAAGCATCAGGAGTGGATGACATTAACCCATGCATTCTGGAAAAATTCAAAGGTGGAATCAGAAAACTTCCCGCCAACTGCATTTTTGATCGCACATGGTCACTCTGCCAGAGATCTGTTAGACTGCCTTCTTAACTCCCATCTAGACAAGGGGAACTCTATAGGATACACTGTAGGATCTCTACAGAGTAGGATGCTGTAGAGTAACATGGGGAACTGCAGGCTGGTGAATCTGACTTCCATCTCTTAAGGGTTTGTAACCAGGAACATGGCTGTGGAGAGTGTATTGGGAAATGGACAGTCTGGCTTTTGTAATGGAAATCCTGTCTCACTAGCCTGCTGGCATCTTAGGAGATGTCAATAACTACATGAATAAGAAGCATCAGGTAGACACAATACATTTGGCTTTTCAAAAAACCTTGAGAAAGTTCTAGCCTAAAAATCATCTTCAACTACGTCAGGTTGCTCAGAGCCCCATCCAATCTGACCTTGAATGTTTCCAGGGATGATGCATCTACCACCTCTCTGGGAAACTTGTCCCAGTGTTTCACCACCCTCATTTAAAAAAAAAAAAATTCTTCCTTATGTCCAGTCTAAATCTACCTGTTTTTAGTTTAAAACCATTACCCTTTGTCCTATTACAACATTTCCTGATGAAAAGTTTGTCCCTATCTTTAAGTCTCCTTTAAGTATTGAAAGGCCACAATAAGGTCTCTCTTCTCCAGGCTGAACAACCCCAACTCTCTCAGCCTGTCCTCACAGGAGAGTTGCTCCATCCCTCTAATCATTTTTGTGGCCCTCTTCTGGACCAGCTCCAACAGGTCCATGTCTTTCCTATGTTGGGGGCTCCAGAGCTGGACGCAGTGCACACGAGAGCGGAGCAAAGGGGCAGAATCACCTCCCTCAATCTGCTGGCCACTCTTCTTTTGACGCAGGCCAGGATACATTTGGCCTTCTGGGCTGTGAGTGTACATTGTCAGCTCACGTTGGGCTTTTCATCCACTAGTACCCCCAAGTCCTTCTCAGTAGGGCTGCTTTTATGCCCTCCATCCCCCAACCTATATTGATACTGAGGATTGCCCCGACACATGGGCAGAACCTTGTACTTGGCCTTGCTGAACCTCATGAGGTTCACATGGGCCCACATCTCAAGATTGTCCAGGTCCCTCTAGATGGTATTCCATCCTGCAGTCATGTCAACCACACCACTCAGCTTGGTATTGTCTGCAAACTTGCTGAGGGTGAACTCCATCCCATGATCTGTCATTGATGAAGATACTAAGCAGTACTAGTCCCAGTACTGACCCCTGAGGGACACTAGTTGTCACCGATCTCCATCGCGAAATCAAGCCATTGACCACTACGCTCTGGAAGTGACCATCCAACCAATTCCTCATCCACCAAACAGTCCACCTATCAAATCTACACCTCTCCAATTTAGAGAGAAGGATGTTGTGGGGGATCGTGTCAAGGGCCTTACCGAAGACCTCTGTAGCTCTTTACTTTTCCACTGATGTAGTCACTCCAACATAGAAGGCCAGTAGGTTGGTCAGGCAGGACTTTCCCTTGGTGAAGCCATGCTGGTTGTCTCAAAACATCTCGCTGTCTTCCATGTGCCTTAGCATAACTTCTAGGAGGATCTGTTCCATGATCTTCCTTGGCACAGAGATGAAGGGTGAGAGGGTTCCCAGGGTCCTCCTTTCTACCCCTTTGTAAATAGGTGCAACGTTTTCCTTTTCCCAGTCACTAGGGACTTCACCTAACTGCCATGACTTTTCAAACATCATGGTGAGTGGCTTGGCAACTACATCAGTCATTTCCCTCAGCACTCTGGGATGCATCTCATCAGATCCCACATATTTACAATCCAAACCAATAGTGACAAATGGCAGAACAGACTCACTGAATGAAACGCGGGAGCAAAAGGCTGGCAAATGAGCTACAATGTAGATGAATGTAAGGTAAAACATATAGCAAAAATAATCTAAAGCAGGTCTATGTGATGCTGAACTCAGAACTGGCAGTCTCAGCTCTGGAAAGTGATCTGTCATTTTTCAGAAATAATCTGCTCAGTGTTCAGTGGCAGCCAAAAGAGCTAACAAAATGTTGAGTATCATCAGGAAGGATATTGAGAACAAGACAGATGGTGGTGTTTTACTGCTATATAAAGCCTTGGTACGCTGACTTCCTGAACACTGCATACAGTTCTTGTCCTGTTACTCAAAGTCTTGAAAGTAGCAAAAGGGAACACACCATGTATACAGATCCAATAAAACTTTTCTTTTTTTTTCAGGTATTTTTTTAACAGTCTAAGAGTCCAAATTATCTAATTAATACAGAAATGCTTCATTAGCAGTATAGTTAAAACCGTTAGACGAAATTCCCTTCCTATCATCTACTCCTTTTCTCTGTTGTTATGCTCAGTCTTCCAATGCACTTGGGTGCTAATCACAACAGTTTCATTCTTTTAAAAAAAATTGGATGAGGAAAGTCTACAAGTCATCAGCTTCCTGAGTTCTTCACTAGGAGACGTGTGTTGTTACTTGGGGGGGAAGTTCTTCCTTCTCTGGCTTGGGCATCCTTGGGCTTATTGGAATGTACAGTCTGCTCCCTTCCCACTGCAGGTCTAGCCAAGTGCCTGAAAATTATCAAAAGGGCAGTCCAGAAGGCCACTGTTATTAATCCACTCATGTTAAATACATTTGTTTCCAGAGGATGCTTGGATGCAGGTGGGTATACTTTATACTTTTATGGAATGTGCTGAAGATATTGATCAAGCTCCAATTTCTTATTTATACATAGGATTGTATCTAAAATATTCTAATCCTTGTTCTAGTCAGAAGGAGCAAAGTAATGTATACTTTCATGATTTAATGTGTCGTTTTAGAATTACATTAAGGGGATGATTTCTTAATTTAAAGGTATCACGCCCCAAATAAGCTGCACCTTTAATTTAAAATCCAACATATCTTCTGCTGAGTACATAAGATATGTGTCAATCTGACTGCAAATTTACTTTTTATTGTCCTTTGTGTTGCTGTTTTGTTTTGTTCCCCCCCCCTTTTATTGGACTAATGAAATTGCAACTGTTTTGTTTTGACTGCATAGAGTAGGAGTGAACTGAAAAGATTTCCTTAGTTTGTTTTTTTTTTTTTTTTCTTTTTTCTTAGAGTTTTCTTCTTAGCCATTAAAAATAGGTGGAGATGCCTGGATACTGAGGGTAATGTGGCACATCAAACACCAATAGTATTAGAGTCCAACATAATAACACAATATGCCCCAAGTCATAGAATCATAGAAACATAGAGTATCAGGTTGGAAGCGACCTTAAGGGTCATCTGGTCTAACCTTTCCTGGCAAAAGCACTGTCTAGACAAGATGGTCCAGCACCCTGTTCAGATGAATCTTAAAAGTTTCCAATGATAGGGAATCTACTGCTTCCCTGGGGTAGCCATTCCAGTGGCTGATTGTTCTCATTGTGAAAAATTTTTCCTCTTGTGTCCAATCGGAATCTCCCCAAGAGTAACTTGTAACCATCACCCCTAGTCTTTTCCATGTGACTCCTTGTAAGGAGGTAGTCTCCATCTTCTTTGTAGCCACCCTTTAAATACTGGAACATGGTGATAAGGTCTCCCCTACGCCTTCTTTTCTCAAGGCTGAACAAACCCAATTCTCTCAGCCTTTCCTCATCTGGCAGGCTTCCCAGCCCTTTGATCATCTTTGTGGCCCTTCTCTGGGCCCTCTTCAGCCTGTCCACAGCTTTTTTGTATAGCAGGGATCAAAACTGAACACAGTATTCCAGGTGTGGCCTGATAAGCACTGAGAGAATGGAATAATGACTTCTTTATCTCTGCTGGTGATGCCCTTGTTGATGCAACCCAGCATCCTGTTGGCTTTCTTAGCTGCTGCAGCACACTCTTCACTCATATTGAGCTTGTTGTCCACCAGGACCCCCAGGTCCCTTTCCACAGAGCTGCTCCCCAGCTGGGTAGATCACAGTCTGTACTGCACTCCTGCATTATGTTTTTCCAGGTGTGAGACCTTACACTTGTCCTTGTTGAACTTCATAAGGTTCTTGTTAGCCCACTCTTCTAGCCTATCCAGGTTTTCCTGCAGGGTGGCTCTCCCGTCTGAAGTGTCCACTTCCCCACTCAGTTTGGTAGCATGGGCAAACTTCATCAAGGCGCACCTGATCCCATCATCCAGATCACTTATGAAGATATTTGAAGATATTAAACAAGGTTGTACCCAGGATCGATCCCTAGGGGTCTCCACTGTTGACAGGGCACCAGTTTGAAAAAGACCTCTTTACCATCTGGGTGCGGCCTGCCAGGGAGTTCTTCACCCACCACACAGACCACTTGTCTAGATTGTAACGCATGTTTCTCTTGGAGGAGGCTGTGGGGAACTGTGTCAAAAGCCTTTGTCCCCTGATCTCCATGACTTCTCAAAGATTATGAAGAGCGGCCGCACAATGACATCGGCCATCTCTCTAAACACACTTGGTTGGATAGCGTCAGGGCCCATTGATTTGTAGGGGCCAAGCTCCTGTGATAGTTCAAATACCAACTCTTTCTTCACTGATGGTGAGTCTGTGTTTGCATCAACCTGGACTGTTGTTCCCAAGGCCAACTAGGATCTTAATACCTAGGGAACTCATACTATCTTTTTTTATTAACTAAAAAAGGATGTTTAAATAATTTTTCAAACATTTACAAAATAAAAGCATATAACATTTAACATGATGGTTCCGGTTTCATATACCCTCGGCATGCAGATTCTTCACTTTCCTTTACATGCATGTAAAGGATGTATGTGTAGATGGGCTTTTATTGACTATTCCAAGTACATATAAGTAGTGTCTTTAATACACTATGTAGCAATCCCTGAGTTTTTTTGAGTATACAGTGCACGTTACAAAGCTGGGGTAACTTTAAGAAGTTTAGAAAATGGCCTTGATCCTGCAACTCACAGGCTCAGGCTGGAAGAACCAAGATCAATGACAACTTGTTATTGTGCAACTTCAGCAGCCTCAGCACTATTCTCAAATATCTGTTTCATTGCTGTTCATTTTTTAGGGACTTACTCCACGCTTCCTTCTTGATCACCTTTCTAAGGGGGAAGGGGGAAGCAGCTGGGATTTTTTTTTCCTCTAGCAATGTTTCTTCAGTGCTTCATGCTTTATTTCAGTAACTTGTTTTCTAAAACACAGAATGAAACTTGTTCATCAGTAATTGAGATGGATCAAGTGGCAAGTACAACAAATTGATCCATCCAGAAATCTGATTCATCACTTTACTAATGTAGAGATCACATTGTGCACTTACTTATCCAGCCAGCCTGTGAGAAGATAAAACTGTCATGGGGAAATCTTGGTGTTGGACAAACAGCAAGCAACCTATTTTCTTATGCAATCTTGTGTCAATGTCTTTCTATATTATTTTTTTTTAAAGATGCAGCAAGCATTATATTAAAAAAACAAACACTGCATTTAAAATTCTCAGATCGGTAACATTTGAAATACAGAATGCTATCCTGTCTCAATATCACATTAGCAATATTTATTTAGGAATCTGAGGACCTCAGTCTTTCAAAGACTTTAGGATGCACTCAGTCTTATGCATGAGAAGATTCAACTCTAACACTTTAATGAGCATATAAAGTGAAGAAGCTGTGGGAACGTTTCTATGACTAGGGTTTTGTTATGAGAAAAAGCCAGCCACCACTACGATAAGAAGATTCAAGCAGTGTGAAGCTTTTAATGGTAAAATGATACATACCATGTCACAATGATTGTCATGGTTTAACCTCAGCCAGCAACTAAGCACCTCACAGACACTCGCTCACTCCCCCCCCAGTGGGATGGGGGAGGGAATCAGAAGAGTAAAAGTTAGAAAACTCGTAGTTGAGATAAAAACAGTTTAGCAGGTAAAGCAAAAGCCATGCATGCAAGCAAAGCAAAACAAAGAATTCATTCAATACTTTCCGTTGGCAGGCAGGTGTTCAGACATCTCCAGGAAAGCAGGGCTCCATCACATGTAACGGTTACTTGGGAAGAAAAAGTGCCATCACTCTGAAGGTCCCCCCCTTCCTACTTCTTCTCCCAGCTCTTCATTGTTGAGCATGATGTCATATGCTATGGGATATCCATTTGCTGAGTTGGGGTCAGCTGCCCCAGCTGTGCCCTCTCCCAACTTCTTGTGCACCCCCAGCCTACTTGCTGGTCGGGTGGTGTGAGAAGCAGAAAAGGTCTTGACTTTGAGTAAGCACTGCTTAGCAATAATTAAACCATCCCTGTGTTATCAACACAATTTCCAGAAGAAATCCAAAACATAGCCCCATACTAGCTACTATGAAGAAAATTAATTACCCCAGCCAAAACCAACACAATGATAAATAATTAAAATTATGCTAGTTCTAACAATAGCATCATATTGAATATGGCCTGTCAATAGTTAAAATTCTTTAATGTTGTATGTTTATGAACATATACATACCCCAAAAGAAACTTCATTAAAAGACTGAAGATACAAGCAGGCTTTGTTAGAGTTCTTTTGCAAGCCAAGCAGTTTCATGAGCACCAGAATTAATGAAGCCTGGTTTCCTATAGATTTGTGTCTCAGGGTTGATTTGTGAGCCCTGACTGACGAGTTCCTTGCAGCAGGGATACATTAAAGAGCTCTGCTGGTGTGGATTCTTTCTCACAAAGAGTGAATTCCTGCCATAAGCTTTGCCTTAGTTGGGCATATATATGATAACATACAGGATCATCTCTCGGGCCACTTCTGTACCCAAAACTTGTTGAAGGATAGTATCAAAGCAACCTCTACACATTTCTGACAGCTTGCTTAAAATAAATTATTGAGTTTAAGAGTTAAGTGGTGGAGAGCGGAGGGATAAAGATAGCTGTTTTTCCACACCTGCACATTAATATACTGTCATCAAAACAAGCAAAACCACACCAGTCCTGTCCATTGTTTTCCTTCAAATAGGTACCTATGCCAGATAAATCAGTTAACACTGGCAATGCGCACTGTCCTCCTGAGCCTAATGTAGTCCTCTTTGTCTAGTTAGGCACAAGGAATATATTGTTGGTGTTTCTGTGGTGTAACGATATGGGACAATTTTGTTTTCACTGTATGACATCTTTCTCTAAAAAACTGAAATATACTTTTACTCATATAAAATTAAGACTGCAAATTATTTTCTTTTGTTTTATTCAAAACAACAAAAATCTTTACTGATCAGGAGGGAAGAAGAGTGTTAGTGAGGCGAAGGATGTTTACCCCTAAGTGCATAAATCCATTCATAAAACAAAACAAAAATCCACCTGAAGAATCATTGTGCTGAAATCTCTGTACCAAAAATGTTATTTTCCCATTTTTCCTTAAAATTCTACAAACACTGTCATCTTCTGAAATAATTCTAGTGTGTGAGCACATCTGCCCCTTTCCCCCTTCCCCCAATCTACATGGCTTTGTAACTGATTTCTGTTTGCTGCTTGTTCAGGCACTTATTCCTGAGATGCACAGATTTTCAGCCAGATTTTCAACTAATAATACCTTGATGAAATGCTGACTAGCTACTTGAAGAATTCACAAAATTTAATTAATTGTATCTTCCATATATGTGGCAAAAGTGAGACTGCATTCTATCCATGTTCTGATTCCTTTGAAGAGATGTCGGTGATTTTTCTGTATAAAATGCAACACAGCTAATTTGCTGTGTGGTAGACAATTTGGAATCTCACAAACAGAAATGCATACTCAAAAGGAACAGCTCTATAATTAGTAGTTATTGCTGATTTGTTACACCACTTCAGGAACAAGAAAACATCACCCCATCATCCATTTTCAAAACAGCATTGTGTATATACTGCATTTGAATGGCAAAGTTTTGGTAGCGAGCGATACCAAAGCTGCTAGAAGCTTCCCTCATGTCCGATAAGACCCAATGCCAGCTGGCTCCAAGATGGACCCACCACTGGCCAAGGACGAGCCAATCAGCGATGGTTGTAGCACCTCTGTGATAACATATTTAAGAAGGGGGAAAAAACAAACCTGCGTGGCATCAGCCAGAAGACAGGACTGAAAATGTGTGAGAGCAAGAACTCTGCAGACACCAAGTTCAGTGAAGAAGGAGGGGGAGCAGGTGTTCCAGATGCCAAATCAGAGATTCCCCTGGAGCCCATGGAGTACCCCACGCTGGAGCAGGTGGATACCTGAAGGAGGCTGTGACCCCATGGGAAGCATGCGCTGCAGCAGGCTCCTGGCACGACCTGTGGCCCCTTGGAGCGAGGATCCCACACTGGAGCAGTCTGTTCCTGAAGGACTGCACTCCATGGAAGGTTTCATGTTAGAGAAGTTCTCGGAGAACTGTCTCCCATGGGAGGGACCCCACGCTGGAGCAGGGGAAGAGTGTGAGGAGTCCTTCCCCTGAGGAGGAAGGAGCGACAGAGGCAACATGATGAACTGATGGCAACCTCCATTCCCAATTCCCCTGTGCTGCTCCGGATGAGGAGGTAGAGAAATTGGGAGGGAAGTTGAGGCCAGGAAGAAGGGAGGGGTGAGGGGTAAGGTGCTTTAAAATTTAGGGTTTATTATCCTACTCTAGCTTCTAATTGGTAATAAATTAATTTTCCCCAAGTCGAGCCTGTTTTTCCTGTGAATTTAACTGCTGAGTGATCTCTCCCTGTCCTTATCTCGACCCACGAGCCTTTAATTATATTTTCTCTCTCCTGTCCAGCTGAGGAGAGGGATTGATAGAGCGGTTTTGGTGGACACCTGGTATCCAGCCAGGGTCAACCCACAAGAGTGTAATTCTGTCAATAAAGAAAAAACAGAGTTATACAAAATACCACTTACAGAAAAGCGAACATATCTTTGATCTCATGAGGAAAAGTAGTGATTTTTAAAAACCCTCCATACCTCTGAAATATTTTTTTCTAACCTAATGAGCAGGTCAAAGAAATATAGATGTGTGTAGATAGAAGACTCAAGTGAAATTGTTTGGTTTTTTTTCCTCTCAGTGACAGTCAACTGTTGAATAATGATTTGTGACATGTTTTCTTGGTTTTCTGGGTTTGATTAACTTATTTTATTCTAGTGTGAGGATTTTGCAGAACAATTACATATGAACCAGAAGATGTGTTTTTAATTTTCATGCTCTGGTCTTGTATAATGTTTTCATTACGATTTATTCTAATTGAATCAGAAGCCATGAATCTCCTCTTCAAAGGAATCACAGTCTTTGAAGATTGATAATTATGACTCTTGTCTATCAGATTTATCTCAAGGTCTAAACGATACCATAAAAATGCAAATCAAATTATTTTAAAAGAAGCTTAACCTTCATGTTCATTATTCTGAAATGCTCAGAACTTTCACTCCATCTGAATGAAGCAGTAGGTGAGGGAAAACACCCTAAGTTTTTAAGCACTGTAAACTCAATTTATTGTCCAAGATATAAGTACTCCAGATACAAATCCTTAAGTGTCTCACAGAAAGCCAAGTGAGCTGTTGCACCTTACATTAGCTTTAACTTCAGATTTTATAAAAGATGATTTGAAGTGGATCTTATCATGCTAGTTTGCCAGTGCACTAACCCACTCCTATCCCTACAGTCCTAACAGCAGTCAACAAAAATTTTTTAGCATTTTTTTTTGAGAAATTCAATTATTGCAGACAGATTGTTTTATATTTTCCTCATACTCAGGAAACCTATTCCTATCCAGGCTTTACTTCCATCCAAATTATTTTTTAAGGGTATTTTCCTGCTATTGTACAAAGAAGAGACGTCAGAGGTGAGGAACAGTGAACTCAAGGAACATGTGGAATTCTTCCCCTGCCACCAGAAAATTCTAATTGAATCTGAATCAACAGTGTTAATTAGATGAATAGGCATATTTTTCAGTCTTTTACTTTAGGCTGTTAAACCTCAAATGTGTAAAGTTGCTATTTCAGTGCTCTGTAGCCCTCAGAGAAATTGTTTATTGGAATTATCAGAACATGTGCATGGAGAGATGATGAAATTAATTACATTTTTTGTCATATATGAATATACTTTCCATTTCTTCAGTTTACAAAGGAAGAGAAAAGTAGATTTTATGGTTTGGATTTGTTTGTGTTTTGTTTGTTTGTTTTTTTTTTTAATATCATTAAACTTTGGTATTACCTTTTAAAGTTAAAATAAGACACTTACAATGCTATGAAAAACCAGGCTAGTTTCAGGGTTTCTCAGATATTCAGGATACCCGAGCAAATGCACATGCACAGTATTACTGCTCTAAGCTGATTTTATTTCTGCTCTTCTAACTTTTTGTGAATGAGACTGCTTATGCAAATATGCAGATAGAGATATAATAAATAATAAAAATAAATAAATACATAAATACATAAAAAAAATGAATGCACATATTCTGAAAGTGATGCTTCCTTTTGCCAGAATTGCTGACTGCTTGTTTATGGTATGCAATGGATTGTAGCGCAGAAATTCCTGAGCTGTCCCCTTGCAAACTACCACATTGCTGGACTCAGCATTCACATAGCCACACTTATCATTCTAGCATTAGCTCAGAAGTTGCTATGTCAGGGTCAAATGAAACCTAGTTTGGATGGGAGGGAGGAAGAGGATGTACGTCTTCATAACTTTTGCACCACACAATCAGGAACAAGAGCTGACATTGACAATGCTAACGGGGCACAGAAGGATGATTCTGCTAGTCCTCTGAGGACTAGAGGAAATCTGTCTAGTGCTGTGTTGGTAGGCAGCAGATTGCCATCATGTATCATTTTCCTCTTCCCTGTACCAGAACACAAACCCTGACAATGCCAAGAAGGAGAATTCCTGTTAGTCTCATCTACCTTGTATCAAGAGATATTGCTACAGACAGGAAAGGCAAATAAAAATTAGGTGAGGAAATAGCAAAACAACACAAAACAAAATGAGTATGACACTTAAGACCATAAATCAGGCAGTAGGTGTGATCCTCCTTCCATTCCAACGCACAGGAGAAATTAGAAGTCTGTGGTAGCTACAGGGCTATGATCCCATTGAGTTTACAGAGACATGGTGGGAGAGTTCACATAGCTGGAGTGCTGCTATGGATGAGTATGGGTTGTTTAGGAAGGACAGGCCAGGAAGGTGAAGACGACAAGTTGCCCTTTATGTGAGAGAGAAGCAGGATTGCCTCGGGGTCAGTGAGGAGACATCTGAGAGCTGATGTTTCAGGATTAGAGAGCAGATCAATGTGGGTGACACTGTGGTGGGTGTTTGCTACAGACTACCTGTTCAGGAGGAAGAAGCAGATGAGGTGTTCTTCTGACAACTGGAAGAAGCCACACATCTGCAGGCTTTTCTACCTCATGGGTGATTTGAATCACCCTGATATCTGCTGGAGGAGCAACACAGAAGGGCACAAGTGGTCCACAAGGTTTCAGAAGCATATTGATGACAACTTTCTGACACAGATGCAGAGGAGCTAGCAAGGAAAGGTGTGTGCTGGGCCTCAGACTTACAAACAAGGAAGCGCTTGTTGGCAATGTGATGACTGAAGGCAGCCATGGCTGCAATGACCATGAGATGAAGGAATTCAAGATCCTGAAAGAAGGGAGCAAGATCACATCCCTGGACTTCAGAAGAGACAACTTTCACCTCTTCCAGGATCAAATAAGGCCCTGGAGGGAAGAAGAGCCCAAGAAAGCTACTTCATATTCAAGGATCACCTCATCTAAGCTCAGGAATCATCCATGTCAACAAGAAGGAAGTCAGGCAAAAATGCCAGGAGGTCTGCATGGATTAACAAGGAACTCTTGGCTAAAATCAGATATAAAAAGAAAAAATACAGTAAGTGGAAGCGGGGACAAGTAACATGGGAGAAATACAGATATACTGCCCAAGCACGCAGAAATGTGGTTAGGAAAGCTGAGGCTCATCTGGAATTGAATCTAGCAAGGTAAATCAAAGGTAAAGGTAGCAAAGGTAAAGAAAGGGCTTCTATAAGTACACAGGTGGCAAAAAGGAAGACTAGGGAAAATGTGGACCCACTGCTGAATGAGGCGGGGGACCTGGTGACACATGGCATGGAAAAGGCTGAGGTATTGAATGCCGCCTTCACATCAGCCTTTACAAGCAAGATTAGCCTTCAGGAATCCGAGGCCCCAGAGATCAGCAGGAAAGTCTGGAGCAAGGAAAAAGTACCTTTTGTGGAAGACAATCAGGTCAGGGAATACTTTAGCAGACTGGATGTACATAAGTTCAAGGGGTCTGATGGAATGCACCTGAAAGTGCTGATGCACAGACATGAGTTGGCTGATGTCGTTGTGACACCAATCTTAATAATCATTGAACAGATATGGTGACTAGGAGAGGTGCCTGAGGTCTGGTGGAAAGCAAATATCACTCATCTTCAAAAGGGGCAGAAAGGAGGGCCCAATAAACTGTAGGCCATTCAGCCTCACCTCAATCTCTGAGAAGGTGATAAAGCAAGCAATCCTGGGAACCATTTCGAGGCACATGAAGTACAAAGAGATTAGGAGTGGTCAGAATGGATTCACGAAGGGAAGTCATGCTTAACCAACCTGATAACCGTCTATGATGAAGTGATTTGTTTTGTAGATGAGGGAAGAACTGTGGATGTTTTACCTGGATTTCAGTAAGACACTGACATTGTATCCCTTAAGATCCTCATAGAGAAACTGGTGAAGTGTGGCCTGGATTAGCAGACAGTGTGGTGGATTGAAAACTGGCTGAATGGCCAGGCCCAGATGTTGGTGATCAATGTCACAAAGTCTAGTCAGAGGCCAGTAACTAATAGTATAATTCAGGGGTCAATACTAGGTCTGATCCTGTTAAACATATTCATTAACAATCCGGAGGATGGGGCAGGGTATACCTTCAGCAACTTTGCTGATGACACAAAACAAGGAGGAGTGGCTGATACACCAGAGGGTCATGCTGCCATCCAGAGGGACCTTGACAGGATGCAGAAATGTGCTGAGAGGAACCTCATGAAGTTCAACAAGGTGAAGTGCAAAGTTCTGCACCTAGGAAAGAACAACCACATGCAATAATATATGCTGGCAGCCACCAATCTGGAAAGCAGCCCTGACGAAAAGGCCTTGGGCGTCCTGGTGGACACCAAGTTGAACATGAGCTGGCAATACGCTCTTGTGGCAAAGAAGGTTAATGACTTCCTGAGCTGCATTAGGAGGAGTGTTGCCATTAGCTCAAGGAAGGTGATCCCTCCCATCTATTCAGCACTGGTGAGGCCATACTTGGAGTACCGTTTTAAGTTCTGGGATCCCACTACAAGAGAGACAGGGACATACTGGAGTGAGTCAAGTGAAAGGCCACTAAGGTGACTAAGGGACTGGAGCATAAGAAAGGCTGAAAGATCTACAAGACCTCAGGGAAGAATCTTATCAATGTATTTAAATACCTGAAGAGATGGTTTAGAAGTAGTCAGGCTCTTTTCACTGGTGTCCAGTGATGGGACAAGAGGTAATGGGCACAAACTGAAACAAGAAATGTTCCACTTTAACATAAGGTGTTGTGGTACGGGTGGCAGAGTAGCTCGTGTCGGTACGGGTGGTGGACACCTGCTCCTGCATCAATATTCAATAAGAAACCATCCCTGCAACACATGCAGCAGAAATTATTTTAAGGAAGTAAGAATAATTTCTGAAATCCCCTAGCTCTGGTGGTGTCAATTTGGCATAAAAGGGTGAGATAAACTTTCCCAAGGTAAAATTGAAAGTGGAATTAATAACAGAATCTACCAGGGGACAACCCAGGAGTGCAGGTAAAGTCATTATCTGGTTTATAACAGTATATAGATCTGCATCAAACACCATAGCAGAATAGCACATTTTGCCCACTGCATGCAAACACAACGAACAAATAAATTATACAACACATATAGCAGGTAAAGCAGCATTGCATCTACTAACTTTAAACAAAAGTTATAAAGACAAGATACAATATTCCACTCAAGAATGACAATATGTGAGCTGTCTGTTTTATTTCCAACCCCTCAAGACTCTCAAAGGAAAAAAATCTGATACTCTCTTAACTGAGGAAGCCGGAATTCTAACTATTCAGGCACTCTCTCAGAGCCTCGGTTGGGGCTCACGTTGGGGGCCAATAAATCTGTCATGGTTTGGGCTGGGCTGGCAACTAAATGAATGACAGATGCTCTCTTAAACATATCTACCTTCAGAGAGGGGGTTGAAAAGAAACCAAATTACTTTAATGAAATATTAATAATAAAAAGAAAATTTTATAATATTAATAAGAAAATAATTCTATATATACAATATATATACAAAACCAATATCGAGATCCCAGGATGACAATCACATCACCAGCAGGCTCTGGGAAAGTCCCTGACTGGATTCAGGGATGGATGGGCACTGGATTCCAGAAATGGATTCAGGAAAGCTCAGATTGGGATCAAAGGCACAAACAGTCCTTCTTGGACACCGGCCATTGAAGAAAGAGGTTGACCCCTTTGATCCCTCAGCTTTTATACTGAGCATGATGCACATGAGATAGAATACCCCATTGGTCAGTTTTGGGTCACCTGTCCTCTCCACTCCTCCCCACAGGTGTGACACCTTTACGCTTTTCCATTTTTGACCCTCCAACTTGGAACATAACAGTTAGCTGTCCTTGGTTTTTATGGTATAAGTATAAGCAAAAGACTCTCTGCTTACCATTCCTTCTATTAACTATAAATATCAGACGTTATTTGCTAGAAGCAGACACTGTCTGAAAAATATGCCACTAATTTCACTCAGAAGAGGCTTAACTGAAAAGTAAAATTACTGAACACAATATTGTTTCTGTTTTGCCTCAAGCAGCACATAAGGAAATAGTGTTTTACTGTGAGGATGACTGGGCGCTGGAGCAGATTACTTGGAGAAGTGAAATATCCTTGGAGATATTTAAAACCCATCTGGTCATGGTCCTGGACAACCTGCTCAAGGTGGCTCTGCTTGGACAGGGAGTTCGACCAGAAGACCTCCTGAAGTCCCTTCAAATCTCAACCATTCTGTGATTTTGTGAACAACTTCAAAATCTCTGTGATGTCTGATCTGAAGAAGCATCTGAAAGTTAAGATTATGCCTAGGAAAGATCTTTTATTTTACTTGCTATTTTCTTTCTAGGATACATATCATATTGAAGAAGAAATCAATGTTTCTTTGATCTTTGAAAGGTACAGCAGAAACATCATTGTGAAAAACCATATTTGCATAGAATTATCAAGTTATAGTACCTCACATACTTTCCAGGGTGGAAAAAAACGCAGGAAAATAAAGGTAACAAAGAGGAAGTTAAATAACTGTTTTTGTTGTTGTTATTATTATCATCATGTTTTCTAGCATATAAATTGTTAAGCTATTAAAAATAAAAAAGACCTTCCTGTTATATAAAATATACATATACCATAAATAGATATGCATGTGTATACATGTGCATATATGTATGTGTATGCACATCTGTGTACACATGCCTCAATATGCGGGTACATATAGAAGCTATACTTAGGGATCTAAGAAGTCACTCAGAGGTTGCTTTCAGAGACTTTTAAACATGAACCTAAATACCTGAGTTTGGCATCTGGAAGCGAAAGTAGAAGCCCTTATCCTTTAAACTTAATCAGATGAGGAGTTTCTCCGCTTAAAGAAATAAGTGTGCCTACTTATTTAAAGCACCATCACTGCTGGTGCTTAGGATGTCTCACTGTGTTCTGTGCCTCCAAGTACAATTTAACTACAGAAGAACCCATAGTTTTGTACCACTATGCAAAAATTTAGAGAGTTTCTAGTCACAATCATAGAAGAAAAATTGAAATAAGGGATGACACTGAGGTGTGTTTCTGCTTAAAGAAACAGTATATCATGGCACACAAAATGAGTAGGTGAAAACTAACTAGTAGAAAGACATAAGCAATTTGGCCCTTTTTCTGCATTGGTTGTGAAATGCAAATGTTGTGTAAGGTAGATGGGATAAGGGGAAAAAATGTG